>NW_025999413.1:0-715000 GCF_019419815.1 Pyrus x bretschneideri | reverse complement strand
TTGAATGATGGTGTATGAAGTGTGATTTTGGTTTGTTTTTGCTACTTGTGTAAATTGTTCATTCATTGTTACTTGGCTTTATGGCTTGAGTGCCGGTTTTCAGCCAGTCTAACTTGAGACTGAGATTGTTACGTTCATTCATTTGCTTCTCTACGGCATATTTGGATTAGGCTGGTTGATTAGGACATTATTTCCGAGTACAAATCGCCTACCTGTAAAGAGTAGTGTAGAATATTGCATCCCATAAAATAAAAATGCTTTTCTACTAAGTCTACTCCTTCTCCCCTCTTTACAAGGGTTGGTGTTGCTCCATGTTCATGCAGTTTAAGTTAATCATGCATTTTATGTACTTTAACTAGTTTTTGTTGCATTTTGTCTTGGTCTGGGATACGGCGATCATGACATCTCATGTTCAAGAGTCTTCCCTCTTGTTCAATGTTTTGAATATAAAGGTTTCGTTTGTAATAAAAAAATGAATTAGAATAGATATTCTCAGCAGTGAACGAGGTCTAAAGATAAAAGGCGTTCTTTGGTTTGAATTGACTGATGCTTGACTGCGATAGTCAGTGCAGCACATGCTCCTATAAAACAAAGCAATAAGAAATCATGTTTATATAACCAACAACCATTCAAGCTAATCACCGTAGTTCAGTAATTAGGAACGTATTTTAAGTCCGTATTATTTAAAGAAACAAAGATATTACATATATATACAAGCAGAAGAACCCTATGACAAGAACCTAAGACAAAATTAAAAACATTTGTAACAGCGCCCAGAAGAACGTGTCTTCTGTTTGCATCCTCCAATGCTTTATTCACTTATTGTTTGCCGCTGCTGCTGCCTTCACCAGCGGCTTACAAGAGCTCTCACTGATAAAAATATTCTCTCCCTCCACGCTTTTCGACTCCTCCACCAATCGCGACAACTTCTCGACAACTTCCCCTGCACTAGGCCTCAAACTAGGGTCTTCGTCGACGCAGGCCCTCGCAAGATTTGCCAATGTGACAGCTGCATCAAACGAATAATTATCCCCCAACGCGCTGTCCATCCACTCTCTTAGCTCCTCTGCATTGTCTGACTTCAACACGGATTTGATCTTCTCCGACAGGTAAAAGTTTCCTTCTCCCTTAGCCCCGGGCCTGCTTATTGGCGTTTGTCCACACAAGACCTCTAGCAACACCACACCGAATGCAAATATGTCAATGCTCGGAGAAGTCACACCCTGTTGAAGATATTCGGGTGCCATGTACCCGAAGCTTTGATCCTCGGCTTCATTTTCAGCGCACTTTGCCATGCCGAAATTCCCAATCTTCGCATTGAATTCTTCATCTAGGAAAATGTTTCGGCTCTTGACATTTCGATGGACATAAGGGGGGTTCATAATGTGGTGCATGTACTGCAATGCCATGGCCACATCAAGACTTATCCTCAGCCTTTGGCTCCACGTTAAGAAACAATAGCATGACGCAATGAACTGGTTTTTGATTGCCAATCCGCCGTGGAGCCAGTCCTTCAAAGATCCATTCTTTGCGTACTCGAAAACCAGAAGCGATTCTTCGCCCTCCGGCCTCAAGCAAGTTCCCAACAGCCTCATTATGTTGGGGTGGTGGTGAATTGCACCATGAAAAAGGCCGAACTTTATCTTCGAAATGCTGTCCGGCTGCGTGCGCTTTACAGCCAAGTTCTTCCCGCTTAGGCGGCCGTGGTACACAGATCCCTCGATATGGTTGCTCGAACTGAAGTCCTCGGTTGCTCTCCTCAGCTCCTCAATTGTATACACCTCCACCAGCGCCTTTCGTGGGGTGGTGGTCTGGACGATCTGACCGTCAGAAGTATCTTGAAATCCTTCAAACGAGACTTTCTTGTCACTTGTCCTCACACTTAGGCTGAGCTGTTGCAGCTCCACATCACATCCTTTAGGTGAAGTCCTTTTCTTTTTCTTCATCTTAAGTAGCAAGAATGCTGCCGCGATCGCAATGCTGGCTCCAACAATGGCTCCGCTAAGCGCGACATATAATCCGATCTGGTCCATTTTCGCCTTCTTCTTGTGTAGACTAATTTCTGGGATGCTAGTTGCCGGAAAGCGCAAATTGGGTTCCCGGGGTTTTGCTAGGGGACCGAGTATAGGTTTTCCTTCAAGCGGAATCAAAAGAGATGTAATAGGTGTCAAACTTTCGGGTCTAAAGCTTTCGAATGATCTGTTATTTGCAGATATGATAGCTTCTTGTGTTGTATTGAACTTAACAGCCAAATCGAAAATCGTTTTCCCACCACTCACCGGATATGAAATTAAGAGTCTTAGTTGTTTCACAAGTTGAGATGATGATGGACAAGCACATCTCAAGGGGATCACCAACTGAAGCTTATCAGCAAGCCCCCACGGCGAAACTCCCAGATTGTTCTCTCGAATAGCTCTGCAGATCGTCAAGCCCGCTAGTGACTCAGCACACTCCTTTCACACTACTAGTCTTAGTCAACTCGGCACAAAAAACACCACGACTGCCACAATTACAATCAATCGGTATCAACAAAAGCTCGTCTTTAGGAAGAAACTCCGTGTTAGCTGAAAATCCGTTCGCGTCTGGTATCACCAACGGATTGAGGCCCCAAGCAAGCGCTCAGATTGGAAAGAGAGGAGTAGTACGCGGTAGTGCGAAGAATCGCAAAAGCTGCACACTTGTTCTCGACAGATGATGCATTTGCAACGTTGCAGTAGTAGCCGGAAGCGTCAGGAGACGTGGACTTGCAGCTTAAAATGTTGTGTGGTTTTTGTTCAAATGCAGAGACAGTAAGAAGTGAGAAGAAAAATAGGAAGGAAGAAGAAGAAGCAGCAGCTGCAGCCATGCCGATGAACTAGGCTGACCACTCAGTTCCACATGAGCCTACAAAAAATAAAAACAAATAAAAAACTTACTTTGAGAAGGTGAATATTTTGGATCTATACAAAATATAATTTTGAAAATTGAATGGGAGAATTTTGTCAAAGTTGTTCATGAACAAGATTCTTGGGCATGGCAAAGGAGTTGTTTAATTAGTCCTCACCTTGGGCTAATCCATCCATCCTCCATTACCAAATGCTAGCTAATGGGCAGCTACTTATCCCCAAGTTCCAAATGTCACTTATCATAAACACTTTTTCATCGGTTAGGATGTTTGTTATTTAACAAGTCGGGTTGATAAGTCATCGATAACATTGGTAGATAATATGTTAAAAAAAAAACGTATCAACGTGCTATCGATACATAATCCGTCAGTTACTAGTTTGATATTGATCATAAGCCATTATTCTCTAGACAATATGTTATTTAGTCACTTTAAATGGTGTCGATAAATCATAGATAATACTAATAGGTAACATGTCAATAACAAAAGGTAATAACTTGTAATTCAAACGTTATCCTCGTGAATGAAATGAAAAGATGGAAGAAAGTTTAATTGGCAAGCAGGCAACATCAGTATGGATAAAAATGACGCAGGATTTGGAGAAAATTGAGGATAAAAATGAATGGAAATACAATAGAAGAGACAGTGATGCAGGTTAAAAGCGAGGCATGAAATAAAGGACTACGTTTTATTAATAGGTCAAGTTGGTTATGAAGATCGTAGGTTGAGATGCTCCACCACTCACCAATCAACCAAATATTCAAGTCCTCTCCGCTGATCACATCATTTTTTTAATCTTACGAAAAGAAAAGAATCGAACATAAAATTTGTTTTGAATTTCAAAATGAAAAATAACGATACAATAACCTCCATACTATATGAATTCTCTTGATAATACTCTTTGAAGAAATTTATGTGGCCGACAATCGGACTGGATAAAAAGTTTGACCGACTCACAAAGCAGTCAGCCTCTCTACATTTAGGTACCACTTTAGATCATAAGTAGGTACAAACCCTAATATTACAGTTCACTTATTTGTGAGTGGGTGGTCGAACATCAAAATTTATCAAATCTTTGACGTCTGTACAATTGTTTTAAGTCTAACTAAGAATCAGATTAGTAAAAACTTGGTTTTGGCAAATCCAACTATAAAGTTGGACACTCTCATATTTCTCAAAATTTCAAGCACATCCAATAAGAAATTTTTTAAGAACAGATGACCGATAGTATGTCACATATTATAATATAAATACAAGAATGTTTTTTTTTTTTAATATCCCTCCACTTATATTTGGCATGTGATGTACACCCATATTTCAAACATATTAAAAAATTTCCACATCGTAAGATCAAAGTCAAAAAAGATGAATGCGCATTTCGTCCAAAGCAAAGACTTAAGTTAAGAAATCCAAGTCCCAATGGACGAACCTAAGAAGCCAACAGTGAAGGGCACGTGATAACACATGCTGCCCACTTCCCTTTCGGTCAACAATAAAAGATTTAGCAAAGTACCAACTTGGGACTTTGGAGCATGTCTGAAGTTGTAGGAGTAAGATTATCTCTGCTCCTATTTTCATCATCTTTTCTCTCTTCCTTTTACAATTTATTTTTTGTCTTATTATCTTTATAAAAAAAAAAAGAATCAATATAAGATATTGACGTGGCTTAACAGAATCATTTAAGTAAGAAGGGAAAGAAGGGAAAAAAGATTAAGAGATAGAATCACCTAATGCTTTTGCCGAGACATAACAAGTTGGGAGTTGCAATTTTCTCCTCTCCCACCGCGCATCCACAACAAAGTTACGTTACTGTCCGGCTGCACGTGTACTATACGACAATGCTCAGGTGAGATTAAACTTGTTAATAAAAAAATAGAACTTAATTTCCCCCTTTCTAATAAGCATCGATCCGATCTCTCACTTTTTTGTCTCATTAAATATGTACTTAAGCGTTTCATTATGTTTTTTTATAGGTCTTTCTAATGTAATTTCTTCTCTCCCATGAAACGGATAACATAACTTTGAGAAATGCTAATGCGACTCAATCTCTATAAACTTTCTATTACGTCATGTTTTTGGCGTAATGTTTTATAATGTTGGCATGAAAATTAACGTTAAACTGTAAGGTGATAAAGTAACTTTTACATAAGTCCCTTAGCATTCCTCCACTTTTACGTCTTCCTCGAATAAAAAAAAAAGACTAGTTTTATGTGACAATTCAATAGTGGATGCCAAATGCAAACATTGTGTTCAGATCGCATATGATGTCTGGTGCATGTGCTCTATACTCCCGAGATCAGGAGAACAACATAATCTCGATATAAAATAAACATGTGCTAACGTGGAATACAGGATTGTCTGGAGAAAATTTGCTGAGAAACGATTTTAACCAAATATTCCCAATGTAAGCAACTGAAGATTTCCCTTGTAGGGGAGAACTTCCATGCACAAAAATGCTACCAAGTCATTAATCCAAACCAATCACGTATTGCCATGTGAAAAAAATAAAACATATGACAATGAGTGATTGATTTGAGATACCGACCCAGTAGCATCTTTGTTGCATAATGAGGCTAAATTCACCTTATGCCTCATTCGAAAACTGACTACTACGATGAATAATTTCCTGAGTATGTGGGATTCTTGTTCTGTACCCCTACCACCCCAACCCCCACCCCCCCCCCCCCCCACCCCCCCCAGCTGATCTCATCTCAAAAGATAAAACCATAATGATTTGCAATGACATATTTAGATACTAAAGTCATCCTTCATATTTATGTATAAAGAGGCAAATCCCTGAAGTTAATGAGCACATCGTCACTACGGATGTATTTCCGGCATCAAGCAATCCGATAACAAAAAAAAAAAAAAAAAAAAGGAAAGATCGACATATATGTATGCAATGTATGAAGGGATTGCCAGCTGAGGGATGTCATGATATTCGAGTACGACATAAGCCGGTGTTACAAACACACAAGAAATACGTAAAAAGCATCCACATACTCATCACAGTTTTAAAACCATGTCAATTCGATCATAGAGGTACACACTGTAAATATATGTTGATAAAAAAATAGCAAATTATGATGTCTTGCCCATACCACTATCAACTTTTTTGTTGAACTCCCTCAACGCTACTTCTCAAAAGGGATATTACTGTTGCAGGCTCAGGGGCTCCAAACACGGAACTGCCTGCAACTATGCAGTTGGCTCCGGCTGAAGCTGCCGCATCAATCGTTGAAGGCCCTAAGCCACCATCTACCTGTGACATGAGATGGAAAGGAACTTTAGTACGTGTCCCCGGAAGAAACAACCCTTAAAATGTGTGTTGAGAGGAAACATATGAGGTTATTGACTTACCTCTATATCTAGCGAAGGGTACCTTTGTCTTAGTGTGCGCACCTTCTCCATCATTTCCGGCATGAACTTTTGTCCACCGAACCCAGGTTCTACCGTCATAACAAGAACCATTTCCACACAATTTTCACCTTCTATCTGTAAATAACAAAACATCATTTGAATATCTTCTGTATTAAAATATCTCTCCGGAGTAGACAGTTACTGAATACTAAACAATGGATACGATGACAAAAGATCAGATTGTCTTTCCTAGGTCACCTAAATGTCATGCAAGTAAGCCTGGTCAATCAATACATATATATACACCAAACTATATGGGGTGGGGGGTTTAGATATAAAGAAAGAAGTAAGACCAGAGGATAAACTTCTTCAATTGGCGTTCCGGGCTTTAATGCCACACCTGGCGTCATGCCCTTGGACTTAATTCTTTGAACAAGTTCTTGCCAATTGTCTGCGCAAACAAGGATAACGAAAGATAATGAAGGAAAAGTAGGGAGTCCCTTTTGTATCAAGAAAATACCACACGAACAGGTAAAGGAAGTAAAATAGGAACATTCCAATTTCCGACCACAACCAACCTTTAGATACTTCAACATGAAATGTAAAACCTGAAGCACCGGCTTTTCCCATAGGTTCGACATAATCAAGTGGATTTGTGACCATAAGGTGACAATCAAGATACGCCCTGTAGCGAAAAAAAAAGAATGATACGATCATACCAACATCCATTTATACTCGATAAAAATGAACGTAAAACAATGTCAAGGTAGTTACTTTGTGTGCTTTCTCAAACTCTGAATGACCGGAGCACCGAGTGTTAAATTCGGGACAAAGTGCCTGTTGGTAAGAAAGATAAATGAATCCAAGACCACCCACCACTTACATTTGTGAGAAAAAGCAAACGTTGCGATTAACATAAAACATCAATTAATTTGAATGTCTTCAGTAAGCACATACGAAATTTTTCAAAGAAAGCAACTTCATAGATAGATTATGCAAAGATGTCGACTTCAATACGAAAAATCACACATTAATCCAATTATTAACCAGTAGCTAACAGAATTATCATAACAGCAACAACAACAACAAAGCCTTATCCCACTAGATCATGTCGGTCGAGCTGTATGAATCCTAGAATGTCACTGCGCTCGGTTTTGCGCCAAGTCTTAACAGAATTTTCAAATCTATCCAATCATTAACTACTCACTGTATCAAAGTTAACCAAATAAATAAATTTGTTAAAAAAAAAAAAAAAAAGGAATTAGCAAACCCAATTCGTTGGCAGCCACTTGAGAGTCATGAGAAATTGGGAATTACTAAAACAGCAACAAAAAAAAAAGAGTCAAACTTACCCATCCTGCAAAACAAATACGAGGTTTTTGTCAAACACTAGACATGGTATTAATGAAAAAACATTGAAATTCATCGGACAATAGAAGAGATGGATTGAGGGCTTACCATGATGTCCATGTGGAGCCAATCGGCGCCGCATTTGAGCATGCGCTCGGCCTCCGATGCCAAATTGGCGAAGTCCGACGACAGCATCGACGGTGCTATTTTCGCCGCCACACCCATGTTTTCAAAAGCCTCCGAGACGACGAAAGTTAGATGCGGGCGGAGGGTCGGTGGCACGAGTAGTTAACATACAGCGCGGCTCCACTTAGGCCCAATAAAAATGGATCAAGAAACCTCTGAGGCTCAATAAGTAAATGGACAAACTTACAATAACAATAAAATGGATGGTTGACTTATTGTCAGAGTTGTGCTGGAAAAGTCAATTTGTGTACCTCTTTTGGGAAAGAGATCCTTTCATCAGAGCCGCCGAATTTATTCATCTGGACCTATTGGAATTTAATCTAACGGTTATAAACAATGACATTTTAAAAGTTATAATAATTTTAGTCGTTTGATCAAATTTTAAGGATATGAATGAGTGAATCTGGTAGCTTTGGTGAGAAAGATCTAGAAAGGATGTCTTCCCCCTCTTTTGTGCCTCAAGTTATAAGCTAGAGTTTGGGATGCCCATCTCTTGTTCCTTGTCTTGGTTTTTGGTAAAAATGAGGAGCATCTACCATATTTTTACTCTTCATGCTCAAATCTTGCTTTCTTTTATGTTTTGTTTCAATTATCTACCTGTTTCGATGACTGCAAATTCAACTGTTCATTGTTCTAGTGGGTAATCATTTTCAAAACATATAGCAATCCTACCCAAGATTCACCCTATGTAAGGCGGTTGCAAATGAATTGGGTTTGATAATGTATAGAAGAATCAGTTGCAACATTAGCACGTGCTTTAATAGGAAAAATAATGAAAATAGATTGAAAATTTTGAATTTTAACGATAATGACAAAATAAAGAGTAAAATGAATAGTACCAAAACTGACTTTTTAGTATAAAAATATGATTTTTTTCGTTAAAATAAATAGTATCTGAAATTTTTCGTTAAAATTCTCAGCATTAATTCCATGAAAAATATCAATCAAAGAGAGAGAGGAGGAGGAAAGCCACGTGGACGGTGCGTCTCATATGTATTTGTTCTTATATTCAATAATTTGACTGATTGATTGATAATTATTCCAAGTGAAGATATGACCAAAGTATGGTGTGGATACGTTCAAACCACACGATAGAGACAAGGCCAGCCCAAAACAACAATTATGCTTCAATTGCTAATCAATTTCAATCTCTTTTTTATTCGTGTTTTTGGAATCATGCATTAACTTTATACATAGTTTTTGTTGCTTAAAGCTCACACTGAACGAGCAATTATTTGGTATACGAAACACAATCATGAAATATTATTTATCAATCCGAACGTCTTTATAATGCATAAATAATACATAATGTTAAATTTTTGAGAAATCTCATTCAATTAGATAGGATAATTTAAAAATAGAACAAAAAAAATATTACAGTCGATTCGATAAAGGTCAAGTGACATGACTGATTATTATTTAAACGAGATAGTCTGATAGATCCTTGTAAGGCAAGTGCTGTAAGTTCTTATCATTCCTTGTCTACAATTATTCAAAATTTGATGTCTAATACCTATAGATAGTTCGAAATGCATAGGAACGATAATCAATTTTAACTCGAATGGTTTGTAGAGGAACTCTACCTTCTCAGATCCATTCAACATGTACAATTTCTTTTATGTCGATACGTCTTGCAATTTGTACTTGAATCCCTTTTGTACCTGTCTGTTCATTAATTCAATAACTTTTGTCATTGCTTTGCCAAAATGAAACTCTATTATTTGATTATCCTGCTATAAATTGAGGAGGAGTTGATAGAAGAGCTTCGGATTGAATCTCATGTTTCCTGAACTTATAATTGTTTCTTCATATCATACAAAGTTTTAGTGAATTCACATCTTCTAAATGTGCTATGTCGACTTAAATTTAGGGCATGGGGGCCATCGACCCCACTCAACTATCATATATGCCCTTATATTATCGTATGTCATGATCATGTACGTGGCGCACTGCATGACCTGCCTGTGTTTTCCCCCTTAAGTAAAACTTTTTTTTTGGTCGAATCCCTTAAGTGAAACTTTATCCACCTTTTTGGACAGATTAGTTCTTAATTAGCAAGTATTGGAAAGCGAGGAGGAAAGATAAAACCCCTTTGTTATCCTTTTTTGAAGCTCTTAAAACTATTTTATTTCTTTAATGGGGTTATCTCTAAACATAATAGTAAACTAATTAAGTATCCACCACCACTCGATGAAAGATTAAAAATAAAAGTAAAAAGTGCGTGGTACTTGAGAGAGACAATTTACTTGTAAAACGTAATTTTTTATGATTAAATTATTATTTAAATATTAATTAATATGCTAATTTTTTTATTAATGATACGTCACATAATTTATAAATATGATTGAAATTTGATTTACCTATCATTATTCTAAAACAAACAACGATTGTGAGCAACTTAATTTCATCTACCAATCACCATTGTATGAGCAACGATCCTTGTTAGATATTTTCATTATCATCATTCATGTCCCGCCCCCTCTCATGCCATACTCATAGCTCATTACATTCGGGGGCCTCACACAAGAATCTTTCCTCACTCATACTTACCCCTTGCATTCTGACTCCACTGCCTTTTGGTCGAACAACCATGTGGGACCGGCATCAGTTATTTTTAACTTTCTAAAGAATACCTAAACTGCACTTTTCACGCTTCTCTCTAATACTATATGGAAACCTAACCCTACCTAATACCTGTGCAAAGGATTCTTGGAACACAACTGTTACCATTTTTATGATTTTTTTTTTCTCGTCCATGTTTGCACACATATAAATTAGAATCCAAGCGTTTTTCTTTTCTTTGAGTGATGAGATGCGATTGATCTTGCTGGACTTGCACTACACATTCCCACGAGGAGGCAAATTCAGGAGCAAAGCAGATGAAACTTCAGGTTGAATGGAGTGTTGATTGCTTGCCCACTACAATTACTAACTATTGCCTCTCGTGCATGAAAGGGACGTCGTCGACGTAGAGTAGACATAAAAAAGGTAAATAAACACAAAAGAAGAAGAACAATCGAGATGGAAACAATACCAAACTCTTACACAAGGCAAACTAAAAGGCATTTATCGCTTTAAAAGGAAAGTATATGAAGGTCTTTATTTCTGTTACAAGATGAAAGACTTGTTGATTTATGGCAGACGATACACACACGTCTATATACTTACTTTTCTTAGGTGTAGGACCCTTAATCTTTATCTTCATTTATGCTCCTACGTTAACAAAAGTTTAGTGTATGGGTGGACGTTTAACTGGTCGTATTTATAATGGTTAAGCCCGTTAGTGACATGTGAATAACTAATTATCTTGAATTGACTCGAAAAATTATAAACATCTTGTTAAGAAAATACTTTGTAAATTCATTAAAAACGTACATAAAGTTATAAACTTCAATTATATTCATTAAACATCTTGTTAAGAAAATACTTTGTAAATTCATTAAAAACGTACATAAAGTTATAAACTTCAATTATATTCATTAAACATCTTGTTAAGAAAATACTTTGTAAATTCATTAAAAACGTACATAAAGTTATAAACTTCAATTATATTCAATAAATCTACTTCTTAGCCACGACCCATGCATCAATGAGAAGCTTGAACGTGTGTTTAGTAATATCGTTCAAAAATGTAAAAAGATTTGCAACAAAAAAAACAACATGATACTGAATGGTTCCAAACGTAATATATATATATATATATATATATATATATTTTATAAATCTTTTATGATAAAGTCTCACACATACCATACTAATACGTGATATATACAAGTATGAGACAATATTGTGCGATTAATGCTGGGCCACTCTTTGATCTTGAAAAAAAATCTCGTTCACAAGTTAATTAGGTTATGGTCAATTTTGTCGCAGCCTTGGCGTAGGGTGAATTCCATCGTTTTCATCTTGGTCCTTTATCCAACTGAAGTTCTTATCCACGTCTCTCAATTTGTCTCTTTTGATGTGATCATGCAAGATTAGAAAAAAAATTAGATTTAGATTGATTAGTGGAGAGATAATACAAAATTGAAAGGACAAGACGTCGGCTAATAAGAATATGAATTGAATTAATTAAAAAGCAAATTATAGTAATTTTTAAGTCTTCTGTCAATCAAACTCAAACCAATTACAGAGAGGAGAGGTGTCATGCTTACCTAACAAAACTACCAGTTTCAAACTAGGGTTAACTGGCTACGTTCCATCTTGTCAAAAGTATGCCACGCTCTGCAATCTGCATGATTTTATTAGGTTGGTGATATTTACAAGTACTTTTTTTACTTCTTATATATATTTTTTAAATTTGTTGTTCAATTATTTTTAATTTATTTGATTTGATAATTAAAAATTAAAAACAGTCTGTAATGTAAAAAATGGTATGTGATATTGAATGAATACTGTATCATATTCATTTACCAAACATTTATTGCTTAAAAATTAAAATATAAGGCACCCCAAAATATACTATAAAATTTCATATAATCTGATGATATTATTCTTCATTTGTAAGTGAAAGACTTTTTTTTCTTCTAAAACCTTTTTTTTTTCTGTATGCCTGTTCGTATCTCATGGATGAAAATTTCATTAACAAATTAGGTTACTCATTATGTGATTTAAACCGACATCTCATTCTCATTAGTATAAAATATATCTTTTGTACTAAAAA
Organism: Pyrus x bretschneideri; assembly: GCF_019419815.1. NCBI lineage: Eukaryota > Viridiplantae > Streptophyta > Magnoliopsida > Rosales > Rosaceae > Pyrus > Pyrus x bretschneideri. The sequence continues at coordinate 702,557 of NW_025999413.1, read as the reverse complement.
AAATTTCAAATGATATGAGCGCAATAATAAAAAATAGATGCGGAAAAATCACTCGCCCTGCCTGTTCGTTTTGTTCAGGTTTCCAATAGTTGATGGCATGGCAATAAATACCTTCAAAGCCTTGGATCGTCAGCTAATACCGGCCAACTTTGTTAAATAGAAATTCTCTTCAAATTTTTGTGTCTGGAGCTGAGAAATTCAGAGATTTAAATCACTTATTTTAAATTTTATAAACATCATATTAATTCATCTTATTAGCTCATTTCACACAAACTAAAACTCCAAATTCTTTCTTTTGAACAGCTCAAATCTTTTGACTATCCTGTGCTTGAGATGAGTTTGGTAGGCATGTATATTTATATGTATTGCATTGCACATAATAATTCATTTAAACGTGATTATTGTAATAATTAATGACATCTAATTGTGCATTTTCATGGACGTAGTTGAAGTCAACTTTTGACCAGTGGCCATCATTTTTTAGTATGGCAATTTAAAGTCCTTTTTAATCAACAATTTTATAAGTATATTTGACTGTAATTAAAGGAAAGAAAATTCAAGCATAATTCAAGCACTAAATAGTGATTTTATTCCCTCAAATCTTTTGTTGACGATGTTGAAAGAAAAACAATTTAATCACCTTAAATGTTTCATCTTCGTTTCTCATCAAAAGAATTTATACATAACAAGATGATTTTTTTTTTTTTGACAAAAACTCGATATTTATTGAATTCAAATGCACTACACCAATTCATAACTGAGAAGGTTTTAAATGAAATCAGAAGAGTCCTTTAACCATACAAATTTATTGTTAATAGAAACTACAAACATAGCTAATGGTATTCTGAAAAAAAAATAATAACACAATCACATCTCATAACAAATCACCATCTCATATTAGTAAATTAATCAAATGGCGATATGTGATAAACTTTAAATACAATTACGTTGACGTTCGTGTTGCAGATAAGATTTTTCCGGAGTTGAAAAGTTTTTTTAACCCTAGGGCCAAAAATTCAGAGATTCACCGGTCAGCTTTGACTTTGAGAGAAACAGCAGGCCCCACAAATTTCCACCAATACAAAAAAGAGGAAAAGCTCAACAGCCCCCAGTGGGGCACCACAACCCTATAAACCCACGATTCCACACAAACAGTAGAATGCACCTCCTCATATGGCCTTAACTTACCTTTCAAGTCCTATCTCTTTCTCCGCGCGAGAAAGGCATCTGGGCACTCAGAAGTCCATAAGCATAACGCCAAAAAACGCCCTCCTTCCCCTTCCCCCACCCTCCTTCTGCTTTACTCTCTCTGTCTAAAAGGTGTGGTGTTCGGAGTAGCGCTGAGAAAATTATTGGGTTTCCAGAGTAATATATAGAAACAGATATATATATAGAGAGAGAGAGAGAGAGAGAGAGAGAGATGGGTTCATGTGTTTCGGTTCATAAGGACGCAGATTCCGTCATGAAGCTCCGGCTTTCAATCGGGTCCAAAACTGATAATAAGCTCGTCATCCAACCATTCCCAGCCGAGGATGATAAAGTCACCGCCAATATTGACCGTCAGATCGCCGATCTTCCTCTTAAATCTCAATGGTCGTCCTCTCTCTCCGCCGCCGCCACCACCACCACCACCACCTTCCGGGACTACGGTAAGAAAAAACCAACCTTGTTACAAAAAGAATTAGTTTTTGGTCTTCTCTGGTCAAACCAATCAAATGTTGCCTTTTGGTTTTTTGGATATTTTCACACAAACTTAGGTAAATTCTTTTGAAGAATAAAGCATAGTGCTTATGCTTGGTTTTTGATCTTTTGGATTATAAGATATATGAAAGGTTTATGCTTTGAGTGCGAAGTGATTTCCGCGTACTCTTTTACCGTATATGTACGCGAATCAAATAACAGAAATATGCAAAGATGCGTGCAGAACGAGAAAAAAGATTATTCGAAAATCATTTTCCTTTTTGCTTATCATTTTCTGGTTAATTATTTTTTATTTAATATTTTTTGGGTTTAGTCATAGCTTAATTAGATTTCTCCTCCTTTATTTGTAGAAGCTTTAGAAATTGCTTTCACGTTTATGACACTATCTATCTGCTTGCCTTTTTAAGTATGATTCTATTGCTTTCAAGACAGTGAAGACAATAGCCCTTATTTCTTGTAGGTAGTTGTGGATTTAATTGGTGATGTGATATTTTTTTAAAACATTTCTAAAAATGTTCACAAAACTGAGTTGTTCTTCAAGTGTTTTGGCCTAAGGAAAGGGATCCTCGGGATCCCTCCCTTTTAATCTACAAATTTGAGGATCCGGACTGTTGAAATTTGATCGAAAGGTGGCTCATTTTAAAAGTTATAATAATTTACCCGTCTGATCAAATTTCAGCTGTCCAGATCCCCATGCTTGGTGTATTAAGAGGAGGGATCCGGAGAGGAACCCTTTCCTTGGCCTAAAACTGGGTTGATCTTTGTCGGGAGTGAAACCTTTGAATCCGTCGCGTATTTTACAAATTCGACTAGAAATACGCCTAAACATTTCGATCATGCCCCTGTTTTTTGCAGGAAAAAAAAAAAAAAAAAAAAAAAAAAGCTTGAATTTTAATTTTGTGTGTCACATGAAAAATGTGAACTTTTAGTACCCTAAGTTTGCCCAGATTACACAAGGAATCGGTGAAAGTCAATGTTCTCTGACGGAGCTTTCAGTAGGTGTGCGGTTGTTGCTGCAAGTAGGATTAGGTTGTTTTTCATATGACATATAACTTACTGAGATTGTGGTCCCTCTGCTTTCCCTTCATTTGAAAGTGATGAATATCGATGAGATAATTGACTAGAGCCAGTTTTGGCTTAAAGCATAGTCTCTAAGGGATGGATGGGCCACGTTTGGGAATATGTAGTGTTTAGAGGCCAACTAGCGTTTGGTATAGTGGTAGGCGAATGATTTCCGCACACTTCTCTTTTCTTACTCCAAGTCTCCAGGCTCATGTTTATTTGCGTCCCTTGTCCCAAACGTGTAGTGTTTAGAGACCAACTAGCGTTTGATATAGTGGTAAGCGAAATGACTTTTGCACACTTCTCTTTTCTTACTCCAAGTCTCCACTGCACATGTTTATTTGCGTCCCTTATTCTTTTTTCATTTGTTTAATCTAAAAGGGGTACATAAACAATGTTGTGTCGAGATGTAAAGGGGTATGCGGAAATCACTTTCTTAATGGTAGTGTACTCTACTTGGTTGGAGTATATTTCTAGTCTGACTCTCACGGAAGTGAGGAAGATGTATTCGTGATGAGTTTGATACCTAGATGTCGCTAGTGCATTGAGATGGTGTAACTTTGCATCTTTCGTATCTCATTGTGTCATCCACGGTTCCGAAACTGACTCATGTTGTTACTAAAAGTGGTGTACCTAATTGCTTCTGTTTCAACCTAGTTATATCTAATTAACTTGTGTTTGATTTTCTATTTGTTTGCTGGTGTTAGTCAGATGGATGTTTTAGGCAAGCATTTGGAAGCTTTCTATTAAATTGCTACAGCATTACCCTAATTCTGTTTCAGCCTAATTTACTTGGGACTGTGTCATGGATAGAATTTTGAAGCTCCTTTTGTTCTTGAGCAGGTAGTAAAGAGGATTCCTTTTTTGATACCCGGCCGTGGTTGGACTCGGACTGTGAAGATGATTTTTACAGTGTGAATGGCGGTAAGAATCTAGTCGAATTCTTCGAGCCATTTTGTCTTGCAACATTGTGATTTTCTTTACGTTTCTTCCCTTCAGTGAGCTAGATGTAAAAGTTCATGAGAAAATGGATTGTTGGTTTAGCTGTGCCACAATAAACATAAAATGCAGGATTGTTTTTCGCTTTTGTGTTGAACTTTTTGTGACTTTGATGGCCTCCGGTGCAGATTTTACTCCATCTCGCGGCAACACTCCCGTCCATCACAACTTACCCGCTGGTTCCTCTCCAATCAACAAAACTCCTTTCGAGAACAGAACTCCTGTTTCCATTCCCGTTCCATCTCCAACACCAACAGAAAAAAAGAAGAAATTACTTGAACTTTTCCAGGAGAGCTTCAAAGATGATGAATACGCGAACAACGAAGTAAAGCCGCCAACTGCACTTAACCTCCCTCCAAAGTCTGTCAATGGAACTAATTCCGTGTGTAGTAGTGAGAGGACAACAAATGGAGGCGTTCAAACTGAGATTGAGACGGGGAAACCATTTAGGGCCTCGCCGTGCTGCCTTCCAAGCTTAGTTTCTTGCCGCAGCTTGAGTCACAGGAAGAAGATGAGCCCTACCATTCCTGTAGGTGATAAAGCTTGATCATTTTTCCTGATATCGTAATACAGTGTAAATTTGAGAAGTTAAAAACTCGCTCGAGTTGCAAAACGTCGACCTCAATGTCTTGTAAAGTGCTAGGGATCCTAGCTGCTGCTGTTGAAATTAAGAATTTTGGGGATGGAGAGGCAGCAGCACTGAAATCTATGGGAATCCATCAACGCAACTGAAATCTTAGTAGGGAGCTTGTTACTGCATATTTAATAAAAGAGTGAAAAATCCATGTTCATTTTTGCCCGTTCATTCTATTTTGATTTATTCAATCTACAAGTTAAAAAATAATTATGGTTTTCGGAAATCAATTTCCTGAAGAAAATAAGCAAGAGAAGTGGACATGAGGACTGTTTTTCCAAAAGTTCATTTTCTGGCCTTGGGGGCATTACTTGAAAATCAAGGGAGATGATTGTGAACCCATTTTGGACAACATTTTTGGTTGGTGTGTTTTCTCTTTGTCCGTTACAGCCGGGCACGAAATTTAGTGCCTATATTTGTTTTGGTTCATTTGACTCTCATATGAACGAGAAAAAATTGTATGGAGCGGTTTTGTTACATGCAACCCTTTCGCTTGTAAATGTCAAGTGGTGAGGAAGATCGAGAAAATGATTACATGAATCCGTGATTTTGATAGACAGTTTTTTTAGATGCAATGAACGAAAAAAAACTTACGCAAAACAAAACGGTTATATTTTATGTAAGCTTTTTCTCTTATAAATGTCACAAGATGATCGAGATTGAGAGCAAGATTACATGAACGCGTAATAGATAAGTTTTTCTCTTAGTGGAGGAGATGGGAAGGAGTCCTTTTTCAAGCCATTGTGAAAAAGTTATAAACTGATTCCTTGGTAGGAGTCCTCAAGATATTTTTTTTTTTTTTGCCACTCTGACAAATAGAAAGTGGAATCAGAAGAAAGTGGCTCAATTTCTGGCTTTGATTCTTATTCACTAATCTTGTCAATGTGAAGGGAAGAACTGTGCGCCAAAAAAAGCCAAAACTCCACAACGGAAGGCACGAGGTGGAGCAATAATTCAAATCTTTTTTCAGATGATAAGTTTGTATGGTTGTTGGAGTTTTGTTGAGGCAATGAAGCATGGGCTCATTGGGGGTGGACATGACACATCACAAAAGTATGTTGTTATTATGACTTGAATGTTACGGTGTATTGCGGTGCTATGTAAATTACTCTCTTTAATTAAGGGGAAGATTCGAATAAGGCTGACTCATGCGACGACTCACTTATAAAAATGCTAAATCTATGAGGCGGCTACTCATATCCAAAATTGTATTAATTTCTTGATGTGAGATTTTTATTCTTTAGCAACTACTATATCCTCGACAATAGAAGTGAGTTCACAGGAGATATAATTGCGAGTTGAACAAGATAATATTTGATCACCATTATTGTGATGCAATATCAGACAATTATCATGGATTTGAAACAAAAAAAAAATTTATTTCAAGAGAAGTCCATGCTTATAAGATATAGTGTAGAGAATGTATAGCCAACAATGCCTGATAAACGGGTCGTGTTTGTCGTTTTCATGTCGCTTGATAAACAGGTTGTGTTTGTCATTTTCGTGTCATACTCGATTATTTTAACGGATCATGTCGTGTTAAATCTGTTATCTTAATGGGTTCTTAACAGGTGATCTGATAACGACTCAATTTGTTAATGGTTCGTTGCGTTTCACGTCTGATTAATGGGTTATGTAATAAATTGGCATGTGTAAACCTGTTAACTGACTTGGCTCGTTAACAGGTTGACTCGAAACCTGTTATATTCATGTTATTTCGTGTCGAATTAACAAATCGTGCAACAAATTGCCTAACCGAGCCTTATCCTACGGGTGTGCTGAAAACATATAAAATGTTACACAGCCTAGACAGCCACAAACAGATTGGTGCTTCTGCGAATCTTCCATTTCTATGACTTATTATATCCTAATTAAGCTAAGTTGTTCAACTCCAATGTGAAATGTACTTGTTCTTGGATACTGCAGTTGATTCTAAAGTTGCCTAAGCCACATGCATCACATGAATTCCACGACGAGAACTTTGGTTTCAGTTGCAGAACGCTAACTCAAACGTACAAATATAGCCAATACTTTGTACTTATCATGTTTCTTGACGCACGATTTGATTGAACCTCCTTGAGATTACAGACAAATTAATCTTCCGAACTTGCATGCAGTGTTGATTTCGTCTCGGGAAAATTTTAGGAGGATAGCCTAATCACATAAGTAGTATGGCAACTCTCACAATCAAATGAGACCATTCACATTAAACTCCATCTAGCTTTATATTTGTCCTATACTTTTGAAAGATATGATGTAGTTATTAGGCTTCACTTGATCATAGTCAAAAGATCGAGACAAATATATGTAGTTATTAGACTTCGCTAACATGATCAACCGATCTATTGTGAAATTATGAGTGCAACTTTATTCAATGTTACGTTCTTCATGTATTTGTGTTAAAAATCTTCATTAGAGCAACCTAAATATATCATTTGTATGTCAATTCTACTTGGCCCTACATTATCTCCGCACTTTGAGGAAATTTGTAGTTTTGGATGCGTCCAATTAGGTACTCACGTAATCGTGTAGTGGAGCCCACATTATTGCGTTTCCCAAAGATAAAATCCTCCATCCTAATCTCCAGTTCAGAGCTCTCTGTCCTTGAAATAGCAACAACAGTTCTTTCTGGATGTATTCCATTAAATCTCACCGATCAACAAACCAACGTTATTGAAATTTAATTAAACGGTTAAAAACATGAATTTTTTTAAAAGTGATAATAAATTTAAGAGAAATTTTAATTAAACCCTTTACACCCAACTTACTGTTTAAACCAATATTATTTTTAATTAAACTATCAATATCTCTTTTAATCCAAATTTACTACCTAAATTACCCTCACAAACTCAATTCAATATATAAATTTTTCTTTACACCCATTTGGAATATAAAAACACAAAATCAGTGTTCTACAACTCATTTAAGATTTGTCTTTCTAATGACATTTGCTTAGCTGTGATATAATTTCTTTTATAAAATGTTGTAGAATACAATTATATCTGCTACCAAAAGATTCAAATTTGTTCCTAGGTTCATTATCTAATAGAATTTATCTCTTATGAAACTATTCCACTCTTTCTTTGTTTCTTCTACCAGTATCCTCTTGCATGCTTCGTAGCACATGAACGAAGTCCCTGCTGCAGGCATCAACTTCATGCAGAGCGTTCTGCTGCAGACGTTGAGGCATTTACCAAGGAGAAAAAATAGTCTCTTCTATGCAAGCATCATGGAAAAGGCGCTGATTTTGTTCCTAAGTTGGAAAAAAAAAAAATCAAATGATTTTTTTTTTTTTAATAAATCGATTCATACCTTAGTTGGAAAATTTAAAACTTCAAAATCACCATTTATGAGTAAACAAGAGTTTGCTTTTCTCTATGAAAGCATCTTAAGGTTTTAGATAGAATGAACGTGAGATAAATATTGTGTGATGGTAGGGTTTAATTATGAGGTGGGTTTATTGATAAATTTTGATTCGATTGTTAATTTCATCTTGTACTTGATGATAATTATGCAATAGGATATAAAAGACAACTTGCATTTGAAGTTTAAGTTGGGTGTAAAAAAAGGTTACATGGGTTCAAATAAAATTTCTCTAACTTTAGCCGTTTGATCAAATTTCAAAAGTTTAAATTTGTTGATTAATAGGATTTGATGAAAGGGATCCGGATCCCTCTCCCAATATTCCAGCTAAAATTCTTTATTTGTTTGCAGGAGTGCCCAGTCTCATATCCTATGTATTTTACACGATCAGTTTCTTGATGGTAAGAAAAGGAAAGTCCAGAAGGGACCTACAATGCCACATCATTGAAAAGAACGTAAACACAACCCGATAAATTAAGTGTAATAACAAAATTAGTTAAAAATTTGAAAAAAAAGAAAATTTAACTAATTATATTATGATACTTAATGTATCGGTCATATGCTTTCGACACACTGAAAATTTTCTCCTCTTCAAGCCAACATCATATCTCACTAGTAGTCAGCTAAGCTGGAAATTAGGAAAAAAGAAAAAGGTACAACTCGTTTTCCCACTCTGTTCTGCCTCCCTTTTTCTTCAGCTATATAATGCCCTGAAAGCAGGCAACTTTTCTTCAACCTTTTTTTAGGCGAAAGGAAAGCGGTTTTATAGAATTAGACTAGCTCAGTTTGTTATGGCAGCAGTCTGGACGAGCTTCTGCTTCCTACTATCGCTTGCAGCACTTTCACCTCATCGAGCGCACGGCTCCACTTGGGATTCACTATTCGGCCGCAAACACGGTGCTGCGGCCGCCCCGACAGTTGGTATATGCGCGTCGTCGGTGGTTGTGTACGGCTACCCATGCCAGGAGTTTGACGTAAGACTTGAACTAATTAATTAAGCCAATATTGCAGATGATATATAGTTTAGTGGCTTAACTTTAGCTAATAGTGGCTGCATTTTTGTTCAGGTGACAACTCAAGATGGTTATATATTGAGTGTGCAAAGGATTCCGCAAGGTCGCGGGAAAGGCAGTGGTGGCGGCAGCGGCGGCGGGATTAAGAAGCCACCGGTCTTAATTCAGCATGGTGTCCTTGTGGTAAGTCTTCTCCTGACATCCTCGTTAATACGCATGATTTTGTCCGGTTTACGGGAATTCTTATGTACGATTAAGGTACGATCTCTCGTTAGTATCTTTCTCATCTCGCAATTAGGACGCAAAATTTTGCTCCTGTTTACGTTTAACTATGCTCTGCGTCTTTGATGAAGAATCATTATGGCATATATTGATTAAAGTTTGCCTTTTCGTTCCACAACCACAATTTCAAATTATGAGAAATGCACCGAAAGTTGCTTTAGATCGATCGTTACGGGCAAAAGTCAAAAAGGGAAATTAAGGGACAATGTAAGAATGATTAACGCGTCATGTTATATTGTAATGTATGCAGACGTGAGTTAAGTCAGATAATTATAAATTTTTATTGGTAATTTTCACACATTTTCGATAATTTTTTTTTTGTCAAATAATATAAATAGATAAGAGAAGTGTTATTTGCATTCAAAAAATTTCATTTTACATTCTTCATAAATGTATTTTTTTGTTAAATATAAAAAATTTAAAATGTAGAATGAGAAATTTAAATGTCGATAACCATTTTCATAGATAAAGTCGTTTAAAATATGAAACTTCCACGTAAGTTACAAGAGGACATGCCACGTAAACAAGATTCAAATGTTTGGAGGTAACTCATCGTCAAATTACAAAAAATCAAATTTAAAGTTTCAAGAAGTGGCTCTGAATCTGATTGGATTCTTATGAGGAGGCAAAAAGGACCATCAGAACAGAAGCTGTCCAAAAAATCATGCACCGCCTCACGCATAAATCCAATGGTGCATAATTCAAGATTCCTGCATTTGTTTCTCTTAATATCAATGTTTTAAAAGGCTCACCTCAGAGTGTGCCTAGGTGCCCTGTGAAGCTGGGCTTGAGGGTTGATACTTTTATTTTGAGGGAGTGGGCGAAAGGCGCCGCCTACGTGCGCCTTAGTGGATTTTTTTTTTTTTTTTAATGCTCCCAAACCCAAATTTTGGGTAGGGTTTTAACTACCTTATACCTCTTTTTTGCACTATCATCTCTTTGCCTTGTTTTTTGATTTTTATTTTTTATATAAAGGATGTGTGCGCTGTCTACGTGCATTGTTATATGTGTGCTCATTGTGCTTTTCATTCTCTATTTTATATATATATATATATATATATAATATGTATATATATATATGTGTATATGTATTTATAATATATGTGTGTGCTCAGGGTGATTATTGATTAATAATCTTTTTCTTTTTTAATATAATATATGTGTATGCTCAGTGTATATATTAAAAAATTTAGGTCTTGTGAGGCTTCGCCTCACGTCTAGACTGGGCTATCTCTTGGACACCTCGCACACGCCTCACACTTTTAATACACTGCTTAATATTGACTTTGTTGAAGTTGAGGTGTAAGTATGCAGATATAGGTTAGACCTGTTTTAACTAATAAGTGTACTACTTGTTGTTATGTATTAAGATATTTTGCGATAAACGTTAATACTTGTGCTAAGTAGGTGAGGAGATGCAAGTTGGGGACACTTATCAATTTCGACATGATTAGGAGTCGTCTATTTGAAGTTTTAGGACATTCGAGTTTAAATCTATCAACCTGAAAGCTAGGGAGTCTTTGTGAAATATATCTTTATTGGTGGGTTTCTATATTGTGTATGTGAATGCAGGATGGAGTCACCTGGCTCTTGAATTCTCCGGACAGAAATCTGCCGTTGATTCTGGCGGACGACGGATTTGATGTGTGGATTGCTAACACCAGAGGGACCAGGTTCAGCAGGCGACATACTTCCATGGATCCCCGCGATCCGGTCCGATCTTATGTGCACTTTATTTTTTTTAATTCAGGATTAAATATCTGTTTTTTTTTTTTCTTTTTTTTTTTTTTTTTTTTTTTTTCTGGATTTTAATAGCAATTAGCTTAATGAGTTGTGATTTGTGACAATGGCAGAAATTTTGGAATTGGTCTTGGGATGAACTGGCGGCTTTTGATCTACCAGCAGTGTTTGATTTCGTGTATGGCAAGGCAGGACAGAAGATCAATTATGTTGGCCATTCCATGGTGAGAATCAATATATTTGTTCCGTAAATGCACCTTTGAGAAATATAAAACTTTTATGGATATTGCCAGCTCATTTGGAAGTGTTTTTAAAGTGACTAAAAGTGTTTTTTAGAGAAAGTGATTTTGGATTCAAAACTTACTTGAAGTGTTTTTTTTTCAGGATTTACATGCATTTTTACTAAATATTGGTTCCAAAAACATTTGCACCAAAAATGTTTTCAACCATTTTAAAAACACTTCCAAACAAGCAAAATCGTATTTTAAGTTAACCACTCATTGTCAGATGTGTAGGTTAAAACTTATGATAATGCGTAGTTGATTGAGATGTTTGTCACGATGGCATCCCGATAGGTTTGAATTGATTTTCGCACACATTTTCTACCAGTGCACCCTCCAGCAGCCCTGCTTATTTTTTAACATTGAATTGAATAGTTTAATATGAAATCAGTAAAGAGAATGCGCAAAAATCATTTCCCTTTCTGTATATTTACGCATCTTTGTAGTTTCAAATCAAGACATTTCAACTTTTTTGAGAAGAAAAACATGTGTTGATTTGTTTGGCAGGGAACTTTATTTGTATTGGCATCGTTATCAGAAGGGAAACTGGTGGACCAGATGAAATCAGCAGCCTTGCTAAGCCCCATTGCTTATTTGAGCCACATGAACACTGCACTTGGTGTGGCTGCTGCCAAAGCCTTTGTTGGTGAGGTACTTCAGTTGTCAATAATTGTGTCAATGATTCCCAATATTAATTTGTAATACAATGTTTATGTCTTAATACATGTCACTAATTACTTAAATGCTTGATTTCCTCAACAGATCACTACACTTTTCGGACTTGCGGAGTTCAACCCGAAAGGGTAAGAATGACAAATTAACCACCTGTTTGTGTGTTGCATTACGGAAGTATTTATCATACTATGTAAAGTGTATGATCGCTGTTCATTTATATTATACTGGTTAACTGATTATATTACGTGACGGTGTTTGGGTACTATCGACTTGGTATAATTTGAAGTTTGTCCTAATTGCAGGGACCCAGCGGCTGAATTTCTGAAGGCTCTATGTGCTTATCCAGGAGTTTACTGCTATGACTTACTACAAGCAGTTACTGGTATAATTAGTCAGTTCTTATTATGTCTAATTATTATCGTGCATCTATCATAATTATAACACAATATTGCTAATCACCTTCCTAAATTGATCTGATTTAAGGCAAAAACTGCTGTCTCAATTCTTCCACCATTGATCTCTTCTTGGAGAATGAGCCTCAGTCAACATCCACCAAGAACATGGTGCACTTGGCTCAAAGTAAGTTCTTTCACCAACCTTAAAAGAGAGATTTTCGAGTGTCACAAGTTGAGTACAGCTATGTATTAATTAGTCACGTGATGAAACATATAGATATGTAATTCTATGCAATTGACAATAAGACAATTTAAGTGGTTATCCATTGTGACATAAATTAACTTGCAGCCGTACGAGATGGGAAGTTGGCAAAATATAACTACGGCAGACCAGACTTAAACTTGATGCATTATGGCGGATTTAACCCTCCAGTTTACAACCTCTCCAACATTCCCCATGACCTTCCTCTGTTCCTCAGCTACGGCGGCCAAGACGCGCTCTCCGATCTTCGTGACGTGGCGCGCTTACTGGATAGTCTAAAACTTCACGATGTGGGGAAGCTCACTGTTCAGTACATAGAGAATTATGCACATGCAGATTTCATCATGGGGTTGAATGCTAAGGACATTGTGTATAATCAAGTGACTGCATTTTTCAAGCAGCAACACTGACTTTACTAAGACTGAGGCCCGAAGGTTAACTAATGGACATGGGTCATGAGCTCAAGTAAAATGTACCCAGAAATTGTGAATAATTGCATATTTAGTACAATTTCGTCAACAACTGTTAATATTAGTAGGAAACACTTCTAGAATCAAATTGAAGAGCAAATCATTGCCAATCGATTGTTAATGCCAAAGGCAACAATAATTACAATAATAGTGATGTGCAATAACAGTCGAGTTCATGAGTTTTGGTTCGTCTAAATGGTGCCGCATGTGATTTTGATTATTTGCCCGATTTTGCTTCTTGAGAGGCTAAAATTGTTTTACGATAGAAGCTTTTGGTGTCATAGAAACGTTTTATAGAGAAATCACATCATGTGCTCTTCTTGAAGCACTTACAAATGCATTCTCAAGAAACAATTGAGTTTCTAATAAAAATTTCGATATATTTCTAACAAAAGTGCTTTTAACAAAAGTACTTTTAATAAAAGTGCTCTCTTCATTTTGTAGCTGTCATTTTTTGACATTTGCGTGTAAAACATTGAGTTCTCACGATCAGCCTTCTAGTGAATATGATCACCAACATATCTTTGTTTAAACTCCAAGCTTCCTTCCTTTGCGGACAAACCAAATTCTCTGAATTCTTAACCTAATCTCACTTCACAAACTCAGCCTGTTTTCTCTGCAGAATTACACAAAAGTCTTGTCTAGGTTGCAACTTGCAGTATACTACCTCTTGCTTCTTGGGGCAATTTGGTAAATTGGTCTGCCTTTGATCAAATGTTCATCTTATGAAACTCATCAAACATTACCAAATAAATATTTTTACAGCATATATATATAGTTGTATAGGCATTGGAAAGCTCAGACCGTGAAAGGAGCTAAGAGCAAATTTAGACTAGAAAGAATTAGAAGAGAATGGGGCGTACGAACACAGTTTTGTTGGTGTTGGTTTTTGCAGCTTTGTTCACAAAGGAAACCTTGGCAGCACAGCATGTTGTTGGGGGAAGCCAAGGCTGGGAGGAATCCACAGATTTGAACTCATGGGCGTCCGGCGAGAAATTTAAGGTTGGCGATCAACTTGGTAAGTTACTTGTCACTTCGTCTCTAGACAGACATCCGTTCTTTGGTAAATAATGGCTTCTCAATAAAGTATGGTCAAGTCATCGATACCATTAGTAGATTGATAATGCTGTCAATATCAAAATGTATTGACGTGTTATCTATACAGAATCCGTTCTTTAACAAACGACGAACGGCATGCGCAAATAATTTACATGTTTGTAATAGTACCTCTCCGTCTACAACTGGTTTATTATAAATACTTTTACTCATAAAAAGCTATCAAAAGTGTTTCTCCAGATAACACTTATATTACCCAAAAGCACTTTCAACTAAGCATACAAACACGCTTTTTTTGGTTGTTAGAAAATGCTTATTTCATCCTTCCAACATGAAATTCTAATTACATTGTGCTTGGTGTTATATTATGGTTATGATCTTTCTTGGCAGTTTTTAAGTACACCTCGGGTCTGCATAGTGTGGTGGAGCTACCAAACGAGAGCGCCTACAAGAGCTGCAACACCGGCAATGCCCTAGACTCCAAGTCCAGCGGCAATGATGTGGTGAAACTGACCAAGGCCGGCACACGATATTTTGCTTGTGGCACTTTAGGCCACTGCGGCCAGGGCATGAAGATGAAGATCACTACTGTCGCAGGAAACGCACCTTCTTCACCGTCGTCGCCGTCGTCTTCTGCAGCAGCTCCTTCTTCTTCTTCTTCTTCTTCTTCTTCTTCTTCTTCTTCTTCTTTCCTGCATTCTGTCACTTCATTGTTTGGGATTGCTGCATTATCTGTCCCCCTTCTGCTTTCCATGTTTTAAACTTTGTGTTTTGGAGTATTTTGGGTCTGCTTAATACTACGATGGACGTATGATTTTATCTTCGATTTTGGAGATAAATTATGGTCTGTGATGGATTTGTAATTAAGCAATATTTTTGGTTTTGTTTTGTTGTTGATTGGAATTTTAAAGAATATCATAATGAAGTGGCTGTGATTAGTTTTGTTTTTGGTTTCAAATAACTCAGAATTATTATTTTCGTACGAAAACTGATATTTATTTCTTAGTGTAAATATAGTGCTCTATAAAATAAATAAAAATATTTTAAATTAACGATAATAAATTATTTTATAAAAACTTAGTAACATGTAAAATGTGGGTTAAGTGATACAATACAGTAAAATTTGAGACTCTGAATGGATCAATGTACATCGTTAGATCAAACAATTATATGAGAATGGATCAATGTACATCATTTATAGTTTGTTGAATTTGGATATTCATCTATAGTAGAAGTTGTATATTTGCATGGAGTTAAAAGATTCTATACTTTTCTTCGCCATAATAGGATGAAATTTATGATCTATCCTTGTTTTGTATTTGGGCGGAGTTGTCATTTAGTACTACGGTTTAGTGGTATTCCATTTCAATTGTAAGTGAGAGGTCTTAGGTTTGATTCTCACCAAAAACGAATTTGAACCACATTATTGTTGGGTTATTGTGAGGCTAAGCACACACGTGTTACTTGAAGAATGAAAAGTTTCAAATGCAAAGGTTGCTTGCTACTAGTTATACTTGTAAGTTTTAGACATAAATTTAGAATCTGACAGTTCTCTTGCCTCTGTTGACGAAGTTTTAACACCATTGAACTTGAAAGATCAACGTCTAATAGGTCTTCACGGTTAATTTAAGAATTGATTAGGGTTAGAGTTCAGTGAATTACTATTGCTTGGACCCTAAGTAAAGCTAATATTTGACTGTTTAGGGAACAAAGGCTCCTAATACTTTCCTTGTGGGTAAGAGATTTGGTGAACCAATATTCATGGCTTATTACGTCATAATAGAATGATTCACTATAGCTAAGTCTATATAAATATAAGGCTAAAGTTATTGCTTACACCATGCAAAAAGTCAAGTGAATACCTCATTTAGGTTGCCATTTAAACTTGACATATGAGTATAACACATATTGGGTGACGTATGTATGCACACAAGAGCCGTAGAGCTTAACACGTAGATTAACTTTATGATATTATTAAAAAGTTAAAGTTTTAACTTTATGATATTATTAAACAAGTTAAAGTTTCACCATTAAACTTTATAATCATATATAAAGTCTCTTAAACCTGATATGAGATTCACCATCTAAAATTTTCACTTTATACCAAACTCACTAGGACTTCAACTTATGTAGTTTTTTTCCCCCTTTAAAAGGTGGACAACTAATCTCGTGGCAAGTTACGATTATCTACTCATTTCAAACCTGGAGAGATTACAAGGAATTTGAACTGTGTAATTCAGTTTGATGCTTATTCCATGACTTTCAACAAGTGGAGCACCAGTAGTAATTCAGAATAAATTCGGAATGGAAAACGAATTTAATTTTAACTTTCTTTTTATTTTTTTGTTATAAAAAATAAACAGTAAGAACTGATGTCACATCCCGGCCCGGGTGGGACCACTTCCCGGGCCCGACTCCACCGTAGCACGATATTGTCCGCTTTGGGCCCCGACTACGCCCTCACAGTTTTGTTTCTGGGAACTCACACGAGAACTTCCCGATGGGTCACCCATCCTGGGAGTGCTCTCGCGCGCTACTCACTTAACTTCGGAGTTCCTACGGAACCCGAAGCCAATGAGCTCCCAAAAGGCCTCGTGCTAGGTAGGGATGAGAATATACATTTAAGGATCACTCCCCTGGGCGATGTGGGATGTCACAATCCACCCCCCTTAGGGGCCCGACGTCCTCGTCGGCACACACGCGGCCAGGGTTAGGCTCTGATACCAAATTGTCACATCCCGGCCCGGGTGGGACCACTTCCCGGGCCCGACTCCACCGTAGCACGATATTGTCCGCTTTGGGCCCCGACTACGTCCTCACGGTTTTGTTTCTGGGAACTCACACGAGAACTTCCCGATGGGTCACCCATCCTGGGAGTGCTCTCGCGCGCTACTCACTTAACTTCGGAGTTCCTACGGAACCCGAAGCCAGTGAGCTCCCAAAAGGCCTCGTGCTAGGTAGGGATGAGAATATACATTTAAGGATCACTCCCCTGGGCGATGTGGGATGTCACAACTGAGAAGAAGATAATTTACATCTTAAAGAAAATGACTATCGGCCAAAATAAAGCTAATAGGTGCCAATCTTAGATCAGCAAAATAATAAAAAAAAAGTGATGCTAGCGAAATTATTTTCTTAAACTATATTTAGTAGACTGTAAAATATAACGGATGCTGGTTGAAATTATTTTTTAACTTATTAAAATTGTAGTTTAATCATAAACGTCATAGCATTTGGTTTACAAATATAATTAAAAAATTACCGTAACATTTCTTAATAATAATTATCACAAAATCATAGAATATTTTTTTGGCCTTTTAATCAAAATGGTCCATGATATTATCATAATTCATTACTTTAATCATTGAGATTTAAAATCGACAAAAGTGGATTATGAGATTATCGACAATTAATCATTTTAGTTTTTTTTTTTTAAACTCTCTGTTAAATTGAAAAAGCTACCAGTTCAAGTAAAGGGAATGATTTTACAAAAATATTCCTAATTTAACAGAAAATTTTCACGTAAGAACTAAAATAATTGACAATCGATAATCAAGAATAGTGAGGAGATATAAATAATTGGTAATGGACAATCAAGTGAGAACTACTTGGTGTTTTTTGCTTTAATTTGGTTGTTTGCCCCCTTGTAGGCTTTCTCTATATCTTTTTTGACATCTTTACCCTGGTTTTGAAGTATCAGTTCACCAAAAATAAAAAATAAATATAAAAGAGAAAAGAAAGAAAGCGTGAATCTTGCGCGCCCGGACTGATGGTGACGAAACGGCAGTCTCTGTAAAGCTGAAACTCTAAAATAATTTTTCACTTAAATTGCAGCGTCGACTCGTTCTTTACCACATTCACTCCGAAACGCAAAACCAGAGAGCGAGAGAGAGAGAGCGGGAAACCATGTCGGAGAACGCGATGACGATTGACTGCGTGATGGAGAAAGCTTCTGGTCCCCACTTCTCTGGCCTCCGGTTCGACGGCATCCTCTCCTCTCCGCCACCTTCTTCGTCTCCCGGCCCTTCTACCAACCTCGCAGCCGACCCCCACGCCGCCAAACAGCCATTCGTCATCGGTAACCTCACTCCCTCGCTCTTCGTTTTCATTTCAATTTGCATTTCGTTGATCCGTTGCATCCGATTCAGTCTCAGCTGCAACTGCATTTCAAGTTTAATTCAATTTCGTCAATTTCAATTTCAATTTCGTTGTTGTTACGATGATTGCTCAGGTGTTTCTGGAGGCACGGCTTCCGGTAAGACGACAGTGTGCGACATGATCATCCAGCAGCTTCACGATCATCGTGTCGTACTTGTCAATCAGGTTAGGGCTTTGTGCAGCTCCTTCTCGTTGCTTACTTTGCCTTTTTATTTCTCTGCAAGTACGATTTTCTGTTGTTAGTTGCTTAAGCTATATACTTAGTATAATTCTTTGATTAGTTTCATTTGGACATTCTCTAGGATTCATTTTATCGAGGTTTGACGCCCGAGGAATCGGAACGAGTGCATGAGTATAATTTTGATCATCCTGGTAATCATTTTACCATTAAAGTTCGAATTTAGTTTCGTGTTGTTGATTTTAGCCAAGGAATTAGGCTGTGTGCTGTGCTATACTGTGCATATGTGACAGTTATGTAGTGACAAATAATGTTTTGTTGGGGTTCTTTTGTATGTCCTATAGGAACATTATTCATATAGTTTACTGATTATCTATTGATTGTGTTTTTTAGATGCTTTTGACACGGAACAACTCTTGGATTGCATTCAAAAGCTAAAGAACGGGCAATCTGTCCAAGTTCCAATTTATGATTTTAAGACGCATAGAAGAAAATCTGATAGTTTCCGGCAGGTACTCAAATTATTTAGGTGTTTTTCTCCTTCTTCTTCCTTACGAGTACTTAGCTGGTTTTGCTTGTAATAGCTCATCTCAAAGTCAATTTTGATTTGTAATTGTCATTTCTCTTCCCTTTAAAGCATCTGGTTTACCGTTTTGTCAGGTGAATGCTTCTGATGTAATAATCTTGGAAGGAATTCTGGTGTTCCATGACCAACATGTCCGCAATCTAATGAACATGAAGATTTTTGTCGATACAGGTCTGATCTCTTTTGTGCAATTCTTGTCGTTTTCATCATATTCACTGTCCAGTTAGGGTCCTTTGTGCTCATCACATCTTTTAGCTTTCCGTAGTTTTGTTTTGCATGGCATGTTAGTTTGAGCGTTACTTGCGGACTTGATGTGGAAATTTAAGCGTTACTTGCGGTCTTGATATGGAATTTTCCTCTTCTTGGCCAGTCTCTGTATGTGTGTGAAGAGGAGGCCTTAACCTTTTTCTTTTGGTTATGCTTTTTCTCTCTCTCTGAATATTTATCTTACTTTTTAACATATGTTAATAGATGCTGATGTGAGGCTTGCTCGTAGAATAAGACGAGACACAGTTGAGAGGGGCAGGGACATTAACTCTGTTCTTGAAATGGTAAGACCCAATTTAAACTTGGCTTATTGTTCTTTTCACAGGAGTTGGATTAGCCATTATTTTGTTTAGTAGCGTTGGGGAAGACTAGATTGGCTTTTTGTAGTTTGTTTAGTAACTCTGCTGAGATTATATCATTTCCATTCCTGAAATCACACTGAGGCATTATGTATTGTGCAGTATGCCAAGTTCGTCAAACCTGCTTTTGATGATTTTGTTCACCCATCAAAGAAGTATGCTGATGTTATCATTCCCCAGGGAGGTGAGAATCATGTTGCCATCGATTTGATTGTGCAACATATTCGCACAAAGCTTGGTCAGCATGACCTCTGCAAAATATATCCTAATGTATACGTTATTCAGTCCACATTTCAGGTATGCCATATGTGTTCGTGTGATTTGTTTTTATATAGACACATTGTTCACCATCTGTCTTTTTCCGGAATTAGGAATTTGGTATTTGGCTTTGATTGTTGATTTCACAACTCGAGTACGAATGATTTATTGTATAGCAAATCAGTTATGGGTCTTTTTTTTAGTTTAGTTGCGTATGGGTCTTGTTTTTATAATTGAGAAACTTTCTAAACCGCATTTTCTGCGCACGTTTTGTGTTCTTCTCAAGTATTTTAATTTTCAGCTCTGAAAAGCATTACGAATCAGATTTCTTGTTTGACTGACCCAAGTAATTTAAGCATATAACTTGCATTGTGATGGACTTGTAACCTTAAAGCTTTTCCCAACAGTCTGCAATCAGATGACTATTTGCTCACTTTCATCTCCTTACAAGCTTTAATCTAGTTGTTGTCATTTTTCAGATAAGAGGTATGCATACACTGATTCGAGACCGAGAAATATCGAAACATGATTTTGTATTTTACTCAGATCGGCTAATACGTCTGGTAATTTATACTCCCTGCCTTATTCAAATTTCATAAATCTACCAGAGTTCTGCTTCTATCCTCTGATACTCTGATGTGGCCTCCAGGTTGTGGAGCACGGCCTTGGCCATTTGCCATTCACAGAGAAGCAAATAATAACTCCAACAGGTGTGCTGATTACATGTCTACAATTTCTTCTTACCTCACCCATACTCATATCATAACTTGATTGCGGCCTGTTTGGTTCAGCTTGGGGATAGTTATGGATTTTCCTTTAGATGGAGGGGGTGGGGTGTATTTTGATATATGCTATTTTGAGTAAATGGATAAATCTCGCACAAACATCGATTCATATTTAATTTGCATCATCTGAACTATAGCCTCAAAATGAGGAATATTTTGCAAGTCTTTGAAAATTTTCTTTTGTTATATACCAGGATCAGTATATACTGGAGTGGATTTCTGCAAGAAACTGTGTGCGGTTTCAATCGTTCGAAGGTGAGCGTTAAGTCAGGTATTGAATTTTAGAAGTTTTATTTGTCCGGCAGTCCTTTGTCTATGCCAACAACCTTTCCTTGTTTATTATGTCAGTGGTGAGAGCATGGAAAATGCATTACGTGCATGCTGCAAAGGGATAAAGATTGGAAAGATTCTGATTCACCGTGTTGGAGACAATGGAAAGCAGGTACCTTGATTTTAAAGGAGAAAATTGACCAATGGCTATCTCATCCCTCTCAAACCTTACAAAATTTGTGTATAACCGAACTATTCCAACTTAAACAGCTTATCTACGAGAAACTTCCAAAGGATATTTCAGAACGTCATGTCCTGCTTCTAGATCCAGTCCTTGCTACAGGTAATCCCATTAATCTCTCATAAGCTGGTTAGTTGATGGTGTTGAGGGAAAATTTTCGTCGCTGGTTTTTTCTTCTTCTCATTGTTATAGACATCACCGGTAGGAAGATATCATTTATTTATGTCTTTAGCCATTCCCGTTGAAAGAGCATGTTGTGAGGCATAGTGTACGGTCTGAAAATTCAGTTGGTATGGCACGTTAGCTTTTGCTACCTTAAAACTGCGGTCCAGTTTTTGTTTTTTGTTTTCATTTTTTGGGCATAGGAGTCTTTGTTATGTGGTATGGCGAAGAAGTGACAATCAACCTTAATGGCTTGTAGGTAACTCTGCTAACCAGGCGATTGAACTACTCATACAGAAGGGAGTTCCTGAAGCGCATATTATTTTCCTAAACCTTATCTCTGTGAGTTTTTTCTTGATGCTGGTTGATTGCGCGTATTTTGTACACCGATGACAACACATTGACTTAAGTGCCCTACTATGTTCATCTGCCTTAGGCCCCTGAAGGAATCCATTGTGTTTCCAAACGGTTTCCGTCTTTGAAGATTGTCACTTCAGAGATCGATGTTGCGCTGAATGAAGAGTTCCGTGTCATACCAGGAATGGGTGAATTTGGTGATCGGTACTTTGGCACCGATGATTGATCAGAGATAAGTGCATAATTGTAGATTGGGATCCTGTATAATATTGGGCTACGGCCTTGGAAACGATCGTTTCCGAATTTGTATTTTAAGTTAACCACTCATTGTCAGATGTGTAGATTAAAACTTATCATAATGTGTGGTTGATTGGTATGTTTGTCACGAAGGCATCCCAATAGGTTTGAATTGATTTTCGCACACATTTTCTACCAGTGCACGCTCCAGCAGCCCTGCTTATTTTTTAACATTGAATTGAATAGTTTAATACGAAATTAGTAAAGCGAATGCGCAAAAATCATTTCCCTTTCCATAAATGTACACATCTTTGTAGTTTCAAATCAAGATATTTCAACTTTTTTGAGAAGAAAAACATGTGTTGATTTATTTGGCAGGGAACTTTATTTGTATTGGCATCGTTATCAGAAGGGAAACTGGTGGACCAGATGAAATCAGCAGCCTTGCTAAGCCCCATTGCTTATTTGAGCCACATGAACACTGCACTTGGTGTGGCTGCTGCCAAAGCCTTTGTTGGTGAGGTACTTCAGTTGTCAATAATTCTGTCAGTGATTCCCCATATTAATTTGTAATACAATGTATATGTCTTAATACATGTCACTAATTTTACTTAAATGTTTGATTTCCTCAACAGATCACTATGCTTTTCGGACTTGCGGAGTTCAACCTGAAAGGGTAAGGATGACAAATTAACCACCCATTTGTGTGTTGCATTACGGAAGTATTTATGATACTACGTAAACTGTATGATCACTGTTCATTTATATTATACTCGTTAACTGATTATATTACATGACGGTGTTTGAGTACTATCGACTTGGTATAATTTGAGGTTTATCCTAATTGCAGGGACCCAGCGGCTCAATTTCTGAAAGCTCTATGCGCTTATCCATGAGTTTACTGCTATGACTTACTACAAGCAGTTGCTGGTATAATTAGTCAGTTCTTATTTTCTCTAATTATTATGGTGCAACTATCATAATTATAACACAATATTGCTAATCACCTTCCTAAATTGATCGGATTTAAGGCAAAAACTGCTGTCTTAATTATTCCACCATTGATCTCTTCTTGGAGAATGAGCCTCAGTCAACATCCACCAAGAACATGGTGCACTTGGCTCAAAGTAAGTTCTTTTACCAACCTTAAAATGTTTTAAGAGAGATTCTCGAGTGTCACAAGTTGAGTACAGCTACGTATTAATTAGTCACGTGATGAAACATATAAATACGTAATTGTATGCAATTGACAATAAGACAATTTAAGTAGTTATCCATTGTGACATAAATTAACATGCAGCTGTACGAGATGGGAAGTTGGCAAAATATAACTACGGCAGACCAGACTTAAACTCGATGCATTATGGCGGATTTAACCCTCCAGTTTACAACCTCTCCAACATTCCCCATGACCTTCCTCTGTTCCTCAGCTACGGTGGCCAAGACGCGCTCTCCGATCTTCGCAACGTGGCGCGCTTACTGGATAGTCTAAAACTTCACGATGTGGGGAAGCTCACTGTTCAGTACATAGAGAATTATGCACATGCAGATTTCATCATGGGGTTGAATGCTAAGGACATTGTGTATAATCAAGTGACTGCATTTTTCAAGCAGCAACACTGATTTTACTAAGACTGAGGCCCGAAGGTTAACTAATGGACATGGGTCATGAGCTCAAGTAAAATGTGCCCAGAAATTTTGAATAATTTTAATGCATATTTAGTAGAATTTCATCAACAACCGTTAATATTAGTAGGAAACACTTCTAGAATCAAACTAAAGAGCAAATCATTGCCAATCGATTGTTAATGCCAAAGGCAACAATAATTACAATAATAGTTATGTGGAATAACAGTCGAGTTCATGAGTTTTGGTTCGTCTAAATGATGCCGCATGTGATTTTGATTATTTGTCTGATTTTGCTTCTTGAGAGGCTAAAATTGTTTTATGATAGAAGCTTTTGGTGTCATAGAAACGTTTTATAGAGAAATCACGTCATGTGCTCTTCTTGAAGCACTTACAAATGCTTTCTCAAGAAACAATTGAGTTTCTAATAAAAATTTCGATGTATTTCTACCAAAAGTGCTTTCTTCATTTTGTAGCTGTCAGCTTTGACATTTGTGTGTAAAACTTTGAGTTCTCACGATCAGCCTTCTAGTGAATATGATCACCAACATATCTTTGTTTAAACTCCAAGCTTCCTTCCTTTGCGGACAAACCAATTAGTGTTGCTTTGCGGACAAACCAAACTCCGAATTCTTAACCTAATCTCACTTCAGAAACTCAGCCTGTGTTCTCTGCAGAATTACACAAAAGCCTTGTCTAGGTTGCAGACTTGCAGTATACTACCTCATGCTTCTTGGGGCAATTTGGTAAATTGATCTGCCCTTGATCAAATATTCATCCTGTGAAAC
This sequence comes from Pyrus x bretschneideri, assembly GCF_019419815.1. Lineage (NCBI taxonomy): Eukaryota > Viridiplantae > Streptophyta > Magnoliopsida > Rosales > Rosaceae > Pyrus > Pyrus x bretschneideri. The sequence continues at coordinate 678,352 of NW_025999413.1, read as the reverse complement.
TCACCAAACATTACCAAATAAATATTTTTACAGCATATATATAGTTGTATAGGCATTGGAAAGCTCAGACCGTTAAAGGAGCTAAGAGCAAATTTAGACTGGAAAGAATTAGAAGAGAATGGGGCGTACGAACACAGTTTTGTTGGTGTTGGTTTTTGCAGCTTTGTTCACAAAGGAAACCTTGGCAGCACAGCATGTTGTTGGAGGAAGCCAAGGCTGGGAGGAATCCACAGATTTGAACTCATGGGCATCCGGCGAGAAATTTAAGGTTGGCGATCAACTTGGTAAGTTACTTGTCACTTCGTCTCTAGACAGATATCCGTTTTTTGGTAAATAATGGCTTCTCAATAAAGTATGGTCAAGTCATCGATACCATTAGTAGATTGATAATGTTGTCAATAGCAAAATTTATCGACGTGTTATCTATACAGAATCCGTTCTTTAACAAACAGCGAACGGCATGCACAAAGAATTTACATGTTTGTAATAGTACCTCTCCGTCTAAAACTGGTTTATTATAAATACTTCTACTCATAAAAAGCTATCAGAAGTGTTTCTCCAAATAACACTTATATTACCCAAAAGCACTTTCAACTAAGCATACAAACACGCTTTTTTTGGTTGTTAGAAAATGCTTATTTCATCCTTCCAACATGAAATTCTCATTAAATTGTGCTTGGTGTTATATTATGATAACCAATATAATTTATCTTTCTTGGCAGTTTTTAAGTACACCTCGGGGCTGCATAGTGTGGTGGAGCTACCAAACGAAAGCGCCTACAAGAGCTGCGACACCGGCAATGTCCTAGACTCCAAGTCTAGCGGCAATGATGTGGTGAAACTGACCAAGGCCGGCACACGATATTTTGCTTGTGGCACTTTAGGCCACTGCGGCCAGGGCATGAAGATGAAGATCACTACTGTCGCCAGAAACGCACCTTCTTCATCGTCGTCGCCGTCGTCTTCTGTAGCAGCTGCTTCTTCTTCTTCTTCCCTGCATTCTGTCACTTCATTGTTTGGGATTGCTGCATTATCTGTCCCCCTTCTGCTTTCCATGTTTTAAACTTAGTGTTCTGGTGTATTTTGGGCCTGCTTCATACTACGATGGATGTATGATTTTATCTTCGATTTTGGAGATAAATTATGGTCAGTGATGGATTTGTAATTAAGCTATATTTTTGGTTTTGTTTTGTTATTGATTGGAATTTTAAAGAATAGCATAATAAAGTGGCTGTGATTGGTTTTGTTTTTGGTTTCAAATAGCTCAGAATTATTTTTGTACGAGAATTGATATTTATTTCTTAGTGTAAACATATTGCTCTATAAAATAAACAAAAATATTACAAATTAACGATAATAAAACTATTTTATAAAAACTTAGTAACATGTAAAATGTGGGTTGAGTGATTCAATACAGTAAAAGTTGAGAATATCGTTACATTAAACAATTATTTGATAATGGATCAATGTATATCATTTATAGTTTGTTAATTTTGGATATTCAACTATTATAGAAGTTGCATATTTGCAGAGAGTTAAAAGATTCTATCCTTTTTTGTATCTGGCCGGAGTTGTCATTTAATATTACGGTCTAGTGGTATTCCTCTTTACTTAGAAGTGAAAGGTCTTAGGTTTGATTCTCCTTAAAAACAAATTTGAACCACATTATTGTTGGCTCATTGTGAGGCTAAGCCCACACATGTTACTTGAAGAAGTGCAAAGTTTCAAATGCAAAGGTTGCTTGCTACTAGTTATGCTTATAAGTTTTAGACTTACAAATTTAGAATCTTGCCTCTGTTCACCGAAGTTTTAACATCATTGAACTTGAAAGACCAACGTCTGATAGGTTTTCACATTTAATTTAAGAATTTTTTAGAGTGTAAGTAAGGTTAGCGTTCAGTTAATTGCTATTGCTTGGACCCTAAGTAAAACTAATATTTGGCTGCTTAGGGAACAAAGGCTCCTAATACCTTCCTTGTAGGTAAGAGATTTGGTGAATCAATATTCATACAAAGGCTGCCAATACTTTCCTTGTGGGTAAGAGGTTTGGTGAATCAATATTCTTACAAAGGCTCCCAATACTTTCCTTGTAGGTAAGAGATTTGGTGAATCAATATTCATGGCTGACCTAAACTCTAATTACGTCATAATAGAAAGATTCACTAGGGCTAGGTCTATATAAATACAAGGGTAAAGTCATTGCTCACATCACGTAAAAAGTCAGGTGAACGCCTTATTTATTTGCCATTTAAACTTAACACATGAGTACAACACATATTGGGCGATGTATGCATGCACACCAGAGTCGTAGAGCTTAACACGTAGATTAACTTTCTAATATCATTAACAAGGTTAAAGTTTCACCGTTAAACTTTATAATCATATATAAAGTTTCTTAAACCTGAAATGAGATTCACCATAAAAAAATTTGCACTTTATACCATAATCAATAGGACTTCAACTTAGGTAGTTTTTTTTTTTTTTCCCCTTAAAAAGGTGGACAACTGATCTCGTGGTAAGCCATAGTTATGGACCTAGAGAGATTTCAAGGAATTTGAACTACGTAATTCAGTTTGATGCTTATTCCATGACTTTCAACTATGGAGCACAAGTTCGGAATAAATTCGGAATGGAAAACGAATTTAATTTTAACTTTCTTTTTATTTTTTGTTATAAAAAATAAACGGTGAGAACCGAGAAGATGATAATTTACATCTTAAAGAAAAAGACTATCGGCCAAAATAAAGGGAAAGAAATCTTTTCCGAATCACTTTCATCAAATCTATTCAATTAATCAATATGGACTTTAGAAATTTGATTCAACGGTTACAAATAGGAGGTCCTTTAAAAATTATAATAACTTTAACTGTTGGATCAAATTTTCTTAAACTATATTTAATAGATCATCACCATATAATATAGCGGATGATAGTTGAAATGATTCTTTAACTTATTAAAACAAGTAGTTCCATATTAAAGGTCATAGCATTTGGTTTACAAATATAATTAAAAAATTACTGTAACATTTCTTAATAATAATTATCACAAAATCATAGAATATTTTCTCGCCTTTTTAATCAAAATGGTCTTTAAGATTGTCATAATTCATCACTTTAATCACTGAGATTTAATATCGACAAAAGTGGATTATGAGATTGTCTACCGTCAATCATTTTGGCTTTTTTGTTCTCTAAAAAAAAAAAAAAAAAAAAAAAAACTCTCCGGTAAATTGAAGAAGCTACCAATTCAAGTGAATGAAATGATTTTACAAAAATATTCCCAATTTAATAGAAATTTTTGACATAAAAAGTAAAATAATTGACAATGAACAATCAAATAATAGTGAGGAGGTATAAATAATTGACAATGGAGAATCAAGTAAGCACCACTTGGTGTTTTTAGCTTTAATTTGGTTGTTCGCCTCCTTGGAAGCTTTCTCTGTATCTTTTTGCTATCTTTGTCCTGATATTGAAGTATCCAGCTCACAAAAAAAAAAAAAAAAAAAAAATAATAATAAATAAATAAAAATAAAAGAGAAAAGAAAGAAAGCGTGAATCTTGCGCGCCCGTACTGATGGTGACGAAACGGCAGTCTCTGTCAAGCTGAAACTCTTAACATAAACTTTCACTTAAATTGCAGCGTCGAGTCGTTCTTTACCACATTCACTCCGAAGCGCAAAACCAGAGAGCGAGAGAGAGAGAGAGAGAGTGGAAAACCATGTCGGAGAACGTGATAACGATTGACTACGTGATGGAGAAAGCTTCTGGTCCCCACTTTTCGGGGCTCCGGTTCGACATCATCCTCTCCTCTCCGCCACCTTCTTCGTCTCCCGGCCCTTCTACCAACCTCGCAGCCGACCCCCACGCCGCCAAACAGCCATTCGTCATCGGTAATCTCACTCCCTCGCTCTTCGTTTTCATTTCAATTTGCATTTCGTTGATCCGTTGCGTCCGATTCAGTCTCAGCTGCAACTGCTTTTCAAGTTTAATTCAATTTCGTCAATTTCAATTTCAATTTCGTTGTTGTCACAACGATTGATTAGGTGTTTCGGGAGGTACGGCTTCCGGTAAGACGACAGTGTGCGACATGATCATCCAGCAGCTTCACGATCATCGTGTCGTACTTGTCAATCAGGTTAGGGCTTTGTGCAGCTCCTTCTCGTTGCTTACTTTGCCTTTTTATTTCTCTGCATGTACGATTTTCTGTTGTTAGTTGATTAAGCTATATAATTAGTATAATTCTTTGATTAGTTTCATTTGGACATTCTGTAGGATTCATTTTATCGAGGTTTGACACCCGAGGAATCGGAACGAGTGCATGAGTATAATTTTGATCATCCTGGTAATCATTTTACCATTAAAGTTCGAATGTAGCTTCGTGTTGTTGATTTTAGCTAAGGAATTAGGCTGTGGGCTGTGCTATAATGTGCATATCTGACAGGCATGTAGTGACAAATCATGTTTTGTTGGGATTCTTTTGTATGTCCTATGGGAACATTATTCATATAGTTTACTGATTATCTATTGGTTGTGTTTTTTAGACGCTTTTGACACGGAACAACTCTTGGATTGCATTCAAAAGCTAAAGAATGGGCAATCTGTCCGAGTTCCAATTTATGATTTTAAGACACATAGACGAAAATCTGATAGTTTCCGGCAGGTACTCAAATTATTTAGGTGTTTTCCTCCTTCTTCCTTACGAGTACTTAGCTGGTTTTGCATGTAATAGCTTACTGATTACGCTGTACTATTTATTGTTAATATTAATATTCTTCTTCTTATATTACTTCTATTATTGTCTTTATGTTACCTTTACTGCTCATCTCAAGGTCAATTTTCATCTGTAATTGTCGTTTCTCTTCCCTTTTTAGCATCTGGTTTACTGTTTTGTCAGGTGAATGCTTCTGATGTAATAATCTTGGAAGGAATTCTGGTGTTCCATGACCAACATGTCCGCAATCTTATGAACATGAAGATTTTTGTCCATACTGGTCTGATCTCTTTTGTGCAATTCTTGTCGTATCATCATATTTATTGTCCAGTTAGGGTCCTTTGTGGTCTTCACATCTTTTAGATTTCCATAGTTTTGTTTTGCATGGCATGTTAGTTTGAGCGTTACTTGCGGACTTGATATGGAAATTTGAGCGTTACTTGCGGTCTTGGTGTGGAATTTTCCTCTTCTTTGCCAGTCTCTGTATGCGTGTGAGGGGGAGGCCTTAACCCTTTTTTTTTTTTTTTTTTTATGCTCTATCTCTCTCTCTCTCTCTGAATATTTATCTTACTATTTAACATATGTTAATAGATGCTGATGTGAGGCTTGCTCGTAGAATAAGACGAGACACGGTTGAGAGGGGCAGGGACATTAACTCTGTTCTTGAAATGGTAAGACCCAATTTGAACTTGGCTTATAGTTCTTTCCACAGGAGTTGGGTTAGCCATAACTTTTTTAATAGCGTGGGTAAGACTAGAGTGGCTTTTTGTAGTTTGTTTAGTAACTCTGCTGAGATTATATCATTTCGATACCTGAAATCACACTGAGGCATTATGTATTGTGCAGTATGCCAAGTTCGTCAAACCTGCTTTTGATGATTTTATTCACCCATCAAAGAAGTATGCTGATGTGATCATTCCCCTGGGATCTGAGAATCATGTTGCCATTGATTTGATTGTGCAACATATTCGCACAAAGCTTGGTCAGCATGACCTCTGCAAAATATATCCTAATGTGTACGTAATTCAGTCCACATTTCAGGTATGCCATATGTGTTCGTGTGATTTGTTTTTATATAGACATATTGTTCACCATCTGTCTTTTTCCGGAATTAGGAATTTGGTATTTGGCTTTGATTGTTGATTCCACAACTCGAGTACGAATGATTTACTGTATGGCAAATCAGTTATGGGTCTTGTTTTTAGTTTAGTTGCGTATGGGTCTTGTTTTTATAATTGAGAAACTTTCTAAACCACATTTTCTGAGCATGTTTTGTGTTCTTCTCAAGTATTTTAATTTTCAGCTCTGAAAAGCATTACGAATCAGATTTCTTGTTTGACTGACCCAAGTAATTTAAGCATATAACCTGCATTGTGATGGACTTGTAACCTTAAAACTTTTCCCGACAGTCTGCAATCAGATGACTATTTGCTCACCTTCATCTCCTTACAGGCTTTAATCTAGTTGTTGTCATTTTTCAGATAAGAGGTATGCATACACTGATTCGAGACCGAGAAATATCGAAACATGATTTTGTATTTTATTCAGATCGGCTAATACGTCTGGTAATTTATATTCCCTGCCTTATTCAAATTTCATAAATCTACCAGAGTTGTGCTTCTATTTTCTGATACTCTGATGTGACCTCCAGGTTGTGGAGCATGGCCTTGGCCATTTGCCATTCACAGAGAAGCAAATATAACTCCAACAGGTGTGCTGATTACATGTCTACAATTTCTTCTTACCTCATCCATACTCATTTCATAACTTGATTGCGGCCTGTTCAGTTCAGCTTGGGGATAGTTTTGGATTTTCCTTTAGATGGAGGGGGTGGGGTGTATTTTGATATATGCTATTTTGAGTAAATGGATATATCTCACACAAACATCGATTCATATTTAATTTGCATCATCTGAACTATAGCCTGAAAATGAGGAATATTTGCGAGTCTTTGAAAATTTTCTTTTGTTATATACCAGGATCAGTATATACTGGGGTGGATTTTTGCAAGAAACTGTGTGGGGTTTCAATCGTTCGAAGGTGAGCGTTAAGTCAGATATTGAATTTTAGAAGTTTTATTTGTCCGGCAGTCCTTTGTCTATGCCAACAACTTTTCCTTGTTTATTATGTCAGTGGTGAGAGCATGGAAAATGCATTACGTGCATGCTGCAAAGGAATAAAGATTGGAAAGATTCTGATTCACCGTGTTGGAGACAATGGAAAGCAGGTACCTTGGTTTTAAAGGAGGAAATTGACCAATGGCTATCTCATCCCTCTCAAACCTTATAAAAGTTGTGTATAACCGAGCTATTCCAACTTAAACAGCTTATCTATGAGAAACTTCCAAAGGATATTTCAGAACGTCATGTCCTGCTTCTAGATCCAGTCCTTGCTACAGGTAATCCCATTAATCTCTATAAGCTGGTTAGTTGATGGTGTTGAAGGAAAATTTTCGTCGCTGGTTTTTTCTTCTTCTCATTGTTATACACATAAGTGGTAGGAAGATATCATTTATTTATGTCTTAAGCCATTCCCGTTGAAAGAGCATGTCGTGAGGCATAGTGTACAGTCTGAAAATTCAGATGGTATGACACGTTAGCTTTTGCTACCTTAAAACTGCAGTCCAGGTTTTGTTTATTTTTTTTATTTTTTGGGCATAGGAGTCTTTGTTATGTGGTATGGTGAAGAAGTGACGATCAACCTTAATGGCTTGTAGGTAACTCTGCTAACCAGGCGATTGAACTACTCATACAGAAAGGAGTTCCTGAAGCGCATATTATTTTCCTAAACCTTGTCTCTGTGAGTTTTTTCTTGATGCTGGTTGATTGCTCGTATTTTGTATACCGATAACAACACATTGACTTAAATGCCCTACTATTTTCATCTGCTTAGGCCCCTGAAGGAATCCATTGTGTTTCCAAACGGTTTCCGTCTTTGAAGATTGTCACTTCAGAGATTGATGTTGCGCTGAATGAAGAGTTCCGTGTCATACCAGGAATGGGTGAATTTGGTGATCGGTACTTTGGCACAGATGATTGATCGGAGATAAGTGCATAATTGTAGATTGTCACTTCAGAGATCGATGTTGCGCTGAATCGATCGTAGTTTCTGAATTTGTTTCCATTTGGAAACCTTCAAGTGTGTATTGGCGTTTATGTCCAAATTCTTTAAATGGTTCAGCTGCTTTTTCTTAAATTGTTTCAACTTTCAGCACAGATGATTATAAAACTGATGGTGGAATTTATAAAACTTACTGTGTGATGTTAGTTTCTTGGTCCTCATGCAATTTGTTTAAAATTTGGAAGTGTTGTAAGAATGTAGGTGCTTTTTTGTTGCATTTGGTCGCGTCTAGTAGCTTCCTTGAACAAGGGGACCTATAAATGAACAATGCTTGAGTGCCTAGGATGAGGAGGAATTTTTATTCAAAACTCTTCGTGTTTGAATTACAGAGCTTTGGGTTTATAATCAAACTGTTCATATTATAATTCACTTTGTAACGATTATCTCTGCAAAAAATGAATTAAAAATAAGTCGTTTAGTAAGTTTATTGTAACAAATACATAGATGGCTTATAATACTTTTACCAACTATTATACAGTTTTGACGACTAAACGACTTTAGTTTTAATTGACTTTTTGCAAAGGCGATCTTTATAGAGTAATGTATAATATGAACAATTCTAATTATAAACACAAAGGTATATAAATCGACAACAAACAGTGTGAGTAGGAACTCCTACTCATCCTTTTAGTAAGCAAGTGTTATTCCCCATTAATTGGATAATTTGGGTATTGTACTGGCTTGCATATTTCTTTTAGGGATCGAGAATGCAATTGTAACAGCATCTCAAGTGAATCACACGTTAATACGTTTTTTTAACTTTTTTCATATGAATGCTTGATTGGCACCGAGCACGACATTCTTGTTATAGGGTTGCAGGTTGCCTTTATCAAAAGAATTTGTCTTGTTCCCGATTATATACAAGAATCTCTCCTTAATATCCTATTGACTGCAATTGCGAATTTCGACTGACAAAGTCATTGTCATCGATCCCACGAAACTTGGAATTCCACAGAATACAAGACTTCCAACGGATTGATACTGTGCCGTAATCATTGACTTGGTAGGGCTGTGTCAAGATTGACCCCGTTTGACCCGTTCTCAATGGATTTCCAACGTGTGCCATGATCTTCAAATAGTGGTTTTGAGGCACCTCAGAGCAACTTAAATAATACGTATATATTACTGTTGTTGTATTCTGTTTTGTACCGATAACACAAAGTTACATGGACAAAAACTTCACATACTTTTAGATATTTGTCATACGTATAAAACTTACCGTGCGATGTTAGTTTCTTGGTCCTCATGCAATTTGTAAAATTTGGAAGTGTTTTAAGAATAGAGGAGCTTTTTTGTTGCATTTGGTCGCGTCTAATAGTTTCTTTTAACAAAGGGACCTATAAATGGGACATGGGTCTTCTTCGGATCTATGTATCCTAATCTTAGGAATCCATCAATTCGGGCTATTGAAATTTAATCCAACAGTTACAAACATGAGTTCATTTTAAAAGTTATAATAACTTTAGCCGTTGGATCAAATTTCAATGATCCGGATTGATGGATCCCTAGGATTAGGATCCATGTATCTAGAGAGGATCCATCTCCCTACAAATGAACAATGCTTGAGTGCCTACTCAAGGATGAGGAGGGATTTTTATTCAAAACTCTTCGTGTTTGAATTATAGAGCTTTGAGTTTATGATCATAACCGTTCATATTATAAATCACTTTGTAACGAGCATCTTTGCAAAAAATGAATTACAAATAAAGTCGTTTAGTGAGTTTATTGTAGCAAATACATTAGATAGCTTGTAATACTTTTACCAATTATTATACAATTTTGATGACTAAACGACTTTAGTTTTAATTGACTTTTTGCAGAGACGATCATTATAGAGTTATAATATGAACAGATCTAATTATAAACACAAAGTTATATAAATCGACAAAGAACAGTTTCATTAGGAGCTCCTACTCATCATTTGAGTAACCAAGTGTTATTCCCTATTAATTGGATAATTTGGGCATTGTCTGGCTTGCATATCTCTTTTCAGGATCGAGAATGCAATTGTAACAATATCTCAAATATTTTTATCATATGAATGCTTGATTGGCTTCGAGTACCATCATACTCTGACATTCTTGTTATTCGGTTGCAGGTTGCCTTTATCAAAAGAATTTGTCTTGTTCTCGGTTATATATAAGAATCTCTCCTTAATATCCTATTGACTGCAATTGCGAATTTCAACTTACAAAGTCATTGTCATTGATCCCACGAAACTTGGAATTCCACAGAATACAAAGACTTCCAACGGATTGATACTGTGCCCTAATCATTGACTTGGAAGGGCTGTGTCAAGATTGACCCCATTTGACCCGTTTTCAATGGATTTCCAACGTATGCCTTGATCTTCAAATAGTGGTTTGGCATTCTGTTTTGTGCCGATAACACAAAGTCATGCGGACAAAAATTTATACATGTTTTTAGATATATGTCACAGAACGAGACAATAATATTATACTGGTGTAATGTGAAGAAAGTTGTGGCGAATTTTCAAGCTTAACACGTGGACATCATAATTTGGGTGACGTGAAACACATGTAGCCGTTTGACTTCACACGTGAGACAACCTATTCTGATACCATAAAGAAAGTTTAGGTTCCATCATAAAACCAATTGGCAATATAGGAAGTAGCCCAACTCTTTATAAGTTCATGCAAGATCCCTCCTCCCATTAACGTAGCACTCATTCTCCACACAATGGAAGTCACGCGACACTAAGAGTCAAGACCACTGACTTGGAAGTTTAGCGACTGTGAAGGGCCAGCCATACACCATGCGCCTCCCCATTTTCCTTGAAGACTAAGAAAGTTCTTCTTAGAAAAATGACAATGTTTATACTTTTTCACACTTTAAATATTGCAGATATCTTGAGACCTGCAAATAGTATCCCATTGCTTGCTCACATAAGAAGTATGGTTCACAGAAGTGCTTCCGTCCAACTTTTTTCACTTATTGTACTGTCAGGATTTCTGTTCTTTGAAACCACTAAACTTGGTTTCTGCAGTGCTGATCTTAACGTGGGATGCAAGGAAACTCAAAGGAAAGCCCTTCTCGAGCTCAAAGCCGGTCTCACAGATCCTTCAGACCGGCTTTTGTCTTGGGTGGGAGAAGATTGCTGTCAATGGAGCGGCGTAGGCTGCAACTACGTAACTGGACGTGTGACCAAGCTCAATCTCCGCAATGAATTTTTCGATGGTGAGGATGGAACAGCGCACGAATTTGGCGGTGAGATCAACCCTTCTTTGCTTGTTTTGAATGATTTAATTCACTTGGATTTGAGCATGAAGAACTTCAAATGTGTTCAAATTCCAAGCTTCATTGGATCACTAGAGAAATTGGAATACCTCAATCTCTCAAGTGCATCTTTCGGTGGAGTCATTCCCCACAATCTCGGAAACCTTTCGAGATTGCTTTCTCTAGACCTCAGCTACTATAATTTTGAACTGGTTGCGAATGAAATCTGTTGGCTTGCTCCTCTTTCTTCCTTAAAGTACCTAAACCTCGGAGGAGTAAACCTAAGCAAGGCTAACTCAAATTGGCTTCCCACTGTCAATATGCTCCCTTCACTCGTTGAATTGCATTTGCCCTCTTGTGGTCTTTCCGTCCTTCCTCTCACTCTTCCTTCCATGAATTTTGCATCCCTTTCGGTTCTCGATCTCTCATACAATGATTTCAACTCCACGTTACCTCCCTGGTTGTTTAGTTTGACTAAACTAGTCACCCTGGAAATGCACTCAACCAGTCTCCACGGAGCGCTTCCAGAAACATTTGGCAGTTTGACATCTCTTCGGATGCTTGATTTGTCGGAAAACTCAAACATTGAAGGACAGTTGCCAAGAAGCTTGGGAACGCTATGCAGTTTGCAGACGGTAATTCTTCCTATCAACAAATTTACTGGCGAGATTACTGATTTCGTTGATAGTTTGTCTACATGCACAAACAGCCGCTTAGAGATATCACAGCCTGAGAGGAAAACTGCCTGATTCTTTGGGAAATCTTAAAAGCTTAAGAATCCTCAATTTGTGGTATAACTCATTTCAGGGTTCGATCCCAAAATCAATCGGAAACTTGAACTCTTTGGAGGAGTTGTACATTTCACACAATCAACTGAGTAGGATCATCTCCGAAAGTCTTGGGCAGCTGTCGTCGCAGACTACACTACATATCTCGAAAAACACATGGGAAGGTTCGATTACAGAAGCTCATTTCACGAAACTTAGATGCCTAAGAGAGGTTGAAATATGTAACACTTCTCCAAACATTTCCTTAGTTTTCGACATTAGTTCTGATTGGATAGCTCCCTTTAGACTGAGATACTTGAACATTAGGTTATGCCAACTAGGTCCTAAATTTCCTACATGGCTCAGAAATTAGACTGAGCTGTTCACTCTGGTACTCAACAATGCTAGGATTTCAGATACCATACCGGAGTGGTTTTCGCAGTTGGATTTCCAATTAGATCAACTAGATGTCGCTTATAATCAGCTAAGCGGCAGGGTGCCTAACTCATTACGATTTATCAAACCTGGCAATGTTGATTTGCGTTCAAACCGCTTCTAGGGCCCCCTCCCACTCTGGTCATCAAACATTACCATGTTGTCTCTTAGAGATAATCTGTTTTCTGGGCCAATTCCTCATGACATTAGTGAAGTAATGCCCGCTCTGTTGGATCTAGACGTTTCTCGGAACTCTTTGAATGGAAGCATTCCCCTGTCCTTGGGTAATCTAAGCCAATTAACAACCATGGTTATCTCAAATAACCAGTTGTCTGGTGAGGTTCCTGACTTTTGGGACAATATGCCATCATTGTATATCGTATGTGTCGAATAACAGTCTTTCAGGTTCAATCCCAAGATCCTTAACTTCTCTTACTTCACTCAGATTCTTGATACTCTCTAGCAACTACCTTTCGGGCGAGCTTCCTTCCATGAAAAACTTCACTTACATGAGGAGTCTTGATCTTGGTGAGAACCATTTCTCTGGATCTATTCCGGCTTCCATAGGAGAAAGTATGCCCTCTTTGTGGATTTTGCGTTTGAGGCTCAACTCGTTTAGTGGAAGCATCCCATCCCAGTTATGTGGCCTTTCAAGTCTCCACATATTGGACCTCTCACACAACAATATTTCCGGAAATGTTCCCCGCTGCATAGGTAACTTAACTGGCTTCGGACCAGAAGTCACGGATAAAGTTACAGAAGATTATCTTTACCAGGGAAGATTGAAGGTAGTGGCAAAAGGAAGAGTGCTCGAATATGACTCCATCCTCTACCTCTTCAATAGTGTCGATTTTTCGGACAATAACTTGTCAGGAGAGATGCCATTAGGCCTAACAAGCCTTACAAGGCTGGGGACTTTGAACCTGTCCATGAATCAGTTGACAGGAAATATCCCAGAAAAGATCGGAAACTTGGAGTGGATAGAAACTCTTGACCTATCGAGCAACAAACTTTCAGGTCCAATTCCACAGAGCATGGTTAATTTAACATTTTTGAATCATCTCAACTTGTCACACAACTACTTGTCCGGGGAAATCCCAAGAAGTAATCAGTTTGTAACCCTCGTTGATCAGTCCATTTATGAAGGCAATACGGGTCTTTGTGGGCATCCATTACCAAATTGCCAAGGCGACGAAGAAACACCTCAGGTTCCAGGTGGAGGTGGGGAGGATGATGACAGTAAGCTCGATAAGCTGTAGTTCATAATCAGCATGGTGATAGGTTTCTTTTTCGGGTTCTGGGGAGTTTGCGGGACTTTGGTCATCAAGAAGTCTTGGAGATGTGCGTATTTCAACTTTACTCACGAGGTGTATGCATATGTATTAGCCATTCTGAAGAAAAGATCATAGAAACTATCAAATGTGAAAGCATATGAAAGCAAATAAGACCTGAAAACTTCTTCTTGTTGTTCGTATTATTATTTTGGTAAGAGAGAATCATAAATATCTTATGAGTTGTGGAATTTTACTTTTCTTCCCATAATTGTATTCAGGCAGCGAACTCATAGTTTTCTGGAAGACGAAATTCTCGTGTTTTTCTTGCAACATCTAATTGTTTTTGGTTGCTGATTTCGCGAGACATTCTAAGGATTAGTTGTAAAACTTAACGAACTCAAGGTTTTCCCTTCAATGGCAATACCCATTGCAACAATGGTTTGCATATATTTATAATACTTCAGATTACATCCAGGGTATTGAAAACCCTACTTACAAGGACAGTTTGAAATTCAAAAAAGATACAACAGAAGCCTATCAACGTGTACTGCAAAACCATATTTCAAATATTTGAAAAAGAGTTGTAAACCTACGCTGCTTCTTTTTGGATAAGTGTTGAGGTTGATCACAGCAACTTGAAACCGTTGTAACAGACACTGAAGTAGGACTTGGTCTAACATCCCCCCGCAAGCTGACAGGATGAGGCACCACTGGAAGCTTGGATACCAGAAACTTGAACCGTGATGACAACAGTCCTTTGGTAAAAAGAGCGGCAATCTGATCTCGAGAGCAAATGAAATTAACTAATAGCTGGCCTCGAACAACCTTCTCTTTAACGTAATGATAGTCCACCTCCAAGTGTTTTGTTCTTGAGTGAAAAACCGGATTTGAAGCTAGGGCAATGGAAGACACATTGTCACTCCATATTGTTGGTTTAACAAGATGCAAATGCAAATCTTTGAACAAGGACCTTACCCAAGATAACTCAGCGGCTGTATAGGCAAGTTGCCTATACTCCACCTCTGCACTCGACCTAGATACAGTTTTCTGTTTCTTTGAACTCCAACACACCAAGTTCGAACCCAAATAAATGCAAAACCCACCCGGGGAATGTCTGTGTATGGATTTCCCGTGTATTCTGCATCTCAGTAAGCCATGAGTCGCTCACCACCAGGTTTATACACAAGGCCATGGTTGTACATAGTAGAATCCTCGACTGCCATCCAGTGTGTGTTCTTTGGAGAATGCATAAACTGGCATACTTGGTTCACGGCATATGACAAGTCTGTCTCGTGATAGTCAAGTACTGGAGGGCACCAACTATGCTCCTGTACATCTCCGGATTGTCATGTGGTTCACCATCATGCTCAATGAGCTTTTGTCCAGAAGGAACAGGTGCAGAAATTTGTTTGGCATCCACGAATTTTGTACGTCTGAGCAAATCCAATGCATATTTGGCCTGGTTCAAATGCATTTGATTGCCAAAGTACTGAACTTCCGGATCCACACCCAAGAAGTAACTGAGAGGACCCAAGTCCTTCATCGAAAACAAAGTCCCCAACTTCTTGATCGAACGAGACATTTGTCGAGGGTTGTTTCCTGTTAAAAGTGTATCATCTACATACTGAAGGCAACTGATATTAGGGATTTTCTAGTCACACCACCATTTAACAATTGAAAATTAGTGAAATTTTTAATTCTAATTATGTTCGCGCCTGAAAAGACAATAATTGTAAATTTTGGTTTCGAGAAAATGTTCAGACGTACCAAGACCGGAAAGTTTGGTGAATTTTCGGTGATGATAAGCCGAAAACAACCGGGAATAAATTTTCATCTTCACAGCACTTAGGCTATATATCTCTGTAGACACAGGAGTGGCTGTGTCATAAAACGAGGAAAATGTAGATGTTATGGGAACTTTTCATAACAACAACATTATGGTTGATGACTCCATGTCCAAATCTTTCACCTCTTAGTTTTTCTACGACGGCATATAATTTTTCACCTCTTAAGTGTTTTCGTCTTTGCAGCGTTGATCATGAGGTGGGATGCTTGTATTTTAAGAGGAAACCCCTTCTCGATCTCAAACAAGGCCTTGTGGATCCTTCCGACTGGGTTTCATCTCTGGCAGAAGAAGATTGATGCAAATGAAGTGACTTTCGTTACAAAAGTTGACTGAATAACAGGTGATCATTTTTTTAAGGGAATTCCAAAAACTCATATACTTGTTAAAAACGCCCTTGATGTATTAGAATATGACCACTTTTGTCCAAGAATAGGCATTTCTGCTAGAAAACGAACAAAATTAACCAAACCCAAATTGGTTGATTCAATGTCACTACCATCATTAACACGTGGACTAATTTGGGACAAAAAAAGTTTGACGACCAAAATTGAAGAACTGCTATGACACCGGGGAAATTTTGTAATTAGCAGCTTTCACGTTTTTTAACCGTTGAGATAGTTCTACCAAAGTCCATCAACAACTGTTTTGTCTATTATCCATTCCCGCCACAGGGCACCGGCCGCCGGACAACATGCCTCTCTGCTTCCTCTCCGTCCGTCCTCCTCCGCCTCCACTCATCACCTGCCACGTGTCCCCAACCGCAGTGCATCCCCCGCCGTCTGCTTCAGCACCACCACAAGTACCAGCAGCACTACCTTCTCTCTCACTGAGCCCTAGCTCAACCCCTCCTTCGCCGCCGCTGACCTGCGCCCTCCACTGCCCGCACTTCGAATCGTAACTCTCAGCTCAAATCCCTATTAGTTTATTTTCTCATAATTATTGTTCGTCTTGATTTAAATTTTGTTTTCTGTTCGGTGTATAATCAGGTGCTCCGGGTGTACGCACGAGTTCAATCTCCACCGTCCTGTCATCGTCGATGAGGCGACGGAGTTCTTCAAGACAGTTGGAGTCTCAGATTTCACTTTTGACAGTTGTAAATTGGTGCTTTACTTAACTTCTTTTTCCCCTTAATTTCGTAAAGTTTGCCTTTTCTTAAAATTTAAATAAAAAGAAATATCTCTCTGGTATTGGTTAGGGTTTTTATCTTGATATTATCTGGGTTTGGTGTTAGTGGGGATGGCGGTGTCGCGCAAAGTTAGCCATTCGTGGCTCGCCGGAAAACCCCCTGATTGGGCTTTATCAGGAGGGAACTCATAATGTAGTAGATATTCCTCAATGCAAAGGTCCCAATCCTAATGACTTTATATTTGATATATAATCCTTGGATTAGTGTTATTCTATATTTTTAGTTTAATTTGTGTTTTCTTTTCTGTTTTTGCAGCTCATCATCCAAGTATAAATGCCGCTGTGGAGTTGCTTAAACAAGGTCCCTTTTCGGTTATTAAAACTGAATGTTACGTGCTTTCATTTCCAGTTTTTGAGTCTTGAATCATTTATTATTTGTATAACATTCAGGTATTACTGAACTACGTGTTGAGCCGTATGATGAAGATGAGGGGACGGGTGATTTACGATATGTGCAGGTGACTGATGTGATTCAAAATAATGAAAATGCGCATGGAAAACATGTTAGTAAGTTGTAATGTTTTGGAATTCAATTAATAGTGGTGTTGTGTGCAGATGGCTGTGACAACACACAATACTTCCCTTCCTGCTTCCGAAAGATATAAGAATGGTTAGTAGCTGAATTTATCAGAGTTATTCTAGAAAGAGCTTTTGTGTGATACACAAATTTTAATGTGAAATCTGATTAACTTAGAAATTACGTCTCTTTCTAGGTAAAGTGCAGGTAGCTTTAGTATGGAATTCAAGAAACGAAAATTCCCCGAATACAGAGAAACTGCAAGCCTTGGCTAATGTGAGCTAGCTACTTCATTTCATTGTTGTAAATGTTTTCTTTAAAAGAATTATATTAAAGAATATATGATCTGCATGCTTGTTTCCAGTTCATATGGAGAAATGGTGGGCCGAGGAGCACGGTCAATCTGATTCACTCTGTATGGGCTAACTTTCAGACATCATCTAACAATGTGAGTCCAAAGGGTTATTTTTAGTGAGTTTTTACTAAGTTATTTGAATTTACTTTATGTTACTCGGTGATGCAGATAATCTTTGGGAATAGATGGAGACATCTTTTAGGAGAAAGAGACTTTTGGGAACATGTTGGAGGAATTGATATTTCCTTGGCTCCGTCCAGTTTTGGCCAAGCAAACACAAGGGTATTTTAAATTTATTACCCAACTATTCAAATTTTATTCAAATGCATAATTTCATTTCCATCAGCATCAACTTCCGTTCAAATTATGAACTTGCAAATTAAAGCCGTATCAACCACTTAAATTCTTAAAAAAGAAAAAGAAAACCCTTAGAATGCGCAGATATTATGTCATATATTAGTAAGTGTATACTTAAATCTCAAAGGCATCATAATTTGAAAGATGTAAACAGAATGAACCTTTGGTTTAATAGCGAACCACCTATTGAACCTGTTTTCTGAAACTTGACTACGGAAATCCCTACATTTTTAGTCTTCTGTTTCTTGAAAAAGTTTCCACTCACTATCTCGTGGTCTAATGCTACTCCATTCCAGGCTTTTGATACCTTGCTCCGGAAGCTACAAAAATATGTCCCTCAGGGAGCTTCTGTTGCTGATTTGTATGCAGGAGCTGGTGTAATTGGATTATCATTAGCTGTGACAAGAAAATGCAGGCAAGAATTGGGATAATTGTAAAAGCACTGGTATAAAAACTCAAAATTTCTCTCTTTTTGTTTTTATATGTTATAAAATGGAGTTATAATTGCTGTCTAGGTCTGTTCGATGCATTGAGATTAACAAAGAATCAAAAGTATCCTTTGAGAAGACAGTTGACCGCCTGCCAAACTCGGTAGAGTGCAGCATCAGCTGGCATCTTGCAGACACTTCTAAAGTTAGTATAGTAACTTTTTGAAAGTTTATGATCATATATTTCTGAAGTTGTTACCCCAGAGTCATGTATGCAGAGATCCCAAGTTCTTTTTATACCTATATTATAAGGTGTATAAAGGAATTTTTACAAATTTCTCTGTTATTCCATTAGGATTGCGGTGGAATAGTTGGGAACTAACTTTATAAATTTCTCACAAATAACCTAGGACCCTCTTTCTTGGATCATGGGATCAGATGTACTTGTTGTTGATCCTCCTAGAAAGGGACTGGATGCATCTCTTGTTGATGCATTGCAGAGTATAGCTTCAGCAAAGCGTAAAGCTAAGTCGTCCTCAGATAGGTTAGGCCATTTCTGTACTCAAAATATTGAAGTGAAGGACCTCACTGGTGATCCTTGTGGATAATTAATTCAGCTCGTTTATATGTCAACTCAGTTCAAGCTCAAGGGGTAAGGATGAGAAGAGACCATGGATGCTGCGTGCAAAAGAAGCTTCAGTTCAGATCGGAAGCGAAGTTACTTCAGAAGATAGTAAATCATGGCCTCAAACCCTTATTTATATAAGTTGTGGATGGGAAAGCTTCAAAGAGGTATAAAGTTGTTGCTATGATATTTCATGAAATTAGATTATTCTCTGCTCTGATTATTCCATCCCATCTTCGTCTACTTTATTGTTAACTTTTCTTCCTCTACCTAATTAGGGATTAATGTTTCAACAGGATTGCAAGGATTTGTTGTCTAGCAAGGCATGGCACTTGGAAAAAGCCCATGGCTATAATTTTTTCCCTGGAACCCAGAGGTATGTATCAGTTTCTTCTCTTTTGACTCCTGTCTCCTTTCCAATATATGAAGCATCTCGTTACATTTCAATTGGGTCGAAATTCTGGATAACTAATTTTTGTGATATATTATCAAGATTGCCAACATTTCCTTCAAATACTTTTTTCTTCCTGGTTCTTATCGAGGCAGACTTCTCAGAAAATCCAAGCTGTTTGAATGACTAAATTAAATGTAGCATATATTATACTTTTAATTTGATACATATTCTCATTTCCAGATTATTTTTTTTCCCATTTGTGCATGATAAATGTTCTTCTGCCATGATTGCAGCATCGAGGTTTTAGCTGTGTTCAAGAGGGGCCAAGGAAGCCCAAAGAAAAAGAGAACGGGAATAAAGCAGAAGAAACGCTTGTAAACAATTCTGAAAGTAGGATTTTGTAGTGACTTTCAGTGATGATTGCTTGAACTTTGATGGCCGCTTGAACTTTATTCTGGGGTTATTACAAGAAGACTAGTGGGAGTATCTAGTAGAGAGAATGTAACAAAACCAAATCTTCTGTGTTTCTTTCCCTTTTGTAGAAAGGGATTTTGTTCACCATCGGCTGAAACTTGTGTAAAATGAATAGTTAGAGATGAATGAAATTGCAATTTGTTGTATATCTACCTGACTCCTTTTGAATTGGATGAAAAGAATAAATAATTGGTAGAAAAATTTTAAAATGAAGAATGCATTGTCTTCCACCAGGAAAGCTGCTAGTTCCGTTGGCTGAGGAGAAGACGTTTTCAGTTCCCCTTCTCGCTGCCTGCAGATTTTGTGAGATGTGGAAAGGCATTCAAAATATTGTAGGCTATTAAATCCTGCCTGGTTAAGATCCCAACCACTGGAGGCACCTACAAATGGAGCACACATCGAGGTTAGTGATATTGGCCTTTACAAAAATTTTAGTGTACCATGTTTAATAACTATGCTCAATGGACAGAATAAATATGCTCGTGTGCAAGTTGTAACGCTCGTTAACAAGTACATGGTGTTTAGTAAAACGAGAATGATTGCTAAACTCACCCCTGATGCTTCATAGTTTGGCACAATGAGCAAATGGCGAAGTCCCACTTGCCTGAAAAGAACCATAGCTTTTGCCACAGACATGCCTTCCATAACTGTGTAAGGTGTTCTATTGGTGAGTGGATGCAGATCTACATACATCTCCATTTCGTCCCTTGTCACAGCCACCTCCTCGATCTTCTCTTCTCTCTCGGCCAACTCAACCGAGGTAAATTTCTCTCTTACTTCCCACTCCTCTGTTCTTCTTTTCTCTCTTAGGAACCATTTCTTTTTCAGCACCTGAACAAGGTGAGCTCGAAGAATTAGTCCATGTACTTCTGTTGCCCCAACAGCCAATCCCATTGGCGGCACCACTTCTTCTACAACAGGGAAACCATTGTGTGTGGTGTTTCGCAGGACCTCCACAATACGATCCACCTTTTCAATTCCACAGAGGGTGACTACTGGCGGCTTGGCATCAGCGAGCTCACCTACTGTCAGATTTCTCATCCATGGTTCTGGACTTGCCTCCAAGAAAGGCAAACCTTTTAAGTGCAGTATAATCTCATAGATGCTCTGGTTGAAACTGTCTCCAACTGTTTTGGAAATCAGGAGGACAATCATTGTTATGGGCAGTAAGAGGAGGTTGTTGGTGAGCTCAAGAAATATGACACATAGTGAAACGGTCATCCTCATTGACCCTGCCATTAGGGAAGCTGCGCCAAGAACAGCGAAAAGCCCCTGGTCAATGCTCGTATATGATTGCATGGCAATTCCAAGCAGACGGCCATAAGCTGAGCCCATAAGGATGATGGGAAGGAAAAGTCCAGATGGCACAGCAATTCCAAGGGTAAACAATCCTAAGATGCAATATAGTACGAAGAAGATTAGGAGGGATAAGGGACGATACTCAGCGGAAGTGTTTGTCGAAAAGATGTTTCGAACTGCATCATCATTGGTGGCAAGGAGAAGAGTAGCTAGGTCATTGTAGTGGCCATCTGGGCAGTTGAACTTTTTGTAGTTTCCAGATCCTTCATTGGTGGGACAGACGGACTCCGAGAGAGAGGAGTTACAGGGTGTGCATTTGACAAGGAAAGGGAGACCATATAGGCATGCAGAAGTAAAGAGTGAAACAGTGAGACTGAGGAGCAGCTTGTGAACTTTTCCCTTCCTGCCCGAAGAGTAAACCAAGAAGTAATTAGTATCGAATTGACATTGTGGTGTGTCAGTTTTCATATTTGGTTTAGGGTTGCTTACTGATTTATGAGACTGTATAGTCTGAGGATCTTGTCGAGAAGATAGTTGTACATGCTTCCCGAAACTCCACCAATAATGCCAATTACAGCTACGGGGATGATATCCCACGCATGGTATGTTACAGTAACAGTGCTTACGTCGAACATGATAAGCCCTCCTTGCCCGAAAAGCCCACATTCCCCAGAATTGCATATTTGGATAAAAGCTCTAAGCACCACAACCACAATGGCTGTGCTGAAGAAGGTTCTCCAGAGAAGGGCACTCCTCCACCAAGTTGCCACCTCTTCAAGGGCAAACAGTACACCACCCACAGGAGCTCGGAAAGCTGCACATACCCCAGAGGCAGCACCACAGGTAATGATATCTCGCCGGTCACGGTCATTGTTGAAGTAGCGGAGCCAACCCCATTTAATACGGTAATTGTCAGGTCCCCCTTGACCTAATAAGGAAGCAATGCAGCTTCCAATGTGCACAAGAGGCCCTTCTTTTCCAAGATCTAGGCCTGCAGAGACAGCCCCAATGCTTCCGAATATCTGCAAGATGAAAGTTTTTGTGCCACTTAGCTTAATAAATTATGAAATTATATGAAACCAATGTTCAATTGAAAAATGAAAATCAACCTTGACAATCATTGTTGTCGCACCAAACATATTCGGTGTGTCAACTCCGTTGAGATATGCTTTGATTTCAGGTATACCGGGTCCAGCTGCAGTCGGAGCAAAACATACACACAGAACAGAAGCACTAGCGGTCAGTAGAAGATTGGCCCCGGCTATAAAGATGAACCCCATCAGGTACCTACACCACACGATTCCCGTATTGTTTATGCGATCATAGGCATTTCTACAGACTATAATATAATATCTGGATTGCAACAAACCTTCCCTTCTCAATGAAACTAACCGCGGCAAGAAGCTTGTAGCCGGCAATATTCTCAACAGCGAGGTTAATGAGGGTGGCGATTATACCAGTTAGGAGTCCAACAAGGAAGGCAAGGATCCATTTCAAAAATACATACTGCAAGACTTGGAATTTGGATCTGCTTCTCCAATCATGCTTAAACAGATCGTTCTCATTGATCCTGCATCAAACCAACTTCAATTCAATGTGAAGAAGGTCAACATAATAAGGATTCAGGTTCTTCTTTTCGATATGGAAAACTAGAAACAGGTTGTTCAAGTCGTTACTCGTAGTCCAAGCTCTCGATATGGGAGACTTTGGCTCCAACCATAGCCAGTGGAGTGGAAGAAACTGTCCGGTTTCTCTTGAGGAGGAGTGGTTGGTGGAGAGCAATGCTCTCCGGATCTCTTTCTTCTGCACCAGTTTCTTGCATGGTTTGGGGAACTGCAGCTTCGGCGTATTGGTTCGAGTGTTCCTCCATCGGGCTCATGGAAGCTGCAGAGCGAGAGAAACAGAGAGCTCTCAAACTCTCAGTCTGAAGTGATCCTGCTACACGTATTGACTAGGATATTAGATTTGGCTAGAAGCAAAGAACTGCTGGTATCACGCAGTCCATATTATACTGTATAATTAAAGTAATACGTATCGATAGGCACTTGTTTGATTTTGTACATAAATGATACATGGCAACAGTGGCACTGCTCTTATATATAATTATATATGCCCATGCATATCACATGTATAATTAATTATGAAAAATAGACGGAGTCTTTTGACAAAAAAGGCGACCCTAAGTGATAAGGGTTTTCCGCTTTGCAGAAGTCTAGAAAATATCTATCGTACGCAGTTTATTTTTGCTTTGCAAAGAAACTGTTTTCACAACTCGAACTCATGATCTTTCGGTCACAAGAAAAAAAATAGTATGATTTTTTTTTTTTTGTTAAAAAGAGTACGATATTTCATTCATTAACAAAGAGACGTAAAATCAGTTCAAACTTTATGAGCGTAAGACATACTTAGCCCAAATACAGTTACTGGATTGATAATCTGCACAAGAGGCCTCCCTGCAAAAATATGCACAGTGAGTTGTGTTTGGATGTTCCATATTGACAAAGAAGAATTTACATAAAATGTCTTTGTCATGTGTTGCTCCACTTTAATAATACGATATTATATTTAAAATAATTTTATGCAAGTTTCTCTTGCTATCGACTCCGTTGACAATAATCAAATGATACATACACCTTACACATGATTTGTGATCTGAAACTTCTCAAAATTCTGCCGTATCTGGAAAGATAGATTTGCACAAAATGTGACAGCCAGTCAACCAATTGAGCAGACACATGTGTCAACATCTAACCCTAGGATCATACAAATCAAGGGTGGGCATCAAATGTGACCTTTGGGGTGATTGAAAAGGCAACTTGTCAATTTCAATCATTAGAATCTAAAATTTGGATTTTGTATATTTGTCGACGAAACCCGTGGCCACTAAATTATTGGACGATGCTATTGATGTATCTTTTTAAACTCTAATATATTTTTCTTAATTTTTTATGATAGAATCGAATAAATTAAAATAAATTAATAAACAAAAATTAGGACCTATAATTTTGGAATTTTTGTTTTCTTCATGTTTAAATTCGATCAAATTTCGACTGTCTCATATAAATTATTCATATTAGTACTTCAGAAACTTAATTGTGCGCCCAATTTGTTTTCATTTAGAAAGAAAAACACTCTTATAAAAAGTACACAATTAAATTTTTAGAGTGTCAATTATAACTCTCATTTTTTTTAAACGATTAATCTTTTAAACCCTAAACGGAGATTTTGACCTTAATTTAAATATATAAAATTCAAGCCCCTTATTTTCAAAGGAAAACCAATGAAAATGGTTTGAAAACTTTGAGTTTTAAGGATAAGGACAAAATAAAGAGTAGAGTGAATAGTACTAATATTGATTTTTTAGAGTATCTCCAAATGAAATGTCAAATTTTAAACATCAAAATGATAGTTGATACCCTATGTGGCAAATTGACATTTTGTACAATATTTTGCTCCACCTGATATGTTAAATAATAATGTTATTTAATAAACTTTTTATCTTTTTGTGGAGTCTAATGATTAAGGCAACCAATCAAATATTTAAAAAACATAACAACATTTATTATATATTATATTAATCTATTGAAATATCATTTAATAAATTTGACATTTGCTGTCAAATTTGACAGCAAAAACCTTTGACTTCAAATGACTCAGAGCCACCTAAGAAATTGAAGGCTCGGTTGGAGAGAGTCTGTTGCCACTTTTTACTGTTGTATGCTACGTAGCAATTTTGACATTTCCTTTGAAGATGCTCTTAGTGTAAAAATATGATTTTTTGTTAAAGTGAATAGTACCGGGAATTTTTCGTTAAAGTTCTCTATTTTCAAAGGTATATATCTATACCCATAAGTATATTCTAGGGTCTTCAAGATATAACATAAATGTGATCAAATGACAACTTGTGGCTGTAGTTTAGTGGTAAGAATTCCACGTTGTGGCCGTGGAGACCTGGGCTCGAATCCCAGCAGCCACACTAACAAGTGGATAATTTTTTTTCTTGTTCTTGTTTTTGTTTTGTAATTAGGTGAACGCTAGAGATGTTTAACACATTTTTCTCTTTTACATATAAAACTTGTTTAACAACTTATCTAATTTTACCATTGACTCGACTCATGTCTCCACAAAAATGGAACAAAAATAAATAAAATGAGGATATTTTACAAATATTTTACGTGTTAGAAATGTAGAAGTTAGAAACGTAGAAGTGGTTTCTGAAGCTTGCGATGCAATGACCATGTCGCACAAATAGATGTTATTATGGTATTGTACAAATTTGCAAACTAATTAAAAATCGTGATTAGCTCTGTTTTCAATTTAGTTTTTGCAAACTTTTTGAAAGAAAAAAAAAAACATGATAGCTTTCATTAAAAATGAAACTCAAGTAGAATTCGAGTCTGGGATGTACATCAAAGGAGGCCTTCAAACCAAACTAAACAAGTTTCAATTGATAAACGTGTACGTTTTTGCGAGGTTTGGAGTGTAGATTGAGGGGCATGTGTATGAGTTCTTTAGCAGCATCCTTATAGTTTATTGAGAATCAACAGCATCGTATCCTGCCCCCAATGAACGAGTAACAAATCACCTTGTGTAATAAAAAAGAGAATCAATACTCCGTTGTTTGATTCCAAAAATTAACAAACCTCTCTTTGTACCAGTGAGGTCGATCAACAAAATCAAAATGAAGCAATTGCGAGAGCAAAAAGCAATTACCCAAAACTTACGACACAATTAAGCAAAATTCAATATTACTTAGCATAAAATACAGAAAGTCGATTACAGTTGGAGTCTAAATTCTTCAAATACAATTGACAAGTCCACTCAAACCCTGACTTCTGATACATATAATTATACATATATATGTAAAATTCCATTCAAATTCAACATTCTCCTTTAATAATTGGAGAATGGCAAACCGAATCATCAAACCCTTAATCTCCCAAATATTGAAGAATAAGGGGAAAACAAAATGTTTTTGGCCATTTATTTTATGTATTGGGCATCATGATATATATATATATATATATATATATATTAATATAGCTATGAAATAAAAACACCAAACCTAAGTAGCATGGCATTTTAATTTCATTATTAGCTGATCACATAATAGTGCACTGGCTGTCCGGATCATAAAATGGATGGACCTGCATTGGAGGAGGCGGCTGCGGAAACCTCAGCGCCGGCAGGGTTGCCCGTGTCTCATGGTAACTAGGGTAGTACTGAGAATGCTGGTGGTAAGGAATTGTTGTTCCATAGCTTCCATTGTGACCATAATATCCGTAATCATGATTGTTATTGTAATAGTCCCCATAGCCTTGTCCAGTTCTGTAATTGGCAACAGGTTTGGCTTCGTAGAACTGATGCTTGTATCCTGAATCAACTCTGAGCAGCTCTGCATGCTTCCCTGATTTTGCTAATAACTTGAGAAGCATGTCTGCTTCAATTGTTCCCGAAACATAAGCAATTCCGGCTTGAGTATCGATGGTGTAAGACACTCCTTAATTATAATCAAATCAAAATTTAATTAAATTAAACAGTAGAGATTCAAGAACAATGAGATTAACATATAATCTATCGTTTTCCAGTAAAAAAGCATAAACTCAGATCTTCAAAAACAAAAAGACTCTTTTTATATACGTAATTCAAGCAATGCAAGAGATGCAATTCATTTAAGGGGTAAACTGTTGTTTTTTTCCTTGAAATTTTCTCCAAATGTCAATTGGTGGCCAAAGTTTTTTTCTCATCCAATTTAATTTATGAAATGATGATTCCATCCAAATTTCCGTTGAAATTAAATTTCGGATGTCTTTAGGGCAATATTAGCGGTTTGTGGAGATAAGAATAATAAATCATAAGAACTACATGATATATCTTTTTGTACGTACCCTTGATTTTGCTCAAAACTTTGGTCATGGTCTTATGCCATCCGGGGGCACCCGTATCCACTTTCAACTCACAACTCTGCGAAATCATAAAATATAAGCAACCCATCTAGGCAAAGTTAATAAAGAAAATGAAATCACATGGAAAAGAAAAAGAGGGAGAAAACTAGGGTTTGCTAAAAGTCACTAACCATGAAACCAGTATCGGTTGTTTCAGTCATGATCAGAAAAATAACAGATTGCTAGGTTTCTGCAGAAAACTTGAAAGATTGTGCTGTGTTTTGTCTTGAAAGACAAAAGCTATGGTACTGTTGGGTGGTTTATATAGAGGAGGTGTAGGTAGGTTGTCTAGCAATTAAGGAGTAAGATTTGTTTGGTATTTTTGAAAATAATTATATGGGTTACTAATAACCAATCAAACAGATTTCAACCAAGTAAGGTAAGTTTTTAGGGTATATTCTTTCACACCATTCAAGCAGAGTATCTCTCAGAATACATTTTTCTATTTTGAGGACCATTTTTTCATGAAGAGTAAAATATATATATCTAGGAGATTTCATGGCCAAAATTCTGTGGACTGTGACAAATTCACCAATCCATTTTGCTCGCGATTAATGTAGTGTTCTTGTACCTTATTCATAATTTTGTAATTACTTAAAATTACGATGAAATAAATTTCTTTAGTTCTTTACCCAAAAAAAAAGAAAAGAGTTATTGAAAATTATATTGAACTGTTACATAGCTTATTAGTTATTATTGTGTTTTTATAATCTTTTATTTCTGTTGAAAAAAAAACTTTTATTAGATAGCTATAAAATGAATTTAAACATTGAGAGATTTTAGTAGGAAAATAAATTATTATTTGGTTAAATATAGCAATAAAAATAATCAATAATATGTGGTTGAATATTTTTTTTCTTTTAAAGTATCGAAGAAATAGACAGCAAAAAAGAGGAACAAAAGTATTCTAAAAGAATTCAAGATTTTGATATGGAAATTGCTTTAAATGCTTTACTTAATTTAAAATAATTCTAATCCAAACATTCGAAAACGCTTTTTAATTAATCCAAATTCAAATTTGAATCCCTCTTTCTTGATCATTGAGAAATATGAAAGATTTGACGTTAATAAATTAATAATAACGCTTGTATGCCAAAAACTAAGTAAATTATGTAGACTTTACTTAACAATTTTTTTTTCTTTCACTTATTTCCTATTAATTACTGTGTGTTGTGCACATGGCAATAGAGTGTGGAAGACCACATCTTGTATCACATACTTAACAAATGATGTGTATATGTTAGGACATGAATTTTTATGAAAAATGATTAATTATAAATTTGGAATGCAAATAAATTTCTTGACCACGTCACATTTCGGTGGGGGTTTCAGCCAAGACGAACGGTAGCGGATAAATTTTTTAATGTATCAATCTATGTCCTCATCAGACTAAAAAATTTCTCACAATGGTGAAGCTTATGACATGCAATGCTAGCAAACTGCGGTGTTGTATAGAAGTAAGGTACATGCATGCATGAATCATATGATCTCAAACTTGTCGTAGATGATTGGAGCACATTAAGCCGTTGAATAGTAGTTGATGAAAATAAACTGAAATTACTGATCAACCATAAAACTTCTTATATTTTGGTGAAAATATAAAAATAACTTGAAAATGAAACCTTTCTTTTTATAAGATCGGCTAAATACATTTTAAATCACTTTAACTTATTGGTAATAGAATTCAAACTTGAATTTAAGGACAGTAATCATACAATCTTGGATATTTTAAACCTATATCTGTAAAAGTGAGATCTTAATATTCATCAAAATTATAGCATTCAAATTTGAACGTGCAAGATATAAAAGATACAACTTTGAATTGATTTTGAACTAGGGTGGTGCTATCCAATATCCACACACCAAATCTTTACCTCTCAATACCCTCTCAATTTCAACATTCAGATTAATGAATTGGAAAAAATTAAATACCAAAAATTAACAAAGAGTGTGTGCGAGGTACCCTTAAACTAATATAGTTCGATACATATCTTCCTCACTTGATGATTTATAATTGGTGAGTACTTGAGATAAAGTGATTAATATGAAATATGAACTTCCTAAACTAAAAAGAAAAAGAAATATGATTAGAAGAAAGAAAAGGCAGCCAAAAGGTAAAGACAAAAATCGAAATTCAAATATAAATTTCCAGTAAAGTCTGCAAGATTACATATATATGTAGAACTCAACGAAATTCCATTCAAAATTCTACATACTCTCCTCTAATAATCGGGAGAAATTGCAAACACAAACTCCCTGCTAACATCCTTTTTCTTTTTTTTCTTTTTTCTTTTTTGTTTCTAGACAAAAGCTAACATCCCATTAAAAATTGGAAGAAGGGAAAAACAAATATCCCAAACTCAGATAATTGTAGCTAATAGGCACCATTTATGTGTTAGGGTTTAGGGCATGGTGTTTTTATTATTCACTGTCATCAGCTACGTGTGATCACATAATGGAGCACTGGCCGGAGTCTCTTTCCAATGGTGGCGGTCGGTGGTAGTGATGTGTTTTTGTTACAAGGCTTCGATCATGTTCGTATTGGTTAGACTTCGACACATAACCATAACCAGAACTGCCGTCTACAAGTCTGTATTGGTTAGACTTAGACCCATAACCATAACCGGAACCGCCATCTCCAAGTCTGTATTGATTGTCCTGTGGAGGTGGTTTCACACTCCTGTTCACATTACCAGTACTACTATTACCGACGGAGGTGGAGAAGTGATGACGGTGGTGTCCCGAATCAGAATGCACCCTGAGCAGCTGTGCATGCTTCCCTGCTTTTGCGAAACTCGTCAGAAGGGTGTTGGGATCCACTGTCCCCGCCACATATGCCATTCCGGCTTCTGCATCAATGCTGTATGATACTCCTTCATTCATTCATTCAAGTCATAAAAATATAAACAATATTATAGTAACTTAATTAGGTAATAAAAACGAGTCTGCAGAAGGAGCAAAAGAGTGAAAAAAAATATTTATAATATATTTGAAAATTATAAGCATATATATATATATATACACACACACACACACATACAGGTACCCCGGATGCTAATCAAAATTTTGATCATGGTCTTGTGCCATCCAGACGAACGAGTATCCAGTTTAATTTCACAAGTCTACAAATGAACACATACATAATCCAAACAAGTTAATTAAGATGAAATATATATGATTGATTAAGCACCCATTACAGATAATTAATTTGGCTTAAGGAGACTAACCACGAACCCAGCATTATTATTATTGGTATTGGACTCCGCCATGATCCTAATACTTGAATGAATGATTGCGCCCCTTCTGCTTCTGCTTTTGCTTCTTTGGTCGAATATCAAAGTGTGTTTAGTTTGTAATCACTTTTCTGGTTTATATAGAAAACTAGTAGGTCGGTCTTCTAACTATGAAATCATTACTAACTGAATTTGGATCCTCTCCGAACTTTACTATCCGGAGCCTAAGGATCAGGAAATCGGGCCCTTGGTTTGTGTAAAAGAGAGATCAGAGCTCTTGATTTGTGTGAGATGAGTTAATGAGAATTGTCAAATTCAATCTGAGTGATGGAATTGAATGATTTTTAGGCTTTGAACAATGAAATCTGAAAAGAATCAATATCCTTACTAATTAACCTGCTAATCCTTCACGTGATTCAAGAAAGGATCTCTGAGAATACAGTTTTGAATTTTCCATTATTTGGAGGACCATGTCATTTCTTCGTTAGTTGTATAATCTCAAGGATTAAGGGATATCAACTCATTGTCATTTCATGGATAGAAAGAAGGTAACATTGATTTATAAGAAGAGAAGTATTATTGGCACTTCAAAAATCTCATTTTACACTCTTTACAATTGTGTTTTTCTTTCTAAATATAGAAAGTTTGGAGTGTAAAATGAGATTTTTGGAGTGCCAATAACAATTCCCTATAAGAATTAAGGATCTCAAAATTTGAAATTGGTACATTTATTTATTTAGTTGATAAACCTTATCCATGATCCGCTATATAGAATTATATCTACCTTGAAATCAACTGCAATCATATTTTTTTTTATTGAATTTTGTAAGAGTTTGTGGATCATGCGGTCAATCAGTTATTATATCTTTGACAAAAGTCTTGTATTCGACCGTTCCATGTATAATATCGATTGTATATTATATTAGAATATCATACTCTAATTGATTTGGTTAGAATAATGTATTTTTTCTTTTTACACGCACATTTGAATCTCCCCATCATAATTTAAATTATATAAGATCAAATAAAAAAATCACTTTGTATAGAAAAATAAAGATAGAAAGTGAAATTTTGTGTTGAACAGTGTATGTAAACCCTCTATTCTTAGACCAAGATTTGCAAGGGATTGTATGTAATCTTCCACATCACTAACATGATTTACCCTCCATCTATTATTTTCCACTAATCCCATTACAAATTTGAAAACTGAGTCATTTCATCGAGAGAGATGAAAAAAATATATTCCTCTAATGGCTTTTTCACCGGTGCTCCTCGTATGCTTTTGAATTTGGATCTTCTCTGGATCTTATTGTCTAGATCATAAAAATTAAGAATCTGATCTATTGATTTGTGTGAAAGAGAGATCAGAACTTTTGGTTTGTGTGAAGTGAGTCAGCGGAATGAGTTAATGAAAATTGTCGAATTCAATTTGAATGATCCAAATTGTCTGGTTCTTAGGCTTTAGACATCTATCATATGCGTTCGTCTACGCAATGGTTTTAAGATTGCAATTGGTACATAGAACAAAAATACTAATCTTACTATATTTTACATGCTACATTTGTACCACCGCTCTAATAGAGATGAGATCCACACGTGTTGACAGACCCTATCGCTTTTAGAGACGTGGCACAAATGTAGTATGAAAAATATGATAAGTGTATCATTACTCTACCTAACTGGGGTAAGACAACACAATTAGGTGGGTAAAAGCATTGGAATTCACATCAAGTATCCTTCACACAGAAGCAAGAAAGAAAATTTTCAATTTTATTAAATTAAGATATAGGATCGGTTGTGCTTGGAGTCGATCAAGGAATAACTGAACTGAATGTAACTCTTTGACCAAAAAAAAAAAAAAAAAACTGAATCTAACTCTTATACAACTTACATGGACCAAAGCCTCTCTAAACATGGGTAGATATTCCTACAAATCAAGGGCCGGGCAGAATGTGGTCAGTAGGGTATGTCTCCTTGAGGAAGATCCCAGTTATCTCCATCGTCATCGCTCTTCTTGGTTTCGGGTATTTCCGGCTGAAAGGGTTTTGAAAAGGGACGCCGGCTGATAAAAAACACGAGCACCATTTTCAAGGGGGGGGGTAACTAACCCAAAGAAATGAAAAGCAGGACAAAACTTCATCACAAGCAGAAATTGGAACACAGACCTTCTCTTGTTTCGCTTTGCGGCGTCGCGAGTCCGGCGCTTCTTCTCGTCCTGATTGTTCTCAAAGTACCTCCTCCTCTTAACCTCCTGAATAACGCCGGCCCTCATGACCTCCCGCGGGAACCTGCCGAGCAGCCGCTCCTCGGGCTCGTTGTCGTCGACAATCACCTGAACATTGTACGCCGACTTGAAGAAGAGGACGCTGGCGTGAGCCAGAGAGGGGCATATCACAGACTCTATCGACGAAGCAGCAGCAGCAGAGTGGGCCCCTTGGGCTGGCAGTGGGACCAACCCATCTCTGGGCTTCTGGGTCTGTAAAATGGAGAGCTGGGTCGGTGGGATTTTGGGTTGCGATGGTTTTGTGAGGCTGAGGAAGGAGAACAAGTTGCAGAGAGCGGATGAGGCAGCCATGGATGCTGACTTTGGTGAGACTTGTCGACCTTCTTATTTTGCTGTTTATCTCTGTCTACTTTTTCCGGAGGGAACATAGGACTGGACCCACTAAGATACAATCTGTGCGATGGACTTCAAAATTGGGCCATTGGATCTAGACAGTCATGACCTGAGAGTGAGAGTGAGAGCCCTGGCTAGAAACAGTGGTTCCCCATCAACTGGATCGGACCATGTTTGGGGACTTACGTGGATATTAACCATTTATAACCCGTCATGAGTTCGGGTTTTATCCATTTAGACAAACAGAGACGGATCTGTGACACTTTATTTTTACACATTTTTTTGTACAGTTCACATTGTAATGTATTTCAACGATCCGTACGAATCATTTTGATATGGTTCTTATTCAATTTCTCATATTTCAAGTAGTAATATGCTTTAAACATCAAGTGTACAATACTTGGGGCTCTCAGTGCACCAAAATATTAATGAGGTAGATAAAGTAGTAAAAGATATGATATATTTCTTTAAATCTCACTCGTTCATTCCGAGTTACAATAAATACAACGTGATATTGTAATATTTTATAAAAGGTGATGATAAAGATATCAAAATTTTAAATCATCTTTTGTAAATCATATGTTGTCACGGTTAATGGTTGAACACCTCCTTTAGATCATTAAAAAGGAGCTAAACTATCAATTGCCACATTAAATTATTTACAAAAATATCTAATAATGTGCATTTTCATTTATAATATATCAATTACGTTATCCACTTTCTGCATAATGTGACTCAAACATTGCTTTATCATCATGTTTGAAGCAATTCATGCCACATGCTGACGTGCATACCCAATTCTTGGTAAATCCAAATACTCCTTTACTGTTTCCCTTGATTAATGTCATGTGTACTGGAAGATACATTTGGTGCTAAATATATATAGTTATTAGTTAAACCAATTTTCTACCAAAATAAATAAGTAAATATAATTAAACCAATTAAAAGATGAATGAGTGTGTCTGTCTGGTTTGCTTTATGGTACTAAATTGAGGGGCTGAAAGCTGATTAATTAACCTCCCTCTGCTGCAGCCAATGCCATACTTTGCTTTTCTCATATTTTATTTGGAACAAAAATGCTACACGACTCTGAAACCTGATTAGAATACTAATTAGAAAATATTTTAGTGACGAAAGTGCAAATCCATGATGCTAATCACTAATCAGTGGACAGGCAGCACAAATCCTTTGATTAAAGAATGGATTAGCAGTTTACTGATGGCCATTAAATTATTCAGATATGAATTGTTAATTAGCTTTATCGATGCTCTTGATCAGTGCAAGCCAACTTGGACCGACGTAGTGGTCCTAGAGAAGTAGGTATACTATATTAACCCAAAACAATATTTATCAAATCTTAAATATTATTTGGTTTGAGAAAATAAAGAGATTTTTCAGTGCGCCGGTGTACTCGGTCATGTTCTGACACATTAAAAAATTTCTCGAGAAGATGTGGTTATAGGTATATTGCTTAGAACGTACATGTGAGCTCCCTCTTATGTATAATACATATGAGTTAAAATCCCAATTACGATTACCCTAATTGTAATTAGGTAACATTATTATAGATGCGCATGCTAGTTACATAAGTATATTTAAACATGCATATCTTATCACTTGTTTCAATCGTGAAGAAATGTATCTTCTTTGTGTTAGTTGATCTAACCCGCACCATTTTTCCGGAGCAAGATAACATTTTTAGTGTGACTGTCACAACACTTCACTTGATAATACTCATCTACTAGTGTTATAACACGCGTAGTTTACATGAAACGACTCCGGCTGCCATTCCTACTCACCCAGTATACAAAAGAACCATACAATACAGTAAATACTGATCTCTCTCTCTCTCTCTCTCTCTCTCTCTCTAAAAATGTTGGTGGTGGTGTTGTGGTGGTGATGATAACTAAAATAATATTGTTGGTGTATTATAATCCCTGCACCAAGCAAATGGGGAGTCATATTCAACTCCATCACACTGCTTCTACTTCATTTCCTCTTCCACTCTTACCACCCATTTTTTTCTCTGTGCCTTGATGGCCTCCCTCCTTCCATCCTTTCTCTCTCCTCTGATCCTTCTCTCTCCTCCGTCGCTGCTGCTTCAATCACTTGGTTTTCTTCTCGCCGGCACAAAGTTTGATCCTTAGAGATTAATTGGGCTGATAGACCACACACCACCACCTTTCATTTCTTTCATTTTCTTTGCTTTAATTTTGAAGGTTGACTCCCTGGTATTACTACGCTTTCTTCCCTATTTTTTTTTTTTTTTTTTTTAATTTTCATTGGTATTATCTCTCTGCAATATTTATCTTCTGTTTATTTGCAGTCTGCTCAATTTAAGGTACTTTTCTGTATATATATATGTTGCTTTCTGTTTACTGGATATTGATCAAAACCTCTATCTGGGCAAATTATATATTTATAATACTATTTGAGGCATCTCTAGTTGTCTTTATATATGTGGGTAAATTTCATATTACTTCCATTCTCTATCATTTTTTTCCAAGTGGTATGATTGAATAACAATAAGGAAAATTAATGGACAAAAACAAACAAAGGGTTGCGGAAGAAGAAAATGAGTGGGAAAATCGCAACCCGTAATTTATATGTTTGAAAGGCAGCTTTGTTTCAAGTAAAATTTTCAGCTTTTTGCCCTCGGAGAATAAGATTCTTCTTAAGAAAATGAAGGAGTGCATTCAATTGGAATTTTGAGGGATTTTAATTATTTTAATGAATCTAAGGGTATTCAATCAGGATTTTAGGTGATTCTTCAAGGTGTATTCAATTAGAATTTTAAGATAGTTTGTTAAAATCCTTAGAAATCTGGATGTATTCAATTAGGATTTTAAAAAAGCTTATAACATTTCAGGTGTATTCATTTAGAAATTGATTTTAAAGAATTTGAGAAAGTTGAGGAATTAGAGAGAATTGAAAAGATTTCGTAGTGTATTTTAAGTATCCACAAATCTCACATCTTCCCATGAGATTTCGAGGGAAAT
This sequence comes from Pyrus x bretschneideri, assembly GCF_019419815.1. Lineage (NCBI taxonomy): Eukaryota > Viridiplantae > Streptophyta > Magnoliopsida > Rosales > Rosaceae > Pyrus > Pyrus x bretschneideri. Next base: position 642,535 of record NW_025999413.1, on the reverse strand, counting down.
GAATCAAAATCTTATATGGAATCTCTACAAATCAATTAAACTCCATAAAAATCCATTAAAGTCTCCGACATTCTCAATTGAATGCACCCCCGAAATTACTGCCCAAACTATTGTTTCTTCTAATCATTAATTTGAGTCGTATTGCTTTCTTATTTATTTATTTGTTTTAACTATGATATCATTAGTGCACATAGTGACCTAATTTATGATCATCATTTCTTGGATTTTGTTCTCCAGTTCTCTGAAATCGCCAAGGATTCAAAGGTTTGAGGGTTTGAGGGTTTGAAGGAGTCAATGTCTAGAGAAAAAGAAATGGAGGGTACTGCAGCAGAAGGAGGAGGAGGAGAAGAAAGCAGGGGGTTGTGTAGAGATGAATGCAATAATAATGTTCTCAGTTGTAAGAAATGGGTGTTTGCTAGTAATAATGCCGGAGAAAAGCTTGGAAATCAAAGCCTGAGCCGCCGTGAATTTAAATATCCACGACAACTTGGGCTCGAAGTTGATGGTTCCGGTTCCTTAGGAACTGTGCCACGTAAACCGCAGGATGCAGATTATACAATTCCTCCCCTCCTTGATGAGGTGGAGGCTTTGATCTTAGCCAGGGTGCCGAGATCAGAGTACCGGAAGTTTTGTACCATAAACAAGCGCTTTTTCGCGCTGTTGAAGAGCGGTGAGCTATACAAGATCAGGGCCGAACTTGGGATTAAGGAACCCTCTGTGTTTGTGTCGCAATACGGGGAAAATACGTGGTGGGAATTTGACAGGAAGTTCAGGTTTTGCAGGAAGCTCCCAATCCTACCGTCGGATTCGTGCTTCACGTCAAGCGACAGGGAGTCCCTTTGTGCAGGGACTCATCTCCTGGTGTCTGGCAGAGAGATAGAGGGTGTTGTTGTTTGGAGGTATGACATGGAAGCAAACCAATGGGGCAAGGGTCCTAGCATGATCAGTCCGAGGTGTATGTTTGCTTCTGCAACATGTGGTTCCTACGCATATGTGGCCGGCGGGATGGGATTGGCAAGTGATTGGAAAGCCATGGATTCTGCTGAGAGATACAATCCTGGGACTAAATCATGGGAGCCCCTTCCAAACATGGAGCGAGAGAGGAGGAGCTGCTCCGGCTGTTTCTTGGACAACAAGTTTTATGTGATTGGAGGGAAAGATCGGCAAGGAAGCGATCTATTCTGTGCAGAAGCCTTTGATATCGAGAAACAAACATGGGAACTCATCCCGGACATGCTAGAAGCTGACTGGACAACTCTAAGAAACCCATCTCCGCCACTTATTGCGGTGGTGGCCAACCAGCTCTACTCTCTGGAAACTTCCACAAATGAGCTCAAGGTGTATTTGAAGCAAAGCAAGGCATGGAAGAAGTTGGGAGTCGTTCCAGTAAGAGCTGACGCTACTTCCGGATGGGGTGTAGCCTTTAAGTCGCTCAGGGACGAGCTACTTGTCATCCAATCATCATTAGATGCATATGCAGGAGGCCCTGCCCTCATATACACTTGCCGCCCTGATCCAACAGCTGATGAATTGCAGTGGCAAGCTCTTGAGCACGGCCACAGCCGCCCTACCCGCTTCATAGTTAATTGTTCCGTCATGGCTGCTTGAATGCGGTTAACTTCAACCCTAAAAGGTCTGATTTCTGACTAGGTAGCCGTTTGATGTGGTGCATTTAAATTCCACCCTTCTTTGGTGTCATGGTAATAACCATAAATAGTCATCAACTCCCGAGAAAGGGTAAAGGAATAAGAACTATCATGTTAATGGACACACATAATGCAGTGCAGGCAGATGATCAATATGCTTCAACCAGGTTATTTTATTCCACCTCTTAGAAGGCTTTCCACGAGTACAAACTAGTGTTCAATTTTCCACTTGTTTTTCGATGTTTGTTGTATTATTATTAATGTGCGTCTCCCTCCCAAGTCCAAACCTTGTGATATAAAACTTGGGGTTTTCTAATGGAGCTTTCTGAGTTTTTCTGTTCTTCTCTCTCCTGCATAACATATGCACGTGTGTGTTCAACCACAGGAAACAGAGGATATAACCTTGAACTCATCTGTCAGTTTTTTTTTTCCACTACGGACGAGTCCAGGATGACTATTTTTTTTTTTTCCGCAGAAAACGTTGCTGTCAGTTTCGACAAAACATTGACAAATCTAGCTTTTACAGAGATGCACGATTACTCTGAAAACGGAGATTGGAAACAAAATTCCCAAATAAACGAAAGGGTTATTATCCAAAGCGAGCCCTGAGATTTGCATCATCAATACAAATGGTCATTATTGAGATTGAAAATCAATATAAATAGTCCTGAGATTGTCCACCATCCATAATTTTGATCATTCCGTTAAAAACTCTTTGGGCAATTTTCAAAGCTTTATAACTCAATCGATTTTTAACTAAATTCGACCCATAATATATCAAAATGAAGATAAGAAAGTGTAGAACAATATTATACTATTTTTAAGCCCAATGATTGCCAAAGATGACCGGAAAATAGCCTGAAAGTGACTGGTCCGCGAGAAAACTAAAAACTCGCCAGAAACTGGATAAACTTTAAACATTCATAACTTCTTCAATACTCAATGAAATCGAGTGATTCAAAAACTAAAATCGTACTTATGGACGAGACGAAGAGAATAGTATCTTTCTTTACTGCTAACCATTGGGCTTCCAAATAGGTATAATCTTATTTTACACTTTCCTATTTTCATTTTGATATATTATGGGTCGAATTTGGTTAAGAAACGATTGAATTACAAAGCTTTGAAAATTACTCAAATTCATTTTTAATAGAATGATCAAAATGATGGATGGTGGACAATCTCAGAGACCATTTCTATGGATTTTCAATCTCATGGACCATTTCTATTGATCATGCAAACTTCAGAGACTATTTTGTATAATAACCCTAATTGAAAATCAGGTTTACTCGTGACTATTATGGAAGGAAAAAAAAAACATGATTTGAGAGGAAGAAAGCGAGATGAAGATGGACAAAAGTGAGAGACAAAACCCAAACTAAAAGGTAAAGCGAAGAAGACGAAATCGAAGCATAGAGATACATGATGATCGACTGGTGGCGAGCATGGGCAAAACCGCCGTTTAACTGTACAAAGTAGACAACCAAGAAGAAACGAAGGCCATTTCAGCCACATTACACTATTAACGAACAGTACCAGGAAACTGAGTTTTAGTGTATGTTTTTTTTTTTTGGTCGAAAGAGTTTTAGTATTTGTATAATATATGTTTTGAGGGATGCTTTCGGTTTGACAGTCACTCTCCTACTATAGTCTTATCATTCCACTATAGAGTTGTTTATCTCATGTATGAACAACTATCATTCTGATATGTTTTTCATTCAAACTTCTCATACTTCAAGTAAGTAATATGCTTTAAACATCAAATGTATAATAAGTGCATCAAAATATTAATAAGGTTGATAAAAGTAATAAAAGTAAAAGATATATTTCTTTGAATATCATTTGTTCATTTCAAGCTGCGATAAATACAATGATATTATAATATTTTATAAAGGATGATGTTAGAGAAATCAAATTTATAAAATCATCTTTTGTACACTATATGATGTGTCAGTTTATGGTTAGACTCCCTTAAATTATTAAAAAGAAGCTCAACCATCAACTGCTATACAAGATGATTTACAAGAAATGGTCTAATAATTTAGCCTACCTCGCATTTTTCTTTTAGAAGATATCAACTACGTCATCCACCTTTTGCATAATGTGACTCTCACAATGCTTTATCATCATATTTGAAGCAATTCATGCCACGTGCTGACGTGCATCCCCAATTCTTGGTAAATACAAAGGATTAGGATTCTCTCTTCTCCTCTTTTACTATTTCGTTTGATTAATGTCGTGTGTACTGGAAGATACATTTGGTGCTAAATATGAAAAATGTTAAGGTGATTCTATTAAAAGTGTGATTCTTTACCGACTTTTTATTATTTCATATTTTTTGCACAATATTTTAGAATGTTGGCACATGAATTAATTTTAAACTATGAGGTGACAAAGAATTTATAAAAAGCTGCTGTAAACCAATTTTGGACTAAAATAAATAAATATATATAATTAAACCAATTAAGAGATGAACGAGTGTGTCTGTCGAAACTTGTTTGCTTTTTAATACTAAATCGAGGGCCGAAAGCTGATTAATTAAGCTCCCACTGCTACTGCCAACGCCATGCTTTGCTTTTCTCATAGTTTATTTGGAACAAAAATGATATAAGATTCTGAAACGTGATTAGAATACTAATTAGAAAATATTTTGGTGACGAAAGGCAAATCCATGATACTAATCAGTGGACATGCAGCGCAAACCCTTGATTAAAGAATGGATTAGCAGAAAAAAGAACACTTCAAAAAGAGAAAAACATTGATGGTTAATTACTGATGGCCATTAAACAACTCAGATGGGAAATTGTTAACCAGCTTTATCGATACCCTTGATCAGTGCAATCCGACTAGGACCGATGTAGTGGTCCTAGAAGAATATGGATCATCGTCGGATTCTTTTTATGAGAATCTCAAAAATTCGTAAATCATATTCGTTCATCGTATATCGTGATGTCAGAAATTATTTAAATATTTATATTTAAAATTAAATACAAACAGTACCTGACAAAAACTAATCACACAATGTACGATAAACAGACACGATTATCAGATCTCCAGGATCCTCACCGGAAGGATCCAGAGAGCATCTGTTGGGTCCTAGAAATATAGCTATACTATATTAACCCAAAAAATTATTTATCAAATCTTAAATCTTATTTGGTTTGGGAAGATTGAGAGATTTTTCAGTGTGCTGGTAACACTGCCCGATACATCAAATGTCATAATACAAATGATTAGATAATTGAAAAAAAATTTCCAACCATTTCTATTATGATGCTTGGTATATCATGTCATATTCCCGGCACATTGAATATTTTTTTGAGAGATGTGGTTGAAGCTATATTGATTAGAACGTTTATGTACTCTCTCCTATGTATAAGCTCGTTTGAAAGTACTTTTAAATGGTTGAAAGAGTTTTTATAGAAAATATTTTTAGATTTCAAAAACACTTAAATTACTTCATGCAAGAAGCACAAGTTGTAAGAAGCACTTCAAGTGTTTTTTTTTTAAGATTCACTTGCCTTTTTTTACTAAATATTTGTTTCCAAAACATTTAAAAAAAAAGCATTTTCAACTTTTTCAAAAGTACTTCCAAACGAGTTCAAATTCCAATTATGCTTATCTTAATTGTGATAATGTAACTTTGTTGTGGGTGCGTAGGCTAGTTACAAAAGTACATTTATACGCACATATCTTATCACTTGTTGCAATCGTGAAGTTAAATAAGTTAATTGACCTAATTCACCCGATTTTGCTATGATAAAATTAGCTTTTTTAGTGTGACTGTCACTCCACCTCACTTAATAATACTGATCTACTAATGTTATAACACGCATAGATATTTATTAATCGGTACACGGAACGACTCCGGCTGCCACTCCTACTCACCCAGTATACAAAAGAACCATACAATACAGTAAATACTCTCTCTCTATCTAAAAATGTTGGTGGTGGTGATGATAACTAAAATAATATTGTTTGTATATTATAATCCCTACAACAAGCAAGTGGGGAGTCATATTCAACTCCAAGTTGAACTGTTTCTCCATCGCTGCCATCACACTGCTTGTACTATTTCATTTCCTCCATCCTTTCTCTCTCCTCCGATCCTTCTCTCTCCTCCTTCGCTGCTGCTGATACTGCTTCAATGTCTTGGTTTTCTTCTCTCAGCACATAGTTTGATCTTTAGAGATTAACTGAGCTGAGAGACCACACCACCCACTACCACCTTTCATTTCTTTCATTTTCGTAGCTTTGACTTGAAGGTTGACTCCCTGGTAGGCTGGTATTACTACTCTTTCTTCCATACTATTTTATTTGTTTATTTTTAATTAATTTTCATTGGTTATCATCTCTCTGCAATATTTATCTTTTGTTTATATGCAACTGCCCATTTTAAGGTACTTTTCTGTATATATATATTGCTTTCTGTTTACTGGATGTTGATCAAAACTTTTATCTGTGTAAATTATATTATTTGTAATATTATTTGAGGCATCTTAGTTATCTTCTTATATATATATGTGGGTAATTTCATTAACCTCTGCACAAGTGTTTGATATAATTTCCTCATGTGGGTAAATATATACCCCCATTTTCTCTTCTGCCCTCTGTCGGCTTTTTTTTCCAGTTGTACGATTGAACAATGAAAAGAGAAAGGGACAAAAACACAGAAATGAGTGCGAAAGGAGAAAATAAGAGTGAGAAAATTACAACCCATAATTTATACGTCTGTAAGGCAGCTTTGTTTCAAGTAAAATTTTGAGCTTTTTGCCCTGCCCGAAGGAGAAAATAAGAGTGAAAAAATCACAACCCGTAATTTATATGTTTGTAAGGCAGCTTTGTTTCAAGTAAAATTTTCAGCTTTTTGCCCTCGCAGAATCTGATTCTCCTTGAGAAAATGAAATTACTGCCAAGCTATTGTTTCTTCTAATCATTAACTTTGAGTCGTATTGCTTTCTTCTTCTTTTTTTTTTAAATTTATTTATGATATGATTAGTGCACATAGTGACCTAATTTGTCATGATCATTTCTTGGATTTTATTCTCTAGTTTCTGAATTCCCCAGGAATCCAAAGGTTTGAGGGTTTGAAGGAATCAATGTCCAGAGAAAAAGAAATGGAGGGTACTGCAGAAGAAGGAGGAGGACGAGGAGGAGGAGAAGAAAGCAGGGAGTTGTTTAGAGATGAATGCAATAATAATGTTCTCAGTTGTAAGAAATTGGTGTTTGCTAGTAATGCCGGAGAAAAGGTTGGAAATCAAGGCCTGAGCCGCCGTGGATTTCAATATTCACGGCAGCTTAGGCTCGAAGTTGATGGTTCTGGTTCCTTAGGAACCGTGCCACGTAAACCGCAGGATACAGACTATACAATTCCTCCCCTCACTGATGAGGTGGAGGCCTTGATCTTAGCCAGGGTGCCGAGATCAGAGTACCCGAAGTTTTGTACCATAAACAAGCGATTTTTCACGCTGTTGAAGAGCGGTGAGCTATACAAGATCAGGGCCAAACTTGGGATCAAGGAGCCCTCTGTGTTTGTGTCGCAACACGGGGAGAATACATGGTGGGAATTTGACAGGCGGTTCAGGTTTTGCAGGAAGCTCCCAATCCTACCGTCGGATTTGTGCTTCGCGTCAAGCGACAGGGAGTCCCTTTGTGCAGGGACTCATCTCCTGGTGTCCGGCAGAGAGATAGAGGGTGTTGTTGTTTGGAGGTATGACATGGAAGCAAACCAATGGAGCAAGGGTCCTAGCATGATCAGTCCGAGGTGTATGTTTGCTTCTGCAACATGTGGTTCCTACGCATATGTGGCCGGCGGGATGGGACTGGCAAGTGATTGGAAAGCCATGGATTCTACTGAGAGATACGATCCCGGGACTAAATCATGGGAGCCCCTTCCGAATATGAAGCAAGAGAGGAGGGGCTGCTCCGGCTGTTTCTTGGACAACAAGTTTTATGTAATTGGAGGGAAAGATCGTCATGGAAGTGATTTATTCTGTGCTGAAGCCTTTGATATTGAGAAACACACATGGGAACTTATCCCGGACATGCTAGAAGCTGACTGGGCAACTCTAAGTAACTCGTCTCCGCCTCTTATTGCGGTGGTGGCCAGCGAGCTCTACTCTCTTAAAACTTCCACGAATGAGCTCAAGGTGTATTTGAAGCAAAGCAAGGCATGGAAGAAGTTGGGGGTCGTTCCGGTAAGAGCTGATGCTACTTCCGGATGGGGTGTAGGGTTTAAGTCACTCGGGGACGAGCTACTTGTCAGCCAATCTTCATCAGATGCAAATGCAGGAGGCCCTGCCCTCATGTACACTTGCTGCCCTGATCCAACCGCTGATGAATTGCAGTGGCAAGCTCTTGAGCAGGGCCACAGCCACAATACCCGCTTCATCATTAATTGTTCCGTCATGGCTGCTTGAATAAGGTTAACTTTGACCCAGAAGGTGTATTTTCTGCCTTCTAGCCGTTTGATGTGGAGCATTGGGTCGAACTATTCTTTGGTGTCATGGTAATAGCTATGAATAATCGACTCCTGAAAAATGGTAGTACGGAATCATAGACATACAATGCATCACAGACGGATGATCAATACGCTTCAGCCGGTTATTTTCTATTCCACCTCTTATAAGGCTTGCCACGAGTACAGCCTAGTTTGTTTGATTTTCCACTTGTTTTTCCGTTGTTGTATTACTATTAATGTGCGTGGTTCTCCCAAGTCCAAACCTCGTGACATAGAACTTGGGAGTATCTAATGAAGCTTTCTGGGTTTTTCTTTTCTTCTCTCTCTTGCATAACATGTGCTCCAACCACAGAAAACAGAGGATGTAACCTTGAACTCGTCTGTCCTTAATTTTTTTTCTACAAAGGACGAGTCCAGGATGACTAATTTGTAGTGGCAGTAACACTATCGGACGATGAGCCATACGTCTGGAATTTGCCGTTTACCAATTACCACATGTTAAAAGATGAACCAACTTTCCTACCCTTACTTTTAAGGTTCTACGCAAGGGAAAGGGATCCTGAAGTTATAATAATTTTAACCGTTATATCAAATTTCAACGATCCGAATCTCCGGACTTGGTGGATTAAGAGGAAAGGATCCAAAGATGATCCATTTCCCTACGCTAGGTGCGAGTCGAGCGACAAGCAAGAACCTAGTGCCAAGACATCTAGGCAAGGCTTAAGTATTTTTTATTTTTTATTTTTTTTAATTTTTAATTAAATTTTATATAACATTTAAATAGCTGTTCACTTATATAAAAAATACATAAATTGCAAAATCGAATAACATATGAATTATAAAATATTAAAATATATTGAAAACATGCATATGGGTAGAGCATATAACCAACGTTCATCCAAGTATTTAACAATACTCTTACATTTTGCTGAAAAAATAAAACACAACACCAAAATGATCTTTTTTTTTTGTCTTAGTGAGAGTTGCGACGAAGAAGGGCATCTAGGTAGGTCTAGGTGCTCTTTCTTAATTTTCAGACCCCTAAATACTAATCGGGGCGATGGCTAGGAGGAAAGTTTTAGAACAGTGCCTACCAAAAGAAGAATAATAACATGGAATCAAGACGTCATAAAGTATTAGTAAAGATAAACTGCTTTTGACTAGTACGTGCTAATTAACTTCAAAATATGGAATCACCACAAATTTCCACTTGCAATTAGTTCACTCAGAAAACAGAAAGGCTTAAAATCTCGTCCAGACATTGAAAAGTAAAATTGCCGAACAAACATTCAGCGACACAATTCTCAACTACAAATAACAGATACCGAAAACTGAGATATTCTGCGAAAGATAATAGAGTGGATAGTCTAGGAATACGAATGACGACCACAAACTCTTTAAAGTACACATCTCAAGAAGAAGCACCGCTCTGCAGTGCTTGACCTTTCCTCGATTTCCTGGGAGCCAACTGAGTTTCGGCCTGCAAAATAAGCACAACGAGCAGAATTCATATTTGACAAACAATTCAGTAGCATAATCCAACAACTATGACAAAAAAGCCTATTGGAACTCATTTGGAAACGATAACAAACTGTGAGGAACAAGATGACTTCAGTCAACCAGCTCAAAGTTTGCAACGTCGGCTGCATGCCTTGTTTGTTAATACCAGCACAGATGTAACCCAAAAAAAAAGTTGGGCCCCAGTACATTTGTTCTATCATAGACTAGCAGAGGGCTTTATTGTTGATGCACAACGGTAAAGATCCACATCAGCTTTGATATGTTTAAAATGAAAAAGGTTTCAACCAATGACCTACTGTTTCTTTTCAGAGCTATGGTGTCCATATTTTGTGCCACCAATTTATGAGTTCAAATTCAGTATGCTAACAAACATGATAAGATCTCATTCACATAAGCGTTATCGCAGCACATTAATGATATAAACCTCAGCTTAAATACTTGTCGAGTAAAAACACCTTTAAGAAACTGACTGCACAACGCACATATCCAGACAATGCCACACAATGCATATGTTCGATTTATAGGCTGGATTGCACTAATCTCAAATTTGGTTTTCCTTTCAAAATTGACACTTAAGCAATTTGAGAATGACGCTGTAGATTACCTCTTTCTTTACTGCCTCTTCTTTCTCTGACAAAATCAACTCGATATGGCAGGGAGATGACATATAAGCTGCAGAAAGACAAAACTATGTTCAACCACACGAAAAAAGTAATTCCTTCCCACCACACAAAATGGAAGGGAAAAAAAAGGGAGATATATAAAAGCAAACTCACGATTTATTCTCCCATGAGCACGATACGTGCGGCGTCTCTGTTTCTGAGCCTGGTTGACCTGGATGTGAGAGACGTAGAGCGAATCCACATCAAGCCCTTTTACCTACATAATACGAAAACAGCTCAGGTTGCGTTCAACGCTAATATAAAACATCAAGCAAAGCGGCGAAAGCCAGGCCAACAAACGAGAAGCATCTACCTCAGCATTGCTCTCAGCATTCTTGAGCAAATCAAGAATGAAATTAGCAGACTTAACCGGCCAACGTCCCTGACCATTGGACTGGCGGTTCTTCGCCTGAGCAGTTCGACCAACACCGCGGCAAAAGCGGCGAAAGGGAATGGCTTGCTTGTGGGCTAAAACATCTTCCAAGTACCTTTTGGCCTTTGCCAAATGCATCTTCCTGATGGCATGGGCAGTCTCTCTCGTGTTCTAAAACAGATTAACAAATCCAAATTATACCAATCGAATCGAACCAGTCCAGGCATAACACAAGCAATCCAAGATAAACATATTTTCAACCATAAATTAAAAAAAAACACATCAAATTTGTTAAAAAAAAAAAAAAAAGGAAAAAAAAAATTTAAAATGTACCTTGAAATGAACTCTTAGACCCTCGCCCTGGGCCTTGCAGGCTGAGGTAAAATGCATAAAATAATTATTAATAAACAAAAAAATTAATACGAATGAGATTCAATTCGAATTTAGAACATATAATTGAGTAAATTAAAACAAAAAATTGCTTACACTTGGTGGGATTATCGGGCTCCCTCGAGTACTTCACCTGAGCAAATCAAGTTTGAAAATTGATCAGAATTAAATAACAAAGACGCATTTTTACAACAAAAACGAGTATTTCTGAGAGAGTTCTACCATTGCTGTTGATCGGCGGCGGTAGGAGGAGTTTGGGCGGTCAGAGATGAATTCGAGCGAAAATCGAAGAAACTTTAGGGTTTTAGCACTATAAAGCGCAAACTAGTTAAAACGCGTGGACTGGGCCTTTGGGATGTTGGGCTTAAGTACCATCTATGTCTTTTTCTTTTTCTTTTTTTCAACTTCGACGATATAAGAAAATTTTGTTACCATGATTGATAAAAGTTACATCTAATCAAGTGAAACGAAAACTTTAACCATCTATATCTATTTTTTGCTCGCCTTTAGTTCAACTTGAAAAGAAGAGTAAAATACAGCGGTTGATTGTCTTCAATCCACTCCATTCCAAATTTTGTTTTATTTTCAATCAATTTTGTTCGGAGTTCTAATTCTTCTTTTCTTGTTAGTTTAATTTAAAGTAGTAATATTGTTTGTAAATGAGTAGATTATGTCGTAAACTGTAAGAAGTCGTAACTCAAGAGTAGTAAAGTGTAAAATACCAATCATAGAGTGGTGCGAAGTGCAATTACCCCAAAAGAAGAAAAAACTATTATTCGGTAATATGGTGCCGAAGGGAAAGTAGGAGAAGGAAAAAGAGCGAAATCAATCAAAGCGCTTAGCGTCAGTGTTGCTGCAGGAGCTCACACTCGTCTGGTGTCATCGTTGTCAGGTGGAGGAAAGTAAACCAGCTTTTGCTCTACTCTAAAAGCTTGGGACTGCTTCTGCTTATCTGTAAGTGATTCTCTATCCCTTCGTTTCCTTAGGTCTTTCTTGATCTCCTCGTGAATTTCGCAGTATTCTCAACTGCCAATTCTCGTTCAGAATTTCAAAATTGCTCTCTTTTTGATCTGTTTATGTCAAATTCTGTATCCTTTATTTGATATTTGCTCCTTTGGTTGTGGATTTTGTACCATATGTCAACTTTTGGGTCTGATTGCCTTTTCTTGAATTAGGGTTTTGTGAAACCAAAAGTTTGCCTCCTGCGAAATTTCGTGGATTTGGGTCATCTATCTTTTGGTGTGTTGCTCGGAAATGGTTCTAGAAGGTTCGAATTTGAGCGGGTTTCGGTTTCGGTTTCGCGCATGTTCTTTTGCTGGGTTTTAATATCTTGGTGTAAATGCTTATGCATGCATCGTTTTCTTTGTGGGTGTTTGATGTTGGGACGGATTTTTAAGGTTAGGCTTCTGGAGAATTAATATTTTTGCTGGTTTTTTATCATTATCTGGTTAGGGTCAGCTATGTCTATGAACAATAATAACCCACCTAAGAGTCTCGGAGCCCCCTCGTCGCCCTTTGGCAATGTCAGTATGGTAGGGCAATCTATGTCTGCAAACACTGCATTTCAACAATCGCAAGCCCAAACACAGATTGGGGCTGGTTACCAAGGTCAGTTTCAGCTCTCCCAAGCCCAGGCTATTGCCCAGGCTCATGCCCAGGCTCAGTCAAAAGCTCATGCCCAATTCCAAGCTCAGTTCCAAGCTCAGGCGATGGCCCTTAACCAGAACCAATCTGTTGGCATTGCGAATTTGGGGTCATCTTCACCTTCCTTTTCCACACCTGGGAATGCAAGTGCCAAGCGCTACCCCCAAAAACCACCAATGCGCCCTTCTGGTGCTTCTCCTACGCACACGATGTCACCTCTGAGAACCATGGAACTCAACCCTGCTGCTCGTAAAAAGAAGCAGAAGCTTCCCGATAAACAGCTACAAGACAAAGTAGCCACCATTCTGCCTGAATCTGCTCTCTACACCCAGCTTCTCGAGTTTGAGGCTCGTGTTGATTCTGCCCTTGCAAGAAAGAAAGTTGACATCCAAGAGGCCCTTAAAAGCCCACCTTGCATTCAGAAAACGCTGCGGATTTATGTTTTTAACACTTTTGCTAATCAGGTTCGCTCGATTCCACAGAAGCCAAATGCTGATCCCCCTACTTGGACACTTAAAATAGTTGGGAGGATCTTGGAAGATGGGGTTGATCCTGACCAGCCTGGAATGGTCCAGAAATCAAATCCCTTTTATCCAAAGTTCTCATCTTTCTTCAAGAGAGTAACAATTTCTTTGGATCAGAGACTATATCCTGATAATCATATCATTTTGTGGGAAAATGCTAGATCACCGGCACCTCATGAGGGCTTCGAGGTGAAGAGAAAAGGGGACAAAGAATTTACTGTGAACATACGGTTGGAAATGAATTATGCGCCCGAGAAGTATAAGCTTTCTCAACCGTTGATGGAAATTCTTGGTATTGAGGTTGAAACCCGCCCCAGGATAATAGCTTCAATCTGGCACTATGTGAAAGCTAGGAAATTGCAGAACCAGCATGACCCCTCTTTCTTTAACTGTGATCCACCACTTCAGAAAGTATTTGGGGAAGAGAAGATGAAATTCACCATGGTATCGCAGAAGATATCTCAGCATTTGTTCCCCCCGCAACCTATACATTTGGAGCATAAGATAAAGCTTTCAGGAAATAGTCCAGCTGGAACTGCATGTTATGATGTGTTGGTTGATGTTCCTTTCCCAATCCAAAGGGATCTGTCTGCTCTTTTGGCCAACTCCGAGAAGAACAAAGAGATTGATGTCTGTGATGAAGCAATATGTGCAGCTATAAGAAAAATCCATGAACATCGTCGCAGGCGAGCTTTTTTCCTTGGGTTTAGTCAATCTCCTGTAGAATTTATCAATGCACTGATTGAATCTCAAAACAAAGATTTAAAGCTTGTAGCTGGAGTAGCAAGCCGTAGTGCTGAAAAACAGAGGCGATCAGATTTCTTCCACCAGCCATGGTAAGCACATCACTTAGTATAATTGATTTTTCCACTTTTACCTGCGCTTCACAGCTTTGTTGTCGCCATTTTTAGGTGCGCACATTCATCCAGATGAATAATGTCTGCTGATCATTATTTTACTTTCTGTTTCAATATCCACCGCTTGATTGTTCCAGATGGAATTTCATTTTGGTTAAATGATGCATTAGTTGATTCACGTTGACATTTAGTTACATATACGGTTTAGGACGATGAAGAACTACTTATTGAATCTCGTGGTTGGTGATTGCAACAGGGTTGAAGATGCTGTTATCCGGTATCTGAATCGTAAGCCAGGTGCAGGAAGTGATGCTGCTCCTGGAAGCATATGATATGAGGGGAATATTGAGCTCTTGCCGGCGGTGCCACTGCCAGCCACCTTTGTGTTCTTAAGCAGATGTAGGAGAGGTTGTAGGAGGAGGATATAGGATTGCCTTTTCTAGTGTAGGACGAGGAGGGAGGACGGACACTGCACGCAGATTATTGAACCAAGGCAAAAAATATAGATCTTGTTCTGTTTGTAACCATTAAATTTTACCATGTACTTGCTGTGCTGCTGAACTTGCTCATTTATGGTTAATGTACAAACATGTAGACAGTTTTATTCATCATCTGTGCTGGAGTTTTGTGAATTATCTGTGTGATTCGATTTCAATGCGCTCGCTCAGACCGACCTAGAAGACCGCCATCGCTATCACCACCATGGCACCGCCACATTCGCCAACTCAGCCCCAATCCTTGGGTTCAAATCGACAAATTCCTGATCCACCACCTCTCCTCCGTTCAAATCCTCGGAGTTTCATCTCGGATTTCTTGACTCCCACTTTCACTCTCCGCTTGACCATGCCGTCATCCGTTCCATTCGCCGTGATACCATGTCCATACTCGACGTCTCCCAGCGCGCCCACATTCCGAATTCTGACCATTCTGCCTTTCTTCTTTCATTTTTCCTTTGAATCGAAACTTGAAGACCTTAGCATTTAACGTTTCTTGTGTGATAGTGTTTTTAATTTATCATATTATTTCTTCAAGAAATCGAAATTTGGTAGCTGTAGTCTAAATATTTTTCCAATCAAAAACATTTAGAACTTTTTTTACCAAACGTTATCAAAAACGTTTTTAGTTATTTTATACATTCAAGAAATTGGCAAATACCCCAATCATAAATTCTAATCCGATTGGCAAACATCTTTTACATACGACGACAGCATAGCCGGGGAAAAATTTGCGAATTCGAAAAATATAAAAAGTCATTTCTACCCTCTCGATGACATTATAAGTAAGGGTATCTTTGACCTTGCAGGCTCGATCGATTCCTGCGCTCTAAATCATCGTCACTCAGTCACAGTTGAGCAAAGTAAAAGGAAAAAAATGGCGGGAAAGGAGGAAGCGAAGGGGTGCCGAGGAGCGACCGGTGCCCGCGGCGAAGAGGTCTGCTGGAGAAAGCAAGTGGACGATAACCTGAACAGGCTCCATTCTCTTTCCTTCGGAGCCGAGCTCGCCCTCGAGAGGCACGACTTCTCCTCCGCTCAGATTCTCGGCCTTCGTCTCCTTGGCTTCCTTGACTCCCAATCTCAGTCTTCGCTCGACCACGCCTTCATCCGCCCCATTCGTCGAGAAACCGAAGCCAAACTCCACGCCGCACGCCGCGAGCTCATTCCTCTTTCCGATCGGTGCGCCTCTCTCTCTTTCGCTGTCTGAGCTTGATTTTTCATTTGAATCGAAGCTTTGACAACCCTAGCACTTGGCATTTCTTGCGTGCGTTTTCAGTTTCCTATTATTGTACTTTTTATTGGTCGAGACCCTGTGAAATTGCTAGAAATTAAACATTATGTGAATTTCTTGAAGTTTTTTGGAGAAGTTAAATTTTGAATTGTGACTCAAATGAATGTGTAATTTTTACTAGATACGAAGTAGGGTTTGAATTGATGAACCCTAAATCTGAATTTGATCGATTTATTCGAGTGTTGGTAAACCGGCACTGAATTTGTTAGTGGTCTTAGTGTAGATTAGTAACTCTAATTTTGTTTTTCACAACTAGACTCAGATTTTTTATCGTATGCTGTACAGCAAAGTATTTGAGCAAGCAAAGAAGGCGCCGGGCTGTGTTTTTGGCACAAATGGAGATATTGACATTGAGAAGATTAAGCAGTCAAAGTACTGTCTTAATGTAGATTAGTAACTCTAATTTTGTTTTTTCACAACTAGATTCAGATTTTTTATCGTATGTACAGCAAAGTATTTGAGCAAGCAAAGAAGGCGCCGGGCTGTGTTTTTGGCACAAATGGAGATATTGACATTGAGAAGATTAAGCAGTCAAAGTACTTTCAGGCTCTTCTTCAGCAATCTAATAACGGAAGGGCTGCAAATGATTTGGTATCATTTGCCTCAGATTTCGCTTGTTGAAATCATTTTCCTTAACTTTAACTTTGTGATTTATTACGATTGGTTGTGCTTACCGAAAGTTCTGTCTGCCCTAGGGAGATCAATTGGAGAGGCAGGACAAGTTGACTAGCAAGTTATCGAAACCTATGACACAAACAAAGTTGACATCGTTGTACAAACAGAACTCGATGGTGGAAAGTAATGGAAAATCCAAGGGTTCTTTGGCCTCTAAAAGTAACAGCTCTGAGGACTGCTTTGTTGTAGAAAGGCTTCACACTCTCCACAACCGTAATGGCGGTCATAGTGCCTCTTCTTTTCAAAAAGTTGAAGAGGAAGGAGCTTATGATAATACCTTTAGGGCTAAACGTGCACACAGGGAATTTACTAGTCCCATCATTGATATAGCGAAGTCCCCATCAGCCAATGAAGATGCTAAAGCTGATGGTTCTGGAAATAGCTTTGTTACTGCCAAAGCCAAATTGGTATCCTTCTTATTTCTGACAACCCTTCCTTTTATTACTGCTTTTTACCATAAGGTTTTGTAACCTGTAGTAAATAATTTTGTACTTAACCTGATCTTACCGGAGCTCATATCTTCATTCTTTTAAGTTCTTCCTCCCTTTGTTTACACTTTTTGCACATGTGAAAATGTTGATGGGTTTGTTCCTTTGTTGGCTAGGAAATGGATGTGAGGCAAAGAAGAGGGTTAGCGCCAGCGGGATCACCAAATTCTTGTGTCTCTCCTCAAAGTGATGGCAATGCTACTAATAGGGGTTATGGTATGCGATCATATGGTTATTCACGTCGGGGAGCCCGTGGTAATTTTGTCCCCCCTATTAAATCTAATGAGGGAAACGTTGGGAATGTGACTTCACGAGTCGCTGGAAAGTCAGATGATGCATTAGGTGACTCAACTAAGAGATGGTGAGCAGTATAACTTTTATAGATTGTGTGAAATATGTATGCAAGTCCTAATGTCTTCAATGTTTTCATTCAAGTTTGGAACTGCTCTGCGGTCCTGATGGAGAGCTTCCAGAAAAACTAAGGAACTTGGAACCTCGTCTTCTTGAGCATGTTAGTAATGAGATTATGGACAAGGATCCTAATGTTCGATGGAATGATATCGGTAATATGTGATGCTTTAAACTCTCTACATGTACGGTTTTCTGCAATACATCTGAAGCTGTTCTGATTTTTTCTGTTGCATGGCACTGTTTTAGCTGGTTTGGAGCATGCGAAAAAATGTGTAACCGAGATGGTCATATGGCCTCTACTACGCCCTGACATTTTTAAGGGCTGTCGTTCTCCTGGGAAAGGCCTTCTTCTCTTTGGTCCACCAGTAAGTGTTGAATCCTTTTTAAGTAGAGGGAGTAAAAGTATTTCTGATCAATAAGCTATCTTAATCCTTTACCTGGTTTAGGGAACAGGAAAAACAATGATTGGGAAAGCCATAGCTGGAGAGGCAAAAGCAACCTTTTTCTACATATCTGCCAGTTCATTAACAAGCAAATGGGTATCCGATGCGTTATTTCTGTTTGCTTAGGTTCTGTGATAGTTCACTGGCATATGTTTTCTGATGTCTTTTTTCTTCTGCCTTTTCTAAAATGTCAACTTACTTGGAAACTTTTAGGATATATAGAAAAAATAATTATAATCAGTATACTTAATAATTTTGATTCCTGCATATTTTCCCATTCTTCAGAAAATCAGTGTTTAAATTCCTTGCCCTGATTTTTACCCCTCGTTCTCGTTATATATGCTTGAAATGTACTTATATTTCAACTATTTAACTGGTGACTGTAGATTGGCGAGGGTGAAAAGCTAGTGCGAGCGCTGTTTGGAGTCGCAAGTTGTCGCCAGCCAGCTGTTATTTTTGTTGATGAAATTGATTCACTTCTCTCGCAGGTAAGGTTTGCTCTAGCTTTTAACTAAACTTTGAAATGGTATAATAAGCTGTTTGTATGTATGCCATACATTTCTCTCAGGGTGTTGCACTTTGCTATACTGAATGAGCAATTCTAGCTCTTATCGTATCAATCACTGTACATTCTTTCTGGATGTACTCAGCTGATACTAATTTCTGTTTGACTGCAGCGTAAGTCAGAAGGTGAGCACGAATCAAGTAGACGACTCAAAACACAGTTCCTTATTGAGATGGAAGGCTTTGACAGTGGGAGTGAGCAAATTCTTCTTATAGGTGATTGTTGAACCCCCTGAATCTCAATCATCTCTAACTAGAATGCTGTTAATGAATTTTAACACGTCGAGTTTAGACTTGATCCTTAGTTTCACTAGTTAAATGGTGAAAATTTCACAAAATGGATACAATCTTCTAGGAGCAACAAACCGACCCCAAGAACTTGATGAAGCAGCACGGAGGCGACTTACCAAGAGGCTTTACATTCCCCTGCCTTCATTAGGTATCAACTTACAAGTCACAAGTTACAACATGTTTAATTTAACTAACATTCTTAATACTTGATTCATGGTTAACCAGCAATTATTGTTTTGAAGAAGCGAGAGCCTGGATCATACGGAATCTCTTAGAAAAGGATGGACTGTTCAAACTTTCAAGGGAGGACATTGATAGCATATGCAATTTAACCCAAGGTATCCACTCCATACATTTGAGAACCTTATCCATCGTCTTCTCTATCATACTTCCACTGTCTGAAGCTTCTCGTTATCTTTCACAGGGTACTCAGGATCGGACATGAAAAACTTGGTGAAGGATGCCTCAATGGGTCCACTGAGAGAAGCTCTGAAACAAGGCATCGAAATAACAAAGCTCAAAAAAGAGGATATGCGTCCAGTAACTGTTCAGGTTAAAATTTCGAACTCCTCACACCTCAGTATATTTGTTGTTTTACTTGACATTTTTTTACCTGCATAGAGTAAGACTACGTACGGTAAACGTTTCCCCGTTCCCACCCTTGTCTGGGCGTTGTTGGATTGGGGTTGTCCTTTTGTAGTAATTAAAAACTAGTTTTTGTTTATTTGATACAGGACTTTGAGAGTGCATTGCAAGAAGTGAGGCCTTCTGTTTCCTTGAACGAGCTCGGTACGTACGAGGAATGGAACAAGCAATTTGGAAGCTTGTCACAGTAAGAATCTGTCTGTATATTTTCTGAAACAAAACACAACAGAAAAAACAAAAGCACCAACATACTATTCTATCAATGACACGTGTACGGTGCTTGCTGATTGTTTTCATGCTAACTGCTCGATCGATTTTTTTTTTTTTAATGAGCTGCTCGATTGACATGTGAATTTCTATCCTGAATTTTCTATATAAACTTAACTTAATCCTCAATTTGTTTTTTTTTATTTTAAAATTCTTATTTTCTATTTGAACAGCACATGATTTTTGCACTTAATAGTTTCCTTAGCTTATTCGCATTGTCGTTTTCGTACTTGTAGATTTTTCTTGGTAGCTTTGGTTCTGTTTGCACTTTAGGCCAATTCGTCAACTGATTTTCACCCACATTTGTGAGCATTTCTAAAATTCATCTTTTTAGGAGTTTTGCGTACTAAAAGAATCAAACAATGACGAAAATGCAAGAAACAGAGCTATATGGACGAAAGAGGGTGGATATGCATAAAAACGAGGATATCCAAGGTAAAGTAGGAGCGACCGCAATTGAAGATAAGAAGAGAGAAAACTAGTGAAGGTGGTTTGGACACGTGGACGAAAACCCACATACACTCTGCTTAGAAAATACGACTAAGGGATGGAGGCTTAGGTAAAAAAAGGTAGAGAAAGACTTGGGAAGAGACTAAAGTAATATATGAAGTACATGGAGCTAATTGAAGAGTTTGGGCAAAACCGAGCTCAGCGGCAGTTTAGAATTCATACAGCTCCCCTAATTAGTGAAAGAAAAATGTTATTAGAGCTTCAAAAATCTCATTTTACACTCCTTATAAGTGTATTTCTTTTTAAATATAAAAAGTTTGGTGTGTAAAATGAAAATTCTAGCGGACCAATAACAGTTCCCATAGTAAAATTATAGAGTTTATACATATGCTTTATGTACATAAATAATATCCTTGTGCTACATTTGAGGCGTAGTGGCATGTTACACTGTCCAATAAACCTTAAATATTCAAAACCATTGACTCCTACTAATTTAAATGAATATATTCTAGGTTTAGTAATCTGGGTCAGTCATTTCTCTTGCGGATTAGAACCTTCAACCCGCCGGCCATGTGAGCCGTCAGCCGCGGCACGAAAACCGGCTCACCGGAATCAACCGGTCGGATCTCGAACCGTCTGAGAATCGAAGCCACCACATATTTCATCTGAATAAAAGCCATGTCCTTCCCCAAACAAACCCTTGGACCTGCCTGGAAAATAGGCAACCTGTAAGGACATACCTTTTTCAGAGCTGATCTCTCCATGTCCGGTTCGAGAAACCACCGGTCCGGCTTGAATTCCAACCGGTCCTCCCCCCACAGTGCTTCCATTCTACCCATTCCATAGGGAAAATACGTCACTCTATCTCCAGCCCGAACTCGAGTCCCGTCAGGCAACAAGTCGTCAACTACGGCATGCTTCGAGTCCCAAGCAACAGGCGGATAAAGCCTCATGGACTCGTATAGGCATGCCTTCAACAAGCTCAACTCCAACAACTCGAAATCCGACATTTTTTCTCCGGCGGATTCAATCTCTTTCACCACATCTTCCTCCACACCTGGTTGGCGGGAAAGCAACCAGAAGAGCCATGTCATGGCCGCTGAAGTTGTGTCCCGCCCCGCCATGATAAAGCTTATCACCATGTCCCTCGTCACCTCCTCCTCGTACCCCGCCGTTATTAGCCGCGTTAGGAGGTCTTCGCGAGCTCCACTATCCGTCTCAGCTTCTTCAAGCTCGTTCTTCCTCCTCTCGATTATATCCATCACATAGGCATGAACTTCTTCAATCGCAACTCTAAGTTTTTGCTCCGAACCGACTCCAAGCCACCTCTTAATCTTCCAAATTATGAACATGGGAGCTGCTCCGCGCCTTGCGCAAATCTCCGACGCCGTGTCAAAAGCCCTTGCAAGCGGCGGATGTGGCAGAGAGGGATCCAAGCAGCACCGCTCAACTCCCAGAAACACCTTACAAATCACATTGAAGGTGAATCTCCTTAGCAACTCCTGCAAGTCCACCACTTGCGCCGTCGCCGCCAGCGACTCCATCAGTGGCAATAGACTCTTTTCCACTTCTTCCTCCAATGTCTTCGTCATGCATTCACGCAGAAACTTTGTGCCGAACTCATGACTTGCTAACTTGCGCTGGGTGCGCCAAACCTCACCATCCACATTGAATATACCACATCCCAAAAAGTCCCCAAGAATTTCGGTGAAGGGTTTGCCTTTTGGGAAGTTGTTGAAGTTGGTTTTGAGCATGTACTCGACATTTTCCGGGTTGGCCGTGACTACCGTCCGCCGTGCGCCGAAGCGGTCCACGATGATGGTGTTGGTAGTTGATTTTGCAAGGAGGTCGGTGTACCAGTCCAAGAGGCGGTTGCGGTTGTTGTAGAAGGAAATGAAGCACCCGATGACGGGATACCTCGGCGGGCCTTGGTAGGAAAACTCATAGACTCGCCGGAATCTCGAAAAAACCACATGCATAACATAGAGAATGATTGCTAAGAAAACAATGAATGTAGGATGTGTGAAGAGCAACATGGATATTTCCGTCTTAGACATGAACTCAATGAACTCAGACTGAGCAAAAACTAGCTTTCAGCAACCGCAATGTTTTATGGGGGTCTGAATAGTTGATTATTTAGTAATTATCATTGTTTAATTTTGTTTTCCTCGGTTACGGTGTGAAAGGCACATATTTATATTCAATTTTTATGCATATTATTAATAATAAAGCGCACAGTCGTCGGTGCATGTGTGTAAGCGTGGGTAGAGAAATGCTACGGGGAATTTGACAGGCTTTATGTGTCTTTATGTTTTTGACACATGTTTAATAATGTTAGCTTGAAAATTGACTTTAAATTTTTAGACGATAGATAGTTTATAAAGAGTTTTACTTTTAAAAGAATTTGATCTTGCATGAGTAACTCTTTATGCATTCTTGAAAAAAGACTTACATGCATTCTTGATGAGAGATATCATGAGATGCTGATGTGAAATTTCAAACTAATAATATAATGTGTTTATAAAAATAAAATATATAATATAGTCGTATTGCGACAAAAGTGATACGAAATGTGTATGTAAGTCAAGATATAAGAGTGTATTTTTGTTTACCATCCTCAAGTGGTGGTTTTGTGAATTGGATCCTCTCCTCTCCTGAGCTTGAGCTTAGGAGTCTCCTGACAAACACACAAGAGTCGTTGGATTTTGATCTAACGGCTACAATTATTATAACTTTTAGATAACTCTCTGTTTGTAGCCGTTGGAGACCCATGTTTGTTGGTCAGCAAGCTCTTGAGCCCAAGCTTAGAATCCAATTCCATAGTTTTTCTCACCACCATAATTACTATCACCATCAGAAGAGGATCCAATTTCGTCTTTGACGAGAATTGAATCTAAAACGTTTTACTTAGATGTGAAGAAAAATATCACTATATCGTAATACCAAATAAAAAAAATTGTCATTGAATAAGTTTAAATTTTAAAATTAATATCTATACACTACACAAATTACTTATTAATGATAAATCATCATAATCACTTGAGAACTGTGAGAAAATACTCTCCTAATATAATCGCATCCGTTTCGTTTGTGTTCGACAGTCCACCAAATATGTGCACGTTTTTGTGCATTGAGAAATCTGATTAGCTACGTAATTAACGCTGTCCACAAAGTATAAATATATACAGCGAAAACAGCAGCATGTCTGCATGTCTGCATATCTCGCAATCAAATCTACCTCTCCCCGATAAGACGTGTGTTGTTGTTGGGGGTGTGTATATACAGATTCACACACGTGGATTTGGATATGGACGATTCGGATCATGTGCTCTCATCCTCTACACAGTAGGAACAGAAATCCATTTGTTTGTTTCTCTTGTAGCCGGCAAGACTTTTAGATCATCTTCAACCGAAGATTAGTTTTAATCATTTGGTATTTCAAGAAATTAATATTTTAAAAAACAATAGGGCCATATTTCTTACCATCTCCAACCGAGGGCCAAAGGATCATAGGGCTCGTTTTAGCTCAGTCACAAAAAACTATATCCAACAGAGGGCCAAACATAATTTATTATTTAAAAACTACAACTTAAATTTAAATCCAACGGCTAAGTGACGTCAACTAGCCGTTAGATTTGAATTTTTTTTTGCTATAAATAGGGTGGATATTAGGTTATAATTCACACACATTTGAATTCAATCTATTTCAATTAAATCTCTTTCAATTCAATTCAAGTTTGCAATAAATTCAAACTTTGGATCCTCTTCAGATTCTAACTGGGGATCCTCATCCAATTCCAAATTGAAAGAAAAATGGGCGCAGATGAGACTAGAAGATGAGGAATATGATGAAGAAGATGAAGCATGGCGCAACACACAAAAATAGCATTGAGTAGGCGTTTTTATGTTGTTAAATGTTTTTTTTAAATGTTGTTTTAAGTTTCATGTTGTTAAATATTTTTTTTATGTTATTTAATGTTATTTAATGTTGTTTAATATTGTTTAATATTGTTTAATGTTATGTAATGTTTAATGGTTTAGAAAGGTATAGGAAAAAAAAAAGTAGTTTTTAAAATTTTTAAAACAAATTTTGTAAAAAAAAATAAAAATAATAAAAAATAACGATTAGCTGACTGTTGCATTTGAATTCCAGCCTAGCCCGGAACCGGCTGGCTGGCATTTTTGTCTGATGGGGCCCAAGAGCCCTTTGACCTGGCCCTCTAGACTCTTCTGTTAAAGTTGGCCTTAAGAGCTATGGTTGGCCCTCCATGCTTAAACAAACGTGATCAATTTCACTTCGTTCGTATGCACATATGCATACTAGTTTTGGTAACCTATGGCCTATGGTCTATGGATGGAGAGTCACTAATATAAAATGGGTTGATGTCATCGTAGTTTTTTTTATTTAATCTGGGAATACTTACACATGATAGTACATTATTATTTATGGACATTACATCATGATGGTGGACATTTTCCACGTAAGTTTTTCGAGCAAAATCTACAGTCACTATGACATATCCCGTCATTAGTGTTTCTTTCATCCCGACGTGACAACTAGTTATAGTATGGTATAGCTTAAGGCTTATGATTGAGTAAAATTTGGAGTGTAATCAGGATATACACTTCTTATCATGTGACAAAACGAAATAGAAGAATACTGATGAAGAGGAGGTACACCTCACGTTATATCCAAGAAGAGATTCAAAATCTCGTTTATGTTCACTCTTTTTAAAATAGAGTATAGCAAACATGTCATCGTACTATTAGAACAAGCCTTCACGATAACAATGTAGCCAAACCATGTTCTTGAGACACCATCCATTAAAGTCCAAAATAGCTCAAGCATTTTATATATTAATTGGATCGTTCAGGGAGTAGGATTCTCTCTTCTCTTTTGTTCCTTCTTCTTCCCTCTCTTTCTATTTAAATGGTCATGATTAAGTCACGTTAATATTTTATATTAATTTTTTTTTATAAAAAGAGAAAGAAAAAATAGAAAATGTAAGGAAAAAAAAAAGAATAAAAAAGAAGGAGAAAGACTTCTAATCCTCCTCGTTTCAGAGCATGTGCAATTTTACTGGTTAATAATATGGCAGACAGACCTGGTGCCACAGCAGAAAGTGAATGAACAAAAGCAGAATGCTGACACGAGAGAATAGGACAGACTTGACAATTGAAAGTGCGCTGGCATTGGAACCTCTTGGAAAATTTAGAATTTTGATGGTTAGATGGAGAAAGGAACCACTTGGGGGCATTATTAATGATTAATGATTTGATTAATCAAAGGGTTAGTTATAAACTCATGATAATCTCCTTTCATCTTCAATCATTAACATAGATTCCACGCTTGTTCACACTCGTGGATGCAGCGGTTGCAGGGCGGATGGAAGTAGGGACTAAAGTAGTTATAGGTCATCCGAGTTTGAAAAATATATATCTGAAGATTTTTTGAGGACCTTTCGATTGTTTGGTACGAGTTCTTTTTGTGCCTACTAAATGTTTAATGTAGTGCATGCTGGATATATTTCGACATATTGTGTTGACAGCACTCAACAAGTTCTCTTTATATCACTTATCAGATTGTTTCGGCATATAACGATATTTGTTGACATGTGCATAACAAGTCTACAAAATGAATAAACTAATTTTTTTTCTTTTTTTTTTTAACACGCTTCTCACTCTGTTCCTATTCCAAAACTTGTGTTTAACACTAGAACTCCCAAAATTAAAATCCTGAATCCGCCACTACTTGGTTGTCGCTGTGTCGTCTATCTTTCCCACTAAGCATGTGTTCGTACATGTAATAATATGAGACCTTAAATTGAGACTTTGTCAAAGATTATCTTCAAACAAAGTACCTTTACGATTAGTCGAACCAGACCACAACGCATGGACGAAACTCAGAGACGACCAACATCTAAGTGTTGAAGGCACATTTTATCACTTCACACGTTGAAAGCCCAGATGATGGCGATTCATTCAGTTACTTTCTTCAGTTTTTTGTAGCTGGTTTATATACTTGAGTGAGTGACCAACCTGTAAGGACTGACATACCTTTTTCAGAGCTGATGTCTCTTTGTCCGGTTCAAGAAACGACCGGTGCGGCTTGAATTCCAACCGGTCCTTCCCCCACATTGCTTCCCTCAACTATGGCATGCTTCGAGTCCCAAGCAAATAAAGCCTCATGGACTCGTAAAGGCATGCCTTCAACAAGCTCAACTGCAACAACTCGAAATCCGACATATTTTCTTCGGCGGATTCAATCTCTTTCACCACATTTTCCTCCGCACCTGGTTGGCGGGAAAGCAACCAGAAGAGCCATGTCATGTATTGCCGCTTCCCGCCCGGCCATGATAAAGCTTCCATCGTCACCTCCTCCTCGTGCCCCACCGTTATTAGCCGAGATAGAAGGTCTTCATGAGCTCCACTATCCGTCTCAACTTCTTTTAGCTCTTTCTTCCTCCTCTTGATTATATCCGTTACATAGGCATGAACTTCTTCAATCACAGCTCTAAGTTTTTGCTCCGAACCGACTCCAAGCCACCTCTTAATCATCCAAATTATGAACATGGGAGCTGCTCCGCGCCTTGCGCAAATCTCCAATGCAGTGTCAAAAGCCCTTGCAAGCGGTGGATTTGGCAGAGAGGGATCCAAGCAGCACCGCTCAACACCCAAAAACACCTTACAAATCACATTGAAAGCGAATCTCCATAGCTGCAACTGCTTGGGACAACGAATCCCCTTATAGAAATGCCGATAGACTCTCTCAAAAGTTATATAACGATGATACGAAAATTTACGTTAAACTACGAGGTGAGAATAAGTCTATTAAGAGTCTTACTTTTAAAAGCACCCTCTTTATATTTCTCACGTGAGTAAATCTTTATTTATTCTCGAAGACAAGCTTACATGCATTCTCAATGAGAGATATTATGAGATGTTTTCATGATATTTCAGATTAATAATATTAATATGTTTTGTAAGCATTAAAATCACTTGAGCGGCAAAATTCTCCCAAAATATGAAATCACATGAAAGATCTGATTAGCTACGCAATCAACGGTGGCGACAAAGTAAAAATATATACAGCGAAACCAGCTGCATGTCTGCATCGTGCAATCAAATCTACACCTGCCTTACCCCAATAAGACGTGTGCTATTGTTGGGGTGTATAGAGATTCACACACGTGGATTTGGATATGGACGATTAGGATTATGTGCTCTCGTCCTCCACACAGTAGGAACAGAAATCCTTTTGTTTGGTTCTCTTGTAGCCGGCAAGACTTTTAACAGCTCTGGCTGGCTCTCCATGCTTACGCAAAAACGTGTTCAATTTCACTTCATCCGTACGCACGCATGGTGTATACTAGTTTTGGTACCCTATGCCCTATGGCCTATGGTCAATGGTCTTTGGTCTATGGATGAAGAGCTATTCGCATAAAATGAGTTCCATCACCGTAGTGTTCTGGTTCAATATGTGAATATTTACACATAACAATGCATTATTATTTCTAAACGCGTTCCATACAAATCTTTTTAGCAAAATTTGGGATGTCACAATGATATATCCCTTCATCAAAGTTCCTTTCATCACGAGTAGCTTATGGCTTATGTAACCAAGATATGCATTTTCCCATTACGAGACAGAACGGGATGAAAGAAATACTGATGAGGAGGTACACCTCACTTTACATCCAAGAAGAGACTCCAAATCTCGTATCTATCCACTTCTTTTAGAGAAGAGCAACTCATATAACATACATGTGTATTTAGAACAAGCCGCTACGATAACAATGTACCCCCAAACCATATAAATCCAAACCCTAACCATTTTAAAGTCCAAGAGCTCAGGCATATTATATATTAATTGGATCATTTGAGAGCATGCGGAATTTTAGTGGTTAATAATATGGCAGACAAACCGTCGTGCCATGGAAGAAAATAAAAGACCCAAAGCAGACTGCTGACGAGAGAGAAAAGGACAGGCTTGACGATTGAAAGTGTGCTGGGATTGGAAGCTCTTGGAAAATTTGGAATTTTATGGTTTGATGGAGAAAGGAACCACTTGGGGAGTGGGGAGTGATTAATTATTAATGATTTGATTAATCAAAAGGGATTAGTGATAATCTCCTTTCATCTTCTATCATTAACATTGATTCCACACCTTGTTCACACTCGTGGCTGTCGCTGTTGTCGTCTCTCTTTCCCACTAAGCATGTGAATTTAGACTTAGTCAATGTAATACTTAAAAAAAAACAAAACACACACACACACACACACATATATATATATTATTTTTAAGGAGCAAGAGGGTGAGTTTCAAACCCGAAATGCATGAGTGAAAAGCAACACTATCCACTAAGATATTGGACCATATTGCTTTGATTAATCAAGCATTATCTTCAAAACAAAGTAAGTTTACGATTCGTATTTCTGTCTGATGTCCCTGGATTCAACAGATTAGTCGAACCAGATTTGAGGATCGATCCATGACAACGCATGGCCGAAACTCAGAGACGAACAACAACTAAGTGTTCGAGGAAAACCCCGTAAAGTCTGCATACATTTTATTACTTCACACGTTGAAATCCCTGACCGTGGTAAAACCAGATTCAGTCAGTTACTTTCTTCAGTTTCTTGAACCTGGTTTATAAACTTGAGTGACCAACTCGAACCTGTACCCGATGCCATGAAGTGTTCAGTATCCCTCTCAAGTTCCAAATTTCTTCCACTTTTTCTGGTTGGACATTCGCAGCTGAATCCACCTGCCAGACAACGGCACAGAAGATCATGACAAGTGAAAATTGTAGGCAAGGCAAGGATACAAACATAATACAGTTCCCAGAAGAGTAACGCTCTATACACAATTTTTGTTCACAAAAAAATTAGAGAAATAATCTATTTCGCTACATCATTGATTCGATTTGGTAAAAGCACTATCGAGTCCAGACATGTGAACAAATAATTCTATGTTCAAATGCGCGAATAGAACTTAAGTCATGAACTCCTGAAAAGTCTTACCAAAAGGTCATGTTCAGAGAGTATTTTAGAAATGCAGCCAAGAAGAAAATAAGGGCACGTTTGATATCCTATAGTATTTCTGGGGAGTGATGGTAGGTACACCAACTGTTTAGACCAATTTGCAAACTATGTGATGTGTCACCAATAAAAAATAAGCACATAAATCAACACTTAAAGTAATAATCCAGTCATCAACGATCACGTCATATGGTTTACAAAATATGGTTTAAATAGGCAGTCTCCCTAGCATTACCCTACCGGAGACCAATGCAAACTCATATATACCAACTTTGAAACATGTGATATATATGTTGTATATAATAAGCTTTAGATCCATATAAATTATGTAGCTTTACCGCCCATGTGATTTCTAATGTTATTCTTGTTTATATAAGCATCTAAGAAACTTGTCATAAAGGACAGCTTGCTGTTGGTCTTTATTATTAAGATTATATATGATTCTGTGAGCCAGGATTCTGCTAATTATTTAAAAGAGAGTTTATTGACCTCTGAGAACTCCACCAGAAACATTATGTCATAGTTTTAGTTGGCGATAAGGGCGATGTGGATGGATGGTTTTGGAGATGACCGTCCAACCAGTGATCAAACCCACTTGCAGATTATGGCTTCCAGAAATGGGCTAGTATAAACGTCGAGGCCAAAACTTAGCCAGCCTTTTACTTCATTTATGTCATTTATGATATGGGCTATTTTAGATTGTATGCATCCTATTCACAGAAAATGATTTTCAGGACTAGATATCAACGATGCATATGAGCTTCCTAGTTGAGAAAAATTCATCACGGTAAATAAAGTAATCATACTGCTTTTGCAACAATCTCAGTGTTCTGTTGGACATCAGCCATGGCCTCGAAAAGCACCCATGCCCATTTATCACTGCTTGTGTGCTCTGAAATGTATGGGATGCCCGTTCTCTGATATCGCGAAGCTTCTATCCAGGTTTTGCCACCATCAACAGACACATCTACTCTCTCAATGCCACGGCCACCTCCTGATGCCGCATACCCAGTAATTTTTACCTGTACAATACATGTTTAAAATGATTAAAAATGTGATAAACCATTAAAGGGTAAAGCCCCACGATGTCAATTATTGTGGTGGCATCTCCATGGTCGAGCTTTAGAATATGATAAAAAATAAAGAGGGAGGAATCATATCTTAACAAAAATTCACATCATTTGACAAGGTCGGAGGAAGGGAGTGCAATGCCTTAAATGGTGGAAATGAACCACATAATCATTGTGGTCACTTCATGGTGAGGCAGAACAACATTCAAATCAGAACATATTTTTAATGATTGAGTGCTAGTGAACTGATTAAATTGTGGCAACACTGCAATGATGGAGATGAACGTGCATGCCATAACCCAAGTAAAGGGAAAACATATTAAAGAGAGAGAGAAATGAAATTAGCGTATGAGCTAACCTTTCCAGGCTTTATCGCATTCACATCCTCTAGAGAACATATTGCACACTGTCAATCAGCAAGTCATAAGTTAGTAAAATAGGAATACATAGAAAAACTGTAAGACAAACTGAGTATGAAATGTTACACCTATGATATTCTAAAGGGTTACGACAATTTGTACATACAAAATATAGCACAATAAGCGCCTACTCCAAGTACTCTAGCAGGAGTAGCAAATGTCCATACCTGGACAGGAAAATCCATTTGTGGTCTTCTGGTAGACCAATCAATGTTATCCCAGTTCACCGAGGGAGGAAACATTTTGTAATCTTTTTGCATAAAGAAACCCTACAAGATTGTGATGCATTCGAATCATATAAAACTGTGTGAAGGGAAGAAAGAAAAAATTAATGATCGATAAGAATTAATTGAAGAATCTATTTCTAACCTGACACTCCTCAGCAATCACATTAATAGAGTCAAGCCATTTAACCGATCGGGCACCAATGACACCAGGGACAACCACACGCAATGGATAGCCATGATCCCTGTTAAGAGTCTTTGACACGATCAAAGAATATGAACCCAACATGAATATTTATGAACATCATGTGCCAAAACCTGAATAGCATAACGTTAGGAAAGACGAGCAAAACATCCACTTTGCTAAACTTACCTCTCCATTCATCTCATAAGCAAGTAAAACATCTGCTTCTGGGTTTGTGGCTTGAATTAGAGGGATTGAAGCCTTGTAGGGGCCTCCGTTTTCCTCCTACAATTTAAAGGCATTACTCCAGCAAACAGAATGAGCATACAAGAGAAAAGTCTCAGATGAAAAGTAAATAACCAAGTCCGCACCTTACACTTATCAACGCTTACAAATTCGACATGTTTTCCACCTGATCTTGTGGCACCTGTCAACTTGGGTATTCCGACGAGTTCAAGAACATCAGCTAGTTTTGCACCGCCCCAGACAGCTGTAATAATTTAAAAGAGTTATACCAAAAACATATACTTTAGCTTGGTTATCTCTGACACTGTATCACAGAAAAATATGAGTTGTTAACGCTGAAGTTTATGATACTTCATACTCGACGAGAGAGATTAATGCTGAAATTTATACGCACAAAAAAGAGCAACAAACCATTTCCTATAGCAGAAACATCCCAACCTACTCCCTTGACGGTCCGGGTTTTGCTCATAGCTGTCCTTCTATTACCTGCACACTGTGTAACCCATGTATACACCAATCAAAACCCATCACACCATCACATTTGATTCGAATAACAGCATAATTGCTCCAAACCCAAATGCACAAGCATAACATAATAGCACAACGTACCTGTAACGTGGCAGTCACAAGATACTTGGGAAGCGCCCTGCAAAATTCAACTTCTTTGTAACAAGCAGATACTGATAGGAAAACACGTGTATGGGATTATATTATCATTCCAAAGTGCCAAGAACTCACCTGATATCTTTCATAAAGAACTGTTTGGGATTTTCTATTAATCCGGTGAAGGAAACTGAGTAACTGCTTGGCAAACAGGTTGCAGAATGAGTTAGAATCACTGTCCTAAAAATTTCGGCCTAGGCCCTAAGCGGCTGGCCACTATCCCGATTTGAGGGTTCGTTTGGTGGCTAGGATTGGATTGAATATGATAACTCCTCCTAAAGTGAATGAAGAAACTTAACCCTTCTAATCCGAACACGGGATTGGAAGGGATAAGTTTCCTAGGTGAGTAATCCATTTCTTCCTTCAACACAGTTAAGTACAGTACGTTATCCAATCCAATCCACCAAACAAGGTCGAAAGATATGAGATTGTGAGGGACCTGTGGATGTCGTCGATGAGGGGAATAGGACCGTGATTTCGCTTGTAGAAGAAGTCGACGGGAGTGACGTACGACGAAGCCAGAGCGGAACGCGGCGGCTCCGCATTGAAAGGTTCCTGCAAGTCATTTTTACATTGATTTTTTGAGTTTTCCGATCAATTAATTTTCGTAAAAAATCAAGGAAATGAAATTAAACTGGCCTTGGAATTGATTTGGAGGCTGGGATGTCGAGGTGGCTCCAGCGAGTAATCCGACGGCCCTCGAACGCCCGGCATTCTTCTTCTTCTTCAAACTTTTGCTTACAGAGGAGAGGGAGACGGACACAGAGAATATGATTCTACTGATTTCGCCAAAGATGGCAACCTCCTCAGCTTCTTGGGAATGGTGACGTTGTTGTCGAGCAATAAGATTCTCTCATTTTCTATTCACATCCTCTTCTATTTCCTCCGTACGTATTTAGTAATTAAATCATAACCGTTCAATTAGAATAAGATAAAATGAGAGAGAAATTAAGAGAGTAGAAAATCCCTCTGCTGTTGAGAGAGACTGAGAGAGAGAGAGAGAGAGAGCACTTGTTTGGACTTGGTGGCGTTTGCTGTGTTTGGGCCCGGGGGCCCAATTGGACGGGTAGAACAAGGTACAAAACCGGTTTTTACTTATTTATTTGACGAGGGACCCGCCTCTAAAACCGTTGGCGCCTTCTGTTTCCCAAAGGCAATCTTTGTTGGGTGATGACTGAAATCTAAAACTACAGAGTTCTGATGGTGAACCAAAAAAATTAAGAAGATTATTATTATACCCTTTCAAACATAATAATAAAATAATAATTAAAAAAAAAGGGAAGAAAAGGGATCATTAAAGTAATTTAACACAAATTTGCACCCCATGTCTACTTTTCTTTCCACTTTTTCAAACTTCTTCGATCAACTAATTTGTATTCCATAATTTGACATTAATTAACTTTTATTCTTTACTTTAAATCACACATAGTGTGTGTACTGCTGCATCTAGTGTTAATAAAGAGTAGGAATTAATTTGATTAAAAGGGGTGATCCTACCATTTTTTTATGTGTTGGAAATCTTCGGAATATCCCAAATTAATTTTAGGAAACAATTGGTGCGACAAGAATGACTCGAGTTTTGGATTATAATCAATATTCCAAAAATTCTCAAAATTGATTTGAAATTGTGAGTTATAATCCATGTTTTCAAATCGATTTTGAGAATGTTTACAAGATTCATTAAATTTGAGTGATTCTTGTGACATCCCGTCCCGGAATTATCGGAACCGTACGCGTGAAATTACCATTTTACCCCTAGTTGTTTTGTTATGTTGTTTGGTTGTTTGTGTGGTGTTGGCAAGCATTGGGCCACACACACACACACACACACACTGTCTCACTCACCCTCACCCTCTGGCTCTGTCTCTGTCACTCTCTCTCTCCCGTGTCTCTCTCTTTCCCCTTCTTCTTCACCATATATGTACGGACCAAACCCAAAACCCACCAAATCCTTGCAGATCGAGGGAACCAAGTACACCATCGTGATGGTGAGGCCGAGAGGAGTCTAGTGGTGCCATTTTCAGGTGAGAAACCAGTCGTTTTCACGTCGATCTCGTAAGCTCCGTTTTGAACACTGTTCATGCAAACCTAATCTAGCATGTTTTTGGACATTCTAAGCTTGTAGATGTGTTAGTGAGGTCCCAAGGAGCTTGGGAGTGCTTCGTTGGGTGAATTTGGACGTCGGGAAAGCTTGGTTCAAAGTTGGCCGAACTTGGATCGTTGTTGCAGGTGAGATTCTTTGATTTTTAGGCCTTAAAACTAGTCTAACGTGAATCTACTAGTCCTAAGCTTCATTTTGGTATAAAGAACGTGAAAAATGGTTGAAAAACGAGTGAGAAAACAAAGTTGGAAAATTTTGCAGTTTTCCGGTGCCGGCGGCGGTGGCTCGCCGGAGAAGACAGGGGAATATTCCGTTAGGGTTTAACGGAATATTCCTAACGGACAGTAACGGCGTCAGTCAAGATTAACGGAATATTCCAGGGAATATTCCTGACGGCGTCACTTGACGCCGTCAGCATGCAGGTCACGTGGCCGCGCGTGGGGGCGCGTGGGCCCGTGTCTGTGCTGGCGCGTGGGGGCGCGTGACGTGTCCAAAAATTATTTTAAAAATATGGTTGTGATCGTGAGGTTGTGTAGTTCACGTGGGTATATTCATTTGTCCATTTTGAGCAATGTATGAAAAGTTATTTTGAACGGACGATTATGTGCTCTAAAGTTAACGTTTTTATAGTTAATTCGCATATAGGTGACACGTATCCCGAAGACGAGCGTGCACATTCGAGGCAGGGGGGCTACGACCCTTCTACATATCAGTGAGTGGGCTTTTGTTTTCCGTATATACCTATATACATGTTATTTCCCAGAAATTAGTATAAATGCCTCATTTTACGCTATTAATTTTATATGATTGATGATTATACATGATTAGTGGCATATGAGTTGGTCTATATATTTATTCTTACGTCATTTACATATATGTTGGTGCTGTGGCGGCCTAGGTAAGTGCCAGGTAAGCGTGTTTTACATTCACATTAAATAGTGATTCGAGGTGCTTAGAGAGCTCTTAACCTGCACCCCCGGTGTTAGTGCTCCCTCCCAGAGTAGGGCACAGTCCTTCACGTGTTGTTCACCTCCCGCACCACATGCTCAGCTTGAATCCAAGTTAGGTGCACAGTCCTGTCGTACAGACCACTATAGGTGGTTCCGACTCGTAGGTGACCCGCGATTATTCGCACAGCCTTCACGTGATCGTAGCACTAGAGCGTCATATGTATTACACCCAGGCTTGTCGTACAGACCACTATAGGTGGTTCCGACTCGTGGGCAGGTTTAGGGAATGAGTGGTAAATTGAGCTCTAGGTTCAGCCGTACAGGTCACTTAGGGGACTCCGGCTGTCATTTTATTATGCTATTGATGTGATATACATACCTGAGCATTTGCATGTTATTATGAGGCGTTGAGCATGACGACATACATTTGAGCATGTTGGTATATCCTTGCGTATACTTGGAATATTTATACCTTCGTATATTGTTTATTTTCTGGGAAGTATACAGGTTTTACGGCGAGGGGTTATATTATGTTTTATGAAATGGTTTTCTAAGAGATTTGTTTTGCCCACTCACGCTTTTGTTTTTGCGCCCCTCCAGGTTCTAGTAGCTTAGCGGGTTCGGTGGTTTCCCCAGGGACGTCCGGCATTCTGACAGACCTTCACCTATGTAGGGTCGCCCACGGGCGCACTATTGTCGTAACATTTATTTTAGGCTGCTGTAGGCCTTAGGCTCTGAATTCAGTGTTTTAATTACACTAGCACATATCCTATTACTCTATATTTGCTAGTTTTAAATTATTCGCACTTTTATATTACTGTTTCTAGCTTCCGCACTGTGCACATGGCTACGTCACTTCCACGTGGCGGCCAGCATGCCCTGATCTCGGTTGGGGTGTGTCAATTCTCGTCATACCACATGTTTCCTAAAATTAAGTCAGAATATTTTGAAGATTTTCGACACATAAAGAAATATTTGGGGGCCCGCTAGTAGATCATATTATTGTTTTCTATTTGTCAACTTTAAAAATCAATAAAAAATAGTTTCGTGACCTAATAAATGATAAGATCACATCCAAAGGTCTTTCAACATTTTCCTTAGCTGGCACGCAAAATATTTCCAAAACTAAAAATTTCAAATTCTTTCACAAAAACTATGAGTTATATATAATTCACAATTTTTTGTGAAAAAAAACTGAAACTTTTAGTTTTCAAAAATATTTTGCATGGGAGCTTAGGAAAATGTTGCAAGACCTTAGAATGTGATCCTACCATTTATTGGGTCTTGAAACTATTTTTTTATTGATTTTTAAAATAGAAAAATAACATAAACTAATAGTGGGCCCCTAAATATATTTTTTATGTGTAGAAAATTGTTGGAATGTCCTAAATTAATTTGGGGAACATGTGGTGCAATGAGAATGACTCAAGTTTTGGCTTATAGTGAATCTAGTAAAAATTCTCAAAATAGATTTGAAAATCCTTGGAATGTCCTAAATTAATTTTAGGAACATGTTGTGGGACGAGAATGATTCGAATTTAAATTTATAGTTAATTTGAAAAAATTCCTCAAATTGATTTGAAAACGTGAGTTATAACTCACAATTTTAGTGAAAAAAAAATTATAATTTTTAATTTAAGAAAATATTTTGCGCATGAGCTTAGGAAAATGTTGCGAAACCTTTAGATATGATCTTACCATTTATTAGGTCACAAAAATATTTTTGAAGTTAAAAAAATAGAAAAACTAAAATTAGGCCTCGAAATATTTTTTTTTATGTATCAAAAGTCTTTGGAATGTCCACAATTAATTTTGGTAAACATGTGGTGCAACATGAATGACTTGAATTTTGGTTTACAATTAATCTTTAAAAAATTCTACAACTTGGCTTGAAAACACGAGTTATAAATCAAAGTTTTTATGAAGAAAAAAAAATGAAATCTTTAGTTTTAGGAAATATTTTTCGCAGGAGCTTAGGAAAATGTTGCAAGACCTTTGAATGTAATCCTATTATTTATTAGATCATGAAGCTTTTTTTTAATTGATTTTTAAAGTTAAAAAATACAAAAAATATTGTAAACTAATAGTGGGCACGTAACTATTTTTTATATGTAAACAATTTTCGGAATGTCCTAAATTAATTTAGGAAACGCGTGGTGCGACAACAATGACTTGAATGATGGCTTATAATTAATCTTGTAAAAAATGCAAAAATCAATTTGAAAACGTGGGTTACTCACAATTTTTGTAAAAAAATTGAAATTTTTAGTTTTAAGAAATATTTTGCGTGGGAGCTTAGGAAAGTGTCACAAAACCTTTGGATTTGGATGTGATCCTACAATTTATTAGGTCCAAAACCATTTTAAATTTGAAAAATAGATAAAAAAATCATATAAACTCCAATTGGGTCCCCAATTTTTTTTTAATATGCTGAAAATATTCAGAAAGTCCAAAATTAATTTTAGTAAACATGTGGTGCGACATGAATGACTCAAGTTTAGGTTTATTATTAGTCTTGCAAAAATTCTATAAATCGATTAGAAAACTTGGGTTATAACTCACAATTTTTGTGAAAAGAATTTATATATTTTTTTTGTAAGTGTAAAAAATCTTCAGAATATCCCAAATTAATTTTAAGAAATATGTGATGTGACGAGAATGACTTGAAATTTTAACTTATAATTAATCTTGCAAAAATTCCCAAAGCTGATCCAAGTTCAATTTTAATGCCAAAACGCTTTGAAGAAACAACCTTAGGCATGGAAATGTGTATGATTTCAAGTTTTCAGCATCCAACTGCTTATTAGCTATCGAAATACAAGTCGATCAATGTCGATTATTTAGTCGGTATTATTATTCGTAGTTATAAACGGCATAAGTTCATCATTCATCTTCCATGTTAAACTTAAACCCCAAGCTTCCGAGACGTTGGCTGTTGTTGAATAGGTGCCTCCTTGTCGCACAGAACAGGAGTCGGAGGTGTTCCCGTCAGAGGAATTCTGCCATCCGGAGCTGAGGCTGAACGCGGTGGTGGCCTAGGAGGGACGACATGCGATGGTTGATGAGCTGAAGCACAATCAAGAGGAATGAGGGCGTTCAGAAGGAGAAGGAAAACTAGAGCAGAGTAGAATGCTGGAAAGTGGGAAATGGTGGAAGCCATGCTTGCTAAGGAAACTAACGGGAAATTTCTGTGTGTGTTTTAGTTAACTGAAAGGGCAAGGTATTTATAGGGAAGAAGCTAACTTCATGCGAATCATGCCCCCGAAATTTCGGCTTGAAACAGTGCTAGCAACAACAAACTTTTCGAACTCTCACTCTTTTCTTGTTTTCCCCCTTCTATGCTTCAACACAAAAGTTTCAGTACATAAAAATGTTAGGAGCACATCTCGTAACGGTCAAAACTGCAGCAGGTTCGACAGAGCGTGCTGAAGAGGCATGTCAAGTAATTCTACAAGTAAAAATTTGTGATACAAATACACGATGTATATACAGTTTATTTAACCGAAACAAGAAAAATCAGCGAGCCTGACTCTGTCCAGTAATTACCAAATAAAAAGTTTCTGATTTATAAACAACCTAACTGTATGACTTGAGAACCTATATGTATTTGACTTTTGCACGAGATGGAAAGGCGAAAGTACTCAGCTTACAAGTTACTACTCGTGCATCTTTAGTCTGTAGAATTTAGCTGCAGCAAGACTTTTAAAGCAGATGCTTAGCATATCCTCCTCTTAACTCCCAAGTTCTTTGCCATGAGACGCACACGCAGGGCTACATAAATGAAACGTAAAGGAGAAACTTAACATATATAACAAAGAAGTCTAACAAAACGAAAGTAGAACCCAATGTGCATGCCAAAGTTGATTGGCCGTGTCCTAAATTCCAAAATTCTCCGCGAGACTATATATTCGAAAGACAAGTACAGTGGAAATGAAACAGAGAAAAGAGGCGACACCTTTTCACAGTACTATGGATTTTGACCCTATCTTTCCAGGTGTTGTTAACCCTTTCTTTGAGCCAGAGATCCGTGTTGCCTGGCTCAGAAGAGTTTTGTAATCTTGACTTCTTGACCATTCATCAATTTCACGAGCACGTAGAACTGGCAGAGGATGTGAAAGTTGCCTCGTTTGAGCATTTCTGGACAGCATGAGAGCATGAGTTAAAACAGGCAAATCTAACATGTACCTAACCTAACAAAGGGTGATAAACCTATGCTGTCACTTACCTTATATACCACCCCACAGGGTTTGAAGAAGCTTTGTCGTAGGAGCGAGCTTGTTCCAAAAACGCATCCACATTTAGTTGATCAGCCAGAGATGGGCAGCCCCCAGCTAATTTCATTAGAACAGAGACGACCACCTCTTGTGGGCACATCAAAATGGATATCAGGTAATCAGGATAACCAATATGAAACACAAGTTTATTCAAAAACATGTAGCTTCTGGAGGTTGTATACCTTTGGGTCTTGTGCAACAAGAAGAGCTGCACGATCACAAGTTAGCTCTGCTGCTCGAAGCCAACGAAATAACTGTTCTTCCAACCTCTGAGCAATCATCCCACCTAGCCCTATGAATAACACAAATATTCAAACGCATCAAACACAATGAAACATAACACAAGTAACCAAAAAAGGTCAACCAATGATATTAAGTATCAAACCAGGTATTGTATAAGCTCCGAGGGTAAGAATATTTGCAAACGTAAGCCACACACCATGGTCACATTTCAGATGGCCCAACTCATGAGCCAAAACAGCCTAATTTCAAGTTAAACAACAGAAGTTAACTGAGAACCGAGAGATGATAAGGGTAACACTTTAAAACAAAAGGTAAACAATTAAAATCCAAGAGATAACTTGTCACCTGCAGCTCTTCTCGTGTCAAAAGCTCCACGAGACTAGTATGAACAACAACAAACGGCTTTTTACCACTTATTGCTAAAGTATACGCATTTGGTACAGGACTTTGACGAACATATAAATCAGGAGCATCAATGCTGAGAATCTCCGCGGCCTCCACCATCAATTGATGTAGGCCAGAAAGCTGATAAAATAAAAGGCAACACATAAGCTGACGACATTAACTTTAATGCAAAACCTGGACTTGCAAAAGAAGAACAAGTTTTCCGCTTATATTTCCGCAACTGGACAACCTGATCTTTCGAAACAAGAAGGGACGTTCCGATGTTCTCAAGAAGCATGACTTGCTCTGCAACAGATCCTGCAATGCTCATAAAATAATATATGCACAAATTAGTAAACAAACACCATTTTACACAAGTTTAATCCTACCCAAATTGGATGAATATTACCTAGCAGAATCTTTCCAAACTCATTCAATCCCGGAATCGCTCTCAAAATCAGCGTGTTCTGCAGAACAAGTTGATAAATTTACACTCAGATGCTAAAAGAGTGTTTTATTTTTAATCTGAAGAGACAAATGCAAGTATACAACTGAACATACAATGTAAATGCATGTTTTTTTTACATCTTCTGAAAGAGTGTTTTTACACAATCAAAAGCACTTCTGACTACATTTGGATGAAAACTTAAAAGGGCTTTAGTTCGTAGAAGTACTTTCGAGAAAAGCATCTCGAATACAATACCGTCTGGAGATACACTTGCAATGTTATGCTTCTCCAAAAAGAACTCCCAAGTACTTTTCCAGAAAGCACTTAAATTTTGAATGAAATATCTACATGTTTATAGTAAAATCACTTTCCAGTAAACAATTAATCGCACCTGTTTATCCAAGGGGTGCCGAAAATCATCGGCATCGAGGTTGCTAAACACAACGGAGACAGCTCTGCACACAGGAACTCGAATTCCAACTCTCCGGTACTTCTTGACGGCGGCGAATTCGACGGTTGGCGAACCGAACCGCAAATGATCCGAAGCCACGGAGCTAAAACTAAGAGAACTACGGTTCTGCGTCAGGCAGACAGAAGAGATCAAGGGCGCGGCGGCGGAACCCATGGAAGCCCAGAGACGGAGCCTCAGAAGAGCAACGGCGGAGGAGAATATTAAAATCTAAACTCCATGTTTGCTGATTAGGGAGGTCTAATTGGAGGGATTGAGCATGCGTTCTCCAGACCTCCACCGTTTTTAAGATTGTGTCCACAGCCGTTCTTATGGTGGTCCTTAGGCGCCATTTCGCTTTCGTTGACCGGCGTTCGTGATTTTTTTTATCCCGGGTAGGGGCAAAGACGGTAATCAACAAAAAAAAGGGTAGAATACCCGGCCCAAAATTATTCAATAAAAAGGGGCCCAAGGCCCAATATTAAACCTGCATCACCGTTTGACCCTAGGAGACGAAATCGTTAATTTGCAGTTTAACCAGTCTGGGATGTTCGTTCGTGCACCATCATCGATAATCCTGAACAATCAATCAATCTACTTTCCTCCTTCAAGTCGCAGAGTGTTCGACGGTCGAGATTTACTTGGTCTCCG
Source organism: Pyrus x bretschneideri (assembly GCF_019419815.1). NCBI lineage: Eukaryota > Viridiplantae > Streptophyta > Magnoliopsida > Rosales > Rosaceae > Pyrus > Pyrus x bretschneideri. Next base: position 601,092 of record NW_025999413.1, on the reverse strand, counting down.
ATTCCTACAACCATGTCAGTCCCCTAACCTGAGCTCAGCTAGCTAGGGCTTTTCTCACTTTCGTGGAAAAAACTTTCCCGGGAAAAAAAATTATTGAATTAAAATTTTATCCAGCTCAGTTGGGTTTTATACGATTTTATTATTTGTGGGTTTTTTTTTTTTAATTTGTATTTTGCAAATTTTGTATGAAAAAGAACGGATTTTTAGTATAATTTTTCTGCATATTTTGTTGGAAAATTAAGGAGGAAATCTGTGAATCGTCCGCCGACGCCGGATGTTGCAGAAAATCAAGAAAAAGAGCGCACTCTTCAAGAGCTTATCAACATCGAGGTGCGGTGTTTTATTTTAATTTAATTAATTGTTATAGTTATTTATTTATTTTTGGAACTGAGGAGTTGATTTTACTGAGCTGAGTTAGATTATTCCGGTTTCTGGTTCGAATTTACCGCCTGGTTTTTACAGTTGATTGAGAGCGGTGAAAAGGAGAGGTTAATGGAGCTTCTGAGGGAAAGGCTGATAGAGTGCGGGTGGAAGGATGAAATGAAAGCTCTTTGCAGGTATTTCTGTGATCCATTCATCAATTACTGTATGGAATTTCAGTAAAAAGTAATGTCTCGTTATTTGATTAGTAATTTCGAGGTTGATGTGGGTTAGGCGAGTTGACCTGGATAGTGTTCCCGCCCCCTTGCACCCGAGTTCGAATCACCCTCCCCTTCAACCAGAGTAGTTTAGAATGTATATCGTCTTGTCATATGAACCTGAAGGTTCGGGACAATTGGAAATCTTTTAAAATGCGCCCTCACTGGATTTGTGATGCATCAGAAGTATGGCATTTGTTAGAAATTCAACAAACCCAGTTACAATGTTGATCAATTTAGGAAACACTCAGTAAATTTACCTAGGCTTCGTTGCCATATACTCGGACATGATTGTTTTGAGGTCATTGATTTTGGCTGATCTCCACACTCTCCTTTTGGAGGTTGCGGCGTGGTCCTAAGAGCTCGATGGTTGTGTAAGCTGAATCTTGTCTTTGGGATTACAGCAACCTCGATTATGCAATTGTATGCAAAAGCCAACTGTTCTAGCCTTGATGTTTGCAAATGGAATTGGATGCTAAGATAGCTTCAGTCATGAACTATTTGATAACTCGTACATCAAATCATCCATTACTTTCTATGTTGCAAAATCGTTTCTGTATATTTACCATAATGTTTTTCATGCACTCAACCAAGTGTTCACATATCAAGGTTGCTAATTGAGCATCTTTTAATATCTTTGTATCGTTAGGGCATTTATAAAGAAAAAAGGGAGGAACAATGTTACAGTTGATGATCTTGTACATGTAATGACCCCAAAGGGCAGAGGTAACTCTTTCTTTCTTTCTTCATATTCTTCTGATTGTCTCAGACTCACAATGGTTTGCATAAAAGGCCTTGTTTGTCTGCATAATTTGCTAAAAATATCATCTTCGTGGAAAACTTCCACATCTTATTTTACCAATTCTCCTATGGCGTACTGTGTTTGGTGTGCGTAATGCAAAGGTAGTGTTGAGAGTATGATAGATGATGGTGTCTTCATGGGAGCGGGTAGCATGATGGATGGTGTGGGAGGAGTTGGACGTCTCTGTAAAAATGGGCTGGTAGTGTTCATGAGGGAGTTTGGATTGTCTAGATGATGGTGTCTTTGAGCATTTGTAATGAAGTCGGGTGGGTGGTGCGGGTCGGAGTGGTAGTCTCATATTCTGTAGAATAGATGGGTTAGGAAGCTACAAGCCCGCAGTTGTGGGTTTTGTCAGAGCCAGGGAAGGTGGTTTTCTGGACCCTGTGGTCATGGTGTGGCTGTTTTCTTGTGATGCTGATCATTAGGGTCATTAAAACCCCTTCACTGTAGCTCGAGCGAGGTTTCTGTTTTGGCATTACTAATACTACACTTATCCTCTGTAGTAAAAATTAATCGGTTCCCTCATAATGTTATCCTCTCTAAGTGAGACTGAGCTTCATTTGGGAAAATGAAATGAAACTGACCGTACGTAAATTGACAATCAAGGAAAGTAGTCTTGGAATTAAAAGAGATTCAAGTTACCTGGATCTCGTTCGACCTTGACATAGTTTCGTCCAATTTCATGTGAACTAGATGTTAATCCCCCGTTTGCCAATTAGTACTCACCTCTTTTCTATCTTCGAATCAACTGATCTCACTGTTTAAATTTGCCATATATTTCTTTTTCCATTGTGTTGCTCTAACAATTGTAAGTTTGTCTCGACTCTTTTCCACACAGCCTCCGTCCCTGATTCCGTGAAGGCGGAGCTTTTGCAAAGAATTCGTACATTTCTTGTGTCAGCAGCTCTTTGATGCACCGTGTGGTTCCTGATTGTGACAAATCTAGGGATATGATGATGATGATGGGTGGTGGTGATGAAGAAGCTTTTTCTGAATGAAACTCATTAGTGAATAGCTTGGAGGGCGGCGGGATGCAACTCCCTTTTTATTTGTTATTTTTTTTGTTTCCATGGGAAAATTGTATAATTAATTGATGTTATGGAAAGCAACTTAAACGAACATTTATATTTTCTATCAAGTTTCTACATTTATCAAGCTTATCATGTAAAAGCCATCCATGGAGATGCCTCAAACTTCTAATTTGTTTGATAAACACATAAACTCAAATAGCATAATAAACACATAAACTCTAAATTGAGTGTTCAGAAACGAAATTTGGGTGTACAAAAAACCTCTTTACATACATTCACACAAATATTTTTAACCGTCATATGGTGATTGTAAATTGAGTGTTCAGAAACGAAATTTAGGTGTACAAAAAAACCTTTGTACATACGTTCACAAGAATATTTTTGACCGTTGTATGATGATTGTATTAGATAAATGTAATAAATATTGTAGTCAACTCCTTAATTAATGGTGGATGTTAGAATAAGAAAGAATGAAGATTCGGTATCTCGAATAGATTTTTTTGGTGATTAATCAATGATTAATGTATCGGTAAAGAAAGTAAAACAAAAAAATCAATCAGTAAGATTTTGTTACCTTTTTTGTGATCAGAGGAAATCTCAATCTCTTATATAAACAACCATGACCTCAAGAACCCTAAAACTTCGTTTTTCTGCATCGTTTCTAAAAATTACACTAATATGGGTCGAAGCAAATCAAAGTTACCTTTGGAGTTAATTCCGAACGAACGTTCGCGTAAGGTTACTTTTCGAAAGAGAAGGAACGGATTGTTGAAGAAGGCAGTTGAATTACGCACACTTTGTGATGTGAAGGTGTGTACAATCGTTTACGAGAGGAAATCCAAGGGCAAAGTGAGCAGATTAGCAACGTTCCCTGAGGAATTTAAAGATGTCGAGGAAATAATTGATAAGTACAAATCAAATTCATCAAAGGTAAAGAAGGTCCAAAGTTTGGGTGACTTCTACGCCACGCAAACGGTTCAAGTGAAGGAGGAGTTTGGGAAGCTACGCAGCAAGAGCTGTGAAGAGAAGTATCCTGCATGGGAAGATCGTCTCGATGCGTTTTCAGTAGAACAAATGCTCGACCTTTTGACAAATTTGGAGAACAAAATTGTAGATACTCATAAGATGCATGGCATGATGAAGGAATCAAATCAAATTGTTGTGCAAGAGACAATACCACCAAAGGTGAGCACCTTTAATTACCAAATCTTTGTCGAATTTTTGTTTTGTAGTTTTTAGGGCCTCCTTTGGCATCTAGGATTATAATTGATCAGATAACTAACTAAATTTGATGTATTTTGAAGGAAGAAATTGTCGTTAACATTCAAATTTTGTTGAAGGTATATATATAATTAAGATGGATTAGCCATGAAAGAAATTTTTCCTTCATAACAATTTCGTGAAGATTGGAAGGGTTTTGGAAGTCGGCATCTGTTTTTTCATTTAGAATACACGACTTTAGCGAGTTATCAAATCCAATCCAATCGTTAAGACCAAGGTCTAAGCGTTATTAATTAATCAAAGCTGGCAAAACTCGAAATTAACAATAATCTACTTTTTAAAATAATGTGCAGGTCACGTTTGAAAGCAACCAAGAGTATTCTCAGATGCAATCTGCAAGCACATTCTGGGCTAATAACAACAACATTCAGTACACTTGTTCTTCAGCTACTACTTCCAACTCCAACATCAAAACATCTACGTGGGATATTCCTGCGCCATATGGAAATATGGATGGGAACTCAACCTTCTATAATCCCATGCAGCAGCAGCAGCCATGCATGTACGACTCAATATTTTCAAGTGCTGCATCTCAACAAGAAGAAGAAGCAGTTGTTCCAAGTGTTGAAAACCCTAACACTATTGGCATTGTTCCGTTGAGCGTTTCGTACGATCAGCCAATGCTTTCGCTAACCATGCAGCCGAGTTATCTGGAATGTCCGATTTCAGCAAGTGCTTTTGGTTTGTCATCCGAATACGAACAACAGTTTGGTGCATTTCAATCACAGCACATGTTTTACGACAACGTATTCTTCGACAACATGGCGCATTTCGAATAAAACAGCAATTGGAAGGCTCTGGATACTCGATCGATGCATGTTTGAGGGTTTTAAAAGTAGATTAAATATTTAAACACTACTACATATAGGCTGGATTTGGTGTTCTGGTTATCTCTTATATATGCAAGTGGTTTAATGGATACTAAAATTATGGGAAGTATATATCTTGTTAATATATTTTGCATCTTATATATGTTGTGCATGTAGAAGGCTAACTTGGTAGCGGTTTTTTAACAAGTGTTTTGATATAGGTGCCTCGTTTTTCAATTTCGTTGAAGAAAATGTAGGAGATTCTAATTACTCTGTCTTTTAATTCCTTGTTAGTGAACGAAACAAAATTTGTTAGTGAACGAAACAAAATTAGGATGATATCTAGCAGAGTAGTACAAAAGTTATTATATACATGATTAACGGACGTTTGATTGGGGTTTAGGGTTTAGGGTTCAGGCAATGCTACCGTTACAGTTATTGCATGCATCCGCCTCGCAAACGATTGAGAATTGAAAGAAATCACAAGGGCAAGCAAGCATTGAGCTAGAAGAAGCTACATTAGTAAACAACATGGTAGATGCTCTTTATTTTTACCAAAAACCAACACTAGGAACAAGAGACGGGCATCCCCAACTCAAGTTTATGGGTACAAATTTGAGGCACACCATCAACTAAGGACTTGACCTTAAGGAGGTTTTATCATTACATTACACAGCGACAGCGCAGTCGGTTCTCTTTTACATCTTCCGACTGCTTTTCATCGTTATCAAAGCTATCAAGTGTTGTACAACTTAAAACAAGCAACTTCACGAGACGAGATCACTTATTCAGCAGCGCTCACTCACGAGAACACTATATAACTCCAGACGATAAAGGAAAAAAGGAAAAAAAAACCACCAGACTTAACCCCCCAAGCTTGCGCTCCATGGAAAATCTGTTGAAAGCACACAGCTGATATGCACCACAAAAACCTACATCGACATATTGCTGCCAACATTTAGCTTATGCTGCAGAGCCCGCTTGTTCGCATAGGTCCAATAGCTCCAGGGTCTGCAAAATCATTAAACATCAAATGAGTTTATACGAGGTAATTACAATTGAACCAACAAAATGCAATGCAGACAATGACTTTAGCCGTCATACCTCAGGAACTGACAGCTCAAGACGGAACTTGGGACCGTCATAGTGGTGCAAAACTGGCCTGAAGGCATCTTCTTCCAAAGCCTTGCAGATTTTTCTAACACAGATCCTTACCTAGTAATCAATTATAACAAAGGGAGACGGTGTCCATCAATAAATTGGAAAAGTGCAAAAAATCGAAAGAAACAGAACTTTCCACTTCATCATTTCAAATTTACCTGAGCAGGAAACCTAGATTCACCTTTACACTTCTTGTCTTCCCAAGCAGTTGGATCAATGTTTGAACCACCAAAGCTTGCTGCCTGCACAAAACCAATTGAAAAAGGAGAAACAATAAGCTAATAATATCACAACAACCTTACTTGAAGAAGCTAATATCATAGTCCAATCTGTATACTTTCTATACTGCAAAGAATATTGCAGACTAAAGTTTGACATAAGAATATTACTATATGGTAAGTTTGAGAACAAACCTCAAAAATGCCATGCAGCTGGTGTGTCGTATAATTGTAGAGAAACAGCGGCAGGCCTGGTGTTATTGCCCGAACAGAATCCCTATACCTTGGAGGTAAACCTACCATATACATATAATGATTAATACGAAAGAGAATTACTTGGGAGTGTCAAAGAAGGAATATAAAATATATAATTCAAAAGCATAATCTGCATTTATTGTTAACTCAGGAATTAAGTTGCATGGCTAGAGGAATACATACTAAAATCACAAATCATTTCGTCCAATATATCATAATCCTACTTATAACTTTTAAGAATTCAGATCCCTATGGAAATCCCTAATAAGCACTAGCATAAACTCAAGGACCCTTTACATGAACTAGCATCTCAGTAAAGATTGCAAATGCATCGTGCAGGGAATGCCAGCTAGATGTCAGTCATTTATACCTGGACCTTAAGTTGTAGACTGAAATTTAACTTATAAAAAAAGTTTAAAACACGAAAACAGATTCTTAAGTGAGCTAAGAATTAGTCAAACTTACCAAATAGTTGTCGCTTCAAATCTTCCTGCATTGTGTCATTGTTGCATACAAAGATGTAACCTCCAAGCACCTCATTTCTTGGGAGCGTCTCAGTTGCCGGCAAGGTCTTGAACCTTTTCTCAACTGTATTTGCAGATTCGTTGTTGTTATTGTTGCTGTTGTTGATTTCTTTGTTGCTGTACTTGTTTCCAGTCATGTTTCCCACAATGCTTGCACTGTTTTTCTGGTAAACTGCATTCATGTTATAAATACCATTCCTGAAGGAACTTTTGCTCACATTTTCATTTACTTTAGAATCCAAGCTCAGCATGTTAAAGTATTGGCCTTCAAATTTGTTATCTTCCTGGAACCCAAATTTATCCCTTGCCCTTTGTTCAGCTGGGCCCTTTGAAAGATCAAGGTTATTCATACGCTCGCCCTTTACCCTTGTCTGCTCAGCCAATTTTGAAGCAGCCATTAACCATTTGTGATCTTCTGCGACTTTTGACTGCCCTCGGAGCTCATCACCCAGTTGCCAAAAGCTGTTCAAGCTCTCCATCTTGCAAACTCTACTCAGATTGACAGATCCTGTAAAACAGTGTTCAAAGAAAAAGAAATTAATAGATGAGTTAGAAAACTTAAAAACGGGGTTGAGAATAGGAAACCAGTTAAACTTAAAATGTTAAAACATATAGCAAATATGCATCATAGGAAAAGCTTATCTAATTAAAAAATTGCACAAAGGCAGTAATAACTATACAAATGCCAAAAGGAACTTTGATTAATGAGCACTGATGGCAGATTAAACAAATTAAGCAAGACCAAAAGAGAACATTCACAATTGGATCGCAGGCATACCGAAACATGAAATCTATTACTTTTTCCTTTCTTTTTTTTTTTTTTTTTTTTTTTGAAAAGAAACAAGAATGCTGCATTCAATCAATGCACTTAAATTGAGAAAAGAATTCAACCCACCCCTCCCCAAAACCCTAAAAAGAAAGTAAAGAGGATAAGGGAATCAATAAAACAGCTAATCTATTCACAAGAGAGAGTTGTGGCACCCTCATATACATGAGCAAGAGAAACAAGCCTGAAAAACTTTGAGAAGTGGATGAAAATAAAGATATACGCGATCAATTGGCAGATAAGATAATAATAACCTTCGCGTTGGAATCAGCATGCTATATTACCATTTATAAACGCAGACTGTTAATCAATAGAAAAATACAAATCTTTAAACAAATTCATTTCGGTGGTTGTTTAAACACAGACACTCAATATTCAAAGTCTAACAAGGTAATTTTGAGATATTGCTATCAATATACCGAAAATAACCATATACAAATCTCTGAAGCTGAGTCTGCATAAATGAAAATAATTTTATGAAAGGACATTTATGCCTTTAAAATTAGGAAAACAAAGACTTCCCAGTAACTAAGTTTAGAATTTACCCAAATTTTTGCAAGGATAGTTTTAAAAATGGAATGTTAAAATATGAAATGTTAAAATCACATAAAAAAGTTTGAAACTCTAAAATTCATTTCACAATTTGGCTTCCTAAAGTATTACCCAATTGGGTTTGCAGAAACACACCTCCACTACAAAATCTGACATGGGAAGCCATTTCTCAGCGTTTTCCAATTTTTTTTTTTTTTTTTTTTAAGTTGTTCTCAAAATTTGAAGTATTTGAAAATAAACAGAAGGTTAAAAAAACGAAGCTTTCAAATTTTGCCTTACATACTTCTCATGATAGGAAATTAACCTAAAAGACCCAGAAACAACATTTTCCAGCCAACCAAACAAAGCAGGGAACAACAATTACAGCTACAAAGTCAACCAAAATACATAAATATAAATATAAATTAATTCCAAATCGTGAAAAAAAATAAGCTAATCAGTTAACAAAAACCTAAATCCATAAAATCAACAAATAAACTCCAAAATCAAAGATCCAGAACGCGCATTTGATATTAAAACAAGAAAAAGAGCAGAGCAACATAGATTAAAGAGAACGAGATGCAATTAACGAAATGTAGCAAATAATTACCAACTAAACTGAGATTAAGCAAATAAAGCTTCAATTTTTAGGTTCAAAGAGGAAGTGGGGGGCTCAGGCTTTGATTTTGTGGAGTGAGTGAATTTTCAACTGGTTAGAAGAACCCTAGATTTGGGGATCAGAGGGGAAGGCTTTACCTTTTATCTGCCGTGCGATGTGAAACCGGAAGATGCGACAGAAGACAGCACAGCAGCTGGACTTTTAGTGTTGTATATATGCTGCACTTTACTGATAATGCCCTCGAGTGTTTGCTGAATTACATTTGTTGCCAATTGGGGTTTTGAATCTTTTCTGGTGGTCATGAGTCTCATGACACATGACTCATGAGTGTCACGATCCATGGGATGTATCGGTTACATGGAAAGGTTCACATGATTTTTCATACGATTCATAGTTTATTTTAGGGGATTAACTAGTCATTTTGTTACAGACTTTATTGAAATTTGGAAAGACTCACATAGACATTTCAGTCTTTTCATAAACATCATCGTATGACTCACTAGCATAAGAAATTGAATAACATGAAGAAAAAAAAATGTTTGAATTAATAACTTAAATTATCCCAAAACTTAAATTTATATATATATATATATATTGTGATTAAGTTATAAAATTTCAACTATAAGTCGAATGAGGATCCCTTTCAGATCCTTTTTGTGAGGATCATGAGGAATTCTTAAATTGTGTTCATTCATCATACATCGTGCGACCATAAATCATTTTAAATATTTTTATTTAAATTAAACATGAATCGTACCTGACAAAAACTATTTGCACAATTTACAATGAACAGACACAATTTGAAGATTTCCAGGATTCTCATAAAGAGAATTCGAAGAGATTCCTCGTTCCTATAAGTAAACGTGGGTTGCTTGATTTGTTTGACATGAACAATAAATTTGTTTGGAAATAATTTTTTGAGACAAAACGATAGCATAATTAGCATACATAGTGAAAGATACGAAAATAGTGAATTAGAATGGTTTGACAATCATACCTAATCACATGTATTTGCAACACTACATTATGGATATAAAAGGTCACTTGAATTTTTAGTTCAAATTATAGTTGAATAATCAACTAGCTATTAGCATAGCGATATCTCTCATACTAAGATCGAGAGTAGTATCAAGTTCAATTCTCTAACGCCCAAAACTATGGAATTGTTAAATTGGTGGTCTTTCCCGTACTTACATATTATACATGAAAGAGGTTGGAATTTAATAACCACCCTCAAACTCGAGTGAAACAAACCACCAACAGGATCGATGCTTTTGGAGATGATCTTGAAGATTCATGAATCATATATGTTTTTATCATGTATTGTGTTTAATTTTAAATAAAAATATGTAAAATAATTTTTTACCGCACAATATACAATAAATATAGAAGATTAACGGATCTCCTAAATTCTCATAAAGGGAATCTAATAAGGATCCGGATTCAACAACAGAACAACCCAGTCGGTGTGCTTGACAAATGGCACGGGATGAGTCCAACGGGGAAAAAGGTGACAACAGCAGGCGGGGCCTGAGCCGGGCCGTAGTCCTTTGTCACAAACTTCCCTGCTTCCACCGTTCACGTCTTTTACCCAACATGCTCATCCAATTGACATGACTTCTAATTTTTATTTATTTATTGTTTTATTTCTGGGTCAGATGAGTTCGAAATTAGATTCCACCGCTTGTCGGAATGTTTTGGCTTTTGTATCGGCAATGACTTGCGTCATACTTGACGACAAGTATTATGAATTTGTCGTCCAAGTGATTAAGTGTGTTTGTTGTTATACGTGAGGTTTTGCGTTTGAATCTTCGACTTTGGAGAGTGTATGTGTCAAAGAAAAAAGAATAATGTGCTATGTAATTGCTGGCGTATAATTTATCAATTGTAATCCAGATAATATTTGTCTTTCTACCAAACAGAATTACAATAATATTGATTTGAAATTATGAACAAGAAATCCCCCTGTTATGTCTGTTGAGCTGCAGACCAAGCCGGCTTAAATATCATCAACTTGTAACGATATTTTTATATGAACAATATTCTATGTGTTCAGTGTCTATTTTATAACATAGTTGGTGGGGTTGCTTGCCAGGTAACGTGTGAGGTCTTGCAAATATTAAGAGCGTTTTATTTTAAAAAAATACATTGCTTTTTTACCAAAAATTAAATAAATACATTGTTCCTCAGGAAAATTAATTTCGTTAAAAATGATCAGTACTGAGAATGTTTCGTTAAAACTTCGTTATTCACCAATGTGTTAGTATTAAAAATAAATAAAAAATCCTTTTGAGTTTTGAGCCTTTTCATGGTTCACGAGTATTGTAATGGACCAACCCTTCAAATAGTTGATTTTGGTCCGAACTTCGAAATTGGCTTGGGCTCTGGCGCCTCATTTGCACAGATGTGCCACAAAGTCATATTTTTCTTTGAGGAATACTAAGAAGATACTCTTAAAATAATTTTATATGACTCTCTAATATTTCATGTTTTTTCATAATATTTTATAATGTTAGCTCGTAAATTGACGTTAAATTGTAAGCTATCAAAAAGTCCCTTTATTATTTCTCTCTTTCTTTTGAAATTGCCAATAAATATTACAAGGAGAGTGTCAAACAATACGATGCTTTCTAGCAAACTTAGCACTAACGTTTATATTTGGATTTTTTTTTTTACTTTATCAAACGTTGTGTGTTAATTATTTCACAAAACATAAGACGTTTAATGCCTTTGAAATTTTATTTTATACTTTTCATCTTTAATCTCTAGCTAAAAGAAGTAAAGGTTCCTTGATTTTTGTGTACAAAATGACCCGTGGTATTTGATAAGTGAAAATGTCTACACGCAAAAGTTGTTGGTATTCCCCTTTTACTTTATATTTAGTGAACAATTAGCAATGTCACAAACTTATAATACTATAAGTTCGATTTTAAAGCCCCTTGGTCTATTAAAATGAATCAAATGTAACCTTTTTTTTTTTAGTTTTGTTCTATTGAAGTGCGTATGCTACAAAAGGGTCAATTTTATCACGTTTTTCGTTAGTTTTTCTTACTTAAGAACGTCTACTAAGTACACTAAAATAATCCTTCATGCAACGAGATAACTATCTAATTGAAGGTAAGAAACTAATGAACGCATTTTAAATTCTTATGGAGCTTCATAACCAAATTCAAATTTGAGATAGGCAAGTCAAGAGAAGATGTTAAATTCAAGAGAAAAATTGGATGTAACTTGAGTCACGTGATTAGCTAGATGATCAGACAGTTTTATAAAAATAGGAGCACAACTCTAGTTGTTTTTATTTTTAAGAAAAAACATATTGTAGTCATAATTTTTTAACACGTCGAGCTAAAGAGGTAGAAAAAAAGAAAAAAAAAGAAGAAAGAGAAATGGCGTCACTCTAAGCATCTTCTAAAACCCTACTATCCGTATAGAGCACGCAAAACCCCTGGCAAATTTCCAGTGCCATGGATTTGCAGCACAACGACTTCGATCGCATTCTTTTCTTCGAACACGCCCGCAAGATCTCCGAAGCCACCTACATTAAGAACCCTCTCGATGCCGATGTTCGTATATATCTCTATCTTCCTAATTTGCCACTCCTTTTTCTTTTTTCCATCTTTTCTTGCTAGCTTTCGAGTTTTTTATTTTATTTTTAAGAAGTTAAATTTTGATCTGGGTTTTCGTATTTTGTAATTTGCAGAACTTGACGAGGTGGGCTGGAGCTCTGCTGCAGCTTTCCCAGTTTCAGAATGTTTTGGAGTCAAAGAAGATGACTCAAGGTGCTAACTTTAAATTTCCCCAATATATCTGTTTTAAATTTTGGGTTTAATTATTTTAGATGTTGGAATTCTCCATGTATTTATCTGGTAGCCTTGAAAATTTGAAATTTGGGACTGTTTTTCATATGGTTTATTTGAGAGTTTCGAATTTGCAAATGCGGGTTTGTGTTTGTTTGCCCAGATGCTATTTCGAAGCTGGAGGAGGCATTGATGATTAATCCTAGGAAACATGATGCTCTGTGGTGTCTGGGAAATGCTCAAACTGCTCGCGGATTTTTTACTCCGGACCACAATGAGGCAAGGGTTTATTTCCAAAAGGCGTCTCGGTGTTTCCAGAAGGCTCTTGATGAGGTACTTCCCCTGAAAAATCTCAAACAATACCGCATTGTTTTTCACCTTTCGATGTGCAATAAGTATCTTATGTTCTTTTTACAGGAGCCGGGAAATGATCTGTATCGGAAGTCTTTAGAAGTGGCTGCTAAGGTGCACTGCTTTCTAACCTGATCTCTTGACAATGCTTGGCTTTGTTGTTGAAATCGTGTGTTGGCATCCATTTTGGCGTAGCAAGACGTGCATAGAAATTTCAATTGTCTCGGGTTTAATGTAGTGTCGGTTTTGTTGAGATTGTAAGAATCAACTAGCCAAGATCCAGATTAAAGCCACAGTAAACACAATCAAGAAAGTACAAAACTGTTTAGACATGAACAACTGTATTTACACTAACCTGATGAACCTCCATTGAAGAAAGCCATTGCAGCAGATGTCCAGATCCTGCAGGCTGCAACTCTTCTCCTCTCTGGTAGAACTCTTAATGCTCTAACTAAGAATAGGACTTAGTTCTAGACTGAGCGTATGTTCCTGAGAGCAGAGATTGCAGCATATATATACATACATATATCTCTCCTAATCCAATGGGGATTTCCTATTACAATCCACTTAGGAAACAACTCATGTTTCCTAGTCTATATCAGTTCTTCTCCATGACAGATTCCTCTATCAACAAGAACTTATATTCATCTTCCTATAAGGCTTTCTTATATTAATCGGACCAAATAGCTAATGCTAGTTCACCAAATACTCATGTTCATATTCTTACATTCTCCCACTTGAACATGAGACATTGAACGAGCACAGCCTTCACCAATTATAAGAAGTGATCACATAGCCTTATTTAAGATTTTATCATCATGACCAATGTCCTACTGCATTTCAAAACACAGAAGCCAAGAATCTCAGATTATTGCCTAAAACAATCAATGATTCAAGACTCACATGTATCCAATCTGCAATTATGACACATGATTAACAATACCAATCCAGAATATGCTCCCACTTTTCAAAAGATTACAATCTATATCAATCTTCAATGAAAACAGCATTTCAATAACTGAATAAAATTCACGATACATACAACTTTTAAAACAAACAAATTGTTCTTGCAAAGCATCATATGAATCTAACAAGTCTATCATCAAAACCTCAACACTCCAACACGGAAGCCTTAAGTTTCGAAACAAAACTGTTATTAAAATATAAAACAGTCTAACAAAATATCTCAGTCTGCTTGCTCAGACCAAAATGTAAACAAAATGCCAAATTGAATTACTCACATAGCAGCAACTTGCAATGTTTCTGAAACAGATCAATTACTCCCACTGATCTAGAGTTTCCAATACTCCCATCCGAGATACATGTTTCTGAAATTCTCCAATGGACAACGCTTTAGTCAAAGGGTCTGCAATCATCATAACAGTGCTGATGTGCTGAACTTCAATCATCCCATTCCTCACTTCCTCTCTTACTTTAAGGAATTTTACATCCATTAACCTTGAGGCAGAAGTTCTTCTATTATTCTTTGCAAAAAACACAGCAGAGTTATTATCACAAAACATCCTTACTGGTTTCTGGACTGATTTCACGATTTTTAAATTAGTCAGAAAATTCTTCAACCACACAGCTTGTTTCATTCCTTCAAAACAAGCTACGAACTCTGCCTCCATAGTGGATGTGGCTATCACAGTTTGCTTCGCACTCTTCCAAGAAACTGCACCACCATTTAACATGAAGACGTAACCACCGGTTGATTTCCTATCATCTACATCACCAGCCAAATCTGAGTCAGTGTATCCTTCAAGTTCCAAGGATTCGCCTCTTCCATAAACCAACATGAAATTCTTGGTTCTTTGTAAATATCTTAGAACCTTTTTGGCAGATATCCAATGTGCTTCTCCTGGATTTGATTGAAACCTTCCCAACATTCCAGTTATAAAAGCAAGGTCAGGTCGTGTACATATAGTTGCATACATGAGACTTCCCACTAGAGAAGCATAAGGTTTACCCTGCATTTTCTCTGTCTCCAAGTCAGTCCTCGGACATTGACTTTTTGAGAACTTATCCCCTTTATGAACTGGAACCTGTCCACAACTACAATTCTCCATATTGAACCTGTGTAATATTCTATCAATGTACCCTCTTTGTGATAAGCCAAGTAATCTTTTCTGCCTATTCCGTACAATCTCAATCCCTAACACATAGTGTGCCTCTCCTAGATCCTTCATATCAAAACTTTCACTGAGCATCTTCTTAGTTCTCTGTAATAACTGTGGACAGGAGCTTGCTAGAAGAATATCATCAACGTAAAGTACCAGAAAAATGAACTGAGAACCAGAAATTTTAAGGTAAATGCAATCGTCCAATTTGTTTTCTTCAAATCCCTGAGAAGAGACAATCTGATCAAACTTTAAATACCATTGTCTAGAGGCCTGTTTTAACCCATAGATGGACTTATTGAGCTGGCAAACCATGTTTTCCTTCCCCCTTTCAACAAATCCAGGTGGTTGTTTCATGTAGATGCATTCCTCTAAGTTGCCATTAAGAAAAGCTGTTTTGACATCCATTTGATGCAGCTCTAAGTCAAAATATGCAACTAATGCCATGACAACTCGCATTGAATCTTTAGAAGAGACTGGGGAAAAAGTATCGTTGTAATCAATACCTTCTCGTTGAGTGAAGCCTTTTGCAACTAATCTTGCTTTGTGTCTCTCAATTTTACCAAGAGCATCTCTTTTGGTCTTGTACACCCACTTACAACCTATAGGCTTGATTTGAGGGCTAGATTCCACAAGTGTCCAAACATTATTTTTATACATTGAATCTAGTTCCTCTTTCATAGCATTCTGCCATAGAGTTGACTGTGAACTTTCAATGGCCTGAGAGTATGAAATAGGGTCATCCAAATCACCAATATCAAAATCTGCTTCTTGCAAGTAAACATAATCACTCATAGCAGTTGATTTCCTTACTCTTGTAGACTTTCTGGATTCAATTGACACTGGTTGTTCAGAATTTGAAGCAGATGCAGGTGCAGGAAATTGATTATCGATTTCCATAGTTTGGTCAGCGAGAGAATCCAAATCTGCAAGTGTTTCTTCTCTTTCATTACTTGATGGTTGACTGAATAAAGGGACCTGAGTGTAGTTGAGGGCTTCTGAGATGTCTTGTAACTGATCCACCTCTTCAAAAATGAAATTCTCCCGCGATAGATCTGTAACATCTTGATCCTCCAAGAATACTGCATTATGCGTTTCTTGGATCCGAGTGTAATGTTGAGGAACATAGAATCTGTAGCCTTTTGACTTTTCAGGATACCCTATGAAGTAACAAGATTGAGTTCTTGAATCTAACTTTCTTTCATTAGGATTGTAGAACCTTGCTTCTGATTTGCAACCCCAAACGTGAAAGTATTCAAAATTTGGTGTTCTACCATGCCATAGCTCAAAAGGTGTTGATATAACAGATTTGCTCGGCACTCTGTTCAAAATGTAATTTGCTGTCTTCAATGCTTCTCCCCACAAGAAACCAGGCAATTTGGATCTCGACATCATGCTCCTTACCATACCTATGAGAGTTCTATTCCTTCGTTCTGAGACTCCATTTTGTTGAGGTGTCCCAGGTGTTGTATACTGAGCTACAATGCCGTTTTGCTCTAAATAGACTGCAAATGGTCCCTTTTGTTGTCCTGATTCAGTGTACCTGCCAAAGTATTCTCCTCCCCTATCCGATCTAACAATTTTAATAACTTTACCTAACTGTTTTTCAACCTCAGTTTTGTAAACAATCTCTTTCATTGGAGATGTGCCCTAACCTCTTATGCCAAAGAATATAAGACGAATCATGCTCTAACATTCTTTTTGAATTGACATTCAGAACACACTGATCAACAGAATCATTTATACATTCCAGTCGCCAAAGATTTTCAGACAAGAGGGCAATGCCCAAAATTTTATGAAAACTGTTTTTCTTAAAAATTTTCAAACATATATCATCAGCAGAGAATGCATAGCCATCTTTTATTATTTTAGAAGCAGAGAGCAAGTTTCTTCTCATTTTAGGCACATAGAGCACATCTTTCAGTCGTAACACGAAACCAGAATTCAGTTTCAAGTTCACTACTCCTATGGCAAGCACTGCAACCTTAGTCCCTTCCCCCACATAGACATTATACATAGTATTTCCAATCTCCTTTTGTTTTTGAAAACCTTTCAAAGAATTAGTTATGTGAACCGAGCATCCAGTGTCAAACCACCAAGAATCAACAGGTACTTCACAAAGATTTGATTCAACACAGACAAGTACTTGTTCCTTTTCTTTGCTCTTCACAAAATCTTTAAAAATCTGACAATCAACTTTTAAGTGCCCTTTAGTCTTGCACCAAAAACACTTAAGTTTAGACACATCTTTAGGTCTAGGTTTAAAGTTGATAGATTTTCTAGGGGAGTTATTTACTTTAGCAGATATATTGAATTTGTTAGAATTCTTAGTGAATTTAGAATTCTTACCAGGACCTGAAGAGCTGCCATTATTGAATGCTCTCTTCTCTCGTCCAGATTGCACATAATTTGCTTCTTCGATTTCCTTGCCTTTCTCTTGCTTTTGCCGAGTTTCCTCTTGCACACATTGTGCAATCAATTCATCTATACCCCAGTTCTTGTCCTGAGTGTTGTAAGAGACTTTTAACTGACTATACTTGGTAGGGAGGGCTTGAAGGATCATGAATACAAGCTGCTTCTCACCAATGTTTATTTCCATAGAGTTTAGCTTCTCGGCAGCATCTGACATTTTCATTATATGATCCCTTATTGAACCAGTACCTTCAATCTTGTATTGAGTCAACACAGACATATACTGGCTTACTTCTGCCTTCTCAGACTCCTTGAATTTCATTTCAATTGCAGCCAAATATTCCACAGCAAGCTCTGGTTTCTTGATTCCCCCTCTGATAGTGTCAGTCATTCCAGCTTCTATGATGGAAAGTGCTACCTTGTTAGCTCTTGACCACCTCTCAAAATCTGACTTCTCAGCTCTGGTGCTTTGATCACTCATAACAGGTTTGGGATTTTCAATTGCTATATCAAACTCATTGAGAGTCAATAGCAAGTTGATATCCCTCCTCCATTTCTTGTAATTACTACCACCAGTAAGGATCGGAATATTTGCTAAGTTTAAGGTCTTCATAGATATTGCAGACATCGATGAACCTGATATCACCATATGAACATTCAAAGTTCTGATTTCATTTCACAGTCTATTGCACATCAAAGCTTTATAACCAATACCCATATATACAATCTTAACAACAACCAGTTGATAGGCGCATATAGGATTATTGATTTCAGAGTAGATCATAAACTGATCACCATATATTCAGAACCAACCATCACACTGATTTGTTCCATATATCTTAGTTTATGATCTGATTAGTTACAATAAATTTTTCATAATTTTAACCAGATATAATCATCTTACGAATGACTTCATTCTTTATACAGATCATTAAGATGCATTATTCTAAGAAACTAAATCATATGCCAAGAATGACTTCTTTCATGTTCATAAAAAATTATAATACAAATCTCTAAACATGGTTCTTCATATTTCTTATCCGAGTATTGAAGATTACATACCTTTTAAAGAGACAACCATCAACACATAGCAGCGGAAACATTTTTTGTACAGGTATTGAACACTCAATAACCAGATTTGATTTACTCGGATTGCAAATAAATGGGTCAGGATGAGAGGGACGAGTTAGAGTTCTCTTCCACTGATGAACAAAACTCAGAAAACCTCAAACAGAGAATCGCATCGATTTCGAATACCAACAGTCAAATTAAACTAACCTAATTTTATTAAAACGCACCGTTTTAAGAAAACCTGTTCTGAGATTTAAAACCGGTTTCGAAACCTGATCATGGTGATTTTCATTGACCCGTGCTTGATTGATTTTAAGAACTTAAATCTAAGGCTCTGATACCACATGTAAGAATCAACTAGCCAAGATCCAGATTAAAGCCACAGTAAACACAATCAAGAAAGTACAAAACTGTTTAGACATGAACAACTGTATTTACACTAACCTGATGAACCTCCATTGAAGAAAGCCATTGCAGCAGATGTCCAGATCCTGCAGGCTGCAACTCTTCTCCTCTCTGGTAGAACTCTTAATGCTCTAACTAAGAATAGGACTTAGTTCTAGACTGAGCGTATGTTCCTGAGAGCAGAGATTGCAGCATATATATACATACATATATCTCTCCTAATCCAATGGGGATTTCCTATTACAATCCACTTAGGAAACAACTCATGTTTCCTAGTCTATATCAGTTCTTCTCCATGACAGATTCCTCTATCAACAAGAACTTATATTCATCTTCCTATAAGGCTTTCTTATATTAATCGGACCAAATAGCTAATGCTAGTTCACCAAATACTCATGTTCATATTCTTACAGAGATGTCAATTGTTCTTGATTACAATATTTCTAGAACTGTATTCTCTTATACTCTTTTATCTGCTCTACTAGTTTATGTTATGTATGTTACAGTTAGACCTAAATTGCAAAGTTACTAATTACTGTGTTTATAGACCCCGCAACTGCACTTGGATTTACACAAGCGTGGTTTGGGTCAACTGGGAATGGAGGCTGCTGCTGGAGCAGGAACTGGACCTTCTACTTCAATTGGTGGAAAGGTACTATTTTTGTCTCACAGTTCCTTTTTCCGATACCTTTGTTCTTTTATGTTCGTGTTTTCCTTACTAAAAGTTATTACGTTTTGCCAATTTAATTTCTTATGCATGCTTCTGTTGTGTTATCGAATTTGAATTTATGGTCCAAAACGAATGTTATTACGAATAATAGGTCCCAGACTCTTAAATTTTGAATATTAGGCAATGAGACAGATGATACAGTACTATTTCATCAGTGAAAGTAAAACAAGTTTCACTTGGTATCCAACATTTGGGATTCATTTTCGCCCATCTAGTATCGTGATATTTTTACATGTTCAATTATTGACAGCGGAGTCCTGGTATCTTTTATGCTTTTTATTTCTACTTGATCTGTCGACGGTTTGTTACTTTGTCCTCCTCCCTTTGCTCTGCAGGCTACAAAGAAAAACAAGAACAGCGATCTCAAGTATGACATATTTGGTTGGATAATCCTTGGTGTCGGAATTTTTGCTTGGCTCAGATATGCAAAGTCCCATATGCCTCCTCCTCCGCTTCTGCAGTGAGTATAGCAGTAACTGGTCATAACTTTTGTTACTCTGGAAGGCAGTTTGGAGATCAAGTTAACTTTTACAGTAGCGATGACAGCGTGACTGATATAATAGATGAACGATATTTAATATTTTATCGAGTGAAATATAAATGATGATTTTGCAGCTAGTTTTTGTGGATGTTGGTTTGTTTTGGCTCTTAATACGAATTTTTTATTAACGCGATTAATTAAGCTAATGTACTACATTAAGCTCATCTTAATCTGAAAATTAGTTAATTAAGCCCAAAGTCTGGGGTTGGATGTATAATTTGGGAGGTTAAACTCATAAGATTTCCTTTTTCTAAGCAATGGAGTAATTTTTTAATATGGCAGTCACGCCTAGATTACGATCATTGACGACTACTAGAGCATATAAAAATTAGTTCCGACAAACAAAATAATTTATAACTCGTCTTATAGATAAATTTTAAGGAAAACTAATGAAAATGGTTTGAAAACTTTGAGTTTTAATGATAAAGACAAAATAAAGAGTAAAGTGAATAGTACCATGATTGACTTTTTAGTGTAAAAATATGGTTTTTTGTTAAAGTGAACGTGGACTTTTCGTTAAAACTCCTTAAATTTTAAAAGTGTTTATGAATCATATTAGCTCATTCATGAAGCATTTTAATTTTTTCACAGATAATGGCAAATTAAACGAATCCAATAATATGTGAATTAGTAACATCACATTAGAGTCTTATATAAACAAATAAAGAGACTAAAGTGAGACTTAAAAAATAAAAAATAAAATAAAATAAAAAGAAAAAGGAAAATTAATTTAAAAAGCTTGAAAACTTTACGTTTTAATGAAAATAACAAAATAAAAGCTAAAACGAATAGTACTAGAATTAATTTTTTAATATAAAAATATAATTTTTTCGTTAAAATGAACAATACGGCGAATTTTTCGTTAAAATTCTTTGAGAAAAACCCAGCGGAGCAGCCCATTCGCCCACTACGCATTGAGGCGAGTCGTCATCGGGTTTTCCACGTGCTATGCCTCTGAGACGACGGCGTTTTCCTCTTGTGAAGCTGGAAGTTTCTATACGCCGGCTGATTGTACGTAACCATTGGCGGACGTTTTCCGACCGTCGTTTCGGTGCGAGAAACTCCAAAACAAAGTAAAAGCCAAGAATTAAAGGCTCTTTGTAATTTTCTATCTCTAAAAATTTGAGATAATGGCCGCGTACTGTTACGGTTGCCAGACGGAAGTGTATAACGGCGGCCACCTAGCTTCCTCCTTCGGCTTCCCGCGGTCTTCGGCGGCGCCTGCAACTTTCGGCCGCGTATACTTCGACGCCCCGAAACCCCGCCGTTTCCAAGTCTTAGCTCTCTCCGTTAAGCGCAGCCCCAAGCGCCTCAAATACGCCGCTCCTCGCTTCACCAAGGTCCTCTCTCTCTCTGTTGAAATGTAAATTAACAAAACTTTGGGGTGAATTTGCAAAGATTATGGAAATTGATTGAGTGATGATATGATCAGGAGGATGAAATGCTTTACGTTGAAGTTGATCCGTTGCAATCGGGAGCTGACAGCTGGAAATTGGAACCCGTTGTTGATCTTCTGAAACAAGGAGCTGTTGGTGTTGTTCCTACTGATACTGTGTAAGTTTGTAAATTTAGCATAGTTCAAATGCCCGCGGTTTAAATTAGATTAGAATATCGCTGGAATGGAAAGAAAAGTTTGTAACTTTTGACAGTAATTGCATTGTAGGTATGCATTAGTCTGTGATTTGAGGTTTAAATTAGATTACAATATCGCTCGAATGGAAAGAAAAGTTTGTAAGTAATTGCATTGTAGCTATGCATTAGTCTGTGATTTGAGGTTTAAATTAGATTAGAATATCACTCGAATGGAAAGAAAAGTTCGTAACTTTTAACAATAATTGCATTGTAGGTATGCATTAGTCTGTGATTTGAGAAACAACTCGGCTATTGAACGTCTTCGCCGGTAAAACCCTCTCATTTTTTAGCTCCATTATTCGAATTCGTTCAAAAGTATCAATTTGTTGTTAAAAATGGTCTTTGTTTCGTTGCAGAATCAAGAACATCGACCCTCTAAAGGTAAAGCATCATGGGTTTTATTTTGTTTTGGTTCTTTCGGATTTTGATATTTGGTTTTTAACTAGTGTGTCTTTGTGACTGAGTTGCTGGCGCAGCCCCTTGGCATCTTATGCCACTCCTTCCACGACATTGATACGTATACGACAGGGTTTCCCCGCGGTGATGGCCAAGGTCACGCAAATTTGTTCCGATATGTTAAGCAATGCATACCCGGCCCTGTAAGTTTCTTCTTTGCTTCTCTTACTATCATTGTTGCCTGTAGCTGTAGGAACTAGGAACAAATTTTGGACAATGTTACATTGTTGCCTGTAGCTGTATTTTCCTCAAATTTGCCCTATGACAGAGCTTTTCATGTAACAGTATACTTTCATCTTAACTGCAACCAAACAACTACCTAAAAATTGTATAAGGTATGGGATGGCAGATGCCAAATACAAATTAAGGAAAGATGTGGGTGTTCGTATGCCTGATGATCCCATATGTCAAGCAATTCTGGAGAAGATGGGCTCACCATTGATATCCACAAGGTAACCCTAACTTGATTTGTATACGTTTGCATACTTGTTCCGTTGTTAGTGAGGGTGATGGTTCGAAATAGATATGATTTGTACCTACTTTTCGTTAATGATTTGAATACACTGTGACAAGATGAGAAGCTCTTTCCATACTTGCATTATAAGCAGCCACAAGAGCTTCTTCTAGAGGTTCTTCTGTTCTACTCCAAATGATGTTATACTGAATATTTTTCCGTGTTGTCAGTGTCAAGTGCCCGAAAGAGAATGAGTGGTTGATAGATCCAGTCATTATAGCTGATACATATGGACCAGAGGTATGCTTTTGCCACTCTCATAAAGGTTTTTTAGTTTGTATTAATTCTTTCTTATTATAGCCCTTAAATTGCGTGTTCAAATTCATTACAGGGCCTTGATTTTATCGTTGATGGGGGGGTAAGAGTGGCTGAACCATCAACTGTAGTTGACATGAAGGTGATCCCTCCCAAAATCATACGACAAGGAAAGGTATTGGGCCATCCATTAATTAAGGTTTCAGCATGCACGAGTCCTTTCTCATAATAATATGAACCTAGCACTCCTCGAACATGATGATGCTGGGTTTTTTCCATGTTACCATCTGTTAACTTATGTTGTAATATTGATGCGACTAGAGACGGCTGTTTCATTTGCAATTTTGTAGCCTCTGAAATATTGTTGACTTCTAAAGTAGTGAGACTCAGCATATCTTTGTGTGTGTATGTATTCAGGGACCTAAATTACACTGGATGGTGACAGAAGATGACAATGAATCTGCTCAGTCGTAGGAAAGCTCCTCTCCTCTATCAGTCCAAAGATAATCATTCATCTCGACAAGTCCTTTGGAGAATCTGGATGTGGGCATGTCTAATGTTGCACCGGTTTTGCCACTTTCTGCTCAGTCGAGGATTTGGGCTATAGATTTACCTCCATGTGCAAGAGGAAACAAAAGAAATTTGTATGTTCTATGTAGTGCTAGGAAGTGCTTCAGTAGAAAGTTAACAGTGTGAAAGTGAACACCGAAAAGGAGAGCTAAGAGTGCATCCTATGGTCAGCACTAGCTTTCCTTTAGCAATGTGATTTGTAAGTAGACTGCAGAACCTTTTTCACAGCAACTACAATGAAAACAAGTTCAAGCTCGCTAAGGGCCAGTTTGGAAATGTTTATTTTCTAGAAGTGCTTTTATCAGAAGCATGTGAAATTTTATAATTCATACTTGGTACTTGGTACTTGGTAGTGCTTTTATACTTCATGAGCATTTTTAAAGTTTCTGCCAAACACTCGAACTTGTTTGGAAGTATTTTTATAATGGCTAAAAGCGCTTCTGGTGAAAATATTTTTGGAATCAATATTTAGTAAAAATACAAGTAAATCCTGGTAAAGCATTTAAAGTGCTTTCTAGAAGAAGCAGATAGCTGGTATTTATTGCAAAAAGCACTTGAAGTGTTTTTGTGTCCAAAATATTTTTTCTACAAACGTTTTCAGTTATTTTAAAAGCACTTCCAAACTAATCAGTTGTTTTGGTTATCTAAAAGCACTTTTAAATACTTCCAAACAAATGCCTAGTTAGTAGATTTTGACACGCTTCTAGTAAAAAATTCTTATGAGCAAAAATGTTTCTTATAGCAGTTCCAAATGAGCCATTAAGGTGATAGTAAGCAAGTACTAAAAGAGAAGTATTTTCTGCAACGGGTTTTTTTTTTTTTTTTTAATCGAAAAAAAGAAAATGGGTGTGAAGAAATCATTGTGTTTCGAAAACGGTTAGACTTGGGACTTTGAAAAAAATGCACCAAGGTGGAGGCCTCTTACCTCAAAAGCAAAGGGTTGGTTGAGAGGTAGTTAATGAGGTTTTTGTGAACACCATTAAAGGTGCAGTTATGAGACTGTCAAGATGGACACTGGTGTGGTTGCCCTGCCCTTTTCTGTACGTTTCCCTTCAATTTAAAGCTGTGAAATAATAAACACAATTACTCTCTCAACATTTACTTTCCCCTGCAATTACCACACCCTTCTCTTAATTTTTTTTTTTCTTTTCCTCCTTCAAGATTTGAGAGCTTTAATGCGATTTACATGGCCGTCCTTGGAGGTGGTTTCCTCATGTTTCCTCGGTATGCCTTTATTGTGCTTAGTTTGCTGTATCTACAAGATGCAGCTGAGTCCATGGTCCTCGTTCGTTTCGACAGAGCTCCGCCGGCACAGTCGAGGTATTCTTCCGCTGTTTTCCGCTACTCCGTTGTCATGCCGGACGGTTCCAATGCATGCAAGCACAACGTGTGTTCCATTTTCTGTCAGGTATGTATTTCAATAATTTTGCGTTATCAGTTCGCTTAATTAGTTGGCTAGAACAGCGTGCGCCTCTGCATTCAAGTTACAATCTCGCTTCCTGTAATTTAGATTAGATTTGATTCGAATACCACTTAAATAAATAAAAAAAATTAGTCCATTTGTGTGATGAAATCTGTTTATGAACAGCTTGATGGCCAAATTTTGAGTCCATGTCCGGCTCGTGTCATTGTATTCAAAAACTTGACCGTTAACTGCCATCACGAATTTCGTCTCAACGTCACAACTCGGGATGGACGGAGAAACTCATCAGCTTATTCTTGGTTCATTGGTGAGTATCAATGCCAGCCCTGAAATTTGTTTCCTTTTTCTAAGTTTTTAAACGGGTGGACTCTGAGATGTTTTCGTCGTTTTTATGACAGATACAATACCACCAACTGCAACAATTTTTAGTGAACAGAATTACACGAGTGCTGAAAAAATAGCCATTGATGTCACATTTAGTGAAGCTTGCACCGGAAAGGGCGGCTTCACATGTTTGAACTCATCAATCTGTGATGTAAGTGGATTTCTTACTTCTTTTTATCACCCTTGCATGATGTTATTCAAGAACATTCTTAGTATTACCATGGAAAGTGATCGAGAAGGTAAGTTTCATGCTTCAACGATTGACAAGGGTTAAAATTTGAAAACTTAATTGCGTTTTGTGCTTTTGTAGGTCATAGTAAATGGTCCTGGCCATGTACAAGCATCTTCGTTACGCATGATTAAACCTAGTATCAGTTACAGCCTTGATGTAATTCTCTCCCCGAAAAGTTTATACGGGCGTGTTGCCATCAGAATGGCAGATTGTTTTTGTACAGATCAGGCAGGAAACGGATTTACAAGGACAAATGGTTCCACAATCATCGTTCGCTTTGGTAATACATAAACCAAAAATTTACTTCAATTAGCCGCTTGCTGCATAAGCTTGGGGAGAATGTACTGATCACATTTGTAATGAATCTCTTAGATAGAAGGCCAGTTCTCGCAGATTTTTGGACCTCCGTTCCAGCCTATGAGTTGGCGATTAATGGGATTCCACGAACTGTCCGTGCTACTAACAAAATGGAGGACTTGGAAATATTTTTGGACTTCAGCATTCCCGTTATGAACACAACAGAGCAGGTCCGGAATGCATTGGTTGTAAATTCGGGTATCTTAGTACCTAGTCATGGTAGAAATCAAGGAAACCGCGGGTTTAAATTCCAAGTAAGCAACTACGTCTTTCACATAACCTTTTTTGTGAGTATGGTGTGTTAGCATAGCTCATTTATGTTTAACCTTTCATGTTGTAGCTCAGAAATACATCTGCAACTGAAATCATCACGGTTAAATTACGAGCTGGATTTATACTCGGGAGGACAGGCACTCCTGTCACATCGGTTCCCTCGGTTACATTTCTTTATGGTAATATATTCCACAGCTCAATACGTTCCAAAGATAGTTATGGGTGCACTTTAGTAGCTTTCTCGAGCTAACTATTTACTTTCTTTCAGATTCTGTGGAGACTGGTGTAGGGTTGAGTACCGGTTCTCAAAATTTTACAAAGGACCGTGTCATCAGTGTGGTAGTTGAGTTTACAAAGCCGGTCTTTGGCTTTCAGGCCTCCATGGTAAATGTGTTCGGGGGTAGAATAACAAGGCAGGTGCATATGGCGACTCTAAAACTTCTGATATCATAATACTATTTGTCCAATCAGTAGCTTGCTGCATTCACATACGTTTGAATAAAATGTTTCTTTTAATTTTAGGTTTAGGGAACTCTCGAGAGCTCTGTACTCGTTGAAAGTTTTGCCAGCCACGGAGAATGTAGTGTCAGTTGCGATTCCAGCAGGGAAAGTATATGACATATCAGGAAATCCAAACATGGCATCTAACCAACTCGAAGTGAAATACTGTATGTATCATTCTTCGCACATCTTTTTTGTGACATTCCACATCGTCCAGGGGAGTGAACCTTATATGTATATTCCCATCCCTACCTAGCACGAGGCTTTTTGGGAGCTCACTGGCTTCGGGTTCCATGGAAACTCCGAAGTTAAGCGAGTAGCGTGCGAGAGCATTCTCAGGATAGGTGACCCATCGGGAAGTTCCCGTGTGAGTTCCCAGAAACAAAACCGTGAGGGCGTGGTCGGGGCCCAAAGTGACCATATCGTGCTACGGTGGTGAAGTGGGCCCGAGAAGTGGATCCCCCCGGACCGGGATGTGACATTTGGTATCAGAGTCTAACGTTGGCCGCGGTGTGCCGACGAGGACGTCGGGCCCCTAAGGGGGTGGATTGTAACATCCCACATCGCCCAGGGGAGTGATCCTTATATGTATATTCTTATCCCTACCTAGCACGAGGCCTTGGGAGCTCACTGGCTTCGGGTTCCATGGGAACTCCGAAGTTAAGCGAGTAGCACGCGAGAGCATTCCTAGGATGGGTGACCCATCGAGAAGTTCTCGTCTAAGTTCCCGGAAACAAAACCATGACGATGTGGTCGGGACCCAAAACAGACAATGTCGTGCTACGGTGGTGGAGCGGGCCCGGGAAATGGTCTCCCCCGGACTGGGATGTGACATTTTTTCCTAGATTTATTCGTGATGGTTCATATATTGTACTCTGTAGCCAGGGAGAAAAAGCTATATTAAAACAAAAAAACAGACACCTTTTCATATGGCTACCTCCCTGCTTGACCCTCTAAATCTGTGCAGACTCAACCCCTGCAATATCAATCGCATTGCACTCTTTTGTTACTGTGGGTATATTAGCGACATCATTAGCAGCTGCTATTTTCTCCGTTTCTTCTGCAAATCTTGGAGCAGTGGGAACTCTTGCTTCTGAGAGTTCCAACGCCGTTGCTTCTGACTCAATGAACCTTCATGTAAGTAAAGATTAAACAGTTCAGCAGATACAATATCCAAGTGGACAGATTTTGATATCTGTAATTTTGCATTTCTTCAGTTATAATATCTGTTTGTTTTTAACGTAGGGTATGGTCGGACACCTTCAAGTTTTTGTTCTCGCAGACTGGCTCCCAGTTAATCAGCCAATTGAATATTTGGAGACAACGAAAGGTCTTAAGTGGCTCATACCTCGCCAGGAGCTTCCATGGAAAAACGACAACTCTTCAGGTTGGCCACACCAAGAGAAGCTTGAGACAACGACTTCAACTGAAATTGACATATGTTTTACCAA
The DNA here is from genome assembly GCF_019419815.1 of Pyrus x bretschneideri. Lineage (NCBI taxonomy): Eukaryota > Viridiplantae > Streptophyta > Magnoliopsida > Rosales > Rosaceae > Pyrus > Pyrus x bretschneideri. The sequence continues at coordinate 572,919 of NW_025999413.1, read as the reverse complement.
CTCATCTTATATGTGGTATGATATACCAGTGCCAATTGAGGTGTACCCCAATTCGGGTTGGCTTCATGGACTGCATAGTATGCGTATGCCACCTTATGGACAACCTCTTGATTCGAATGAATACTTCACATATTTCTTGGTGAGTATATATTTCAGCATTCAACGCTTATGTTCCTCACTGATGAAAACCACTCGACTGCTAATCATTTATGTTACAGAGAGGAGAGCCGTTGTCTGCTAGCAATGTCATCAAGGGAATGGAGAATTACAGAGGGTAAGCTCCACGTTTACCTTTACTTTGGTGCTTTTACACTAAAATCTGAAGACTGGTTGAAAGATTATACAAAACGCGATATCTAACTAAATTGTAACAGGTGGGAAGATTTGCAGATGAACCTTTTTTGGCTTGGCATTGGAGGAGGCAGTTTAGTCGTAATCCACGTGTTGGTAGTACTTTTCCTAAGGTGGAGACTAGGGACTCCAGTTCACGGAATACTCTCAGTGCCCAGATTCGAGCTCTTTCTTTTGATTCTCATGCTGCCTTGTATCTCTCAGTCCTCTGCATTTGTTATTAAAGGTAAGCAGACAATTTTGTTCTCTCAAAACCCAATTGTTTTGATTGCCACTCAAGCGTGTTTTGAACATAAGACTACTCTAATTTACAGGTGGTACGATGGGGGGAATAATTATTGGGGCTTTATTGCTAGCTATCCCCACAGCCCTTATCTTATCGGTGTGTCTTTTTCAAATCATTGCAATCTTCTCCAGCAATTTTTTTCAGTACAAGGAAGTCAAGCATGTAGCTAGAAAAGATCCGTGGTATGCAAAGCTCTGGTATTTATTCACTGGGAGACCCAGAGCCGGAAAATGGTTTCATAAGGAAGGGCTTCCTTCGTCTTTCCTTCAACAATTTGGGATTCTCTTCATAAGTTTGCGGGGTCCTCCATTGATCATCTCTGCTGATCAAAATGAACCGAACAGCGTATCCAAATGCACTGGAAGTGGCCATAGTGGTATTGGGAAAATGGGACCGGTCAGCTTGGATGAAAGCACAGCAGAAACAACAATTCCTATATCCAAAAGGCTCTTGGGTTGTGCTAGATCCTCCTATATTATTCTCGATCTTTTAAGACGGGTCTGTTTGGGCATCATATCCGGAGCTAACTCATCAACGAAATCAAGCCAAAGCATATTAGCATTGGCCATTACCCTGGTACAGTTCATCTATCTATTTACTCTGAAACCCTACATCAAGAGGGCAGTCCATCTGGTGGAAAGTGTCTCTCTACTGTGTGAGGTGGGCCTATTTTCGCTATTTATCGTTATTAATGGCTCAAATCTTGTTAAATCAAGAAGCTTCGGATTTATAATGCTAGCTCTCCTGTTCGTTACCTTCGTTGCCCACATGATAAACGAATGGTATACTTTGGTAAAATCCGCACTCAGACTCTCACAGCCTCAAAAAAATTCATTCAAGCTCGGATTGAAGTTTGTTGCTAAGGGTCTGATCCTCCCGTTCCTTCCAAGGAAACAATGGTCAAGACTCACAGCTGCATCCTCTCAGCCTACAACAGGCCTAGCTCCACTCCTTCCGGATACAAGAGCACCGCATGCTGACCCTATTAGCGCTATGACTGCAACCATAGTCCCTGTGCTCAGTCCGGGATCACCTGGCCCTAATGTTGTACAAATCATAGGTTCCACTAATGTGGAGACGGCCCTTGGCACACAGACAGCAGCAGAAGCAAAACGGCAAAAGGGTCTTAAACTAGAGCCGACAAGTGATCTGAAGAAACTGAGGGAGCTGGCAATGGCAAGCTTTTCGGGATATTCGAATCTTGAGGAAGCCAGTACTAGCTATGGTACTAGGATGCAAACTCCTCGAGCCTCTACTTCTAGAACAAAACAGTAGTATAAAAACTAGCATCAAATTTTCTGATCTATTAATGTAGTTCCTGTGGTTTACAATCTGATAGACATTTTTATGCTGAATTAGTAGACAATTAACAGAAATAATTAACATTTCGAAACCCGAAAATTTTACTGAAGATTCAACAGAAAATAGTTTCTTCATTACAACAAAACAAGTTCATCAACGTAACAATTACATACATCAAAACTTTCGAAACTTTAAGACGAAAATATACAATCAGAGAAGGAAATTAACAGTGGTTTCTTCACTGAGGTGAAAACTATTTACCCAATTCTTGATGTGAAAGGGAAACGGCGCAGTAAAACAGTAAAGGGAACAAAGAGCCTCCAAGAAATCTTGCTTCAGTGGTAGTCACCATAATCATGAGGCATACCCTGAGCAACATTGGCAACATACCCATCAGTGAAAACATCTTCAACCGGTTCTTGCTTCGCGGCAGGCGCTGTCAGCAGCCGGTTCAGGCCGTGCACAGCCAGCCACCGGTTCAGAAACAAATCTTGAGCCACCACCGGCATTTCATTAAGCGCGGGAACATCTCCAAACTTGACCACATTGATCATAAACCCTTCTTCAAAAGTGGGCAGCATTGTTCCATCTTCAAGCGCCACCAAATCTTGCCACATAAGCAATCTCGGAAGAGCATGCTGCCGAAATATCAGCGAGTAGTCGGTGCTGTTCCTCTGGTAATCATCAATCGCCTCGTCGATCGGAGCGAAAACTGTGAGCCGGGTCTTCCGATTGAACCCCACCAGCTGCGCATCAAGAAATGCGGCAAAGATTGAGTACCCTTTGGACCTCAGCAAATCAGCTACGAAACCGAAAGATTCGGGACCGGGCCGGCGAGGTTCAGCCTCCATCACAGTCGCACTCGGAGCAGGGCTCGGCGGTTGAACACCGGAAACAGAGCTCATCAATGGAGGATCTGCCGCCCGTTCTTGAAGGGCGTCGGTGGCCAAGAAAGACGAATTGAAAAACTCGTCGATTGCATAAACGATCACCGACCCATCATCCAGAACGGCGTTAGGATTAATACCCAGATCGTTGATCGACAAATAGCCCTGGAAATTTGGGGAGGCGGTGACGGTGAGGGAGTAATTGGTAAGCAAAGTCGGGATCTTTGTATTGGGGCGGAGGTACTTGAGGGTGTTGACGGAGATTCTTCTCGGGGAGATGTGGTAGAGGAGGAGGGGGAGTGAGGGCTGGCCCAGGCTCATGAAGGCGGCGTCCGGCGGAGCGAAGATGGTGGCAGCGGGGGATTCGAATTCGATGGAGTTGGAGACGAGTTGGAGGGTGAGGGACATGGAGAGGAAGCCGGAGTTCGAGAGAACCTTGGCGGCGTTCAAGAGGGTCACGGAGGTTGCGAGGGCGGAGGAAACGGAGAGGGAAAGGATGGTGAGGAAGATCAAGAGAGTAGCGGCGGAGGTCGCCATTGTAGAGTCGCAAAAACCTTTGGGTTTCGGAATCTTGAGTTTTCACAGAGAGAGAGAGAGAGAGAGAGAGTCTGGTTGTTGGAGATTTGAGCAGAGAGGAGGTGAAGTGAGTGCTGAAGTATTCAGTTAAAAAGCGGCGGGAAATTTAGAACGGAGGCGGTTAGTTTGTTCAGGTGGTTAGAGCTTTGACCAAACAAGAGAAATGGTTTGACTCTTCCTTCTCGAGGCTTCGTCCGTCGACGATATAATAGGGCGACTAAACGCACCGTCTTGGAGTTTGCAGTAAATCCGAATTAAAGCCCAACACCATCTTTGTCACATGGGCAAAAGCCCCAAAATCAATCCTGACGGGAATAAGTCTGGCTTAGGTCCTTTTGCCCGGCTGAAGGACCTAAGCCTCTCTCTGACGGGAATAAGTCTCTCTCTGCTGAAGCTTTGATCCTTCGAGCTGGGTACAAAACGTGGCCCTTTTGCCTGGCTTTGGTGTAGGGGTGGTAATCTGCGACTCTAGTTGAGGGTTGGTCTCGAATTGGTTATCAAAAAGGTTTACAAAATATTGATTTTGAGAGCAATTTAATTCAGATTGTTTCCGCATTGATGATCCTTCTACTTCGACTGTTCGTCTCGAATTGGTGATAGAAAGGGATTTTAAAAAATAAAAAATAAAAAAAGGTCATTAGTTAGATTTGAGGTCGAAAAATAGACAAGAAAAAAAAAAAAAAGAGGTTGAGTTGGATTAGGAGAGTAAACTAAATGGAATGAGGACCTCGGGCGTATAAAGCTTATTGGAGGGGTACCAACATCAATCAAAACTCCTGACTCTTAAAGGACTTTAATTAATCTCTCCCTCCTTGGACTTGAAAACCCTAACTTAAGGCTAAAGAAATTGATCACATCATCTGGATTCCGCTAGCTTCTCAGTCACAGTTTTCAGAAGGAGCAAAGGGTTGATCAAAACCGATCGATCAGCTGCAGCACCGCACCACACCATCTTCACATGCTAAGAGTGCGTAACACTTAAATAATTACTCCCTCTCTCTCTCTCTCCATGTTTTTAATTGTTATTGTTATTATTTTGTAATTCTGATTGTAGTACGTACCCGATGTTTTCATATGAATTGATTGTGAAATCTTCAACACTACCTCTTCCGAGATTTTTAGATATACTAACAAATATTTTAGATTTCTTGAATTTTAACCGCTGGAGGATCTTAAGGGATATTGAACGGTTTGAGCATATGGGCTTCCACTAGTTCCGAGGGAGTGTATATGTAGGGTTTAGGGTTAAACATATTGTTTGTTTGCTTTTCAAGTTTTCGCTAAGTCGTGATTATTCAGCTTTCTCTAAGAATACTGAAAGCTAATGATTATGCATGCAATGCATGGCAGTAGGAATGAATGGGCATGACCAGCTAATCATGGATTTCGATGAGGACGAATACATTAGCGACGACGACAATGTTGACGACGACGACGGATACTTTAGCGGCATCGAGGAAGAGGACGACTACTTTGGAGACGAATACCACTGCGACGAGTACTACTGCTTCGAGTTCGGCCAAGATCTCAAGTTTGAGAAGACGTTATTTCCTGAGGGGACGATCAAAGAGTGGGTTGCTAAAGATGAAGTGCGAAGATTTATAGCTGAGAAATTCAAAAAATTTCTACTCACCTTTGTCAATCATCACAGTAAAAATGTTCAGCAGCAGCATGATGAAACTGAAGTTGAGTACGTGCGCCTCATCAATCAGATGGTGTCAGGTAAACATCAATATATATAAGTATATGTATATTGTCCCTCTTAAAAATCTGGATCACAAAGATAAAAGATTCATGCTCCATTTGTTTCGTCGCAGCCAACAAGTGTAGTCTGGTGATCAATTACGAGCAGCTTCTCCCCGTTCAAATCCAAATTGCCCGTTGGATGATCAAATCCCCCCGACTTATTCTGGAAACCTTTGAAGATGCTGCCAAAAATGTTGTGTTTAATTTACACCCAAACTACAAAAATGTCCATCAAAGCATCTACGTTCGCATAACCAACCTCCGCAAGTGCGTTTCCATTCGCAACATTAGGTATTTATAAAACAACCACTCTCATTTTTTCACCTTGGCTTTGGGCAACCAATTTTACTTTAGTGGCTATTGTCCGTCTTTTTTGATGATATTGATTTCAATTTTGTTCCCGAATCTCTAACATGATGTTGTTGAACGCAGTGAAACCCATTTGGATGCCTTGATTTGCATTCGAGGGCTTGTGACCCGATGCTCTAACATATTTCCTAAGTTGCAACAGGTAATTAATTAGGCCTTGTTTGGTAGTGTTTTAGAACGAGTAAAAATACAAAACCTTGCCTTGTTTTTAGCTAAAAAAAAAAACTTTCTAACAACAAAAAATGCTTCTGAAATCATTTGGCAGAAAGAGGTTGAAAGTGTTTTAATTATTTAATTCCGTTTGTTTCTTGCATTAGGCAACATCGTCGTCCAGGAATTATCAGATACTCACACTCCAAGAGAGCTCCGGAAGTGTGCCTGCATGTCGACTTCCGAGATGCGTAGAAGTGATAGTATCGAATGATCTGATTGATTCTGCCCTTTCTGGGGACGAGATAGTGAGATATACTCATTCCTCCCCACCTTGATTGATTTGTTTGCTTTAATGCCCATTTAGCTTGTTATTTGTTTCAGTGAATGAATATTTACTCACCTTATTATGTTTCTATATACCTCCTTAATTAATTTTGATTTATATTTCTAATTATAGGAGGTCACCGGCATTTATACAGATAAATTCGACTTATCGTTGAATGCAAACAATGGAACTCCGGAGTTTGCCACTGTGGTTGAAGCAAATTATATCGCCAAGACCAAGAGCCGGGATTGATGATTAGGCATCTCCATATCCATCTCCGTCGCGGTCGCCTTACAATGCAAGAAAAGAAGTCATTTTGATTCTTAAAAGTTAACATGAAATGGGTATTTCGAACTTGGAAATTCGTCTATTATGTTATTCATATTAATGCAAATCGTCAATGCATTCATTATTTGTGAGCAATTAGATAACACTTTGAACCCATCTCTCGATTTCCATTTGAAATTCACTGTTCCGCATGCTGGATCATTTACTATTCCATGTTCTTCCCGAAAATGGGCTAATCTCTATATTGTGCGAAGCTAAGCATCTTCTATAATGTTCCTAGTTGAAATATTATTTTTCTGCCTAGTATTATTGCATAAACTCGTGTCTATTCCCAGATCTATGCTTATATTGCACAAATCAATTTCCACATTCGCGGGTAAATGGTTTACATAATTACTAGATTAGTAGTGGGCTTTAACTAAAGGACGATGCTAGGAAGACTAAATTTGTAAACTAAACGATGTGTCATCAATAGGAACGAGCACGTTTATCAATGTTTCAGTAACAACTCAATCATCACCTTCCATGTCATTTATTTAGTTTGTAAACTAAATGATGTGTCATCAATAGGAAATACCACGTTTATCAGTGCTTATGTAATAACTCAACCATTGTCTTCCATGTCATTGTGTTTGCAAAATTTTATGTACAAATTAAGTTTACCTAGCATTACCCTAAACTAAAACAAGCCAAAATCCAATCTCTCTTCTGCCCAACATCCCAAACCCTGAACTCTTTCTTCATCCAACTAAAATCCCCCAAAAATTAACGTCCACATTCTTCCGCATTCCAAGAGGAACAATATTTAAGTTGAAAAAAAAAAAAATTACAAATGAAACCGACCTACCAAACCAAATCATATCCAATCACTCTACATAATATATCCTCTCTTTTTTTTGGTGGGGGGAGGGGTGGGGGGAATTGATATTTGATCCTTGCACAAAACTATAACTTGTAAATAAAATAATAAATAATAAAAATATGTTGCAGTCTTAATTTGGTTAGGAATGTGATTGCGTAAATCATATTGGGATTCTGTAGTATCTTTTAGATGGTTGTAATAACTAAAAGCTAAGAAATTTACATTCCTATTATTATAAATAAATAAACGCATAATGAGGTGGCATAACATCCCCATCACAATTCCTCAAATTCTCTCTCCTTCGCACCGCACCTCTCTCTCCCACCCTATAATTTTTCAGTTAAATAGACCTACAACAAAATTCAATATAATATTAATACCAAATGAGATTTGGCTCAGACAATGGTTGAGAGGGGGAGATCGGGTCTTGGCACTACAAGAAAAAGACTCTTTTGCGACCCTCTATTTGCGACAGAGCACACATGTCACATCTCGGTTCGGGCCCCCATCACATCCCGGGCTCGACTCCACCGTAGCACGATATTGTTCGCTTTGGGCCCCGACCATGCCCTCACAGTTTTGTTTTTGGGAACTCACACGAGAACTTCCCGATGGGTCACCCATCCTGGGAATGCTCTCGTGCGCTACTCGCTTAACTTTGGAGTTCCTACGAAACCCGAAACCAGTGAGCTCCCAAAAGGCCTTGTGCTAGGTGGAGATGAGAATATACATATAAGGATCACTCCCCTGGGCGATGTGGGATGTCATTACACAACCATCGCAAATTCTTAGTAATATAGATCGTAAGGTTTTTTGGAAAAAAACTTTTGCGACTCTACTTTAGGTAATGTCGCAAAAGATGACATTTGATACGACACCCTCCCCAAAATTTTTAATTTGGCATCTGGTTTTTCATAGCACGCCCTATCTTTCGATGAAACGTATTTATCCGCTTTCAATTTTTGGTAAAGTTAGGATGAACTAGAAGCTAAAATGTTGATCATACAACATTTAATGTTTTTGCCCATTTGGATAAGGGTAGTTTCTTTGATGGACAATTGTCTCTAAGTTTCCGGAATTAGATAGAGGAATCAAAACGCATCCATAAAGCAAATTATTTGATCATTCATTAGCCTTTAAGTTGCTATTGGTGTGAAAAAAGTATGCATTGTTAGGTATTTGGAAGCAAAATTGGGGTTCTTATGAGACTTGAGTTTGGGTCTTCTATGTAAGTAAGTTTAAAATAAACTTGCAATGTAATTTTAGGTTATAATACCAAAATTGAGTTTTTCCCGCCAAGAAAGAACCGAGGGAGATAAAATGTCGAGCATACAACATTTAATGTTTTTGCACTTGTTTCTTTATTTATAATGCACTTGTTAGCACCTTCTTGTTTTAGAAATAGTAGTTTCTACTCGTGTAGATAATTACAGAGGATGAACACTTGGTCAAACTCTTAGGCCTGTTTGGGATTGAGGTGCTTAAAAAAAAAGCTACTATGAAAAAAAGCTATGAAAATTTTTGGTGTTTGGTAAATTTTGAAAATCAGCTTTTTTTCAAAGTTGAGGGTGAAAAAAAGCCCAAAACCAAGAGATGACAAGAAGCTGCAATTTGCAGCTTCCAAAAGCAGCTTATTTTCACCACACACGGATGAACAGTGTCCAGCTTTAATGAAATATACCATAACCCAAAACTGCCCTCGGCTTTTCCCTTCATCGACGCTCTCGCCTTTCTCCAAAACGCTCTCGCCTTCCCTTCACCAAAACGCTCTCGCTCTTCACCTCAGAGCTCTCACGCATAACCCGAACCTCAGGCTCTCTCTCGTTCTCTCGTTCTCTCGTTCTCTCGTTCCGTCGTTCCAAAAACTACCGATCTCGTTCTCCAGGTTTCTCCAGGTAAGCTTCTCATTTATTTGTTTGGATTTTTCAAATTAGGGATGGGGAGATTAGGGAAAGAGGGGTGGGAAGAGCAAAGGGATGAGGGTATAGGTGTCGGGAAAAACAATTGGGGATGGAGGGTGGGGAAAAATTAATTGGGGAACGGCTATGGCGTCCCCAGAGATGACCACATGGTAATTGCCTTTCTGGGTTTGGTTTCATTTGTGGGTTTTTTGGGGGTTTTTTATTTGGGTTTTGGGTTTTAGGGTTCAAGTTCTGATCTTTTTGTTTATGATCTTGTTTTCGTGTTCTAATCCTAACTAGTTTAGATTAAGTGGCTAAACTTGTTTTTGATCAATTTTATTAGCTAAAGTTGCAAGCTTTGTGTTTGGCACTGCAAATTGTAGATTAAATGTTAGGATTAGTACATAATTAGAGCTCTGGTTGTGATTGTGTTATGATTCTTGCTTGTGCTAATGCTTTTCGGTTTTCGGGATTTTACAGGGAAGAGTATGGATTACAAGAGCGTCGAGGACGCGATCTTCGGTTTGGAAAGTTAGTGATAAGCAGCCAGGTTGACTTCTGTCTTTGAAATTCATGTAATCATTGTCATTGTGCTAATCATCCTCACCATAACTAAATGTGCCACTGTTTGGTTTTGTGGACCTGTGGCAGGTTATAATGCAAGTGACTCAGATTCAGATGAACTGAAGGGTGATTCTTAGCACGACGAAGTTGGCCTTCGTGTCCTATCAAATTTTGAGCTGGTATCGCTATTGTTCTTGGCCTTCTTGTGCTTGTTCTTCTACATCCTGCAATGTTTAGAATAACATAGCATGCAAAATGAGTGAACAATGAATATGTTATCCATTCTCAAAAGTTTATGATCATATGAAATCTGAAGAAGTTGGATTTGTGTTCTTTAACTGGTTATTAATTTACATGGTTTCTTTGTTTTTGTTTGGTGGGGTAACTGCATTTTTTGTGTGCGTGTACTTGATCCACAATTGACTGACATTGACATGCTTTCGTTTTTGTTTATCTTCCTTTATACTGTTGATGCAAACAAATTTACAGAATATTGCTTGTTTCTCCTTGATTTTCAAGCTTAGAATTTGCTCCCTCCTCCCCAATTTCCTTCCCTTCTACCAAGACAAGAGGACGGAGCAACAGTATGTAACATATTTCCTTCCCATTATCATTTGTGATTCCTTCCACTTCTCCATCCTTATCTTTTGTTAAGATTTTCATTATACATGTCTAGTAAAAGAATATTGAGGTAATATGGTCAAATTGAAATCTGAAGAGAAAAAAGTTAAAACTATTCCTTAAGCTTGATCTTTCAAGCTCTGTGTGCTAGTATCTGTTTGTGTGGATTGCTGTGTGTGCCATATCCCAGAGGATTTCAACTCGTCTTTCGTTGTGCCTTTTTACTGATGAATAGTTTAGCACACGTCGCTGCATAGAAAAAACATAAAATAGATTCAGCATTGTGCATATTTTTGTTCCTTATGGCTATTCATTTTTCTCTGGTACGAGACTGGGTATATGAAACTGAACAGTAAGCAATATTGTGATACGTAATGGTGGCAGGCAAGTAGTGATCAACAAATAACTTTATCCTCCGCCAGATAATTGATGTTTTCCTTCTTCAATTGTGCATATCCCGCTAAATTGATCTCTAATGTCTTGTTTCTTGTGGTAGGATGTCGTAGGCTGTGCTTGGAATCGTGCTGACCCTCGCCCGTCATGGATGTGCCTGTAACAAGATTTATACTTTCTTCAGTTAATTTTGTTTATTTTCTGGACGTATCACTGTACCTAAGCCTTTATTTTCATGGGAAGACAATCATTTGTTAATTGCAATTTCATCTCTAAAATTTCGTTTGAGTTATTGTGAAAGTTAACCATGCTTAAGTGAAAGAACACGTGGCAGATGATAAGAGTTTATGATGGTGAGCAATAATGCTCCCAATAGTTTCAATAGTCTGATTTCAAATAAAAAAAAACTACTTGAATGTAAAACGCATTGAAGGCCCTAAAAACTTAAGACCTCGTTTTCAATGGCTCGTAGAGTCTCAGAGCAATTCCACGCCTAAAAAAATGAGCTGGTTCAAAGTTCATTTAATCCACCCAAAATGAAATTTTCAATGGCTCGATAGTAGTGATGATGATGATGATGAATATCAAAATTATCAAGTTGAAGGATCACATGAGATAGAGGCATTAAGAAATAGAATAGCAACAAGTTTGATGAATGCATCTAATTAGACTACTTTCAAGTACATTAACAATATTGTACTAATGAATCCTAGCTATTCACTCTAAAATATTTCTATTAAAGTAGTTTGTCATACTAATTAATATTTAAGATAAAGTTTATAAATATTTTTCTTCTAAAAATAAAATATATTTAGTAATTCACTTTTATTTGTTAAGAAAATTAAATTAATAGCACATCTAGTAATATACCCTTTTTGGTCATTTCACACAGTCACAGCTGTTTTACAAAAAAGTTTACCAAACACTATTATACTGCTTTTTGTTTCCAAAAGCACTTTTACAAAAAAGTTTACCAAACACTTTGCTGGCTTTATTTCACAGCCGCTTATTCTCACAGCACAGCCACTTATTCTCACAGCAGCTTTTTTTCAAAGCACAGTAATACCAAACCAGCCCTACCTCTTGTAAGATATTACTTTTGTAGTATTGTGTTTAGATGAACTCTCCCGACTGTTTTAGCTACGTGTACTACTTTGCAACCTATGTCAAGGACGATCAAGTCTCTTATGCGCACCATTAGGGTCTGTAGGAGAGAATTTCCGATCAAGAACATTCTTCGTTTGTCGTGCTTTGGCGATCTCATGCAAATAATTCCCAACAATGCATACTTTTTTCCACACGAAAAGCAGTTCAAACCCGAATGAATGATCAAATAACTTGATCTATTCGCACATTTCGATACCTCTATCTAATTCCGGAAACTTCAAGACAAACAAGCACCAAAGCATTACCCTTACCCAAATCACCGCATTTATGCATGAACTTATCGATTTCGAGACATGGGTTCTACTAAAATCGAAAATTAAGCAACACCCATTTGATCAATTTAACTTTAAAATCAAAATCCGTACGAAAAAAAACCACATGCAATTGAGATTTTATTCATGTTCTATCACCACAACACCTAACAAGAAAAAAAAGACCAGAACAGCGAATGATTCGAAGAAGGAAAGGAATCTGTGGATCTCAATTTAATTTAATTATGGTATTCAATTGAGTATTTTAATCTGATTCAGGATTTTGGTTCACAAAGTTGATTTCTTTACACAATCTGAATTTTTTGTGTGGAACCCACTTTCGTAATCGTATTTAGATTAATTTTTCATTTAATTGTTGTTTTGTTAAATCTGAATAGTGATTGATACTATATGTTCATTGTCAAGATTAATACTTTTCCAAATTTGGGGTTTCTTGTTTTGTTTTTGGTTTTATGACTTTCCTTTCGCTAACATTGTTTGTGTAATGATTAGTCATTGCAAGCCAGTGTCGAAGGAGGAGCGAAATGGTTGGTTAATAAATTCAAAGGTTAGTTTTCTCCTCTGGCTCTGTTTACTTGCATTGTCTGTTAAAGTAAACCTCACATAATGTTGTTTATATGACTGATTTTACGAGTCCTGAAAGTTCGGACATTGTAGTTGTATTAATTCATGGGGTTTATATGCAATACGTCTATGTAGTGGCAATGAAAAGTGAGTTAGCGATCGCGGATTCTGGCCAAAGTATCGGTGAGCTCGAGTTGTAGAACGCGTTGTGGTTGAGGTTATGCCCGAGATGGTTTGTTCCTTAATCTTAATTATGCTGGGTAGATATGTGTATATTTATACAACCCTTTTCCTATGGCTTTAACTTGCTCAGGCTCTCGAAAATGTCGTATGTGGAGTACAAGTAAGTAACTTGCTGCTGGGATTTCTTGAAATAGCCCAACATTACAAGGCAAAAGAAAAAATAGCGAGTTCTATAAGTTGTATTTGTGCTGTCGTGGACGGCGGAATGGTGCTTCCAAGGTCTAGGTTTTGGATTGTATAAACTGCTATCCTCATGGGTGAACTAGTACTATATTCGTTCACTGATTTTTTGGGCGACAGAGTCATTACTGGTGTAGTAAATTGAAAAGAATTGAAGATCATCTCGGTGAGTATTTTTTGCTATCTTAAGCTGCTTTGCTTCTTTGTTTTTAGATAGTTATTATTCTAGTTAGGGTCTTGCTTTTGTCATTCGAATCAGGGTTCCACTTCATTCTTGTTTTTTGTTCTGTTGTCGATCAATATTACTACAGTGAAGTAATCTTGATTTGTATTGCTAGAATGAAACAAGATTGTTCTTTGTTTTAAATAGCTACCACTTCCCTTAATTATCTTGATTTGTCTTGCTACAATGAAATAAGATTGTTGTTTTTTCATTTGCGTTTTTTATATATGTTCAGGGATTATTCGGATGATGTACGCAACACATGATGCAGATGCTTGTAAGTTGACGAAGAGGGAACCAGATTATTTACTTGTAAGAATGTCACTGCATCGAATACGTATATTTTCTTCTTTGCATCCCAACATATAGGATCTCGTCATGTTTTCTCTTTTACAATCAGCATTTTACCAAAAATAAAAAGTACACGGAAGAAGGGGGATTGCTCGTGAAGTTCTAAGATTGGTCTTGATTGTATCATGGTTTACACAAATTGGTTGCCTATGTATATGAAAATGTTCTCGCATGGTTTGCACAGATGGGAGTGCACACTTGTTACTGCAAAGGGGAACTCTTTTTTTTTCATAGCTTGTCTTATACGAAAGTGTTCTTTCATGGTTTTAATGCCCATCCTGTGCTTCTGACTGCAGATTCTTTGTTCGTGGTGATGGGCCTTTTGGAGCGCTTGCCTAGTTTATTGTTGTTCAACTCGGTAACTTTCACATTCAATTGTATTTCAAGAACACTCGTACCTCCGATTGGTGAGCAGAGATGCATTTCTTTTCTTTTTGTTTCCCAAATTATTTGCAGACTTTGTGTTTGTAATAACTCTAATTCTTGCACTGTTGCCGAGGTGGACATACCTCTGTTTTAATTTGAGCCTCTATGCAAAGGACTGAGAGTAGAGCTGCTGCAGGGACATAATTTCTCGCAGGTTCGAGGGGAGGAAGTTAGTTGTCGAACTAACTTCCTAGCAAGGAGTGACATATTTCCTGTAGGATTGTAGACGGTATAAATGTTTAAATACTGGAAGTGAAATATTTTCTTTAATATCAAAGAAACCAAATAAGTGTTTTTTTGTTTTGTGAATTATGAATTATATCAATGCTTTTGGATTTTATTTAACTTTGAACCTGCAGTAAAATTTCAAATGAAATAATTTGGTGAAGCTGTTAAAAATAATGTCATTGTGGCATCTCATTTGACGCCCCTTTTATTTTATTCTTTTTATAAACCTAAGACCACTTATTTGCGACGCGTAAGTTGACGTCGCAAGTCCGTAGTTAATACTATTTGCGACGCGCTTAAAGCGTTGTATATAATTAACCAAACATTTACGACGCCACTTTGTTGCGACGCGTTGCTACCCGTCACAGGCCTGTCGTAAAAGGACTATTGCGACACTTTTAGCCGCTTTCGCAACGCTTTTTGTCCGTCCGAAAAGGCCCTTTTTTTGTAGTGTGGGGTGTTAATTCAATTATTTTGGTAAATTTAATTTGTTGGGTGGAAGTTCTTGCACGGGGAGAGTAGCAAAGTGAAAGAGAGAAGGATAGAAGAGTCATTTTCTCATTATAGCATTACTCGTTAATTTGTGCCTAATTATAGAAAATATTTTATTGAGGTTCAAAACAATAATCGATCACTGATATATGACTAACTTACAAAGATTTCATTGATTTTGAATAAATAATTTTAGCTCCAAATTCCTTTACTTTCTCACACAGTACGTAATCCGGATACATATCTATATAGGATCGGTATCAAATTTAAATATACCAATACCACAAGGAGTTAGTTCTCTCGCTAATTTTAATCCCTTGTTTCACAAGTAAGCCCTTAGATGTGTTGGACTTAATCTCTAACCGGACTACAAGAAAACCGATAACTCTAACTTATTCTTTAGCCTATATATATCATTCATATGTTCGTATGATCAGAACTCCAAAACCAACAAGATCGTCTTTAAGGAGCAATGGATTCGAAAGCAAAACGCCAAACTCCTCCTGGAGATAGGATCAGTGAATTACCGGATGAAATTCTTTGTCACTTACTTTCGTTCCTTCCAACTTTACATGCCGTGCGGACCACGATTTTGTCTACAAGATGGAACAACGTATGGTGTACCAGTGCTCCCATTAGCCTACAGTTTGATAGCAGAGATTTTTCTTCTGGACCTCAACAACAAACGAGGTTTATGAGATTTGTTGACTGCGTGATTAAATTATGCGGCTCATCATGCAACATTAGAAGACTATGTCTTCACTGTCACTCTTTCGCTTTTAAAGATGAAGATTTCTCTCGTATTCATAGATGGATATCCACTGCCATAAAAAACAATGTCATTGACCTTGATCTTTATTTGTTTAGTAATAATAATTATGATTCCTTCGAGAAATTTGAAATGCCTCCTAGCGTTTTCCAGTGCAGATCATTGGTGAGTCTGAAGTTGGACACAAATTGTCTTACCTATAGTCCATCTACATCAGGTTGTTTCCCAAGCCTCAAGTACCTTCATGTTACGTTTCGGGACTATATTAATGAGGGAAGGGTAAAAATCTTTCTGAACTGCCCTGCTCTTGAAGATTTGACTATAGTTGGAAACGTGGGTGGAGATGTTTTGGAACTTAACATCTCCGCACCTCAGATGAAGACGTTAACAACTGATAATCTCGACTGCAAGTTTTTCGTTGATGCCCCGAGACTTGAAAACCTCAATGTCAACATCGATTGGCCTTCTTTGACGTCGAATTATGTTTTGGAGAATTCTAAATCTTTGGTCAAGGCCAAAGTTCATGTCAAATATATAGCACCAAAACA
Organism: Pyrus x bretschneideri; assembly: GCF_019419815.1. Classification (NCBI taxonomy): domain Eukaryota; kingdom Viridiplantae; phylum Streptophyta; class Magnoliopsida; order Rosales; family Rosaceae; genus Pyrus; species Pyrus x bretschneideri. The sequence goes on along the minus strand of NW_025999413.1, from coordinate 556,832 downwards.
CAAGCATCGATATCCATCTTATGTTCCCAATATATCTGAGTTACTTGCAGGTACTTCAAGTGTTAAATATTTAACATTTTTAGCTCCTCTGTATCTGGAAGCACGCTATCTGCCGGATTATGAGAATCTGAACCAACTGGAGTTAGATCTTCGTTGCTTTTGCTGGGACCTTGTAGTAGAGTTGCTCAAGAAATGTCCTAGTATGAAACACTTGATCTTAAACCTTCATCGTACAGCATGGAATCACGATTACAAGCCAGTCAATCCACCAACGCTTGTGCCGGGGTGTCTCTCGTCACACCTTAAGACTGTCTCTATGCGTGGATTCCACGGAGAACAGGAGGAGGTTCAAGTGCTCAAGTACTTGTTACACTACGGTGAGGTTTTGAATAAGATTACTATTTCTACAAGGAATTTCGTAGGTAATCCCGCATGTCTTACAAAAGAGGACTTGTATAAGGAAATTTTGTTGTTTCAAAAGGGTTCAGAGACATGCCAAGTTGAAGTTATCTAGAAGAATGCAAGCAGTTTTAGCTTCTCTGATAAGAGAAGGGCCGGGTTCGTATACTCTCAAAGTTGTAATTTAGACATCATGATATTTTCTTATTGTGAATGCAATTACGCTCCAAAAGCGTTTTAATTTTTATAAATAAATGTGAACTAGAGATTCGCGCAACACACATTTTTTGAGAGTTGTATATATATATTAGATTCACATTTTTACATGGACATGTTGTCATGACAAATATTATATGACGTCCTATTTAGTAAAATCTAAATTCTAAAAATTGTTGAGGCAAATTTGGAAAACAATATAACGGCCGGCCTCGTAATCATCATCTTTTTACCACTTTTTGTTTTTCTTGTTTCCTAATCTATTTACAATAACAAGGAGAACATGATTCCTTAATTTTAGGCTAATTACAACATAAGAAGCCATGTTGGACAAAGTACTAAACCCTAGCTTTGTATTGTACCTGGAGTAAAACTCTAAGGGTGCGTTTGTTGCACCGGACTATCTCGGACTGGATTAGCGTTAGGGACTAAGCTAGACTGGCTTAGATTAGACTAAGCTGAACTGACTTAATGAAACGTTTGGTGCAGTGTCAGACTAAAAAGAAGGATAATAACAAACTACAATATTATATTTTTTAATTCATATATAATAATATTATATTAATTAATTCTATCTTTTTTATTCTAATAATACTCTCCCTCTCTCTGGAAGCCTTCATCCTTTTCTCCCTCTTTATCTCCCTTGTTCTCTTCGTCCCACACTCTCCTTCCCTTTCCTTTTTTTTTTCTGATTAATTGCCAAAAAAATTCTGCAAAACGAAGAATCGAGCTTGGTTTCTCTGGTTTTTGTTCTGTGCAAGATTCCAACTGGGGGGAGCTTTCCAATTCTGTGGATTCAATCAGAGCTGCAAGTCTTTGGAGTGGCGGAACCGGCCTGCAGCGATTCCCAAGCGTGCTTAGAATATCTTCTATGCAGGAGAGGCCGACTGCTTCTGAGTCGTCGTCGCAGCAGCATAACTACAGTACCATCAGGATGGAGCAACTGTTGTCGTCGCGGCCAAGTTCGAGCCGAGCTCGGATCTCGGCGGAGCAGAAAGAGAAGAAAGCGAGGAGAGAGGAAGAGGGGAAGGGGGAATTGGCGAAGGGGAATGATGATGGCTCTCGGCGTTTGTGAACATAGAAGCAGCGGAAGACGCGAGGGAGTTAGTCCCCGCTAATCCCATGGTTCTCGACGGGTTTGCTAGCGAGGGAGTTAGTCCCGGCGAGTCCCTTCTAATCTCATTAAACTTAGTCCCGGACTGTCAACAAACATGGGACTAGATTACTACATAATCCAGTCCAAGCCAGCGAAAGCTAGCGAGCTCAAACAAACACACCCTAAACCCTAGTTGACTAGAGGATTGGACTTGTGTTGATGGGATTCCCGATGGCCTCCAATCTCTCAATCTTCTAACATTCTCTCTCCAAAATCGTTTCAAATTCTTCTTAACTAGGTTTGCTACGTATTATCTGATTAATTTTGTTTGTCTTTTCTCTGGGAATGTTGGAACCGTACGTAACAGATAAAAGGAATCAGTATGTTGACTTTCATCTTTTCATGTCTTCGCGGAACTAGAGAAGACAATTACAGAGTCCAAGTTTTTCAAAATTTGAATTAATACTTTTTTTCATCTTTTTATATCTCTGCCGTCAATCGATTGTGTTCGATTTAATAGTTTAACCAGGGCCGAAGTGGCTGGTGTTTCTTAAGCAGTGAGATGGCGCGCTGATGCTTTATGGTGAATCGCTTATGGGATGGTTCCTAGGAAAGTCATTGTCTATTCTCACAAGTGTTAGTCTGTGAATTAAAAGATGGTGGAGGGAATAGAAACGTCATGAAGCTATGAAACTAGCGGCTATTTGGATCTTCATTTTCAGACTGTATTTCAGAGGAGGAGATTTGCATTTCTGCTGTCAAGATGGGTGAGTATTCACGACCTAAGCTAAGCAGTAATCCGTTTGTCTGCATATTTAATAGTGTGAAAATATATATCCCCATCAATTTTAAAAACAAAAAAATAAAAAAATTTACACACTTTATATGTGGGGTACCGTATATACTAATATTATATTATCTTATTCATATTTATTAATGTTTTTTTATTTCTTTTAGAACCACCTCTCTCTAAACATATTCCTCGTTTCCTCCGTCCACTTACTCACGCGTTTTTCTCCCATTTCGCCTTTTTTTATTAGAATCTTCCTCCTTTACTTTCCGCATTCTCTCCCTTCCCCATTCGTGTCCACTTGCGGCACTTGACTACTCTCTTTCCCTCCAAACAGATATCATGAACCCGTGGACCAGCAATGTATTCGATCATTCTTTCATTTACTTTTCTAAACAAGTGCTAAAACTGGAGTTGCCGATCAAGCAAGGAAGAGGGCAGTTGCAAACTTTCATTAAATGATGGAGATGATGGTTGGACATAGTATGCTGCTATTGTAATGTTGCATTTCGGATGTTATAAGTGTCACCTGAAACGTTGCGTTTCCACGTGGACAACCCTAATTGGTTTCTTTCCACGTGGACAACTCTAAATCTCTCTCTCTTTCTCTCTCTATCCATCTCTCATTTTGTCATCGTGATTTTCTTACTCTTCTTCGTTTTCTTGATAATTTGTGATAGTGAGTGCAAGGTATCTTTGATTTTCTTTTTTAGTACATTGTGCAATTCCACTACTTAATTTTTACTGTATTTAATTAGAGGGTTGGGGTTTGAGATTTACATGTTCTTGATTTCTCCATCTCTCTCAATTCTCAACAGTCAAGAACGTAAATCTCAAACCCCAACCCTCTAATTAAATACAGTAAAAATTAAGTAGTGGAATTGCACAATGTACTAAAAAAGAAAATCAAAGATACCTTGCACCTCCTCCTGAGTCACTGGGTTCATCATAGCTGTTCAAACTCGATAGAGATCGAGAAATCAAGAACACGGAGACTAACAAAATCGCTATCACAAATAATCAAGAAAACGATTGAGAGCGAGAAAATCACGATGACAAAATGAGAGATGGATAGAGAGAGAAAGAGAGAGAGATTCAGAGTTGTCCATGTAGAAAGAAACCAATTAGGGTTGTCCACGTGGAAACGCTGCGTTTCAGATAACACTTATAACATCTGAAACCCAGCGTTCCAGTAGCAGCAAGACTATGTCCAATCACTCGATCTCCATCATTTAATGAAAGTTTGTAAACGCCCTCTTCCTTGCTTGGTCGGCAACTCCAGTTTTAGCAATTGTTTAGAAAAGTAAATTAAAGAATGATCTGGTCATTGGGTGGTATATGTTTATACTGTATTTGGGTAGTGTCCAAATCGTCTTGACCATATTCAAAACGTTGACCATGTCCAAGCCGTATTCAGGATGGATCTGAGACATGTCAAACCCTCCGATATTTCGAGATTTTGGAGTGTCCTTTCAACCTAAGTCTTCACAGGTTCTGGAATTTGGAAAATAAACTAGCTCGTCAAATGCATACCAGCTTAACTGCCACCTCATCCCCAGTTTGTAAACTTCCTAGCAATCACGTGCTCCATGATGCAGCAATGTCAAATACGATTCGACCCACAATATTATGCTCTATACTAATCCTAATCTAATATATGAAGAAGGTATACAAATATAATATATTAAGAAGTTATGCTAATCTAATATGTGAAGAAGGTTCTAGTCTTATATGAAGGCGAGCAGTTGATGCAACGGAAAAGTTATTTTTTTGTGACAAAAAAGTCACGAAGTTCAAGTCGTGAAAACAACTTTTTTACAAAGCATAAATAAGACTGCGTACGATAGACGTTCACATCTTCTATAATCATAGAATACGTATTAGTGCTGCATAGTGTTTAACCAAAAACAAAATTGTGTTGCATTGTGTGCTCTCCACACACAATTGCATGCAAGGCCACATTGGAGCGTGTGTGCGGATTATATGTGCCAGTCTTCAAGCGTGTGTGGTCACGTGTTTCTCACTCTCACTTTAATTGACTCAATTACCATCCGAAAATTGTAAGTTAATATAAAATATAAATACAAAGTTAAGAAAAGTTAATTGGTAATTAATTATATTCACTACGAGATGGTCTAGTGGCTAGAGATAAATTTCAGGCCTAGCATATTTTGGGTTCGTTTTTAACGCATCACACGATGGTAATCAAAAGAAGGCTAAATTGCTTTTATGGATCTTCCTGACTTCTTGGAATGATTGTTGTGGCGAAGCTACTCATCTGATATTTGGTCTTAAAAAAGAAAAAAAAAAAAGGTAATGAATTTACATTTTGTTTTATTCGTGGGGACCATATTACTAGATAAGGACTACACATGGTATAAAAATTTGGAAGCAATACATAGATTTAGGAGCCAAATGTTTATTGAAGCCTTTCACTTCCAAATTCCAAAACTGGCGCCAAAAAAGATTCCCGCTACAATATTAAAACTTTGAAAAATGTCCAGCCAAGGCTTCCCTCGCAAGCTTCTTTCCCTTAAAACCTTATTTCCATAAACGTCCTTCTTCATTTACCATAAAGCCCTTCACCAAACCCAATCTTCGAACCACCACTGGTCCAACACTCACCAAAAGGGTATTTTACCAACAGAGATTTCAAATGACCGTTACACCCCTCTTCACAGTTCACAGTTCACACCATCCTCATCCGGTAGCCGCAAACGCAAACCACCGAAATCGGACAGCGCGCCTATTCACCCTCCTGAATTTCCCAAAGTACCCTCGTGTTTGGTTCATTCTCCCGCAAGCTTCTCGTAAATTTGAAATCACCCGCTCCCAAAACCCCAATTCAAAAAAATTCAAAAACCCTCCGCCCTCTCTATATATATTCAGTCCAATCCCACCCTAAATAATCAATCCTAAACCACAAATATTCACAAAATTTGATTTCGTTTCTGAAAAATCCCAAATCGAGTTTCATCACAAAAATGCCTGCCTTCCCAGAAGAGCCGCTGCTAGCCCCGAACCCGGACCGCTTCTGCATGTTCCCAATCCAGTACCCTGAAATCTGGGAAATGTACAAGAAGGCGGAAGCCTCCTTCTGGACCGCCGAGGAGGTCGACCTTTGCCAGGACGTCCGCCACTGGGAAGCTCTATCCGACGGCGAGAGGCACTTCGTCTCGCACATCCTCGCCTTCTTCGCCGCTTCCGATGGAATTGTCCTGGAGAATCTCGCCGGAAGGTTCATGAAGGAGGTCCAGGTCGCCGAGGCCCGCGCCTTCTATGGGTTCCAGATCGCCATTGAGAACATCCACTCCGAGATGTACAGCCTCCTTCTCGAGACATACATCAAGGACTCCGACGAGAAGCACCGCCTCTTCCACGCGATCGACACCATCCCCTGCGTCACGAAGAAGGCCCAGTGGGCCCTGAGATGGATCGACGGCTCTGAGTCTTTCGCGGAGCGAATCGTGGCCTTTGCCTGCGTGGAAGGGATTTTCTTCTCTGGTAGTTTTTGCGCGATATTTTGGCTAAAAAAGCGCGGTTTAATGCCGGGACTGACTTTCTCGAACGAGCTGATCTCACGAGACGAGGGCTTGCACTGCGACTTCGCGTGTTTGCTGTACTCGCTGCTGAGGAAGAAGCTGAGCGAGGATCGGGTAAAGTCGATAGTTCGGAACGCGGTGGAGATCGAGAAGGAGTTCGTGTGCGACGCGCTGCCTTGTGCCCTGGTGGGGATGAACGGCGATCTGATGAGCACCTACATCGAGTTCGTGGCGGATCGTTTGCTTGGCGCGTTGGGATACGGGAAGATGTACAACGTCCAGAACCCGTTCGATTGGATGGAGCTGATCAGCCTCCAGGGGAAGACCAACTTCTTCGAGAAACGCGTTGGCGAGTATCAGAAGGCGTCGGTGATGAACAGCATCAACGGCAACGGTGGGTCGCATGAGTTCAAGATGGACGAGGATTTCTGATCGTCTGATTGAGTGATGGATATCGCTTTTGTAATATCTTTGTTTTTTTATATAATTTTAAAATTAGGTTTGTTTTTTTGTTGATTTTTCAGTGTCATGTTCGAAATTATAAATGAAAGATGCGATATTCCCATAATCTTAGTTTATTTTTAGGAAAATTAATAAAAAAATGATTTAAAAATCTTGAATTTTAATGAAAAAGATAAAATAAAAAGTAAAATGAATAGTATTATAATTGATTTTTTAATATAAAAATAAGATTTTTTGTTAAAATAAATAGTAATGAGAATGTTTTTTTAAAAGTTATTTTATTTTTAGAAAACTAATGAAAATGATTTAAAAAATTTGAGTTTTAATGATAAGGACAAAATAAAAAGTAAGTGAATAGTATTAGATTTAATTTTTTAATGTAAAAATATGATTTTTATTAAAATGAACAATACTGTGAATTTTTTAATCTTTTGTTAAAACTTCTTATATTTTTTTCCTAATTTAATTTTTGAATTGTGTGAACAGAGTTATTACTTTTTATTTTTTTATTTGTTACTTTTTGAGTGAGAAAATAATTAAGAACAAAAATGAAATGGCTTAGGAAAAGCCAAGGTGTCTTTTTATCGACCTCATCCTTAGCGGCCATAGCCGAAGCTTGAAAACTGAGTTCGTAGTTGCAGAGCTCCTCCGAAATGCTGTCGAGGGAACAGCTGCTTCATCTTTTCGATCGATTCTCTTTCCTCACATCTCAGCCTGGTACATTTTCCTCCCTATTGTTCTCGCGCGTACTTTCCCTTTTTTTTTTTTTTTTGGTGAATTTTTCTTCCATTTCTTTATTTGGATTTGCAGAGGTGAAGAAAAGAATCGCAGATGGTGTTGAGGACAAGCAGGTGAGTGAATCACCATTATGTTATGAATTAGTGAACCGGGTTCTGTAATTTTGGTATAGTTTTTATACATTCGTGGTTGTTTGAAATTATTTGTGGTGCAATTGTTTTTGGTCCGAGTAACCAGTTCTTCTGGGGATCAAATCGAGGGGAATGCTGGGTTTCTTCCCCTCGCCGCAGAAACCTGACTAGTATATAGTTCCGGCTGAACTTTTGGCAATGGTGTTTTTGTTTTAGTTGTTGAATGTGATTATTAAGTATTGTGCAGGAAGCTGTAGCTGTAACTACTGCGATCCAGGAGGAGATATTTTTGGAGATGGGGATTGGTAAGTTTTATCTTCAAATGCCAAGCATATCTTTCATCCAAATGATGAACTGCAAGTACTCGTTTTTCGTTAACTTTGGTAGTAGTTTGTGATCTAAAATTGCTGCGTTATTGGTATCGCTAAGCCCTATGCTGAATTTACTTACCCGTCTCTCTTGATACTGATACCGTTTAAGTTTTAGGATATCTCTAAACCAAGTGGATCCTTCACTTGGTTCTCTCTTCCCCAGTTCATCGTTGCTATGTTGAATAGTAAAAGCCTTATACATAGTGATTCTTTAAGCAATTACTGAATACTCACTTTGGTTCACTAGTCGATTGTGTTCATGTATATTTGATTGGAAATCTCGACAAGAGTAAATTATCATGCTGCAGTTATACATCTATTGGTTCAATTTCTTCTTTATGTCGAGTTGAGATCCAGATCTTGTATGTACATGTGCCTGCTACTTACTGGAAAACATCGATCCAGCAATGGTGTTTTTAACAATCAAATGAATGTATGCCACTTATAAGCTTCATACCACAATCAAGGTACAACCTACAATCTTACTGAACTTCGCAGTAAATGTTTTCTCTACCGCAGATCCAAGATTTGGCCTATCGTGCCTGGGACAGGTGAATGTTGAATACGAGAATGATCAGGATGTGATGATTCAGTTTTATAAATTCGTTGCAAGGTAATCTCTTCTGCCCATTTATGAATTTAAACTTGTAATTGGAAATAGCATTCAAATAGCCTGCTTGGATAAGTAGTTGTTTCCTTTTTTTAGTTTATATGAGGATTCAACCAAGTGATGAAGTTGTACAAGGCCAAAGTTTTTATGGCCACCTAAACCTTGTGCTTGTGTTTTTGTTTCTTGCATTTCGTTCATCGTGACTACATTTTGTTCTTAAGTAAGTAAATCTCTGCACCATTTTTAGGATATGTTAAGATGCTGTTTTTTTTACTCTGTAACTTCGGTTATCGATTTGAAAGTTGTCTGAGTTTAGCTGGTGAAGGATTCTAGAGTCTAGTGAGTTGTAACTTAGTAAACCTTGGGGTAGTATGCGTTACCTTAGATATTGGGTTGAAAGCGCAAATCTTACCTTTAAAATGTGGGGAAGGACAAAAGCAAAGGTTCTGATATTTATATAGTATGTTGCTGTAAGTACTCATCTGCAAAATGGCAGGGAGGAGATGGCCTGCGATGAAGCTGAGCTTGGAGCAGATGAATTTGCTGAAAGGATGCATAGTCAAGAACAATTACAGGAACAGGTAATGTATGTCCAAATATGACAATTGAAATGTTAAAAGTTTATGTTTCTAAAGCACCAGAAGTAAATTTTCTTTTTTCAGCAACTGGAGATGCTAAAGCACATGCGTAAATTTCCCATGGATGATCAATCTGCAATCCTCAAGAAGGTATGTAGGCTGTATATAATCTCTTAGCTTCCGCTGGATCAAAAATTTGGAACCTAAATGACCGAAAGATTGGTTTCATCTGACTAAATTAGAGATTAAGAAGGCGAATGCAAACGTCTTGTCGAAATTCTAATGGCTATTTGGCATGTGATTTACAAAGAACAAAGCCAATGTATGTTGTTTTGTTATCACAGTTGCATCAGCAGATGGAAAACGCCAACTTTGATGGTGCTGCATCTGTTTTGTCACCGGAGCAGATTCAGGAGACTGTTCGAAGGAGGGTGTCTCCTTTATATAACCCGAGATAGATTGGGATATGCATCGGTGATGCAATGTAGTTTGTACTTTGTATTTCAGACTCCAGTTTAAGTATCAATGCATTTTAGTTATTGAGTAACTTGGAAACCAAATTCGAGTTATGAGCTGCGGCGTTAGAGAAAGTATCTAATTCCTTTGGGATCGAAATTGAGGATGTGGTGCGTTGGATTTCTGAAATGCCTGAAAAAAAAGTTACCAGAGGTGTTTCTGGACAACTACGTTTGAATACAAATGCCAAAGACCTTCCCGAGTGAAAAATAATAGGAAGAAAAAGGAAGGAAAATGAACCCGAAAAAGGTCCCACCGAGATTTGAACTCGGGTTACTGGATTCAGAGTCCAATGTCCTGACCACTAGACCATGGGACCAACTTGGTTAAAGCTGGACCTCTTACTAATATAAACGAAGGAGTTAAAATAACAGTTTAAATTTTGGTAAAGTTATTGTTGAATCTGATTTTTCTCCTGGTGTTTATCTGATCCATTTCATCATCAAACACTTATACAAAGTGACTAGGGTTGCAAGTCGCGGATTATTTTGTTTTATTTTATAAATGATAGGATAATATGCATTACATTCGGGGAGAGGGATTTGAACACGAAACTTTAGTTGCTTGAGTAAATGTTCTTAACTAACTGAGTTACAAACTACTTACAATTATCTTGCTTATTTGAGTCATGCAAAAGCGATGCGCTTTCACATCTTGAATGAATCTCCGCTAAAATATTTCGAGATTTTAGACAGGAATATACATGATCTTGTTATAAGCTCCTTTCATACTCATTTATGATGAAATGCGTGCATGGAAGCAGTGACGGATTTAGAATTGGAAAATGATCAATCAATCTTGTTTGATTGACAATCTAGAATTATTAGAAGAAAATAAGAAGACTAAGTAATAAATTCATTTCAACTTTATATATAAGCGTTGCTCGCTTAAAATCCTCATTTTAAGAACATATGAAATTCGTTTTAATTTGAACTCTTGGATTAATCTAACGCATGAAACCCTTCTTTCTTCTTCCCCTACCCGTGACTCTCCCCTCAATTCCCTCTCTCTCCCTCCCCTTCCTCCGTGTGGGTTTTTTTATTTTTTTCATTATTGCATATGAAAAAGGATAGAGGAACAAAAAGAAGATTTAAAAAAAAAATGCATAGATGTTAGGAACAAACGCTTCGGGACGAAAGAAGTTTTTTACTTTGATTTAGTTTTTAAATTATTAGTTCACCAACCCAAAACAAAACGAGATTCAAATATTCAAACGAAACCTTGGACAAGCAACCAATACACAAAACAAAACGAGATTCAAATATTCAAACGAAACCTTGGACAAGCAACCAATACACACACACACACACACACACACACATATATTACACTTTTTGCTTGTTATGTTGGATTACACAAGCAACCAATAAGCGTTGAGACTACTAATTACCAAACTTGTGGTTATGGAGAAAGACGTGGCATTGAGGCCAAAAGTCGAACGGTACATATAAATTTACAAGGTGTATCCACTACACATGTGTTAAAATTTAAGCTCATTCAACGATCATAAATAAGGTAGTAAGCATTGCTATCACTCGAGGGTGGTGAGCAAAAATATTCTTAATTTACACTCTTAACTCAGAGAAATTTCATGCAATTAAGATGCTTCATGATATAATTGTATTGTGCTACTTGTTGAATAACTCAAAGATACTAGGTATGCAAAAGATAAAATGTTCAATACGCTAGCAAACAAAATTAGTCTGACTTTGTGTGCTTAATACATATTATATATAAAATGTTCGTTTAAATTATAGCACACCAAATTTCAAAAACAGAAAGTTGGACCGAAAGGTTATTTTACAATTTTTGGGGTTGTTACGTAAAGATTCCATCATCCCAAATAACAGTTTGAATTTTGATAAAATTATTGTTGAATTTTAATAAAGTTCATTTCAACATTGCGTATATTTTACACTTTTTGCTTGCAAAGTTGAATTACATAAGCAACCAATAAGTGTTGGGATTACTAATTAGCAAATTTGTGGTTATTTGGAAAGTTGTGAAATTGAAACCAAAAGGCTAACGGTCTCATGTTTCAAAATATTTTTAATTTTTTCACGTGACATTGTGTGACTAATTTGAGATAATGCCACACTTTACACCTCAATTACGTGTAATTATTCTTCACATTTTGCAGTTGTGCTCTCCAACTAATTGGTCCTCTTCCTCTTGTAAAGACATATATTGTAATTGAATTGTTTCATAATGACTACTCGTTGATCACGAGAAGAGATTTTTTAATGTGACCAGTACACGGGATGATACATCATTTGTCACTATACAAATGGTGGGATATGTGAGCTAAAAAGTTAATAACTTAAAAAATAAAATTTTCCATCACTTCTATTAAAACATGTAGTGTACCACTTATGTTCTCATCACAACTAAAAATTTCTTGATCACGAGGTATTTAAACTAGTCCATGTTCGCTGATTCATTGCTGATATATATTAAGAAGAATGATTAGCGATAATCAACTATAAATATCCATGCACTAACCATCTTCGTTTGAATTATTGCTCATCAATTAATTTTTATATACACATGATCCTCACTCCAAATCTTCACATATATTATATACTGAATTTAAAAACATAGGTTTATTTTTTATTGTTCAAAAACAAGTATTTAAGTTGAACCCAGAACCACATTTCATCATATCCACATTCAGTTATGTCTCTTGTAATCCAAACACCCGATTTAGGCTATTTTCCTCTTTTCCCTTCTGTCCTTCTCTGCATCCTTGTTATTTTTCGCAAGAGATCTCAAGCTCGAACCTTAAAGTCTCCCCCAGGGCAATGGAAGCTACCTGTTATAGGAAACCTGCATCATATGGTGGGTGCATTGCCACATCACATATTGGCAGACTTAGCCAAGAAGCATGGACCCATCATGCACCTAAAGCTGGGACAATTAGAGGCAGTGATAATTTCATCCTCCAAAGCAGCACAAGAGGTGTTGAAAACACATGAGCTCACATTTGCTCAGAGGCCTCAGGTTTTGGCTGTGGAAGTCATGTCATATGGACAAGCTAGCATTGCCTGTGCTCCTTATGGAGATGTCTGGAGAGAGCTGAGGAAGATTTGTGTTTCCGAGCTCTTAAACCCAAAGCGCGTGCAGTCTTTCAGGTCGATAAGAGAGGAAGAAGTGCAGATTCTTGTCGAGTCGATTGCTTCGGTATCACGGTAAGGACGACTAGGCTTTAATTTCAGCGAGAAGTGCTTCGGATTTACAGATGGCGTTGTGTCCAGAGCAGCATTTGGGAAGAAGTGCAAAGACCAAAAGGAGTTCACGTCGTTGTTGGAGGAAGCAATTAAACTGGCAGGAGGGTTTGACATACCTGATTTGTTTTCTTCACTCAGATTTGTTGGTTATCTTACCGGGACAATCCCCGCTATGATAAAGTTGCGTGACAAGATCGGGAAAATCCTCGAAAGTATCGTCGACGATCACAAGATCAAAAGATCAGAAGTTTTCAGCAGTACAGCAGGCAATGACAAAGCAAAGGACGAAGAAGATTTTGTTGATGTGCTTCTAAACCTTCAGGAGTCTAATAAGTTGGAATTCAACTTCACAGTCAATCAGATCAAAGATGTTGTTATGGTATGTAAACCCTACAATTAATTATGAATGTTCATGGATTATCTAGTCCGGCTATATTGACGTTTGTTCTTTATTTAATGTCATTCTGCTTTGTATCAGCGATCAAATATGTTACTATGAGCCGTAGAAACGAATGTTCAATTAAATAATAGATTGCGATTTGCCATCACTAATGTATCGATGTTATTGGCATGCAGGACGTTTTTTCTGCCGGGAGCGTGACTTCAGCGACCACCTTAGGGTGGGCAATGTCAGAGCTGATGAGAAACCCTAGAATCATGAAGAAGGTCCAAGCTGAGGTGAGACAAGTACTTCAAGGAAAGACAACCGGAAGATTTGAAGAAACAAATGTTCAGAAAGTGGAGTATTTGAAATCAGTGGTGAAAGAAACCCTAAGGCTGCACCCTCCAACCCCATTGCTCCCAAGAGAAGCAAGGGACATGTGTTGAATCGGCGGATACGATTTGCCGGCCAAATCAAAGGTTATTGTTAATGAATGGGCATTAGGAAGAGATCAAGAGAGTTGGGGAGTGGATGTTGAGTCTTTTAGGCCTGAGAGGTTTGAGGGTTCCTCCGTTGACTTTCGAGGGTTTGACTTTGAGTTCATTCCGTTTGGGGCCGGCAGGAGAATCTGTCCGGGAATATCATTTGCTACTTCGCTGATTGAACTTGCTCTTTGTCAGTTGCTCTGCGACTTTGATTGGGAACTGGCCAACGGGATCAAGCCCGATGATCTTGACATGACTGAGACTTTTGGAGTGACATGTAGAAAAAGGAAGGACTTGTACCTGATTGCAACCCCGCGTTTTGCTTCAGTCAGTAGGTCGTAGTGGCTCGGTGTGCTGGTTGTTTGCCATGGCGGAGTCAACTGCTCCTGACGTCCAGCCTATGGCTTTTGCTTTGGTTTTTTTCCATTTGGTCACAAGTGTTTGGTTTGCTACTGTTTGCATGTTTGTGCCAAAACAATTATCAACTTTGTATATGAATAATATTCGTCAATAACTTAGGAGGTGTTATGAAATAGGAAACTTTGTACTTAAGTTCTTAAATCTTAACTTGATTTAGAGAAAAACTTGAGTAGGGCAGCCTAATCAGTTGTATGATAAGACACTCTTACAAATAAACAGACTTATTGTATTTGAGTATTATCCGACCGAAAGTAGCTACAACTTCCCAACTCACACGGACCTAACCCTTATGAGTTGGCAAGACATCTCTACTCCAAGTTTATCTCCTTTATCAGAATGGCTAATTATGATCGCTTGAACAATTATAAAAGAGAGAAGAATAAAGGTCTTCAAATCAAATTATTCAAAGCCCAACTATAGCACACCAAAAACCTTCTCGTGGATGAAGGCTTGTAGCTCAAGCCCAGTGGACTGGTATAAGCGGCCCAAATAAAAATTAGAACACACTGGGCGGGGATACCCAATCAGCAGCCACCACGATAAGGCTGTCAAGTGTCAACAAATTCACATTCTTCAGTTTATGAAAGCTTAATAATTTCTCAGAAAAGGCGGTTGCGTCCATGGCTTTCAACGTCGTCGGGGCTTTCAGAGGGCTGTCTCTCCGCCCAACCTCCACCTCCACCTCCAGCTCGTCCTCCTCGTCCTTCCTCAGAGGCGACTTGGGTTCTCTGCAAGTGGGTCCCAAGCTGTCGTTAGTGTCGTCGGGGCCCTCAGCGACTGCCATTGACGATTCAAAACGCGCACAAGAAAGGAGGCGGGAGTACCAAGAACGGTCGCGATTCCAAAGGGCAGAGGCTCGGCGTCAAGATTTACGGCGACCAGGTCGCCAAGGCTGGCTCCATCATTGTCCGCCAGCGCGGCACCATGGTAACTTCAAAACAACTTGACAAGGAAATGAACTGTGTCGAACTCGAATTTGGGTACTTGTGGCAATGGGTCGTGTTCGGATTTACTAATTTATGTACGTGTCGTGTTCATTTCGTTTAGACGCATGTTTATTTCGGCATTCGGATTTAATAAATCAAAAGAGAATCAATAAACAAAAATAAATGCGATTGTATAGAAAGAGAAATGGACGTGCGGAAATCATATTTATTGATAAGTGTTGCACTTAGAAATATAGAATGTTGTTGTGACGTGTGTGTTTTCTTTGGCATCAAATTATCAGTTCCATGCAGGGAAGAATGTGGGGCTTGGCAAGGACCACACCATCTTCTCTTTGATCGACGGCATGGTGAAGTTCGAGAAGTTTGGACCCGACAAGAAGAAGGTATGATCCGGAGTTCCGAAACCAATCGCAGCTGGTGGTTTGATTGGCTGCGTGTTGCATACTAACACGAATCGTTGATTTGTACCATCTGCAGATTAGTGTTTACCCGCGAGAAGTGCAGCCGGAGAACCCCAACAGCTACAGCGTGAACGTAAGAAAGCAAGGAAGGAAGGCTACATCCTCCAGAACAAACCCCAGCTAATACTTGCGTCTGCCGATGCTGCAGATGCTGATCCAGTCTGTTGATTCTTGCTCATCTTTTAGTAAAAGAACTTAGAAGCGTTTCTGCATCATATAAGCACTTTCAAAAGAAGCATGTGTCAAAGAAGTGCTTTGACAACTTTTCTACAAAGTGCTTGGATTTCAGTGTACTTCAAATGAAAGCACTTATGAACACAAATGTTTCTACGTAAGCAATCTCAAACGATGAAAAAGAAAATTTTAGCGATAGTTGCTGAGTTCCAACAACACTTTCAAAAGAAGAATGTTTCTACGTAAGCTGTTGACTCCTAACTGGTCAACTTTGGATGGATACAAGGAAAATTTCTAGAGAACGATTAATAATCATCACCTACAACATTCAAAATCTTCCAAACATCCTTCCCTGAGTTTCAACTTATGTGGAGCCCGGTTTTTTCTCATGTTGAACAGCTCTTGGGACGAATGTCATGCCACGAGTTGGTCTACGACCAAAGCTGATGGCTGAAGGGGTCGAGTCTGATGTGCTTAATTTGGAGACGCCAGAAACAAGGCCATCCATGGTTTCGTTATCTACTTGCATACTAGATGACTCTGCCTTCTTCAAAGTAGCTTGTCTGCGTTGGTTCTTCTGCCTCTGTTTTTTTGAAGGAAGAGCCTTCTTGAAAAACTCAAATGAAGTGGGGAATTTATGCTTGTCCACCAGATGTTGCTGCCGACTTTTGTAGTTCTTGAACTTCAAACCACAGCCTTCCATAAGGCATTCATACTGTTAAACACGGACATCCAAACAAATTTAAAACAACTAAACCAGTGTCTGCTCAAACACAAGATAGAGAAATCTTTCATCTTTGAACTAAGATGATCGCTTCAGGACGCAAATAACAAAGCATAGGTAATTAGGTGTAGACAACCATATCATCTAGCAAAAACCATGAGCATTAGTCAAGGTGTAATACGAGGAATTCAAGGGAAGAAGAAATGTATGAATCGTATTCTATGGCAATGTTTGTATTTTGAGTTTGCTTCACACAAAACTCGAATATTTTTAAAAATGAAAAACATTTATAGAAACGTAAAATTAAAACATTCCTTCAGTAATAAACCTGGACGCGTCTCTATAGACAAAATTGTATGTTAACAAAGATATTATCTAGAAAAATCCATGAGCTTTGACAAATAGCGGATCAATTCTTCATCCTTAAGTACAATCCAAATCTGTACTTAAAGAGTTCTTTGAAACTTTGAAGGATAATGATATGCAGTTTAGGGTAAGGATTCAAGCTATTAGCCCATTCATTATCAGTAAAAACATATAACCATGAAATGACTTCTACTGTCATGTTTGTCTTCTGTTTTTGGTTCTCGGTAGTTAAAAATCAACAACGTTTGGTAAAAATGAAAGAGGAACTGTCACTATGCCATTACTTCCTCAAATTCAAAAGGAGGACATACGACATACGATCATACTCAATCAGACAGTGCCAACACAGATCAAGGAGGAAAATAAAGAGCAAATACCATGAGATGGCCGCGTGCAACTTTCGCCTGAAAGAAAGAATCGTGTGCTTCAGATACATGTATGCTGAGCAACCGTGACGTTGGGTAGGCTCTAGAGCACACAGAACACGACGCAGTGTGCCGTGCATTGTAGTGATCTTCAAAGTCCTCCAAGGAACTCAAGCGAGCACCGCAACCAACAATCGGACAGAAACACCCCCTGCAAAATCAAACCACACACTTCACTTTCGGGAAAAAAAGCAACACAAAACAAGTGTCTTACTGTAGTACACAAATTTTTTATAACCAGGACATATGACTACCTGCCTTCCCCATCTACCATTTCTCGAAGCTGATGCTTTTCGTCTTCCGTTAAATCCAACGCAATCTACGCAATATTACAGTAAATCATTAAGCAAAAAGCAACCAAATTTGAAATTCAAATTCATTTCAGCCGAATGTGCAAGCAAAATTTTGAAATGCTAATTCCTAATTGCGTTTGATGATTAAAAACCCCAGTTCAAATTCGGACCGAGCGACGTAAATCAGCTGAGATAACATCAAAATTCATAAAATTTAACCAAATTACACAGAAATGCAAACCTGTTTGGCGAGCAGTTCCCTCTCGATGTTTCCAGATGCGAAGAAAGGAGATTCGGGAGCGAACTTCCGACGGAGGGGTTTCCAGTGCGGAAACCCTAATTGTGCTTCTTCTACATCCGTCGACGCCATGGCCGTTGTGCTAGACTGACTGTTGGTCTTCTACTGTGAGCCCTGAGCGAAGAGACTGGTTTGAATTTTGATCGCGTATCGCCAGATTCCAATGCTTCAACCGAACGGAGCGTTGAGCGGCTTGTAACCGCCTACTCCTTTCGGGCTTCGTCCTCGGCAGTCCACGTCATGAGATATTTGGGCTCGATGATTGACTATATGAACCAAAAGATAGCCCATCTTTTTATGGGCCTATTTGCTTGCGTCGTCTTTGATTTTCGGCCCTCTAAATCAGGCCTATTTTTAATAATTTCACTCAAAATTCACAGGGACTTCATGAAAGTCCATTAAATTTTATGGATATATATATATATATATATATATTTTTTTTTTTTAAATAATGCTTGAGAGATCAAATTTGTAAATTACATGATGTGTTATGAATTTTAATTTTTTTTATGAAATGAGATGCTACGAAGTTAGTATCGTGTTTCAAAATATTTTTTATTTTTCATATGCCATTGTATAATTGATTTGGGATAAAGTCAACACTTCATGCCTCAGTTACATGTAATTATTCTCCATAAAACAATTGTATTATAATTACTAGTTGGTCAGGATGTAATTCAATTTTTTGATCATACCTACTCGCTGAATGAAAAATGCTAAGAAAACTCTCTCAAAAGTAAAAATCATGATAGACTCTCTGTCACTGATTTCCACTCGACTCTCTGTCACCGATTTCCACTCGTTAACTAAGTCAAAGATCCAAAATACTTAATGTTAGTTGATACAATACGCTAGCAAACAGAAACAGGCCGACTTTGTCGCTAAATATTTAAGAATGATTAGCAATAATCGACTATAATTTAATCCATGCACTAACAATCTTCGTTTGATTTATAGCTCATCGATTAGTTTTTATATTAAAGGTCGGCTGCAAATCCCACTCTCCGCATTTACAATGTTTTAATTTATTATTATTATTATTATTGGGTTTGTTTTGTAAAGATTCCATCATTGAAAATAACAGTTTGAATTTTGATAAAATTATTGTTGAATCTGATTTTTCTCCTGGTGTGAATGTGATCCATTTCATATCAAACGCATATACAAAGTGATTAAAGTTGCATCTTACGGATAATTTACATTAAATTATGGGGAAGAGAATTTGGACATGAACCTCAAGTGTATGGACGAATATTGTTTTTAATAATTGAGCTACAAAACACTTGCGATTATCTAGCTTATTTGAGTCATGAGAGAGAGATATGCCTATACATCTTGAATGAATCTCCTCCAAAATATTCCGAGTTTGTAGACAGGGATAGGCATCGCCTTGTTATAGGCCATTCATACTTATTTTATGATGAGTTGCATGCATGTGGAAATAGTGACGGAGCCATAATTCTAGCAAACGACAATCACATGAATTATACACTAATTAATTTGTACTAGGAAGGGGAAGGAAACTAAGGAGAAATGGGTTGAGTTGGCCGAGGTGGAAGATGATCAATCAATCTTATCTACTAACAATTTAAAATTAGAAAATGATCAATCAATCTTACATACTAACAATTAAAATATGAAAATGGTTAATCAATCGTATCATACTAACAATTTAGAATTTATAGAAGAAAAAGAAAGACTACATAAGTAATAAGTTCATTTCAACCTTGCAATATATTACACCTTTTGCTTATTAGTTGAATTACATAAGCAACCAATAAGTGTTGGGACTACTAGTTAACAAATTTGGGGTTATGGAGAAAGATGTGGCATTGAGGCCGAAAGGATACCGGTATCATATAAATTACACTCTTAACTCATAATTTTTTTTCTTCATGCAATTAAGATGCTATATATGGACTGATGGAGACAGTATATTAAGCACGTCTCGCATTTCAAAATATTTTTAATTTTTTTACATGACTTCTTGTGATTAATTTAGGATGACGCCACACTTCACGTATAAATTACATGAAATAATTCACCATACTATGGCTACTCCTACTCATTGAATAATCCAAAGATTCTTAGCATCAAACTATCAGTTCCATGCAGGGAAGAATGTGGGGCTTGGCAAGGACCACACCATATTCTCTTTAGTTGACCGCATGGTTAATTAAGTTCGAGAAGTTCGGACCCGACAAGAAGAAGGTATGATCTGGAGTTCCACAACTCGTCATGGTTGGTGGTTTGATAGGCTGTGTGTTGTAGGCTAACACGAATTGTTAGTGTTTACCCTCAAGAAGTGCAGCCAGATAACCCTAACAGGGGTTAAAATGAGGGAGAACTTCGGGCTACAGCGTGAACGTAAGAAAGCAAAAATGGAAGGCTACATCCTCCAAAACAAACCCGAGCTACTACTCGCGTCTGCCGATGCTGCAGATGCCAATCCAGTTTGTTGATTCTTGCTGATCTTTAGAGAATGAGGTTGTCCTTTGATGCTAATTTACTCAAAATTGTGAGCAACCTTTGCAGATGATTCGCCTTTGTTTTTTGTTTAGCAGGCATGAGTAGAAGAACTTACAAGCGTTTCTGCATCACATAAGTACTTTCAAAAGAAGCATGTGTCAAGGAAGCGCTTTGACAACTCTTTTACGTATGCTTGGATTTCAGTATACTTCAAATAAACACACTTATAAAAACATAAAAGAGATAATTTCGACCAATTGTATTATTACACTTGGTGTAACAGGCCATGTTCGCGATACATAATTGAGGATCCAGTACAAAATGCAAGTTGGCAGCTTGTGAGTGCTATCACAAGAGAAATTTGGGTCATATTGCTTGACTAGCTGACTAGATTGGCCACCTAGTAAATAATGGCACGTCATTAGTTACTGCCACATAAAATTCCACTAACAAATATATTATCATTTATGTAATCAAAATATGAATAATATAAATAACATGTTTGTTGATAGTGTGCCAGTATATTTGTCGATTTTAAATGATCGAACTAACCAGCTGATTAGGCGGCCATGCCGTCACATAATTTGGCTCCATGCAAAACATTCTCAGCCTCTGCTTACATTTCAATTTGATGGGTGCAAGGAATCCACAAAAAACATTAGGGTTCCTATCATTTCTTTGATTTTAAGTCATCAATCATTTTGGAAATAATTAAAATTAGGGTAAATAAGAGTTGGTAGAGAGATAATGTCTTCTACAAAATCTCCACATAGCTGATTGAGTATTGCATAAGACTTATTTAACACATTTGCTAAGAAAATACACTTGTTTAATATGGATGAATTTTATTTCTACACGACTTTTAAAATTTGAAAATACGAACTTAATTTATATGAAAGTCACCTTCCTATTGTCATTTTCATTTCAAGCTAGCAAGTAATGACTAAGGGAGCAAGTAGTGACTAAGAGGAGTTGTTGCCTTCCAAAATAACTAATGCCAACGAGACCCAACTCAACCAAATGGTCAAAGACATACACATAACGTTAAATATAAATATATATATATATATAGGAAGCTTTTAAGGGAATGGATCTTTATTTTTTTTTATAAAAATGGGGATTAGTTGTGGGGCCCACATCACATCGAACTTTAATGATCCAAACGTCTATTTTTCAAGTTGTACCTCATAAATTATCCTTACAAAATATTAGCTAAATCGGAAATATTTAAGACATCCAATTAGGTTCAAAAAAATGAACAAATACTTTATTATATAAGAAACAATGAAATTTGATCTTGATAATTAAATAGGCAAATGGTTTTAGATTGAATTGAATTTTTGCAAGGATGATCTATGAATCGAAACTAACAAAATAGACGGTTCAGATCGTTGAAATTCGATGTGGAATGAACCCCAGGCCTAATTCCCTTTTTTTTTTTCCAAAAAATGAGGATCTCTTTGCATAAAAGGCCTGTATTTGTGTGTGTGTGTGTGTGTGTGTTTATTTATGACTTGCATGGTTCAACAATTGTTGGGGGGGGGGGAATCTTTTAGTATTGAGAATTGCATGATCACGTTGTGTTACTAATTTACGTGTTATGATACAGAAAAGACAACATGATTTCAATTTTACGGATATGCAACTTAAATAGTTAACAACGTTTTATCCATACACATGAGAGCACGTGTCCAAATTCGTGTAAGCATGCAAGAGTCATAGTCATTGAAATATTCATAGCTACAAAGTTTGACATACAAAGTTACTTGGATGCATAGATGGCTCTACAAGACAATGACCAATAACCAAACACTAGAAACATTAATCAAAGTGGTGGAATTTGGAAGCTTTAGAATTTTCTGATAAAATAGGGTTTGAAGGGCTGTCATTGTCTCTCTCAACTCCCCTTTATCTTTTGTAACTATAAAATAAGAATCATAAATCAATGGATATTACAAGCAGAGAGAGAGAGAGAGAGAGAGAGAGAGAGAGAGAGAGAAAGAGAGAGGAGAAAATGAAGTTATGGAGGAGAGGGTTGTTTGTGGTGTTGGTCATGATGTTTATGCAGGGGAAGGAATCAGAGGGACGGTTAGTAGAAAACTTCTACAGCTCTAGTTGTCCAAATGTTGAATCCATAGTGAACCAGGCAGTCTCTCGGAAAAGAGATCAAACGATTATCACACTCGCGGCGACTCTGCGATTATTTTTCCATGACTGCTTTGTTGAGGTAATGTTGCAAACTTGCATCCCAAGCATTGTGTTTAGAATGTTCCAAATAGTGATCTAAGTTCCCAACATCGTTTGATCAATTTAGGGATGCGATGCGTCGATCATTATTGCTAACGGGGACGCAGAGAAGGATTTTGCCGATAATCTTTCATTAGCAGGAGACGGGTTTGACACCGTGATCAAGGCAAAGCAAGCAGTGGAAGCACAATGCCCTGGCGTCGTGTCTTGCGCTGATATTCTGGCTGTCGCTGCCCGCGACTGTGTAGTCCTTGTAAGTCTTGTCATTAGACTCAATGACTAATGTTCCACAACAGAGTGTCTCATGTTCTGCATTCAAATTCTCTGCAGGCAGGAGGCCCTTCATTCCCTGTGGAATTGGGACGCCGCGATGGACTCATCTCGAAAGCTTCCCGTGTGGCTGGGAACTTGCCAGAACCGACCTTTAATCTCAACCAACTCACCACCATGTTTGCCATACACAATCTTTCCCTAACGGATGTCATTGCGTTGTCTGGAGCACATACTCTTGGCTTTTCACACTGCAATCGCTTCTCAAACCGCCTCTACAACTTCTCGTCGTCCTCTCCTGTTGACCCTTCTCTGAATCCTGACTACGCCAAGCAGTTGATGGCAACCTGCCCCAAAGTGGTAGACCCCAACATTGTCATGCCCTTGGATCCTGACACGTCCTTCACATTTGACAACGCTTATTACAGAAACTTGGTTGCCGGGAAAGGGTTGTTGAGTTCAGACCAGGTTCTATTCTCTGACTCCGCATCTCGGTCTACTGTCCTCGATTTCGCTAACAACGCAGATAACTTCAACGGAGCGTTTGTCACCGCCATGAGGAAACTCGGAAGGGTCGGCGTCAAGACTGGTAATCAAGGGGAGATCAGGAGAGACTGCAACACCTTCAATTCATGAGATAGCAGGATTCCACGTTGTACGTAGAGCTTTCAATAGATCAGATTTCGGTTCAATCCAATACGAACCCAATAATCCGATTAATAACAAGTTACATCTATTCAATCTAAATCTAATTGTTAATGTTTATGGATTAAGAAGTTGAATTTGATAATCCGAAAACGATGGCAACCCAATAATCCAATTAATAATAAATTAGATATGAGACGAGACCAATTCGATCAAAATTTAATTATGTTACATGTCCAATTGTACGCCCCATAACGAAAAATAAAATGTCACACTTATGCATGTAAAAACGGTCTACCCTCAAAGGGCCGCCACGAGTTCACCTTCTTCCTTTAGGCTATGGGATGTTCCGAATTCAGAGTCGGGCTTTATTGGACCCGTTTTGACAAGATTTGGTTCTTGCATAACTGCAATTTACGCTCTGAACCGGCTCAAGACTCGGTCCAAATCCAAAACCCAGCCCCTATTAAGAGCAATTTCACCCCTAAAGACTTTAGGCCGGTCTCTTGCTTGGCTTGGGTTGGGTGCAGGTCGAAATGCTAGGCTGGAGTGGATAACCTGGGTGCCAGGCTGGTTTTTTGGCTAGGTGCTGGCCTAGCCAACTCCGTTCCTTTTATGTAATATGTTTTAAGGAACCTTTAGTTCAAGTGGTTACATAGAATTTACCCATGCATGCGTTTATAATCCTAGCTTCGATTCACCCTCCACGGTCCACACTATCTTTCAAAAAAAAAAAAAAAAAAAAAAAGACGAGAATCACTTTTGAAATGATTAAAAATTAAAATTAGGGTAAATAATTAAGAGTTGGTAGAAAATTTATGGTCTTTTACAGAGTATGCTTATACACTATGCCAGGCATGGCACGACAGTAACATGCTATTGCTAATATTTAAATTAACACATTTACTAAATAAAATAAAATACTTTTTTAAAACGGCAGAGTGTCCGTTCCACACCACGTTTAAAATTTCAAAACATGAACTATAAATGATTTATGAACTAAAAATGAATATCACCTAATTCAATCAAATGATCAAATAAATGTATGAACATATGACTTCAAGTGTGAAACAAAAAGTTCGAACTGCTTAGCGTGACAGTCATATTAAGAGTGTGCTGAATTAACGCATTATGATATAACAACAATAATAATTATGTCTTATCTTATTAAGTGGAGTCAGCTAGATGAATCGTAGGATGCGCTAGGTTTTGCTACATTTTTTTTTTATTTCTTAAAGTCTCTATCCAAGTCTTCCTCTACTCATTTTACCTTGAGCATCCGTCCTATAGTCACATTTTCTAACGAAGCATCAGTAGGTTATTCGCATCTTCTAATAATTATGTCATCAAGTCTTCCTTCATCTTCCTCTACCCATTTTTCCAAGATGCTGTGATAGGGATAGATAAATGTCATTGTCTTTCCATGTCATCTCCCTTGAATCTTCTATCACAATAAAAAGGTTCCTCTACCCATATTTCACTTAAACAGGTTCATAAGTGAAACAGAGCCAGAGAAAAACAGAGCTAGAGGGAGAAAATGGAGGTATGGAGAGGGAATTGGATCCTCTCCGGATCCACACATCATTAGCCTGCTGAGTATGCGATCCGGCCCATTGATATTTGATCTAATAGCTACAAACAAGAAGCCCTCTAAAATTTATAATAATTGTAGCCGTTAGATCAAATTTCAAAGGGCCGGATCACCTGTTCAGCAGGCTCATGATATGTGGATCTGGTTCCGCATGGAGAGGGTTTGTTTTGGTCCTTGCTTTGATGATTCTGCAGGGGAGGGATTCAGAGTAGCAGAGAACTTCTACGGCTCTAGTTGTCCAAATGTTGAATCCATCGTGAAGCAGGCAGTCGATATAAAGAGACGCCAAGCGCCTCCCACAATCGCGGGCACTCTGCGATTATTTTTCCATGACTCCTTTGTTGAGGTAATGTTGCAAACTTGCAAGCCAAGCATCATGTTTAAATTGTTAAGAGTCAAAAGTTCCCAACTTCATTTGAACTTTGCAATATTCAATGGCAGGGATGCGATGCATCGATCATGATCGCTTCACCAAACGGGGATGCAGAGAAGAACTTCACTGATACTCTGTCGTTACCAGGAGACGGGTTTGACACCGTGAGCAAGGCAAAGCAAGCAGTGGAAGCACAATGCCCTGGTGTCGTCTCTTGTGCTGACATTTTAGCTATGGTTGCCTGAGATTGTGTATTCTTTGCAAGTGTTGTCTTGAGACTGAGTTGTCACATCCACTGGACAATGTACTACTTCTCTCATGTTCCACATTCAAATTTTCTGGCGGCAGGAGGCCCTTCCTTCCCCGTAGAATTGGGACGCCGTGATGGACTCATTTCGAAAGCCTCACAGGTTGCTGGGAGCTTGCCAGAACCTTTCTTTGATTTGTTGCAACTCAATACCATGTTTGCCAAACACAATGTTTCCCAAAGTGATGTCACTGCATTGTCCGGAGCTCATACTCTCGGCGTTTCACACTGCAATCGCTTCTCAGACCGCCTCTACAACTTCTCATCGTCCACTCCTGTCGACCCTTCTCTAAATCCTGACTATGCCAAGCGGTTGAAGGTAACCTGCTCCAAAGAGGCAGACCCCGGCGCAATCAGTGACTTGGACCCTGACACCCCATTTACATTTGACAATGTTTATTACAAAAACTTGGTTGGCGGGAAAGGGTTGTTGAGCTCACATCAGGCTCTTTTCTCCGACTCTGCATCACAGCCCACTGTCCTTTTTGCTAAGAACTCAGGTAACTTCAACAGAGCCTTCGTCGCTGCCATGAGGAAGCTTCAAAGAGTCGGTGTTAAGATTTGTAATCAAGGGGAGATCAGGAGAGACTGCACCACCTTCAATTCACGATCATCGAAAGCCAAGAAATATTCATCATGGTATGACCTACTGGTTCTAATCAGTAGGATTAATAAGCACCCGATAATCTCCGAAGAAGAATTTATTTCTCAGGAATTTAAGTTTTTCATTGTTAATTGTAATTGTTCCTTATTTTGACGAAAATCTGCCATCTTTTTCAATCACTGGAAGTAAATATGATCCTTGCAAAACAAGTAAGTATATGAAGCTAACGAAACAAAACACCGGCAACAACAAAATGAGAGACAATCTTACTATCAATTAATGGGAAACTTATGGACACAACTGATCATGAAACAAAAAATTTCAATGTCAATTGACAGGCAAAATTCAATACAACGTTCTGATACTCCAAAAGACAACCTTACATGACCAAACATAGCACTGAATTGGGACACTGATCCTCGAGAGTTCTGAAGAGGCGTATATTTGCCTTAAATCATCCTTGAAATGTGGTTACAGAAACACACAAAGAATCTACACAACCTCAGGCAAAGTATAGAAACATCAAACAATTTGGAAGAAATACAATGTCGTTCGAAAAGGGCAACTCAGAAAAAAATACAGGATGTATTGGATGGAAGCCTCAGCTCATGAAAGCCCAGCTGGACGTGATTTTCCATACAGGTGGGCATATACAATCTTAGTCCGATGTACCAGAATCATGCTTAAAACAAAGGCAACAACGCATAATCCGGACATGATTAACGAAGTTAAGAAGAAGCATATAGAACCGTCACACTTTGGTGCGTCCATTCGAAGCATGCCTTGGAAAACTGATGTTCCTGGACTCATGTGCGGGTGATGGTGCTGATGAGCTTGCTTCTCAGCTTCAAAGTCGTATATACTGCTAGCAATCACGCCAGAAAAGAGCAACGAACCAGCAGGGTTTGCAATTGTGAGGAAATTGTATAAAGCCCCGAACTTTTTCAAGCCAAACAATTCAGAAGCAGCAGCTGGCACAATCGCCCAATGAGCCCCGTAGCCTAGTCCAACCAAGATGGTGGCAATGTGCATTGCCCCAGGCCATCCGAAAGCAATGAAGATATGCCCAACTGCCATAAGGAGTTGTGCCACAGCCATTGCTACCGGTCTTGGATAAGCAAAGTCCCTATCGAATGCATAGCGATGTATGAGAATTGAGAAGTCACAAAGCCAAGTTTAAATAATTTCTACAGAAACTCTAGATGAGAATGTAATCAGTTCATACCTCACAATAATCTCAGAGAAGTAACCGCCACCAACCCGACCAAGAAAGTTCCAGATGCTGATCATGGATACAAATATATGCGTATTGTCATACCCGAGAGACTGGCTCATCTGACCGAGGTTGTCAATCACCGTTAAACCAGATCCAGAACCCAAGAGAAGTGAGAAAAAAATAAGCCAAAAGTCAGCTTTGATCAAAGCTTGTGTCAATGTGAAGTCCTCCCCTCTATGCGGACCGCTCCTCCTCTTAACCCTAACTGCTCCATCGGCAGCTGCTTGGAATAGTTTCGATTGCAATTGAGCAATTCGTTTTTGCCTTTCGGATGCTGGAAGTAAGTCCATTTCCTTAGGCTTCTCGTCTTCCACCTCACTAAATATTACCTCATTTGCATCGTGCCCAGATTTCCCGCGGTCTTGTGTCTGTGGCTCGGGTAGGAGTGCCTCTTCTTCTAGAGATCTTGCCTCGGAGGAAATGCTCAACGAAATGGGAATCACAATGGGAATCAACAGGAGCACAAACAAAACCGCTGTAAATATAACCATCACGGTGTGGCTCAAATCAATTAGATCTTCAACTAGCATGACCCCCATCAAATAAGCAGCTAATAGGAGGCACAGGCTATAAATAAACGTGAAGCTCATGGCATCGGTTGGCCGGACTTGTCTGTGACCTCCAACTGGTCTGACTATAAACATTAATGCAATAACCACCATTGCTGGACCAACCGCAACCATGAAAATCAAAGATGCATGGTCTGGGGAATGGATCATCACATATATCTGAGTCAGAATTGCGCCGCTCAACCCAGCAAAGCCCTTGAGTATTCCAACCACGGGACCCCGACTTTTTGGGAAGTTTTGCACACAAGAGACCAGAGCAACTGTGTTGAAGAAGGTCTCGCCGTTTGTTCCCACGAATATAAGAATGCACATCTGCGAAATTGAAAATTGTATTTGTTAAAGATTAAACCAAGGCAAGAAAGATGATAGAAAGTAACAGGACTCCGTCTTATCAACTCAACTTCTCAAACCATATATACCAAGAAACACTCTATCCATTTCCAGAGTTTCAATCAGTATATATCCGCAAAATGAACAAAAAGAAGTGATTTTCGCACTCTCCTTTTTCTCCGCCTACCCTCCTCCCTCTCTTTTAGCCTTTGGATTGGATTACCAAAGGAAATAAAGAGACATAAATAGGGCAAAGAGTGCAGAACAAGAAAAAGGGAGTGAGAAAATCACCAAATACCATCCACAACGGCAAAACACACGATCAAGCAATAAAAAAAAAAGTAACTAAAGTAAAAGAAATACAAGAAAAGCAAAGAACTTTGGTTTGATATGATACTCACAGCCCACAAGTTCAACGAAGGAGCTCGACCAGTAACAACAAGCCACACCCAACCGTACCCAACAAAATTCATCAGAGCGCCAACGAGCAGCGCCGCCCACAGAGGCAGCACCTCGCACAAACTCCCCGCCAAAAACCCAACGCTGTCCCCGAGATCTTTAGCCACCCCCAGCCGCGAAATCTGCCGCTGATTGTAGTCCATGGAGCTCTTGATCACCGGCGATATGCTCCCGAACAAGTAGCCGATTCCCGCACAGGACTGCACCCACATTGCCGCCACGAAAACCAGCCATCGGTTGCTGAAGAAGGACCGCAGCTTCTCCTGCACCCGACCCATCACAGAAAAGTGATATTTTCGATGATTTTCAGTTAAAGAGATGATTTTTTTTGTTGGGTTTTTATTTATTCACAATTTATGAGAAGATTAGGAGGAGGAAGAAGAAGAAGATATGTATTCCGGTGACGGTAGTAGGCTGGGGGCGGCTGATGGTGCTGTGCTGGTCTGGGACACTCAGTGACAGGTTTTTATATTAATTTAAATTTGTCCATGTGACTGAAAATTTGTCGATCTGTCGATCTTTCATTGGTTCGTGGATACCCGTACCAGCGAATTTTGAGAAAATTAAGAATAACGATAACCAAACAAAGTGCAGCCTTTTGCGATGAAGTAGGTTGTCGTTTTAGCATTTGTTGCATAAGGAAGTGCTGCGTAACATGCGGTCGGTGGACTAGCTTATAAAAAAATGGAAAAGGAAAACGACATGGACCATGTGGTCTGCTCTTTATTCTTCCACTTGATGAATTATGTCGTTTCCTCAATAATTATGTAAGGGACATGGATCTGGGGATTCGGATCCATGTATCTTAATCCATTAAATTCATATATTCAAACCATTGAAATTTGATCAAACGGTTAAAGTTATTATAACTTTTAAAATAAGTCATTGTTTATAGCCGTTTGATTAAATTTCAATGATCCGGATACATGAATTTAATGGATTATGATACATGGATACGAAAAGAACTCATGTCCTTATGTAAGGACCCCAGTTAATATTTTGCTTGATCATGACTAGTAATATACTAATATACTAATCCTGAAATAATTAGAAAATAATATTTTTCGATATCTTCTTATTAAGTAGTTGTCTTTCTCATTGGTATCAATCCAAAATGAACGAGCAGAGTCGCATCTTCGAATAATGATCACATGACTACATGTCAGAAGAATCATCTCATTACATTCAACCCTCATGAACTCTTTTGTTCAAGCTTAGCTTGATGGTTTGCTTTAAAGTTTATGCGGAGTTCCGATGTATATGGGTGTAAGGAATCACTTAGATACAATGTTATAGTGGCTGAAAGGTAGTTATCTTTTATGACGGTATTTCATATTAGTAAATAACTTTAGAAGTAAGAGAGTGAACAAGATTCTAAAATCTTCATTGATAATATTAATTTTGGGTATGAGATTCTCTCTCTCTCTTTTTTTTTTTTTATTGAATTGGAAGCAATGTATTCATTAATCAAACTCATGAAGAGTTACATATGTCTTGGAATAGAAGCTCCTGAATAAGAATAGGAGGCTCCTCAAACCAAACTAAATTATTGCTACTAAACAAAGCAAACTTCGCAAGCCGGTGTGCAACACCATTACATAAGCGAGAGACATGAATAAACCTCACCATAGGGAAAGTGGATGCTAGCTGCAGTACATTGTCCGCTATCATACTAATCGTTGATGAGTCTGAATGAGTCTGATTGAGAGTTGCAATGGCCTTCATGTAGTCACTCTCTACCACGACCTGTTGGGAGCCTTGCTGCTGAGCCATCTGCAAGCCATACCTCACTGCATACAGCTCCAATATCAGCACCACCTCCACACCACTCAACTTGTCTTGATTATTCAGTGCCACCCACATGTGAGTCGGGGTAGACCATTGTGGGTGGGGTAGAGAGGCCCACCATGGTATGAGATTCTCTTAATCAATGATATTTAACGTGTGAATTTTTATTTTGAAAATTTATGTTTTTCGTCATATTTTTCGTGAAACTAACTTTATAGTGGATATTATAAAAGTAAAAAATAATCTAAATTAATTTCAAATTTAATTGTGGCTTGTGCGTGCTCATGGATTTTTTTACTTTGTAATTTTTATAAACAAATAAAACTATCAAAAAACCAAAAAAGATGTTTAATAAAAGAAAGATGAGGTAAGAAATACATCCAGGCACTTCATAACAAGAATGTCGATATGTCCGAGTGGTTAAGGAGACAGACTTGAAATCTGTTGGGCTTCGCCCGCGCAGGTTCGAACCCTGCTGTCGACGATTTTCTTTTTCATTATACATATTTTATTATTTGGGCTCGGCCCACATCCATTTGTCCAGTTGGGTTTGTTGGCTTTGCATCTTTGGGCTCATTTGAGCTAATAGTCTATTTTTTTCGTTTATTAATACAAAATTAAGAACGCCTCTAAAGGAGATGTTAAATTTTTAAACATCAAAATGATAGTTGATAGCTTATGTGGTAATTTGACATTTTGTACAATATTTTGCTCCATCCGATATGTCAAATAATAATGTCATTTAATAAATTTTTTTATCTTTTGTGGAGTCCAATGATTAAAGCAACCAATCAAATATTTAAAAAATACAACAACATTTATTATATATTATATTAATTTCTTAAAATCTCATTTCATAAATTTGACATTTACTGTCAAATTTGACAGTAAAGGGCTTTGCCTTCAAATGACTCAGCGCCACCTAAGAAATTGAAGGCTCGTTTGGAGAGAGTTTGTTGCCATTTTTTAGTGTTGTATGCCTATGTAGCAATTTTGACATCTCCTTTAAAGATGCTCTAAAGATAGTAGATAATCTTAGACAACGGAGTATATGGTATTTACTATTTACCTATAAAGATTTTGGTCTTTGTTGGGTAATATTTGGATGCAAGCAATATAGTCAGGAAAAATCGAACTCAAGACCTTGTGGGGAGGGAAATTTGAACTTAGGCTCACTCGATTAACTAGAGTTGGTCATTTTAACCCCTCCAGTTGATCTAAGTCACCAAAAATTTGAACTCGGGATACTTCGGTTGAAGCAGATTGATCTTTGCCGGTATTCCAATTATATATCCGTATGTGACTGGCCGGTAAAACCCGGCCACAAGGCAACAAAGGTCTTTTTGTTAAATACCAAATTGATCTCTTAAGCAATTGAAAAGTGTCTTTGAGATCCAAATGCTTCACCAGAATCAAATTTGGTTGAAAGAAAGGGGGCCAATACTTAATAGGATTTCAGAAAAGGAATAGGAAAACAACTATTTTTATACATAATGCCTCAGTGACAAGAAAGCTCCCTACCATCAATCTTATTATCTCAATTTCTAATGGTTCTTAAAAAACACTGACATCAGAAGTCGGGTTAAACTAATGAGAGATTCTTAAATGCTACTGACTGTATAATTAAGAATTCATCGCTATGATTACATGACACAAGAGATATAAATACATAATAGTAAGATATGTATTTTCTGTAAATTGTGGGTATCAGCATCTACGGCAAAAGTACAGTTGAGTAGCATTCTTGTAGGGTTTTGTTGTCATGCGGGAAGCTTCCTTTAATTAGGATGCACGTGATGTGAGGTGTAAACTACCAAAGTACTAGAAAATGTGAATGTGGATTTTTTTTTTTTTAATTTTTTAATTTTAGGGTCGGAAAATTGAACCCAGAACGCGTCGCGTAAAATTCGGATCAGGAATTCATTTCCAACCATTGAGCCACGCTATGGTTGTTGTGAATGTGGAAATTGGAATAGCTTGATACTCTAACCTTACACTTAACCTTTTCTCCCTAGTCATCAATCCCTTGTCTCTTCCTCCCAAATGCTCAACTTTATAATCATGCATACCTTTCATCTTTCTTTCCCTCGTACCATTACCAAACAATCCTTATCCCACTCATTATACCAGCAAATCACAATCAGATCACAGCTAACACACATTTCTTAAGTTTTGGGAGAGGTCAAGCGATCAAGCGCGTGACATATCGAAGGAAGAAGATGTCGGATTGGGGGCCGGTTTTCATAGCAGTGCTTTTGTTTGTACTGTTGACACCAGGACTGCTGATTCAGATGCCGGGAAAGAGCCGGTTTGTGGAGTTCGGAAACTTTCAGACGAGTGGAGTGTCCATACTGGTTCATTCCATAATCTACTTTGCTCTCATTTGCATCTTCTTATTAGCCATTGGTGTCCACATGTATTTTGGCTCTTAATTATCACTTGGTTGCACCAGTGTATTATCCCTTAATTTGCTTGTTTGTCTCTGCATCTGGATTTGATCTTGTACTAATGTTTGGATTTTCCTTCCTTCGTTTCGGAGATTTAAATTGCTCGTTAGGATCGTGTTCATTGTTAAATGATAGTCAAGTAGTGAAGGTAAAGATTTCTCTCCGTCTACATTGTTTGTGCCGTTGATTTTTAGGTTTGCTGGGTGCTGGATTTTAACAAGAAACATCAGTACAGATGGTCAAATAATTCGTATAATTTTCTGTTTTATAACCATTTAACGACATGTGATTCAGAATCTGTGGATAGGTCATCAAAACACGCTAGCTTAATCAGTAGCTGAGCCGAGAATTATGCGAATATTTAGCGTAGAATTAACCGAAGTTTCTAAGAATTAAAGCAACGAGCTTAATTAATTAGCCTCCATGTTCCTTCTAGGTGAGTTCCTAGCTAAGGCTTTAACTGGGGAACTTCTAAATTGATTAACCAACTAAACAAAATTAATTAAACGGAAAAAATGTGAAATAATATGCTGATCTCTCCGTTACATGTCTAAGATCATGTTTATTGCTGAGATCCTTGTTAGCGATATTTCATCATGAAATAATTACATTTATGCAGATTATGGAAGGTAAATGAAAGCATAAAGACCCTTGAAAAATAGAAAGATTGGTATGAGTTCTTCATTTCACATAGCAGAATTCAGGAAGGTAAAATGGTAAATAGAAAATAGTAAATAAAAGCAAGTAAAACTACAGAATTAACTCCACCCTTCAGCTGGTGTGCCAAAACCACAACATTTCTTGGATCCTAAGCATAGATGTGAATGTCAAGAATAACGAGAAACAGAATGATGAGCAAACCATAGATCACGGCGTGCAACAATATCGATGCGATGCTCGTTTTCATGTTCATGAGTTCGAAGGGACGTTCCCTGCCGGGCATCTGAAACACCAATCCTGGCGACAGAAACGCAAATAGCGCGGATGCTATCAGCGGAGCTGCCCAATTTTTCATTGTCAAAACAAGATGTCACAGCAGAAGAATAAGGGAGGAGGAGGAGGAGGGGAAGAATGTAGCAAAAGTGTATAAAAAAAAAGGAGCTTTAGATGCTTTATAATTTGGATTTATGCCCTTGAAAGAGGGGAATAAGAATCCCTTAAAGCTAGAAAGAACATATTTATTCCACTTTAATTAGCCTTTTTATTTGAATTTTAACTGCTTTGTTGTTGCAGTTGTTAAATTGTTTAAGTAGAAATGAGATGTTTGATTAGAGGAAATTCTAGAATACAGCAGATCATCTCATCTTTATGATTATTACTAGTACAAAAATATTTCATCGAAACCATGTCCCTGCATTCCAATCTCATCCACCATTCTCTCAATCACACCTTTTAAATTTTGAGTGGACAATTACTTTATCTAAACCGTGTTCTCGACGCACTCAAAGTTTTATCGTCTAAAAAGCTCGAAGTTTTACAACCACATTTCAATGTCCGCTAAGGATTTGTCAAAGATGTAAAGAATAATTAAAAAAATAAAAGCTTTGAACTAGTGGATGGTGGGTCCAGATTGCACAAATCTACTCTGTAACCCAAAGCAGAGAATCGAACCTTCATCAGTAGCCAGTGGGCTAGTAGCTTCCTTGTCTCCACTGCTCGCCATGGTTGCTTGAAAATTACAATCACAAAATTACAAAATCGTTTCCCAAATTCCGAATCCCAAGTGTCACTCTCGCTCACTCAAAAACCCTAATAAAATACGCAAAGCAATTCATCCCCAATTCCTCCATTTCGTCACAGCAACCGAAAGCTGGCAACTTTAACCCCCAGCTAAAAAACCCAAATCCGAAAATCCAGCATTTGATCTGAAAACTGATTTTTTGAGGACGCAACAATGGCGGACTGGGGCCCAATACTGATAGGGGTGGTGCTGTTCATCCTGCTGCAACCGGGGCTGCTCTTCGCTTTACCGGGAAACAGCAAGCAGGTGGAGTTTGCGCACATGAAGACCAACGGCAAGGCCATAGCTGTCCATACTCTCATCTTCTTCGCTCTGTACGCCATTCTCATCCTGGCCGTCCACGTCCACATCTATACCGGTTGATCCGGTACCGCTACCCTCCGCCGCTTTGGATCTCATATGTATGTTGGTCTGTCTCTCTTCTGGGCTGGCTTGTTGTAACTTAGTATTTGTACAATTTTCTTTTGAGCTCCATATAAATGTAAAGCACAAATCTGTTTTCTGACTTGAAGAAGAAGATGCAGCTGCTTGCTTATGAATTCTGCTCTGATCTGAGATATGAGAAACCCCTTTTTTTAAATTAAATTCTGTCTACCAACTAATTAAGGTGCAATTTAATTACTGTTCTTTTATTTGTTAAATGTTGTAGAATAGTGGTCTGAACTTGTTTACTTGATTGTAGCCAAGTTGGATTAGAATCTTTCTGCCAGTGGATTAGGTTAATTAGATTAGATTAGAATATCGCTCGAACTTTGAATGAGACATCTAGAGTGGTGTTCGGAATTTGAATAGCTACTCGTTTAGAAGGCTATGAATGTCTAGGCTTATTGGTGTCAAAAATCCGTTTGCTAGTCGTTGATATGCAAAATTCCAGAGTCGGATCTGTTGACGCTTAGGGGATTCATTTTGTTAAGCTTCACATTGCGCAGATAGATACGGTAGGTTCTTATCTAGAACTTTCCCCCTTAGGACGTTTGCGCATGCTTGGATGACAATAATACTCAATAAAATTGTAAGTCAATTCCATAAAATTAGGTTTATTACAATGTTCATGATGCTATAAAACTTAAACATAATGGACCGAAAACTTAGCATCACTACAAGCAAATTC
This sequence comes from Pyrus x bretschneideri, assembly GCF_019419815.1. NCBI lineage: Eukaryota > Viridiplantae > Streptophyta > Magnoliopsida > Rosales > Rosaceae > Pyrus > Pyrus x bretschneideri. The sequence continues at coordinate 520,954 of NW_025999413.1, read as the reverse complement.
ATTGAGATGCTCCTTTACAATGTCCGTGTCAAGTGTGAATGTGAACCAAACCAATCATGTAGCACTACACCGTTAAACTAGGAACACAGTATAAGCCATAAGGGAAGAAGAAAATCCGAATAAGGAGTTCGTTTACAAAAAGATGAAAATATATCGCAATATAAAAAGAAAAGAACAAACTACTCCAACTATGGGTGGTGGCTGAAAACAATATGGATTAGTTGAAATGTATGTGAATACCAATTGCAATGATCAAGATGGTGATTATGCAGAAGTATATGACGGCATGAACAAGAATAGCAATCCCGCTTGTGGCCATGTTTCCGAACTCCATCACCCTATGTCTTGCCGGTAGTTGGAATAGCAGCCCGGGCGACAGGAGGATGAACAAAACAACTGCAACAACAACCGGCCCCCAATCAGCACTCATCTTTCTATCTCTCCTCTCTCTCTCTCTAGGTAAGTTGGAATGAAGAGGTATGAAAACTTTGAGGCTTCTTTCTCTCGAAACAGATAAACAGAGCGTTGTGCTGTTTCCGAATATGTAGAAGGATGGAGCCTAATGTCTTAGCGAAGAAGGAGAGACGGATGCTAAACTTAGTGAGAAAGAAGAGAGTGGGATTAAAAGAGGAGAAAGGTATTAGGAGAAGGTGGCGGATTGCTTTATGGACAGCAAAACAAAGATGTTTGCTTTCGTAAGCTTCCAATAATTGTTCGTTTCCAGAAATATCGTAAAGTAATATGTGGGAGAATGAAGTATAAAGTTGAGTTGGTATATGCACATGTTTGGAATGCTTTTCTTGTTTGGTCTAACTTTCTACAGGAAAAAGCTAGAATGCATACATCAAGGAATTATCATGTCCGCTACTTGAGTTGACTGCGGTCGATAAAGAAAACAGACGGAACTGCATAAATCGTTCCCGTGTTGTCTCATGTTGACCCGTATGTGGTAAAAATAGTGTTATATTCACGTGGGGATCAACCTCAATCAAAATCGATATTTTCATCCAAAAGTACACATGGGTTTCACAATGGTAAAGAATTTCATTTCTTAATTGTGACCGAGATTGGTAACCGGCTCCATTGTATGGATTTGATTAACGGTTTTTTTTTTACCACACTGGGGCTTACTTCTATGAGCAAGTATTCATTAGGTTTGTCTGAATAGGGCAACTCTCACACGAATTAAGGATTGTGAGATTGTGAGTCGTCATGTTTTGTAAGAGGGCCACAAATGACACGATTGAAGCATCCTTACACGAGTTTTTTTTCATATCTGTAAGAGTACTGATGTTCATAATATGTTTTTGTATCACATTTTCATACCACCGTAGGTGGCATTTGACGTAGATAGCCACATTATTTGAATTAATCAGATTTTTAATTTAGTTCATTATTTAATAAACTAATAATTAAAAAAAATAGGTTAATTAAATAATGATTGTGGTATACGAGAAGTTTTTCTCCTTCATTTTCTTGGGATTTGCAAATTTTTTAAATGATGTTGTTGTCCACATCAGATGCCACCTAAGGTGGTATAGAAATGTGGTATAAAAACATGGTATGAATAGCATTACTTCATCTGTAATTTAGCCAAACTTTTTTGGCTACAAATTAATACGATGATGTTCGAGAACAAATTGGACCCACAAATGATAACTTATTGGGCCTATGTTTAGGCCCAAGAATAATTGGATTTGGGCAAGAAACAAGAGCCCAAAATCAAATCACCGTAGCCCATATTTTCCAAAAGTCCAAACAAAAGTACCACGTAATGCCATCCAATGAGTAAAACGAGGAAGCCGTTTTTGTCCGAAGGAAAGATACCGTCGGCTGTTTTCTAACTCTTTGCTTCGTCGTGGAGGCCGGAGTATTCTACCTCTTTCTGTCTCGTTGAATTCCCATTTTGTCCCTTTCCCGCCCGGACTCACCCTTTTTATGCTCCTTCCTTCTCGTTGCCCTTTCATTTCCACTTCCACCGTACCAGTCATCGTCTTCTTTATTATTCTATCCATCAACGTTGCTCGGAGCCTCGACCTTACTGCGAAACTAGTTAGTTGAAAGCATGGCGGATTGGGGGCCAGTGGTGATAGCGGTGGTGCTTTTTGTGTTGTTGACGCCGGGGCTGCTGTTTCAGCTGCCCGGGAACAGCCGGGTGGCGGAGTTCAACAACATGCAGACCAGCGGGGTTTCCATCTTGGTTCACACCATCATTTACTTTGGCCTCATCACCATTTTCCTCATCGCTATCGGCGTTCACATCTCCACTGGCTAGCTTATATGCACGCTATCCATCTCCAACATTTACATTTTTCCGATCCGCGCGCATGCAGGGGGATGCATGAATGAATTGTTTTGTGATTTTAGTAAGAGTTGAGTGTGTTCGATGAAATTTATCAGCACCTGCTGTCTATGAATGTTACATGTTTGAAAACTTGAAAGCAAGCTACTTGGATCAGTCTCACTAATTAAGTGCGTGTTTGGTTCACTCGCGGAACTGGTTCTTCAAAAATGAATTAACATAAGCCAAAGCAAGATGAATAAAACGTTAACACATATTTTGTGCACCAAAAGAAAAATTCAACACGATATAAGCTTTTGCTGCTCGTAATATTCTCTGCAATTGTTGTCTCGATTAGAGTGATATGGTCTCCCCAACCAACGATGGTTTTGTTATAGTCGCGATAACATTGTACGTATCTTTGTACAAGACGTTATGTTTTTCATTTTTAAGGTAGATTTGACTTCGGTAACCGTGTACGAGCTTACTCATTACATCTGTTTATACAAATTATCCCTAGATCAGTATATTGGTCACTAAAAACAATATATCAATGTTGTATTCTTGTCTTGTTGATTAATAAAATATCGTTATTCCTCGTCATAAAAAAATCAATTCAATCTGGGGAGGGCTAGGCTAAATCTTGATCTGGGCCCACATATAGAAGATTTCACGTCTAAATTATGTTGGGCCATACAAGTCTCATCAATTTTGCCTTTAATTGTTAGTAACCCAACAGCCCAACACGAGAGACAGGTGTATATTGTTCCCCTTTTTTTGTTGGACCGACTGCGAAGAGGTTTCATATTCCAACACGTTCAGTCATCTTACTGATACGTGGTCACGTTTGTTTTTGAGTGGCAAAGCAACTCCACCAGCATGATGTGATCGATTTCTTAGTGGTTCATTTTCAGTCCTTCTTATTGGTTCATTTTTAGACCATACGATGTGATGATTAATGATTAAATTTTTTCTTTAAAATTTGTAAATAAGATCTATCTACCAACCGTCACATAATGTAGTTATAAAATACACTTTTTAAAGAAAAAGATTCCCATTTTATTCAAAAAAGGGGAATTAGTTATGGGATCCACTCTACAACGAACTTCAACAATCTGAACTGTCTATTTTGTAAATCTTAATTCATAGATCATACTTGAATAGGACATACTTGCTAAGATCGACATATTTCGTCCATATTTCTAATATATCAGTTAAATATAGAAAAAACTCTTATATTTCGTCTAAACCAATGTTTGACATTCTCTAAATTTTCATTTTAAATTCCTATCATTTACATCAAAAACAACCGGTATCAATATATCCGTCAATATTTTCACAAATTTACAGATATCTTCACGAGTATTAATATTTTAAACACTACATATACATACGTACCCAAATCCATAATATTTAAAATAAAATATTAATAATAAAACATAGTGGCCTTACATTACAAAGTCATGTCGGGATCTCATACAAGTCACACACGATATCACACACATAATCTAAAACACAGAGCGGCGGGGTCCACTCGGCGGGACGTCTCAGTCTCGACAGATGTCACCACAGTTGGTGGACGGGGCAACCTGAGTTATTGCCACATGTACAATATAGTACATAAGTTGCCTACACCCTTGGAAAAGTAGTCAAAACAATTGTAGTATGGTGGCCGGAACATAGTCGTCGCTGCTGCGGCTGTTGTTGGTGGTGGTGGTGGTGTTATTAGCGGCGGAAGTGCTCTGCCGATCCGCTTCCTCATCGGCAGCTCGGTCCTTGCTCTGCTGCTCCTTCAGCTTCAGCGCTGCAATCTGAAAAATTAAAGCCATCAAGTGACTGAGTACTAGGTATATATATTTAATTTGCTTTTCTGTCACAATTTCTACCTTAATTTCTTCAATAACTCCACAAATATATAATTATATTTATATACCTCATTTTCCAAGCGAACCTTCTCTTCTTTCATCTGTTTTTCCTGTTCAGATTAGAGACAGGCATAAATATTTACACCAACATATAAATTGCACCAAATTAAAATTCAGTGACATAGAAACTATGGATATATATATATATATATATGACACCAGCAGAAATTCAGTGATCAAACAACTGAGAATATAAGAAAAATATTAAGTGAACCAACATAGTCGATCTTAATGTACACACCACAAAAAAATGAAGCAACAAAAATGCAAGTCCCTGCACGAACCGTGGGTGCGAGGGAGGCATATCCACGGTACACATGGACCGCTCACGGAGAAATGTGTAACGTGGATATGCCCTCAAACAGATTGCAATTGGCAATAGAATACATTAGAACCCCTTCCACGTTACACATAAAAGTAGAGTGTCATGAATAAAACTGGCTGTGTTGGGGCCGGAAAAGTGAACTGGGGCAGGGGAAAAAGATGAGGAAGAATTGTAGGTTAGCCATAAGATTGAACAGGGAGGATCGAGTAGGGTGTCTGATGAGAGAGAGCCTAAATCTAAGCTGATACTATGTAGAAAAAGGTCTTTTATGTTTCATTCATTCACAAAGATACAACATACAATGAACCTATTGTAGAAGATTCAGTGAACCTAATCTAGAAGATTACGAAGAGATTTTGGAGAGTGAGAAAATCTCGCTAATATGGATGAGTTTGAACTACAAAACTCTACTCAAAACCTGAAGAAATACCTGGATATCATGGAAACAACAGAACTTACTAGCATCACAATTGTCCAGAAATTAATACTCTTCACAGGATTTACCAACTTCCAAAACTCAAGGACAATAGCATAACAAAAGAGAACAGACATTTCAAACATTATTGATCATCGACGAAATCCCAGCTAGAAAAAGAAACTATATATGCAGGTTTGTATTCGGAAATAGGTACTTGAGCCATTGAAACCAGTCTGAGTGAAACCATAATGCTATTTTTGGGTTCTTTTTCCATGTTCTGTCTCAATAAACCAGAATATGTACTAGTTGACAAACCTTTAGTGATCTTGTTTGTCTTAGAACTGCATCCAATTCCTTCTCAAGCTGGGTGAGCTCTGGAACATCTAGATTATCAATGTCTTGTGTTTCCATATCGCTGCAAGAACATAATCAGATATAAGTCACGTGTGTGAAATGTAATGAAGCTTCTGTACATGATACTTACCTTTTAAATATTTTCAGAACTCGGTTAGCGCCTGTGCGGAGACCACTGCTTTCTGAATTATGGTTCTGCAGCCGAGATTAGCAGGATGTGAGAAGAGACGATGTGGTAAATGATAAACCTCTATTCTTATCCTGAGAACATAGGCTGAAAGTATTGCTACTGGCTTTTGTAATTATTTTGACAGTGACACAAAACTTTTAAGTCCTAACAAATACTGTAAATTGGTTGTCTGGATCTGATACAAATGTTAAGAGTGACTTCTGTTAAAAAGACTGGAAAATGATATTTTTCATATTTATTGAGGTGCAAAGTATCGAATTTAGAGTGACAAGACATACTAGAAATTAGATCAAGGGAAAAATCATGCATGATGTAGCTTAAGATGACTAGTAGAGTTGGTTGAGACTTGACAGTTACCACATTGGCTTGGCAGAGTTTACCACATTGGTGGAGTGAAATTAGGCATGATTGGGAAGCAATTGGTACTCCCCATCTAACACAAGGGCGAGGGCTTGAGAGCATCTGGAGACTAAGAAGCGACCGCAATGACGGGCCTTGAGATTCTATCAGGAAACCTAATGGCAGGGGGTAAGTAGGCCAACCTCTTATAAGCTTATGCAAGGTTTCTTTACTCTACAAAGTGTCACATCTTCACATGCTCCTCACCTGTAGCAAGGTTCGCACAATACATAAGAACAATATCTAATTTGGAGCACATGTGGCCATATGGCTTCAAATGTTGGATAACTTATTCTATACTATGATGGAAGTTGAGATTACGGGAGAAGCAGTCTAACTCATTATAAGGATGTTTAGGATTTCTAAACTTTTTAATATGAGACACCTTTCTATATCTTCACATGTGCTTCACGTGTGACGATGATCAAGTAAAACACAGGAGCATCACATATTGAAATTGAAGGACTCGCCTGAGCAAGTGTGGCTGGGTAAGGTCAAAAGTGGGCTAAGTTGCACTTATATCATGGAAGAAGTTGAGCTTCACCCTTAACTTTCTAAGAAATAGCTTTCGCTTATCCTCACATGCCTCCAAGGTTTGGAGGCAGTCAAGCTAATCATGTGGACAACACATATGAAGTGACTTGGAGCACATGTAATTATAGAGTTTTACATGTGAGCCAAGTTGGACTCCCGAAATAAGGCTCCAACGACAAAGACTCTTGTCTATTCCTAAATAGGTTGTGACTAGAAGGAACTCATCTCATCCTCACACACCTTCTAACATTGATGAAACTTTAAGCACAATGCATGGACAAATTAACCGGGTGACCTAGAACAGGTATGGCCTTTGGGCTTCACATATAGACTAACCAACTTCGATACCATGAAGGAAGTGGAAGTTTAATCCTGAAATCAATTGGAAATAAGGGCAGAGGCCCCAACTTCTAATAAGCTCTGTGGGACAAATCTTTCGATTCTCACAGTTATGGAGTGAAACTACACATAATTGGGAAGCAATGGACAAGCTTACTTGTTCACCTGCACCTTACAAACAAACAGTGAAGTTGGGGAGGGGAGCTAATACAGGACACTTGCATAGTGGGCTGTGTTACCATGTAGACAGTGACCACAAAAGCTTAAATGGATAAAAAATTGACCAACAATATATATCAAACCTAGTTTTTAACTGAGCTCGATAACTTGGTAGATTAACATATAGGTGAATCCAATTTATGATTTCAAATTCAACACACTGTTGATAAGTATGCTTATTAATCCAATCTTGCTCAGATGGTGATTGCGTGTTTGATTCCTGGCAGGTGTCTCATACACTAAGGTTTCAAAGAAGAATACATCTTACAAGTGAAAATAACAAGAATTAACTACTAGGATATAATCCTGTTAATTTTACGCAGGGTAAAACGTTTGACTAACCTTGTCAGTACCATCAGCAGTCTTGGAAGCAGCAATCTCCTCATCATTATGTGTCTGGTAACGCTCCAGAAGCTTTTCAAAACTGAAGTAGATAAGGGTCACAAGGAAAAAATATATATATCAGAAGCCAGATTATTTTATGCACTGATTAATATGACAGAAACAAATAATCCATGATATACTTACACGACAAAAGATGCCATTTGTACGAATATAATTCATCTAACAAGTAGGATTAAATTGAAATAAAACATCTAGGGCTAGTGATTAACAGTAAATTAAGAAATGTGGAATTTCGTAGTTAAGTCTAATTGTCAAGAAGCATGAAAAAACACACACGCCCCAACTCCAAAACCCTATCTTGAGTAAGTTGAGGTTTCACCATAAATCCAATTGGCGATATGATAAGTAGACCAATTACTTATAAGCACATGCAAAGTTCCTACTTTTTTCGATATGGGATTGTTACTCTCAACATGCCCCCTCAGGTGTTGTGGATTTTTCAAATAAGGTGACATTAAGAGCGTGTGGCCGTTGAGCTTTACACATGAGACAATCTACTATGATACTATGAAGAAGTTGAGGTTACACCACAAACCAATTGGGAATATAGGAGTAGGCCAATTACTTATAAGCACATGCACAATATCTCATTTTTTTGATATAAAATTATTACTCTCAACACACACTCGTATAGAAAAGGAGGCCTAGGGCTGGCTATGTAATATATATGCTCTGTATATCCAAAACAAACTTCGTCGTTAAAAACCAGAAGTTTAAAGTTCTGAAAATTTAAAATTCTGATCAGATAACCTTTATGATATTATGAAGCCCTAAAAGGGTCCACTCCTTACTCATGTCAAGCATTTCAATGATCTTTAAAACAGAAAAAAAAAAAAAAAAAAACGAAATCGGCTTACTGTTCCTAATAATGGAGTTCATGCATGTGAGATAACAAGGGATTTAGAAGAAAAAAAAAAGATAAAAATGCACTACTTAATATTAGTATGAGGAATTTGAAATACAGTATATGATCGTTATAACGACAAACAAAGTACTAAGAAATGACTCATATAGTGTAACCATTTGTACATCTTTTGTAGTCATTCAAAGGCATGTCTCGTATGCTAATGACCATTCCAAGTGATTTGAAAATCCTTCTCACATACATTTATAATACCGACGTAGTATATTTCTAAACCTCTACCTCTCCCATTTCATAGTCTTTCTCTTACAATTCGGCCTCGATCAATTAGAATTACTTGCAAGTTCATCACACAAACATAACCTTAATGCATTGTATCTAACTCATTCAAAATCCGTCGTCTAATATGTTGTAGAGCATTTCTAGCTAATATAACCTAAATTGCTTGACACTTGCAAATTCCTAATCCAAGCATAGCCTAAGTCACAATCTTCACATGGCGAGCTTGGAGCTAGCTATCCCAATTCAAAATGTCATTCGCAATTTAAATGCTAGCTCCTTCGTGGCCCAAAAGCATTAAACTCCAAAATCCAATTGCCCTCAAGTGAGTCCGGACCTCAAGCGTTGTCATTGCTACGATTCCATTTGTTGCGAGAAAGCTAGTGAATGAGTTCGACCACGAATATTCACAAACTTGTGGAAAACCGAATGGAAATAAGAGGTAGGTCAAAGCTTCCTTTTCTATTGTAGAAAATTCAAAACACAGACCCTCTCATGTGGAGATTAAGAGTCTAACACGTAAAAAACGTATTAAGTGATGATTGGACTCAAGAATAGCAACTTTGATACTATATTAGATTGTGAGTATCTAACCTAAATCAATTGTCAAGAGCAAAAAGGTCAAGATAAATAAGCAATGAAGATAAAGCTTCTTTTTTCATGGTGGGTCCACTCTCCAACACATGTCCATATTCCCTTCTAATTTAGCCATGTTCCAAATAGATATGAAATTCTAACCTATGAACCTTGACATTTGTGTGTGTCCTTCTTGAGAGTATCTCACCTTAAAGATGAAAGTTTGGCATTAGGTATTAAAAGGTCCTTTGGACCTCGTCGCGATTGCCAATTGTATTTTAGATGCTTACACTATAATATATATAGTAGGTTAAGCACATGTTAGGTCGAACAAAAACACTTGCTCCTAGGCAAGTGAGAGTTGTGGCATGCTGGGAGTATCTTTTGCATTAAGTACTTAAAAGAACTTGACGTTTCCACGTATTTCCAATTGATTGTGCATTAAGCGTTTATAATCTAACTTGGTATCAGAGCTAAAATTGATAGATATCCTTGAATTGAAACATGATAGGAAACAATAGGGACCAAAACAGAATAAAATTGAACCAATAGGGATAGAAGTAGAATTTTGTTCTACAAAGAATGACATTTGGTGGATGTTAACCCGTATGAGTTGGAAGAATCTCCAAAGATCGATTTTAGCTCTTTGGGAAAAGAGGAAATGAGTTTCATGACAACATGTGTTTTGTGTCTTTTTCATTACTTTCTCAATCCTTTATTAACTAGTCTTTTCATCCATTTTCTTTATTTTTTATGGGAGCTCTTTCTTGTATCCTTGTTGTAGGTTTAAAGTTGCCCGACTAATTTATGCGACTAGTGTTTTCATAAAACCTCGTGTAGCCATTTAGTATTACAGGTCTAAAATATTCTTCTTCACTTGTAAGTGTTTTAATATTATTGCTAACCATTGTGAGGTTAAGCACACTCCTTCTCTCTAGTATAGATAATATCGTTTATTAAAAGAAAAAAGATATTAAAAACTCATGACGGCTGCTCTCTCTCTCTCGATTATGAGACCTATATATTAGACATTTCCCTAGGAGTGTCCAAGAAAGATAGTGCCTACAAAGCCTATACATGTAACTATTAGAAGAATACGAATTTTAGGTATTCACCATTGCATGCATTATGAGACAGATGCTCAAGGTAAAAGGAATAGAGAAAGATCTAGAAAGACTTGCAAGGAGACTTTAAGAAAAGACTTGAAGTATTTGGAGCTAACTGACGACTTGGCGTAAAATCGAGCGCACTAACGTTTTAGCATTCATACAACTATCCCCACTTAGTAGAATAATACCTTGTTGTTGGTATTTCACCATTCCAAGCATATGGTAAATCCCCCAAGAAGGTTATAATAAGTGACATATGCGATTTTACTCTCAATGTAATGTGAATGCCATGACCATTACGGCAACACTTCAAGATAGACGGGCCAAGGATGAAAACTTGATTCAATGGAGAACTGATGGATCAAATAGTTGGGCCTAATCCCTATACTGCACCACTGGAGATGAACATCAGATCTAAACTTCACATTGCAGTTAAATGCATATTTTTAGTGTTTTAGGAATATCTAAAATCGCTTTCAGATGATGAGTGAAGTTTTAATAATGTGTGACATGAAAAGCTAATGCTTTTACATTTTAAAACCACTTATAAATGCTTTTATGAAAAAAACAACTAGCAAGTGCTTCTTCAAGAGTTCCAACTGCATTTTTAAGAAGCACTTGAATTTGATAGAACTTTTTATTTGCTTCTAATAAAAGTGTTTATGAGCAAAAGTACTTTCTGAAGGAATATTTTTAAACGGGTTCTAAGTTTGGGGCAACAATAATTTAAATAGTAGACCAAAGGACATTCTCGACGTGGTATGCAATCGAGTACTTGGATTGGAGAATATTGTCTCACATCATAAAGTTAATAAACCTTGTAAGGGCTTTAGAAGGAGTTGGACTATTCTTCAAATTTTCTTAATTGTATTGTAATACTTTGGCTCACGTGTGAAAACAACAGTCACACATACTATATACTACCTAATATGTGTTGTCAACAGTCACATGTGCTCACTCATTTAATATGTGTTGCCACGCATTTGGTTTGAGTGTAGTCACATGTTACTGTATGTGTGACGTTGTTAACAATTATACCACATAAGGTTATGTAAAAACCTTCTTGTCATCCAAAGGTTTATATAAGGAGCTAAGTTGATCCCTCTAATTAGTTGTTTTAAGGTAGAACGTCAACTTCTTTCATAGTATTAAAGCAAGTTGATCATGTGTGAAGCCTCACAATCCTCTATGCTCCATGTCATTAATTACATTGTCTATATTTTAAGCTTGAAAATTAGCGAACACATCAATAAGTGTGTGAGGAGTTGAATTATTCCTCAATTACTATTTGTTTTGGTTTTACTCGACGCCAGATGGCAAACTATGAGGTATGAGGTCAAGCTAGGACGCTGACTATGTCAGTGGATTATCATCATACACATTATTTAGATGCATGCATAACTTATCTACATATATATTGTATTTTATGAAGTATAAGCTTAAAGTTCTTTCCTATAAATACTAGTTAATTTCACATTTATAGTCGGATCATATGTAATAGACGATTTTTTTTTTTTTTTAAAGGATTGGTTTTCAAAAAAAAAGAAAATTTAAAAGGATTTATAAAAGCTTTTTTTTTTTAGAGAAAATTAATTAGATTGTCATCTTTATAGTAGATTTTATTTATTTATTTATTTTTTATGATGATGCCATATCCAACATAAAAAACAATGAGAAGAGATCCTCTCCGGATCTCTTTCACCAAGGCCACAGGATCAAGTAATCCGAACCTTTCAAATTACATCCTACGGCCTACTTGTTTTGACCGTTGGATGAAATTTGAAAGGTCCGGATCACTTGATCCGGTGGCCTTGATGGAAGAGTTTCGGAGAGGATCTCTTCTCAAAAACAATGATGCCATTGATTTTGATCCTTTCTTTTAGGTATGTTGTTAATGCAAAAAATCGAATTGATTTTGGAACAACGTAAAGTGTGAAGGTATATGATCTTCGAAAGGTTACTTCTATCACCAAGTATAAGTATTATGTAAATAGAGATAGGAAAGCAAACGCAAGATATATGTAGTTTATCTTAAGTTGGGCTATGTCCACGAGGGTAGAGGAGTTGTCATTAATATTCAAGCACAATCACCATTAGTGAGTTCTAATAATGAATTAAGTAAAATAATAGCATTAGGGATTAATTTATAGGACAATAGTCTCCTTTCATAGCTGAGGAGAGTCACATGTCCGCTGTTGATGTGAGACTAGGATTTTTATTCTGATGTTGACACATGTTGCGTTGTGGTTGGCCTTTTGGTTGGAGAGAAACTCTTGTGCTTCGGCGACACCCCCTCAACACGAATCCTTCAGTGGGTCTCTGAAGGTATAAAGTTGATCGGTGTCGGTAATTTCGAGAGTACTGTTTGTACCATACTTCACCAATCTCGAAACTACCAAGCACCGGTCAACTTTATACATTCAGAGACCCACTGAAGGATTCATGTTGAGGGGGTGTCGCTGAAGTACAAGAGTTTTTCTCCAACCAGGAGACTAATCACAACGCGAAACGTGTTAACATTAGAATAAAACTCCTAAAGTCCACACTGACCGCGGACGGAAGCATGCGACTCTCCTCAACTATAAAAGGAGCTCATTATCTTACAATTAATTATAATGCTATTATCGTACTTAATTCATTGTTAGAACTCATGAATGATGATTGTGCTTGAACCCTTGTATCATGTAAATTCTACAATATTAGTGAAAACTGCTCTACCCTCGTGGACGTAGCCTAACTTAGGATGCACCACGTATATCTTGTGTTTGCTTCCCTATCTATCTCTTTACACACTTGGTGACTGAAGCAACCTTGCAAATATCATACCCTGATACTTTACGTTGTTCCAAAGTCAACTCGATTTTGCACATCAACATATATTATAAGAATATACAAGTAGATTTTGATCTTCGTCCTTTGTCTTGGGTATATTATTACGATATATAGAAGTAGATTTTGATCTTGGTCCTTTCTTTCCTAGGTATATATTTATAACACTACGTAAGATTTTATTGAACTTTATAAACTTATGTACCTTCGCCCTTCATAGAATTGACTACATCTTTCTTCTTTCTGCAGAAAGAGTTGATGTTTAAATTCTCGTAGTTAACATCATTATACAAATATCTTTACTACAGGGCAACTTTAATATTTTTATTTTTTTTTAATTTTTAAATTCAAGATGGTTAACAAAGCCGAGAAAGCTAATTAATTACTTCTTAGACGCAAAAATCACCAATAATCGTGCAAATCGAACGAATAGACGTAGACCTTCACCTCCTATTAACCCTATAATACGATATCAGATATGCTTAAAAGTAGACATTGACTGCTCTGATGGTCCATTCTACTACGTGCTTCGCCAACTCACGTCATGCCGCGAAACAAACTTCAACTCAGACATGCTCACGACGTGCATGCATGGAAACTTTTCCTTATCAGCTCAACATATCGTCCTATACTATTTCAGTGAATTATCGAATGAATTCTTTCATGCACTGAAAATACTACTTGACATGTTGACGTGGTGTTATAAATTCACTCGCAAACTAATTCGACTTACAGTACATACAACAATTAATACATGAGTGTGTACCATAATCTCGACATACAATAACAATTATCACACACAACAACGTCCTATCGGATCAAATGTTGATTATATTGAATATTCGCTATTTTAGATACCTATGAGAGCTAGTATTACTTCCTTTTCCACATTTTGGATTCCATATCACATCGTGTTCCCAAATTAGATGTGATTAGACAATCTATGAAAGGTTGAGGTACGTGATAAGTAGTGGATGATAAGATGAGGTATGCAATAGAGGGCAATGTTCTATTGTCCTACTGGAGTCAATAATCAAACTGTACATTTGAACCACACATTATTTAGGTAAGAACTCGATACAAAGAAAGGGTAGATATACATAGTACGCGTCTTCACTATCTTATTAACTATATCTACAGTACTCATATAACAGCAATTCGGGTCCTCCACAGGCCCCTTGAAGAGAGTGCTGCTATGTCCTACTCTAAGGACACTACTGTCGGTAGTATAGTGACATGCAAACATATTATAGAGTAGTGGCGGCTCTGCTAACCCATATTTTAATACTTACTTTAATTACTTTAATGATGACCATCTTTCGATCGCTTCAATCTCAATATATATATTAGGTAAAGATGTTCACGTTATCAACGGTTGACGATGGATGCTCCAGTTATTCTGTTGTATGCTACACACACCATAGTGTTGTACATGCATGCATGGGATGAGGTAACAGATGATGATGATGATAATGATGATGATGATAATAATAATAATAATAATACTGAAAGCTAAGTTAGTGGGATATTTGGTCCAATGGCGACCATTGGAAACGTAGGATAGGAGAAGGCTGGAAATTCAGAATCCGAAACCCTCACTTGTAACCAAAGGACAAAGTATATCTGTAAGCAAGGACAAAGAATATCGAAAGCTAAAGATATACGGGAACGATATTTGTTCTTTCAAATTTCCATCCATATCCCCAAAGGGACGAGGACATACACAAACTAAAATTATACAGAAGTTGTGAACAGAGGACACAAACAACAACAGAAAATAATAAAATAAATAAATTAAAATAAATGGATCCATTGATTGGTAAAATTTTTAATTACATAGCAGCCTAGCACTACAGATGGATACATACAGAAGAAGGAAGAAAAGATCATTCGAGAGCCAGCTGGCACGTTCCTATTTGCTAAAGAATTATGGCGGTGGAAACTTGGAAGGAAGAAGAAATTAAAGGGTGCGTACCTCTCGGCGCTACAGAACTCGTAGAGCCTCCCCTTGGCGGAGAAGATGACGAGGCCGACCTCCACGCTGCAGAGCACGGACAGCTCACGTGCCTTCTTGATAAGCCCGCTCCTCCGCTTGGAAAACGTCACTTGCCGCCTGATCTTGTCGGCGATTGGCTTCAGCTGCACCTTCCCTCGCCCCATTAATTACTTGCTCTTTGCTTGATCTCAATTTCTGTCTCTCTCTCTCTCTCTTGTTTCTCTCTCTAGTTTCCGGGAGCGAAATGTAAAACCCTAACCCTAGAAGCAGCAGCGGATTCGAAAGAAAAGAAAAGGAAAGAGGGGTTTCTACTGATTATACAGAAATTAGAATCCCCACCGGCTTGCTCTATCTCTGATAGCTCAGTCAGTCGGTAACTCCTCCCAGCCGTTGCTTCTTGCTTCTTGTTGTACTTGTGTTGTTGGATACCATTTCCATTCGAGGAATTTACCGTTTTAACATCAAAACTGACCGACCCCGTCTCTCTTCTCCCTTCTGTAGCTTATTCAACTCGGCTGTGTCGACTCGGTTCGACTCGGTTCAGATATTTTGAATGGAGGATACTACTCAAAAGAAAGAAAAAGAGAGAGAGATATTATATATATAGTGGGAGAAGCAGAGGATAGATACTCTCGGAGATATTGGCAGGCGTACTATATAACGTGTCTTTATTTGAAACACCAACTAAAGCTGAATTAATGTAAAATATTACTATTTTGGTTTCTAGGACAAAATTGGAAATGTACCATGGCAAAATAGGAAAGCTATGTTTTTGGTGTTTGTGTGGATATTTAATGTGTCTTGGTGAGAGTGAAGGCCCAACAATACAAAAAGCAAAGGGAGGATTGGGCTCGGATAAGGTAACAGCCCAAGAAGAATTAAAAATTATTTTTGCTAATAAATAGGCAACAAGCCTATGTTAGAAGTGATAAGTGACAGAGGGCAGCTCATCCCAGCAAAAAGTACTTTTTAAGGGTATGGATGGGTAAATAAAGTGATGACTCACCACGTTCCGAAGGACATCACCAAAAGGCAAAGCTTGGACAGGCAGGCTAAAATGTTTATAAAAGCAGCAAGGGATCCCAAAGACAATAACACTCAACTAATCAATCAAAATACATCCCACTTTACTCTCAGAAAAGAAAGAAAATAGAAAGTTTAGTTTGTCCAAACTTTGTTCTTTTAGTCATACATTCACCAAACTTTGTCCAAATGTTCATCGTACATTGTACGACTAGTTTTCGTTAGGTACTATTTGTATTTAATTTTAAATAATAAAATTCAAATGATTTATGACTGCTCGATGTACGATGAATGACTCATATATGAGGGTCCCTAGGATCTCCACAATTTGGATCCGAATGAGATCCAAATCCGTTATTTTATTAAAAGGTAAACTTTCTATTTGGTTTCAGCATTGTGCAATAAAAACAAAAGTAGTCTGATCACGTGATTGGTCTAATAGTTTTTTATTTTTATTTTTTTGAATTAAGTAGTATTTGATAATGTACAATTCTTTATGTACAATGTGGATGCGAGCTGGGCGCCTTCTTCCGCCTCGGCGTTTGTTAGAGCGGTTGTAGGGGATTCTGATGGTATGTTTGTGACAACATGAACGTATATTCTCCATGCTTCTTCTGTAGCAATTGCAGAAATGGTGGCAGTTCTAAAGGGGTTTGAGCTGGGCATTCCCTTGGGCTTAAATTCGGTGATTATTGAGTCCGACTCACTAAAATCTATCTCTTGGCTGAGGAATGTTCTGACAAATGGTAGTTGGGAGGCCTTTCCTGCTTTGATCAAGAGCAAGAAGCTTGGAAAGTCATTTCAAGACTGTCGCTGGTCTTGGATCCCAAGATCAGTCAATATGGCAACAGACCATCTTGTGTCGCGACAATGTCGGGAGATGTGCGATTACACCTGGGTCAATCGGGCCCCATTTCCCTTGTTCATGTACTTAACAACGATAGGCTTCCATGCCCTCCTTAAACTTTTGTATTGGTAATGCAAGGGGTGACGTGTTAGCATAGGTTGCAACGTCCTTTCAATCTGCATCCCCTTGCATTGCCCGACTTTATTTTTTAGCTAGTAGTTGCTTGCCTCTATGTAGGCCTCGTTTGTAAATTTTTAGCATCTTTGCCTTGGTAATGCGATTTCCAGTTCACCAAAAGAATTTCAATCTTATGTGAGTGTTGATCAATTACATGTTCAATCGGTTCTAAAAATTTATAAATATACTACTAGGATTGCACCGAAGTATTAAATGTATATCTGTTTGAATAGTTAGATTAGAATTCACAAACATCATTTGTGCATATCTAGCCGTCTAATAAACCTTTTATATTGTGCCTTGTTTACTTTTCGTTTATTACTGCTTTTTATTCTTTCAAGCGATAATAAACAGGAAAGGGGAATTAAACTCAAACTACCGGTTCAAATGTGAATATTCTAAACGAGCAAAGCTACAAATCTTTTTGAATGCATGCATTTGATACATAAGATTGACTTGACTTGGACTAATTGTATAGATTGGCTTGGATTAGTTTGGCATGGGTTGAGCCGGTTAATTTAAGACTCATTTTAAATGACTTAAAATAAGTTCACATGACATAAAGAAAGGTGTAATTTTAGTTTATTCAAGCGTTTTTTTAACTCTATGTTTGATATTGCTTAAAATTAGTATTTTTACAAAATGAGATGATTATGCTAAACAGGTGAAAAAAAAAATTAGTTACGAACTCATTATTCTCGAAATTCATTCTGAAATCTTATACTAAATTCGATAAATTGATATACTACCTATTGCAAATTTTTACAATTTTAATCGAAAATAACTGATATTAGTATATTCATAAATTTACATAATGATATTTTCATTTATTCGATATTTTAAACAAGCTTTTGTCGCATCAACCACGTCCTCATCCTTTTCCATATTTACGTGTACCAAATTTTATCCTGTTTTGGGATTGGCCGTAGGTTGTCGTGGTCGCGAGCATGGAGTCCAGATCAGCTGTGCCCAAAGACCCTCTGCCCACCCTGGTGTCCTTCTTTCCACGACATCTTCTCTCCTTACTCTCCCAACTCGATCTGCACGGTGCACACCAAATATCTTTTGCTGCTTTCCCAGTCCATCCCTATCAGGGTGGAAACCCCACTTAAAATTGGCCTTGAATTCCTGAGCTTAGATATTTTTCTATATTGGTGGTCAAACGAGATATATTCTTACTTACTTTAACTATTTGTAACGGATATAATATGGTGTTTGATTGACTAAATTGAGATTATAAAATTTATCGTCTAATACAGATGCGTAAAAATTTCAACTATAAAATTTAATTATGTAGAATTTATCGTCTACTACAGATGTGTAAGAGTTTAAAGGCCTAAAATCCAATTATGTTATGGTTGTCATAGTTCATAAGTTATTTGTAAAAATATTCTTTCGCATGGACAATCGTTACTTATATGCATAAAATACAGATAAAGATACCCTGTACACGAGGTTTTCTATGGTGTTCCAGACAGCCAAAAAATATACCGGTTTGTAGTATGTACACTTGGCGTTCGACTGGGGGTATATGGCATGTGATCTTGGAATGAATCGATAAAGGAAGAAAGAGAAAGGGCAAACGTATTCCTGAAGTTATGTCAAGAGAGAAGGCGGTAGGACAAAATTCCATGACTGCGGTTTTTGTTGAATTGGACTGACGCCGGTGATGTGTATTTTAGGGTTAGCCCAACATTTGGCGCTGGCATACACCAAGGCATGATTGTTTTTTGGACCCCATGGTCAATTTGGGCCTATTGCCGTCCATCTCAGTGGCCGGATTCACAGCCCAATAGGTCATACAAGAAAAAATGTTAGGTTTAATTGACATTGCATATCATTTTGTGCACGCTGTCCAATTGACTGTGTGATGATTCGGATGGTATTGTAAACTTTGAGACTCTTATATGGGATATTATGTTAGTTACGTGTTGCATTGTATTGATAGAAAAACTCATCAATTTGATGATGATTAAACGTTTAAAGAGATAAAATGTATAAATTGTACAATGACGGAAATTGAAACGACAAGATTTTTTTTTTAGAATTTACGAATTTTCTTGTTTGGTAAACTTAAAAGAACAATGGAATTGAATACGGAATTTGTTATTTTTAAACTTTCATTCATATAAATTAAAAAATGACACATATTTACATGAAATTTAAACTTAAGAATTGGAGGTCCCAAATTCCAAGTTTTTTTTTCACGCAAAAATTCCAAACATAGTGTAACTTTGCAAGAATATTGGGTTACTTTCCATTGCTAATTAGTTTTGATGGTTGTGGCTTTATATCCTTTTAATTAATCCATCCTTGGGCTAATATAGTTCGTTTGACACGAATATATGCTTTCACAGAAGTGGTAAGAGAGGTAGCTCCTAGTATTTAGAAAGTGAACCAATAAGGCAATAATTTAACATCAACTTGGAGTATCAACGTAGCTGCAAATTGCAATAGCTTGAATCGTAATAAGTTGCATGTTCTAGCAGCTTATTCGGCCACCGTGATCTTTGTGGTTTGATCGAATTTTTAACTTGAAAAATCGTCAATTTAATCATTATGTTTTAGTGTACATATTCCTGTTTTGATCGTTTGTCCAAATTCAGTAATATTAGTGTGCTCATGTGTCGCACATAAATGAGCACACATTAAAATAAATAAGGTCAACTTAGGGAAAAACAATCATTATTACCAATAGAAGAGACACAATGATCAAATTAATAAAAAATAATTAACCTGAAGAATGAACTGAAAACCAAGTAGTACCGAAAAGATTTTTTAACCTAAAATTGTAGGGTAGGACCGTAAGATCCACAGCCTAAAGAGTAAAAGGAGAGGATAATGTGCGATTCTTAATTCCACTTTAGAAAGAAAAAGCAAAAGTAAAGAAAATAAATCATTACGATGTTTCATTTTCACCCATTAACTTTTCAACTAAGAATTTAAAAACTTTAATAGAAATTCTTTTGTCGAGCTCCATATTTTTCATTTTCGCATATTAAGTTATCACGAAATTGAATTCAAAGTTGTCCTAAATTCCGAATAAGTTTTTTTTTTTTTTTTTAACTATAATAAAAAACACCTGGTAGTGTTCACTCAAATGAAAAATCTTATTTTTACACTAAAAAATGAATTTTGGTATTATTCATTTTATCCTTAATTTTGTCCTTATCGTTAAAATTCAAAGTTTTCAAACCCTTTTCATTATTTTTTTTTTATTTTTATTTTTTGGGTTTGAAAAAGGAGGCTAAATGATAATAGCCCAAACAAAGCTATTTAATGGTTAACATAATCCCTTTCTCTCAGTGGTGAGAGTTTTTCTCACTTTAGTGTGAGGTTTTTAATCTTCAGAAATTTACAGTGGCGCCGATCCTAGCTTTAGCCGGGATCGGTCGCCTTTCCCCCCTTTCTTTCTTCCTCTTATTTCTTCTTGGTTTCTACAGTGTTGTCCCTCTTATTGCTTCACTAATGTCTTCAATTCCTCTGCCCTTGTGGGTATCCCTTTCTCCTAAATAATTACTATTCCGAACTTTTGTCATGCATACTGTTGAGATCGTGCATAGAGTTTTGGTGTTTACACCAGCTCAGGTGTTTCCAACACCACCATTTTCTCTATGTTGTCTACTTTTACCGGCAGTGTCGTTCGTGGGTTTCCACGGACTTCATCCTGATAGTTGGCTTCTCTTGTTTAGTGGTCGGCTATCCTATTTTTATGGAAGTGCTCAAGGAGCGGATCGGAGTTGGAAGGTGCATCCAATGAGGCAATGCTTGGTGGTGGGAGAGGAATTGGATGGATCTTGTGGAACAAGGGAGGTTGTGAATACTGTAGAAGTTTCCAGATTCTGTTGTGTAGCTTTGGTTTGGGCCTATCTGTTGATTGGCTCCTGTTGTGTTTTATTTTGTTTCTGGCCCATCTTTTGCTGTTTATATGTGTACTTTGGACTGCCTTTAGTTAGCTTGTAAATGTTTCAGTTGGTTGGTAATAAAGTGAAACTGGTTGGTAATAAAGTGAAACTTTTACCAAAAAATAAAAAATAAAAATAAAAGAATAAAAACAAAGTTAGTTAATAATAAATCTAGATATGAAAATCCCAAGTTAATCTTCACGAACAAAATTAACTGAACAAGAAGAAGAATTATCAAAGTAAAAGTTGCCTAAATTTAAATCAAGACTATAAGTCGCTAAACTATCCGCTACAAATTTTTTTCAAGTAGATAAGCGCCAAGATCTTGAAGCAAACCCGATAGGACAAAACAAGGGGACCAAAGAATAATTATTGACACAACTTGCAACACCTGATGAACTTTAAGGTTAGAGTCTGATTCCACTAGTAATTTATCAATATGTAATCTTCATGCCAATGGTAATCCAAATAATGTCTTGATAACTCAACAATGAGAATCTTACTTGTGCCCAAATTGGCGCAAAACTCAAAAATCCATTAACCATAAGAATCTCTTAAAACACTACCTAATCCAGTAGAATATTATTTTCCTTATTGCAATCATCAACATTAAGCTTAAACCAATCCGAAGAAGGAGCTTCCCAACAGAGCAAAGATTCAATACTATAGGTTTTGTTAATCTTGTGAGTCTTAGCATTCAACCATTTACTAAGGTAAGTACAAATAGAAATTGTAGGTTTGTCAGTCATTCAAAATCTAGCTAAAACAAATGTATTTCTCCAACACCAAATAAACCAACAAGCAACGGAAAAAAAACTAGTCTATGCTCTAAACCTCCAATATGAGTGATTTAGTAGTGATATTAAAATATTAAAATGAAATCAATCATGAAAATTAATGTGGTCTGGTTGTTAATTATACATTCCTAATAAGTTTTTCAATTCTAGTTCCTGGTTGACGTATATCATATTTATTTAAAGTAAACATAAATTTTCAGGTTTTTTTTGACATGCATGTGTTATAGGAAAACGTACACTGATTTAGGGTTTGAAATCCTCCAATATAAAAATGCTTACACTAATTTTCTTTTGTTCTGCAGTTGATCAACTCTCCAGGAAATCAATAGCAGTACACATCGATTAATCACCAAATTCGAAATTATACACAGCAGTATTCATCTAAATTTGGGTGTGCATATCCATTGATTTCGTGCCATGTGATGAAGACTGTGATAACTAATTAAGATCAGGTGCACAGATGTAATGAATTATTAACAATTGATCGTTGATTCGAACATCGTATTAATCATGCATGCATGCAATACTGACTCAAATGATGCCATACTTGTAACTTTTAAATTTGGTGATACACATAATTAAACAAATGAAATTCGATCTCTCTGCACAAATATTAAATCATGTTTAGGGATTTTTATTATGAGATCGAACATAGTAATTATACATATTGTGTGATGGATCGTACGTGTATTGGGTCACTATTTGATTATCCCTCCTTGTGATCAAGAGTTGATCCGTTCGAGCTTGAAACGTTCTTGAACCGAGGAAATATAGCTGGCAGCCTTCGTATCGACACCCTCGTCACCAGCACCGCCATAATGATCAAAGTACTGCTGCTTGATGAGGCTGTTTTTGATATGATGATCTGCAGCGCCTGCCGGAACAATAAACGAAACCTTCTGCTTTGGCTGAGCTGCTGCAATCACGTAATCCTGGCCGTGGACTGTATACCCAACTGAGTAAGCTGGTGAAGTAGTAGCCTGGCTCGGCTTCACCTTGCTTGTTGCTATGGCGATGCTACTATATTGCGTACTTGTTTTCGAATTAGGTTTTGCAGCTCGGCAGAACGGCATCAACTTCCCCTTCATGAAACCTCCGCGTTTACGATTCGACTCCATTTTCGTAATCTGAGTCCCTTTTTTCTATGTAGCTCTATATCAAATGTGTTAGAGCAAATATGTTGTAGTGCAACGACTGAGGAGTCTATATAAATATATATATATATATATATATATGTTGTAGTGCAACGACTGAGGAGTCTATATATATATATATATATATAACATTTTTTTGTTGCGGTACGCATTTTCTTTTTCTTTCGAAAAAGTTGCTGATCAAGTTGAAATGGGTGCAGCAGATGGCCATGGTCGAACAGTATATATCGTGGTCCTTCTACTAAATATCTGGAAGAATCATCTTTAATTATGTACGTGTTCCATTTATCCCGATGTATGGATCATCACTATCAGCTAATTAGTTAACAAATACTTTATAAGATATGAGAATTTGTTTTTTAACTATTGCCAAATTTCAGAGAAACGAACTAATTTTACAACACAATATCATTCACAACTTACCCAGCTGCTAGCTCAGTTGGAGCTGAGTTTTATCATAAGAGTTTCAGGTGCAATAAAAATAGGGGTGTGATCTCCACACACCCCATTTTACTTCTCACACATCTTTTTAATTTTTGACCGTCAGATCAAATGAATTAAAGAAGATCAACGGACAGAAATTATCAAGGGATGTGTGAGAAGTAAAATGAGATGCGTGGATAGTACACCCTTAAAAATAACACCATATATTATCTATTGCAATTTGTATTGTCAATTTTTCCATGTGGAAGTTTCAACAATTATTCTTCTAAAACCAATAATTATGTTTGATTAATTATGTCCTTCACATTGTTTGGGGAGGTTAGGCACACTAATAAACTAATAATTAGTTGCCAGTGACAAATAAAATAAATAAGCGTTAGAATATATAAAAAGAACAGAATCACTTGGAAACTAATTAATTAAGAACTTATAGAGAAAGGCCACATATCCTACTACAGTTAAATGTGTCATTTTAGAGAATTAAGCAAGAATTTTATGCTTCTCCCACGAGCTAAACGATTACTATTAGCCTATGTTACAATTAAGGACATGTTTTCGTGATGTATTAAATGATTAATTTGCATATCCTGATTATGATTCCCCAAGTTTTAAAAAGTGATTTTTAATCAACTTTTTGTTGCTTGATCCATGAGGACAACCGAATAGATTATACATCCGTCTCCAAAAAGAGATAAAGTGCTCGAAAGAATAACGATCGGTCGTGCATGTTTTGCAGATCAATTTTCAAGTAACTGACCATGGAAAAATATCATGCAACTGATCGTCATCCTCATCGTGATCATCATATTTTACAAATTTACGGAGAGAATTGTTGGACTTTTGAGATTCTTAGTGTCCCATATGAGGAACTTTTAGTTTCCATTGCTATTTATATAGGTCTAATCCTTTGTTCTAGTAATTAGAACTTGGACCATATGGAAATTGAATGAAGGTTTGGTCCTTATAATTGTGTGGATTAGGTTTGTATAATATAGCCTAATGCCTTGGAAGTTAAAATTAATCCAAGTTCATTAATTATAATTTCAGATTAAGTTTTTTAATTAACATGTTAATTAAGAAACGTTTGATTAAGAGACACAACTCTTTCTAAGAGTTGTGTGTTTTCAAATACGCTCAACAGGTAGTTGAAAGGGTGTGAAACAATCTATATATTTGCAATCACAGTTTCCAAATAGAATCATCTTTTCTTCCTCTTTCTCTTCCGTACAAAATTTCGAGAGAGTAAACACACAAAACAATTCTCCAGAATTCTATAATCTAGTGCGGGTTACACACAAAACAATTCGCTAGAATTCTATAATCTAGTGCGGGTTATAGAATTAGATAGTTGTATCATGGTCGAGCAGACATTGTAAAACCACAGGCACAAGAGTGAGATTGAAATACTGTTCGAAGGACATAACTTTTGCGCTAGCTTCTACTTGTGGTTAATCAAGTTGCTACCAATTTAATTCATGTATTTATTCCTGCTATTTCATTCTGTATAGCAAGTATTTTTCGTCAATAAAATATTTCAAGTTCTGTTATTTTTTATTTATTTCTGAATTGTTTTCCAACAAGAATATATGTATATGGTGGTACACTGGTAGCAAACAGGCACTAGACAATACCTCATGCTTCTTGTTTGTGTGCTTGGGTCGTTGGACGAGGCATATGGTGCTAGAGATTTAGACAGCAAGCATAATTTCTTGAAAAAATAGAAAAAGGAAAAAAAAAAAAAAAAAAAAAAAACCCTAAACTGGCAAACTTGCAGGGGGCATATATTTGGTGGGATAAGAACGGTGTCTTTTTCAAAGTACACCAGCACTCTCGGTCGATCCACTTTCATCATATATGAGGAGATTCAGATTGCTTGGCTTTTCATGTAGCAAATCTAGAGAGTGCAAACTCAGACACATGATATATATATATATATATACTGATCAGCATGAAGTAATTACGAATTACACACACACACACACACACACAAGCTATTTCTTAACAAGAATCTCGTTCTACTGTAGCAAAACCGGGATAAAGATATTAGCGTTGTAGTATATATGGTAAGGATCATGTATTTATCATATACATACAAAGAGATATACCATGTCTATGCAGTTGTATTTTGGAGGTTAATGAAAGATAGAGAAAGGAGAATATGATCTGATGATATATACTTTAGGATGATGGATCAAGCTATGGCTAAGGATACTTGCAAATTGGGGATGCTTTGCTTTACTCAAGCATGTGCTATCTAGACAGTAGAAAAATTTGAAAAAAGCTTCCACATTTCTCTAACTTTTAAATTTCGCGGATAAGATATTCTATTTCTACCTGATTGAAAAGTCCCCTATTCCTAATTCCCTCTCTATATACAACTTGGTTTATTAGTGCGTGTTGGAATTCTTGTTTATTTTCCATGTTTGCTTTGTTTTTCTATCTTCTTTTCTAATGTAAGTCCATTCTCCCTCCCAGCCTTTGACTCTTACTATGTTCTCGGTTTGAATTTTGAATTTTTTTATGCGGCAAGTGATCGAATATTTTCATGAACCAAACTGGCGTAGTTGCTTTGCATCCATCCACAACTTTTGTGTTCATGCGCTTTTGGGTGAGGAGAGACTTTGAATTTGAGATGTAACGGGTTAAAGAGAAATATTATATTCATCAGGATAATTCACTACTTACGTTACTTATATAGTAGTTAGTCTCGCTGAATAGCAGGAGCAACTTTTAATTTATTATTAGCGCAAATGATGGATTCAATAAGTTCTTGCCAATACAGATAACGAAGAACCATAAGATTGATTACCTTAACATGACAAGAGATATTTCTTTTTCACTTTTTGGGGGTCTCAATCGTTAAGGAATTCAACTGATCCCAATCCAAAGGCTGTGACAACGCGACATGTCCCCAAGATAGTATCTCATCTTAATTTACTCCAATTCTTCTATATTAGCATGGAAGTGAGAAAACTTGATTTGTGGTGTCGACCGAGACGATGTTATTCAAAATACACCTTTCACAATAGCATGAAACTCATATAATTCCGTTTTCACTGGACCCACAATGATCTTACCAGTGTGCGAGTTACTCAAATTAGACAGCACTAGCTGACTAAAGGAGAGTCCATTTTGTCTGAGTTTTAGGCTTTCTCCCTTTTCCCATCCTGGGTTTTCTGTCTGAGTTTACGTGCTTTCGTAATGAAAATTGATGAAGCCCAATGTATTCCATAGAGAAGAAAAGGCCACAACAAGAAGTTAGATACACAGGATGGGAGGACTATCTATGTGTAGTGTGTACACATTATGTGTAACATGTTTGTGATATTGGCACGGCTCAATTAGATTAAATGACCCGATCAATTAACCATCAAGAACTTTTGTTTGATTGAGCCATGCCAGCATCATTATCATCATTCCACCAAATCATTATTTGTATGACAGAGAGGAAGATATTGAAATAATGGCTTTGGGCAGAGAATGCTTGGAACTTTGAAATGTTGGCTTCTTTTGTAGAAGAAAGGAGCGAAACCCATGCAGAAAATATTCATAAATCAGTACTAAAAGTCTAAAATGGTTATTTTCTGATTAATGTTAAACTTTGAGGCAAAATATTTAATCAGGTACATTTTAAGCACTCTAATTGGCCAATTAGAGTCGCCCCGCTATCAAAATCTATCAAAATTTGAGCTCAACTCTATATCACAACGAATTCTTGAATGTATCCAATGTTATATCTTATTTCTCTATTTTTTTCGTCATGTGATAACACATGTTAGAATTCGGCTATCATCTTAATTTGGTCACGTTTATGTTGAGAATCAATACGAACAAATAATGATTAATTTCACTATAGTTGGGATTGTGTGGGAGCAATTGCCTTCAAACTTCATCCAAGTTTCAAGATGATGCTTTAGCTTAGAGTCGATAACTCTTTGAATTCCTTCCTCAACCATGGGATTATATTGTTCTCTATTATAAGAAAGGAAACTCTAATAGAATGTATGTCATGGGAAATAATTTCGGCACTACTCTCTTATCTTTCTAGCCATTCTTGTTTATTTCTGTCACTTTTTTTTTTGGTCGAATTTATTTATGTCACTTGATTTTCTTTTAAATTATTCAATTCAAATGCTAAAAATAAACACGGTAGTCATGTAGAAAACAGGTGGGTGTTAAAACTCCTGATATCATCAGTCTCACTCTTCAGACTTTAATTGGATTATATATTGATATAATCAAGCACAAATCAAACTAACTTGTCATCTCCTAGTTTGGAAAGCAAATGGAAGAAACACTATTGTTCGTTTCCATAAAACACAATTACTTCAAAACATTCAAATGGTTGGGAAGTTTTCTACAGTTGACTAGTCCCAGATTACTTATTCAATCAACATGTGAGAAACTAGTAAAGTATTAAAAACACAAGCTATTCCAATAAAATTGGAAGCATTTGCGCTCAGTTGTCCCAAAAGCCATCAGGGCACATTGGAAACATCATTTCTGGATTTACAGGCCTGTCCTCCACATTATGTGAGCATGGATGAGTTGTGGTGACAGTGGGTTGAGCCCAGTGGTTTAGCCCACTAACTGGATTTTGTGTTGGATGAGATGACAGAAGATAGAGGGCACAACCCTTAGTGCTTTTTGGTGAGGCAGCAGCAATGGTTGTTGGAAACTTCTGTTGCTGGCACAAGAAAGCTTGAGGGGCTGCTCGGTTGCCTGCAGCGGCTTTAGGATCATTTGCTTGCAAGAAAAGAAATTGTTTATCTCCTCCGCCGTTGAAGGAATTGGGAGGACTTCGTTCGTCAGCTGCGTACAACCACTGGTGGTGGTAGTTAGAACGCATGGATTCTGCTCCTTTTTTGTCCTTAACAGGCCAGATACATCTCACATTAGTTGTTGCACATACTCGTGGATTACCAAATTGCACGATCCTGGGACCTGAATGTTAAGAAATAGAGAGGCATAAATAACAATCTTATGATGTTGAAATATCTCACATTGGCCTTAGAAAGAAAGAAAAAAGAAGAGTTTAAATATTTTAACCCCACTTCATCTAACACCGAGACATTTTTTGATAAAATCTCACACTTGTCGTGTGACATCCCACATCGTCCAGGGAGTGATCCTTATATGTATATTTCCATCCCTACCTAGCACGAGGCCTTTTGGGAGCTCACTGGTTTCGTGTTCCATGGGAACTGCGAAGTTAAGCGAGTAGCGCATGAGAGCATTCCCAGGATGAGTGACCCATCGGGAAGTTCTCGTGTGAGTTCCTAGAAACAAAATCGTGAGGGCGTGGTCGGGGCCCAAAGCGGATAATATCGTGCTACGGTGGTGGAGCGGGCCGGGATGTGGTGGGGGCTCGGGTTGGGATGTGACATGTGATAATTAACAAATTAGGAACAACATCAATGTTGTTTGAAGTGGGCCGATGACCCACCTCTCGGATAATTTTACACATAAGGCAAGGCAATAATCAATATGGATGATTACCAAACGAATGAAAAATATAAAATTCTCTATGTAGGACGTCTGTCAATAGATATCGTAGGGGATATTGATATAAATCCATCGATTCATTCCTATTTGTTTTGCTGGCTACACTGATGCCAATAATCTGTGCTCTTATAAGAACGGTGTGTCAGTCCTCTTAAAGACAAATGTACTCGTCTCAATTCCATTTTTGGTTCTAAACCAAGAGTTAATCACAATTTAGCAAAATAAATCCAGTTCGGAAAACATCTATCAAGACTGAAGACAGCAACAAAAATATAGTTACTTAGTCCTAATTAAACAATTCAAGTGATTTGGTGCATAGACTCCATACCTTTGTATGTGGAGAAGAAGAAGTGGGAACTGAAGTACAAGGATTCCGGTTTAGGTTTCCGCCGGCGCTGGTTGTGTCCACTGAGACGTTTTCTGCAGCTTCTCTTCACCTTATCAAAGTCCACCAGAGAATGGAATCTACAATCATATCTAGATATTGTGATTCAAACTGATAAAAAAAAATAAAAAAAAAAAGCTCTTTGTTAATCAATTGTCCATAAAATTCGCCGGGCAAGATACATAAGACAACGAAAACACCGGAGATTATTCATTTTAGAAAGATAATTCATCGGATAGGTTGTAGTTTTAAGCCTTGAACCAAATACATTAGGACTTGTTTGAAACTGTTCTTGTGTAAAGCACTTATGCTAAAAGTGCTCTTGTTACAAACATGTAGAATTTATTATTAAAATTCCAGTGCCTTTCTATGAAGTATTTATACGATAAGTTTTTAATTGTTCATTAATACTTTGAAGTTTTAGCCTTTACAGAAGCAATATAAAACCTACTCTTACTATCGGATTTAAATAAAACAATTAGACTATTCTTACCAAAAACTATTAATGAAGCATGGTGAACTGTTCATATATATATATATATATATATATATATCTCTGTGTGTGTGTGCGTGTGTGTGTATTATGCACCTGCTGCACTGCTGGCAGAATCGCTTCTGTTCGCCCCTGACGACGACAACAGGGGCCTTGGAGTGGAGGTGGCAGACTCTGTGCCGCCGATGATATTCCCGACAACGGCTGAGGTCCGCCCTGCAACCGTCGACCAGGCATAGAAATTTCAGTTTATCACCTCCATTGTTACTACCACTAAGCCTTCCGGACGATGAGAGCTTCATTGGGTCCTCCTCCAATCCTAGTGATTCAGCTGGTCGATTCTCCATCTGGGGTTGTGAGATACTGGAACCCACCAGAGCAGCAAGGTCGCTGTCCTCGAAGTCCCAGTACTCCATTGCTGCCCGGTGTAAGAATAACTCGGATCTGCTGGAAAGAAAAACAGAGGAATTATATTCCTTAGAAACTGCGTTGAGTTTTGAGGATAATGAGCACTATGAACTATGATAATTCTGTTCCCACTAAAACAAGGAGGGTCAAAGGATTCATTGCAATGTGAAAAACCCAAGTTGGAAATATATAAGTTTAATCCCCTCCACTAAGAGACTCAGGGAATATAAATACATAGATTTCCCCATAGTTGGTAAAATGTTTTTGTTTAAACAATAGAAAGAGAGCAGATAAATCAAGGGAGGACCACATGAGGCCGAGAGGTTTCGGCTTGTTTTTACCTCTATTATTCTGTTTGTCCCTAGTTTATTGGGCCAGTTTGAAGCATTTTTTTTGTTTATAGAAAAATTAATTAAAATGATTTGAAAATTTTGAATTTTTAATAAAATAATAAAAATATGTTGTAAATGAATAATATCAAGAGTGAGTAAAAATGTCTTTAACATTAAAAGTGAACAATATCATAAGTGTTTAGTTAAAACTCCATTTCTTTATTTAGGAGTGCAAAATAAATAATAATTTAAAGAACAAAAGTTGTGTGATATTGAAGAAAATTACAGGGAAAGGACTTGTAACGAAAGAGACAGGTATATATCTTATTACTTTTCAATCCAGTTGCACATTTTATAATGATCAACATGGAGAATATAAAACTTTTAATCATGTGAATAGTAATGTTAGGAAGATTATCTATTTGAATTATATTTTGTAAATTATATGATTTGATTATTGATAATTAGATTATTATTTAAGTGTTGATTAACATGCTTATTTTCTATTTGTAACACATCACATAATTTACAAATTTAGGCTATAAAACTTTTAATCATGTGAATAGTAATGTTAGGAAGATTGTCTATTTAAATTATATTTTGTAAATTATACGATTTGATTATTGATGATTAGATTATTATTTAAGTGTTGATTAACATGCTTATTTTCTATTTGTGACATATCACATAATTTACAAATTTAGGCTAAAAAATTAATTTACCTAGCATTATTAATGGGAAATTCCCTTCTCGAAATGAGAAAATTTGGTGTACAAATATTTGTCACATAACATATTATTTCACATATTAGTATATGAGTGTGCGAAATGATTGATATATGAGGGTGTGCCTGAATACATTAGAAAATCTCTTCTCGAAAACTAGACTATTTACATAGAAAATTATTCACATTACATACAAAATGCTCTTGTATTAGAGTGTATCATAGTGTTGCCAGTTTTGTGTCTAATTGACATTTTTAAACATATAAATGTGTGATTCTCTAAAAATTAGAATCGAAATCCTTTGTGTTAAAATATTATACATGTAATACTAGTAAAGAAAAACTAGGTTGATATCGATGGTGATAAGTAGTGGCCTAGCAAACCCATAAATATCATCATAAAAAATTCAGCATCCACCATGGGTATGACCAGGCTCCATTTCATTCCACTTATGATCCATATGAATCCCAAAAATGGTATATAAGAAATCTTAATGTCGGCCTAAGAATTAGATTATACAATTCATCAAGATAAGAACGACTACTTAAACACTAAATTAAAGGATCGTGTTTGGTGTTATTCAAAAACCTTGTTAAATTTTAGCTATTGATATTTTTCAATTTATTTGATCCGACGGTCAAAAATTAAGGAGTATGTAAAAAATAAAAATAAATATGTAAATAACAGTATCAAAAATTGAGAGAGATGTGTGAAAAATAAAAATAGATGTGTGGATAACACTACCCTAATTAAAATAATTAATAGTGATGAAAGTCATTGCCATATCTCAGTAGATATAGTGGTGGGTTTCAATTCATGCGTCTGGGTTCGAAACTTTTTTTTTTCCCCTTAATTTTTTTACAAGCAAACAATATTATTTACATTAAAGGAGAATAGGTAAATTTAGTCGAGTTAGCAATAATAGTTTTGAACGCTCTCTCTCTCCTTAATAATAAAAATAATGAAATTTAAAAAAAAAAAAATTGAAAGTCACTGCCCACTGTGCCCACGCCCATATGTTAAATTCAATTTTAATGAATGGGGCGCACCACTAGTAGTGTTAGATTATTCGTCCGAGTGGGACTCATTCTTCTTTCACTCATACCTAATTTCAAATTCGTGGTTTGGTGGTGGGTCAATTCATTAGTTCGTGGTTTAGCATTATTTTTTTATTGGGTAATGCTAAGGAGACTTAATTTAGAGATTAAATTTTGAAAACTAAAAGACATGAAAGTTTATGATTAATTTATTACTTAAACATTGATAAACGTACTCATTTTTATTGGTGATATATTATTTAGTTTGCAAATTTAATCTTCAAATTTAATCTCCCTAACATTACCCTTTTTCATTTACAGGTTTATTTTTGGATTTTTTGCTTGCTTACGTGTCAAAGTAGTTTTCTCCACAACTTGCAATATATTGGCCAACATTAGGTTTTTAATTTTTATTTTATTAATGGCTATTTGAAAGATATGTAATAAAATAAGTTTGACGGTAAGTCTCATTCCTTTTCAAGCCTTTGTCGTTATACTTTGGCCTGGATTAGGTAGGTTCGAGTTTTCATTCCTGGTCCAATACGTAGATAAGCAACTTATAGTCTCTCCTAGAATCTCAACTGAGTTCTGTAAAGCTCATTCTATAGTTCCTTAGTCATGTCAAAGTGAATCAGATGATCTTACTAAAGTTAACCCAAGCCTTGCGATTTGTTGTGGGTTTTTCGAGATTCAGCAGGTTATTTTCTTGGTGGTTTCTCCCTAAGTTTGGGGCATCATACTTCTTTCTATGCAAAGTTTCATGCTTAATCCTTGCTGTGGAGTTGGCTCATGCACGGGTTGGAAAATTTTATGGCTAGAAAGTGACTGTTTTAGTGTGATATATTTCTTTGCTTTTGGTTCTTTTTCTCCTCCTTTGGTAGCTCCAGACCCATTGGAAACACTGTATATCCCGGTTGTAGCACATGATTTTCCATTGCTCTCACATATTTCGAGAAAGGAATGCAGTTGCTAATAGCAACAAATTAGCTAATTTAGGGCTTTTCTTGCCTTTACTTGTTTGGCATGACGCTCCTTCAAAGGTCTTCCTTTTTCGAATTCAGATTTCTTCAACATGTCGGCCTAAATGTTTCTCTCCCCTTCTTGATGTATGATTTTCTTTTTACCTAATCCTTTTGGAATTTCCTTTTTGTTTTGCAGCTTATCTTGCATGGTCTTACCTTTAAGGTTTTATTTTAGAGGGGTTTGGTCATATATCCCCCTCCCCTTTTTTTCTTGTATTTTCATTTTTAAGAAGGGTCAAGTTTATGTCCCCTCTTTTTTTCAAGAAGGGCAAGGTTTATGTCCCCCCCCCCCCAAAAAAACCACCCCAAAAATTAGGTGTAACTTTTTTTTTTTTTTTGTATGCGTAAAATTTTCTTACCCTTGTTAAAAACTATAGTTCAAGTAAACATATGTATATATTTAGGGATTTTTCGCTAAAATGGATCAGGAGATTTACAAAACTCCTCACTTTGGTTCTTGATACTTGAAATCAATAGAAGTGGTCCCTAAGATTGTCCACCATCAATCATTTTGGTTCTTAGGTGAAAAATTATGTTAAGTTAGGACCAAAATGACAAAATTACACTCAATTTAATAAATAATAGGCCAAAATAATTTGACCAAAATTGAGGGTATTTTTGTCATTTTATTCTTATTTTATGGAGATTTTTCACAAATAATCAAAATGATTGATTGTGGACAAACTCAAGGACCAACAAATCTCAGAGACCAAAATGAGGAGTTATGTAAATCTCAGAGACCACTTTGGCTAAAAAGCCTATATTTAGTTCATAAAAGTGACTATGCCCCAGACCTGGCCCTAATGGCCAAAGGCAAATGTATCGTATTAATATGTAATTTTATGAATTATTTGGAGAAATAAATTGAGTTGGATGATGAATGAACCAGTTATGCTTGATTTTGTGAACTACTCATGATGAGAGAATGAGTTAAGTTGTTGGGAAATAAATTTTGGGAGTTGTGTTAGGATCTTTTGTGTAGTTGAGTTCAATTTTTTGTAGGTATCAAGTCTTAAGTCAGTTTAAAGTGCACATAGTCTTTATTGGGTAATTCAGAATTGGCGACAAAGAATTAGGCAAAAAGACTAACAAAATATGGGCCTTGAATGTTTTGTGAAGGGAGTTAGTTGTATAATTGAGTATACCACATCACCACTACCATATTATACGGATTAACGGAAACATAGAAAGTGTTCAACAGTTGCATTCATGCATATCATTTTATATGTGCATTTGAAGTAGGTATATGAACTAGGAAATCCAAGAGGGTAGGCAAGATGAGGTCAAATTAATTAGATAGGGGACGAGAAATTTTCTTGTATCATTAGAAGAATTGAAGTTTTATTATTGTCCCTTTATTATTTCTTTGTAACTTTGTAAGGAATTATTGGTTAATTATATAAAAGGCACGTGATGGTAGTGATGAGGACCCTGATGTGCCTCCTGGTTTTGGTTGATGAGTTCTCATGCTATTCCGTTTTCAGTTCTATTATGCAGCCATCAATTTACATAAACAATGCAGTAAATCATGGCCATGGTAACTCCTGAGGAAGTTTTTTTTTTTTTTTTTTGGTCAAAGAAACTTCATTAACAACACAACAAAATTACACAAGGTGAGGCCCAGCTAAATACAACAAAAAGAACCCAAAAAACAAACGGAAAAAAAAAAAAAAAAAAAAAAACCCCATAACAAAATTTTGAGCGCAACAAAGAAGAAACCCAAAGTAAACCCAAATTGCCTGTATCCACCACCGCCGCCAGAAAGTTGCATACCAAGCCTCCAACACTAGAATTCAAGTCGATCATAGCCCGATAAGTGGATGAAAAGAAGACTTCAACAATTTTCAAAGAGCGCAACAAAGATCAGCACCACGAATTGAAGGAAGATCGCAGGAAACAACCCACAAGCAATAAAGGCAACAAGGCCAAGCAGAGGCAAGAAGGTGGAAAGAACCCCAACCATCGATAAAACCCGACACTCTACACATGTCACGGCCCGATCCCGATATACGTTCATGATCAACACGTGACCTCGCCAAGTATCCGTATATTTAACATACCCCACCTCTGAGATACGTTTGAAGGACAACTCCAAATTCGGATTGCGTAATAATTTTTGTATACTTTATGGTTGCATCTAACCTCCTCGTTAGACTGCCTATATACCCTTAATAGGGATCAAGCCATTCGTAGTTCATCATTTGTCAAACTCTAAACTTTTCATAAAATACTTCTAGCAAAAAACATAGAGTACCACACTACACATCAACCATAAGCCAAACAACAATTGTCATTTTTCCATGCACACAAGTATGTCATTCACACACATATGCTTTCCAACACCATTCCATAATCACATCAATCAATAACACGTACAAAACACCGAAATTGAGGGCTAGAGCGACACAGTTCGGCTGAAGCCTACATCTCTAAAGTTGAAATCAAATCCAAGGAACCAGTAAGTCAAATGATGTGATTCAGACCACTCAATGAAATCCATCAACATCGGGTTCCAGACCACTCAATGGAACCAAGACACCAAAGGGGATTCCGGACCACTCAACGAAATCCAAATCTGGATATAATTCCGGACCACTCAACAGAATCACGGAGTAGAAGGGATTCCAGACTTTTCAACGGAATCCGAGTGGATACGATTCTGGACCACTCAACGGAATTGGAGATCACGAGGGATTCCAGACCGCTCAACGGAATCCAGATAGAGCAGGAAACTAGACCACTCAAAAGAACCCCAGCGGATACCCAGTTCCAGCTCACTCAACAAAACCGAGCAGAAGACCAAGGAACATATCAACGGCTCGAAGAAACAAAACATGAACCAAATGCTTAATTTACAAAGGCTCAACGTAATGAAACAAAGCACAAGTACTAAATTGAGAACGGGTCAATGAAGCGAGAAATGAAACAAGGAAACGGGATATGAAACAAGCTCCGAAGCAACAAACCCCATGGCAATAGGTTAACGGTCCACTACTAGCCCTTACATTTCATCACATCATACCAATCATGCAAATCAAACCACATTTCAAATATTCATGTCAATCACATTTCACAAATATCATCAGTACACAAGTCAAATCACGTTTAATAAACATAGGTCAGTGGCTAAATATATAAAAAATCACATTTAAATAGAAATCACATTTAAAAAACCAATTCATATTCACAAATGATATTAATGTAAGAAATCAAGGTAATAACCATATCACTTATATTCAAGTCACTCTCTAACCAATTTAGGCCCACTAGACTTCAATTAGTCTCCTGTGGTACTAATTTTAGTATTTAGAACGCTTCAAGACATGTTAACCAAAATCAACCATCGGTCAGTGATAGGGTCCGCAACCTATGTAATTTGATCCTAAGATCTGCACATCAGATTTTAGATCTGTAACTTCCCAAGAGTCTCATTAAGCTCATAGAAGAACATACTCAAATCTCATCGTAATCCAATGGTCAGGATCTTCGTCAATCACCAATTCAAGTGGTGGTCAATAATTAGTTTTATAAACTTAGAAATCCAATTCGGGAAGATCCGTATGTCAAATTCTATATCCGTTAGTTCCTAATATCCTCAAATATTACGTTCTATAATGCATTAAATTTTGGTGACAATCCAACGGTCGGATCGTTGATGTATATAATAATCAAGTAATGTACCATGATGAAACTAGGTTCAAATAATCAATTCCCATCATACGGATATCAAATATGAAATCAGGACATCTAATTGAACTTACAAAGACATCGTCAGCCCACTGGCCACGAGCCGCCGCGAGTGGCGGTTTCCTGAGAACGGAAACCCAATTTTTCGACTAACTTTAACAATTACCAAATTTTATAAGAATGTATATCTCAATGAGATGAACAACTTTCATACCTGGACCGAAGTCCAATTCAGCCGGTAAACACCTGAAAACCGCTTCGATCCGCCGGAAACCCTTGAAATAAGTGCTCTCGATTCGACCTCAAAATGAACTCCGACGCCCCAAAACTTGTTTGGGCTTTGTTCCTAATCTCAAGAGGAGTATTTTGGTTGTGGTGCTCGATGGAAAACCTTTCAGAAATGGCGGATTCGTCACCGTGCACCCGTGTACCCTTCGGTGCATTCTCACCAAATTAAAGTCAATTCCTGTTGGTATTTGGGTGGAAAAGGAAGAAGGAGCTATGGGGAAATGTTTTCCAGGTGGTGGTGAGCTTCAACTCACCCGAAAACCATAGTGAAAGGTGTCGGAACAATGGGAATCACCGGGTTGGGTCGCGGGTCAAAATGGGATCCGAGTTCCCCTCATTCTCTCTTATCTCTTTTCTCTCCTTTCTTCCCCCTCTCATTGGTCCGTTACCCTCATTTTCTCTCATTTCCCTTCATTCACACCCACACACGTGGCTCCTGATCAAAGCTCCAACAAATCCAGATTAATAATTAAATGATTATTTTGTCTCTATCTTTGTTTGTTTATAACTCTTTCGTTATAATTCCAAACTACATTCTGTTTGCGCTCACATGTTCGTATCAACGAGTACTATCCAAATATGTAAAGAAATCTGAAAAATTACAAAAAGGATCAAATAC
The DNA here is from genome assembly GCF_019419815.1 of Pyrus x bretschneideri. Classification (NCBI taxonomy): domain Eukaryota; kingdom Viridiplantae; phylum Streptophyta; class Magnoliopsida; order Rosales; family Rosaceae; genus Pyrus; species Pyrus x bretschneideri. The sequence goes on along the minus strand of NW_025999413.1, from coordinate 483,066 downwards.
GTCCACGAAGAATTCCGTTTAATTCATTAAGGGTGATTTTGTCCATTTACTTATCAAAAAATTTATACGCCGTAAATACAAACACCGTCAAAACTAAGGATACAAAATACGTAATCTTAACTATTGAAATCCGGGGATGAAATTTCACAACACATCTTCCTCCTAAAAGCGAATCTCGAAGATTTGCATTTGTGGTGTTGATTAGTGGAAGTCGATCCAAAGTGCGAGATCCATGGAGAAGTGAGCCAATTGGAAAGGGTAAGATGTGTAATGTTGGAAATTAAGGAGGTGGAGGGAAAAGTAAATGGAAAAAGGGGCGGTGATGAAGGGAAACCAGAGGCATTAGAGAGAGGGAGTGGAAAGAGAGACCGGAGAGGAGGGTTGAGACCAGTGAAATTAAGGCAAGATATGGTGGATGATAGGAACGATCAGGCTTATAGACAGTGGAAAAAACAAGCTGAAAAGAAAACAAAGCAAAGGAAACATAAAAGAGAAGGAAAAGAGGACTCATTCTGGAGATCCTGAGGAAGCTTATATTGAGGTGATGGAGTGGGAAGGTTTATTTGCGATTGCCTTGATAGAAGAGATGATTAATTATTGACTCTTGGATATTTAGTGCATCAAAAATATTTAGCTTCTAGATGGTTAGACCTGATGCCCTGATGTGTGAGCAACAGGAAATCTGTATTCAAGTTTGGTAGATCATGAACAAGATGCCAAGATTTGCTACAAAAATGTGCAGTTAAGAATTGAAACACGTAGGATAATGATCAAATAATTACGGAATAGGAAGTTGATGTGGGGTGTACGGAGGTGTATGTAGAAAATCTGGGGTGTGAGAGTAGTATGGAAAAGTTTCTAAGGTTAATTGAAAAGTAGATGTTGGGTGTGAATAAAACAATCTTTTTTTAAGAGAATCCTTGTAGGTTTTTTCTTTCCTTATTTCGATACAAATAATAGAGTGAGAAGAGGAGATCGAGGCAATCATAATTTACACCCTTAAGGTTTGAGGTGATTTTTAAAATAGGGCAGTTTTAATTTTCTCACCTTATCCCCTAAGATTTTAAAATTATATAATTATATAACTTTTGTATATTTGAATGTCTAATTATTCATTAAATTGATGATTTTTTTGTCAATATGGTGTAAATGGCTTATATATCAACCAATTACGAGTTTCATGCCCACCATGTTTTCAATTTAATGAAAATTCAAATAACTCCATAGACAAAAAGTGTAAATTGCCACAATTTCACAACCTTGGGAAGCAATATGAGAAAATTGGAATCTAGTGGCCCATTTTTAAAATCACCCAAACGTAGAGAGGGTGAAATGTAGTTGGCCCTTATTTTAACTACAAACCCAAGAATCATATAGTTTATAATCAATCTAGAAATGCTTTGATACGATGTAAATATATGACTCCGTTAACATACAACATCTACAGATCATTCCGAATTAATTGCCTTGAATCTAACACAACCAATAGCACAAATTAGTTAGTGAGGCAGATGCTCTAGGAACATCAAGGCATCGACCCTAATTGAAAATGAAACCTACTGAGATCAGATTGAACAGAATTTTGCCAAACTAATTGAAATATTCTTGAATTTGTGATTGGGAAGAAAAGAAAAACGATAAAACTGAACTAATTAAAGAGAAGACATTGGTCATCTTCCCTAACTAATTGAATTAACAGAACAGCTCTAAAAAGAATAATATAATCAATATAAACCCGCATGCACTTGATAAATTAGCATAGCAAAACCAGTCAATAAATCCACTGGCCACCGCCAAGTCAATTAAGATATATAGTACAAAACTCCATAATAATATTGATGAGTACAATTTCTTTTACAAAAGCAAGCAAGCACATTACTTGGATATTTCTATAAATATATATACGGAAATTATGTAAACTGAATGAATGAATACTTAATTATAATTTCAGTAGGGGGTGTAAATTTGCATCTGACTCAAGATATGTTCAAAATTATCAGAAGGCTTGTCGATGGGATGGGTGTGCGTTCCTTCGTAAGTGGTCACCACAATGCCTTCGTCCTTGTTTAGGCGTTGGACTTGTTTTTTAACGTTGCACCCTTGATACGTGCATCGGTAGTAGCTTCTGCAGATTAATTAGCAAGATCCAGTATTGTTATTCCATATATATTCAGGACATATCATACAATTACTAAAAAGTAAGCATACCTGCATGCAGGCATATGTGTAATCATATGATTCAAAAGATAAATATCAGTTGGAACATGCATTATTCTTTGGGCATTGAAAATTTGAAATGATCGGTCACGTTGCACTGGTTCTGATTATTGATGATCTTACACTGCTGCCTGGTGCAGTTCCCAGACGATAGAACTGGAGCAAATCTATCAACTAATAGATTGAATATGTAACCCTTTTGTGTAACTTGTAGTTCTACCATGTAGTCATGGGTCCCGGCATGTACGCCTCAAATACATTACAATTTATACACAAGTTGTTTGTTCCGCATCAAAAGGTAAACTAACATTTACATAATTGTTAGGAAAACTTTTGCAGGGATCAAAAGTTTTTGCTTCCAGTTAATTAGCTAGAGAAAACCCTAGCTAGAACTCAAAACAAGGAAAAACAAATTAAACACTAAACAATTTGTTGAATAATGATCCCACATCGAAAATCTTAATAAATTTTAGGAGAAATTAGGATGCAATCCCCAACCACCAATATCCTTTGATTGAAATCCGATTGATTTTAAATTTTTGATCAAAGTCCTCTACTTTATACACATCAGCATATTTACATTTAAAACTTTATGCCACCCACAAATGTAATTAATTCATTTCTTTTCAAAATTTCATAAGATTATTGAGAACTAATCAATTCCTACATATTAGGCAAAACAAAATATGTTTTAGTACATAGCTTTTTATTTCTTTTATATCTTAGTTTGAATTCAAGTTATTTCTTTAACGGGTACATGTGAATTTAAATGTACCCATTGATGTATTTGGGATATTTGCACCCATAAACATGTTATGGTTTTTTTGGACTTGTTATATACAATTTTTATAACGTGTATATTTGAGTTCCACATTACAATTGGTACATTCTTTCTCACAATTCCTTTGTTGGGGTACAATTACAGTGGGTACATATAAATCTGAGATAATATTATATATGGGTACAAAGATGAACACAAAAGGCAGGTTTAATTTGCACTTTGTGGGTAGAAAGACAAGAAAATTTTGGTTCATGGGTACAAAGATTGAAACATAAACAATTGTACCGCAAATATACTACAATTAACGGTGTTATGATTTTGTACTCTGCAACTTTTGGATTGCTTGGGTGATTTTATAGAAGAAAATTGTGTGTGGGTTCTCGTTGGCTAGGTTGTACCCACCAGTAAGCAGTGCAGATTATTTCAAATTTGAAAATCAAATTAAACTAATATTTGGTGTGCCTGATATCACTGATATGTGATATAAATTTGGGATAATTTGGAGGTCTCAGTGGAAAGGTTAGTAATTTAAGGTGCATATATGTTCATCGCTTAGGTGAGCTAGCAGAATGTAATTAATCACAATGTAGTAAATGGAGGACTTGAATCAAGGTTTTTAAACTAATAAAATGTGAGTATATAATATATGATCAAAAGGGACCGGAAACTAAGTGTCCCTAAATTTTATATATATACCTATATTGGGTGACATCATTCTTATTTATACCAACAGTTTTTGCGTTAAAACTTCATATTTGTTGGGTAGCAATGTAAAATTATGTGCCAACCATTTCAAAGTTTAATTTTAAAATTTTCATTGTAAAGAAATTTAAAAAACAAAAAACTGTTTAGTAACTGTTTTTCAGTTTTTCAATATTCATTAGAATGTGAAGCTAAAGTAAATAAAGGAGAGATCCCCCAATTTTCCTTCGCCTATATGCCCGATACACTTCTTAGTGGAAAATCGAGTTAGGATCTTGCGTAGGGATGGCAACTGTTCGGTTTAGGGATGGAAATGCTATATTCATCTTCATAACCACGAAAACTAACCATATCCATAACCACAAATTAATCATCAAGTATTATCCATAACCATACCCACCAGATAACAGATTCCCCATAGGTTAACACTTATATCCATCTTCATCAATAAAAAAATATATTCATTCAATTGACGCATGATAATTTAGTAAAAATTAATTTCGTCATTAAATATTTTATGTATAAATGATTTAATGAATGGATATTGTGAAGCATAAAAATTAAAGCTAAATGTTGATAATGTTGGTTTGATCTTTGATATCTCTCATAAGTACCATTGAATTCTCATAAATTTTAATTCATATTAAAACTTTTGAACTTTTCCACAAAATGCAACTCACACAATGCAATTTTTGTATTCTCAAGGTAATGGATTCAGTGAATAATAAATAAATATATATATTTTTAATAATTTAATATTATATAATATATATTATTCAGTTCGGGTTTGGAGATGGATACGGATTTGGGACCGCTATAATCATATCCAAAACTATAACTGAATAATAATCACGATTTTTCCCCATACCCAAAATTCACCTGAATTTTCATACCCAAATCTAATCCAATCGGACGGTTATCTATGGTTATTAAGTTTAATGGTTAGAATTGTCATCCCTAATCTTGCTTTATTAGTGGAATCTACTAGCTTGCACTAATGTATTCGCAAAAACCAAAGCAAATCTGAAACACAAGCATCAAAATCACAGTACGAAAATCAAATGAAACACAAGCACCAAAGTATGGTATGCACCGAGTTTTCGAGATGTCTTATTATTTTGGACCATTTGACTGAATAAAAAATAAATAAAGGATTTTAGCTTTTCATTGTCCCGATTCATGTCATACACCAAAGTATAATAGATTTTCAATAATCATATAGAAAGATGAAACAAAAATATAATGAAGGTATATAGCTATATGTATGTACCTGGGAAACTTGTTGGCTTTCACAGCTTTTTGACCGTATTTTCTCCACCGATAGCCATCGTCAAGTACATCGACCTGACTTCTTGTTTGAAAAGCATATTTTGGCTTCTTCATCTTCTTCTCCCCCTTATTCTTTTTCTCTGAATAATTATTATTGGCCCGATGAGGATCGACGCTGCTCTGATCAGCTCCAACAACAATATTATTCATGCTTGCATTTGCACTCGGATAATACTGCTGATAATATTGTTGATGCGGATGACCATCTTTATGAACTAATACTTCACCTGACGATGATCCAACGTGGTTTTCCGTTTTCGACTTCGATCTCAAGCGCAACAACCCATCTGAAGTTTGATCAACACGCCCATGAAAGTTATTCGTGTAAACGTTAGAGCTTCCCATATGATGATGATCTGTATTTGTGGAATTAGGGTTTGGATAATTAGCTGATGAGGAGCAAGGAAAGAACATTTGATACGTCTCCATGATGGGCTATCTAGGGTTGATGGCGCTAGCCAAAATAGAAGCAGTATATAAAGCTAGCTAGAGGCGGCTAGCCAATGGCCAAAAACTTTGTAAGTTGTAAATATATGATTTGAATGTATATGGTCTAATATCGTAGTACATAAGGTGTTGAGTTTCTACACTTGCGTTTTGGGTTCGAAACTCCCTCTCTCCTTAACACATATACACAAAGTTGTACATATATAATTTGAATATATGTGGTCCAATATCTTAATAGATAAGGTGTTGGGTTTCTATACATGCGTTCCAAGTTCGAAACTCCTCCTCTCCTAAATCATATATATACACCAAATGTAAAATAATAAATTAATGCTAAATAATTCAAAAACCATGAGAGATACGATATCATATGCATATATAGGGTGAGAACTGAGACATGTCGTAAAGGGCACGAAAATTGTCCAAGTTAGTAAACGATAATTGGAGCTTCATCAGCGGGTCTGATACCTTGTTGGAATAATGGTGGCGGCTTCATCATTGCCCTTACGACTACGACATTACTTCTTTACTTTTTATTAGTTATTTACATTGGGTATATGAATGGCAGAGTTTGGAGTGAAATAATATCGGATTACAAAAGAATAATTGTCATGAAACGAGTATATTATCAATTATATACCAATCATATAACATCACATGTACATTTTTCAGAAAAATTAGATTCTCATCCTTCCTTTTGCTACTCCTTTGAATAAAATTTTATTCATTTTTATTTTTTGATCAAGGTCCTTGGTATTAATAACATCATTAGTTATTTCAATAATAAAATATTTTTTGTTTCTAATATATTCATTTAATGTTAAAAATGTTACAATTAGTATATTTATATTTATGGCTAAATGTTTTATCGTATATTTTTATTTTTAGTTTGTACCCATTTTTAATTTGCAACCATTTTTTAATTTGTTCCAATTTTCTTTTCAGTTTTAATTTGTACCCATATATTAATTTCTTTTTGTGCCCATATTTTATAAAGTTTTATTTGTATTTGTACCCATATTTTTTTATTTATTTGTACCCATTTTTAATTTTGCTAAATGTACCCATGCTAATTATATATACCATTCATGTAATTTTTTTCAATTTTTTAATCTTAAAATGTACTCATTCTTAAATATACCAATTTGTTATAGGTAAAATGTACCTTTTTTTTACATAAAATCTATTCAATTTTTTTCTAATCCATTTTTAAACTTATATGGGTACTTTTTTTTTTTTTTGGTGATTTTGAAGAATGTACCCATGTTTTGGTACAATAATTTTTTGGTTAATTTTGATGAACGTACCCATGTTTACACACACACACACACACAATAATATATTTATATTTTAATATTTTAATATTTTAATCCCACAAATTATGGTTTTTTATTTAAAATCTCATTAATATAAACAACTATAAATTTTAATTTTTAATTTAAAAAAATATAGTAACGTACATAAAAATAAATTATTACATTAATTTCAAGGACTTGGATCAAAAATTGAAAGTCAACAAGGTTTTAGTCAAAGAATTTGCATAGTTAAGGACCGCATCCAAAGTCTCCTTTTTTTTTATATAATGTTGTCTAATTAGAAAATAATTAATTATTATAAGAGGTATAATCGTATCATAAACGTTGCTCTCTTGTTTTAGTGTTCAAAGTAGAAACACACAAGTAAATGAGAGTTTGACAAAGTTGGTAGTGATGCATGTTCGGTTCCCTTTGCTTGGTAATATAAATAATATGTAGGTATATGTTCATCAATTGGCACAAGTCAAAACGTAGACTAAGAGCAGTTGCATTTGGACTGGAGACTATCTATATACAGAGTGAGTGTGTGTGTGTGTGTGTGTGTGTAAATAGACATCGCACATGTGTTGAATTTTGCAGTAGTTGGACCATATGTCGCGCGTCCAATAATGACTCTGTTTAATAATAATAATAGTATCTTTATTTAATTAATTTTGATCAAATCATGAAATTAATTTTAGGGCTAGATTCTTGGTTTTGTAGTGCATTATATATATATATATATATATATATATATATATATGTATCTGCAAATTGTGTGCAAACACAAACGGACACCCTACCCGTGGTTTCCACGAAATGCTAGCTTAGCATAAATATGTAAAAAGTTGTTCACTATAACCTTTCATATCATGCATCATCCAACTTATTATTATTATTATTATTATTTTTTATCATGTGCATTTTAAGAACAAACACCTGTATTTTAATGGTAGCCAGCATCCAGATCTTCTGGAAGGATATTTTCATTACCTTTTTTTTCTTGAAAAATATTTTCATTACTTGTACTTACGTATATCCGCACATGTACAAGGTGAGTCCCTAAAAAATTGATGATATATGCATTTGTGTGCGTATAAAGATTAAACATTTGAGGCATTACGTATATTACCAAATGACAATTATGAGGACATTTTTAAGATGTTTAATAGAATTTTTTAATTTGTATTTCTTAATTACAGGGGATAATAGTATATTAATTAATCTTAAATTGAAAAGGATTTGAATCTGGATGCAATAAGTTGAAGAGTTAAGACTTTTACACATAGATCAAAAATACAAAACAAAAACACTAAACTCGTTTAGGACATTCACCAGGAAATCGAAATCTGATTAGTTTGGTCTAAAGACAAATTCCGAGATACAAAGACATGTGTTTGAATTTGGAAAAAGAGGTTCACGTGATTGGGACTTTCCCCGCAGCCCTCCATAACAACAAATTTGAAAAGCAAACTAAAAGTACTTGGATTGTTTTCAAAAGATGTTGAACCCTCAAGTAGTCAAATTCCACACGTTATGTTGCAAACTTGCAATCATGCACACGAGCCCCTGTGCTTGATTTTTCTTTTTCCGGATTTGAACACATATTTTCCTCTTTTTCCGTATTTTTGTTTTAATATTTACTGAACATATTAATTTTCCGGCATTTGAAAGCAGTGTCGGATCTAAAAAATTTAGAGGAGGTGTCAATAAGAATAGTGCACGTAGTATGTAAATTTTTTTTTGGCCGGATAGCATCTAAATTGACATTTTATTGAGCCGTGATATGTCTGAGGTCATTTGCCAAGTCATATTGCACGCCTACCGGCTGACACTAACTTCCAAGCAAGCATGTCAATTCATGTGAATAACTTTTGAAAACCATGCCGACATATGGCGAGTGAGCTTATCGAAAGATGCCCATAGCAACACATACAAAGGCATGAGGGTAGCAACTCTTCCATGGAGAATTTCTAAGCTTGGGGGAGTCAGCTAACTCAACTTGCTCTAAGGTGGATCCGCATTGTTTGAAAAATCATGTTTGTTGAAGTGGTGGATTGCCTTGGTAGATAAAAACTTTCACTTCAACTCGTTGCATCTCGGATCCAAACTCTCTTTCTCTCCTTAATTTAAATGAATTTAGTGTACATAATTTATTGTTTGTAATTCTAATGAATAGAGAACATTTAATACTAATGAATCTGATAATATTTTGTTGACAGTTCAAACTTTCGGCAAGAACTACTCCTACAACGTAACGAACAGAAGTAGATGATTCAATGTCTTTGATTTGTTAGACTTTGATATTATCGACCGATTTGTGCATATATGCAGAAATCTTTCTCATTATTATAGTGGATCTTCAAGAAAAAAGAGTTTATATCGAATAAAATATATACTTTGATTTTCTTGTGTTAAAACTTCGGCTCATAAACACAAAAGAATTGTACGAACTTTTTTGAAAATATTAATTTATAAATTATTGGATGAATTCTTCACGGAAGCCATTTGAACTTTGATTATTCGAATTGGAAAACGGTTTAACGAATGACGGACCGTAATATACCAGAAAGGCAGTTGAAAAATATTCAACAACCATTGACAAAAATGTAGGCACTCTAATCATTTCCAACATAGACAAAGGGAAAATGCAGGCATCTACTTTCCAGTTTCCATCCGATTTTGAAAATGGGTCACTTTAACCTCATTGCTTCGTGTCTTCAAGCGTCGAGGTAACCAGATGACGGAATCTTATTCAAACATTTAACTCGGCAGCTCTGCTCACAGCTTTAAATCTTTGTTTACACATTTCCATCACAGATCATGAAACCAGGGCGAAAGCAGTCATATTTGACATCTTGAGCCTCAGCAAGCTTCGCCCACCATTTCTTTATAATGCGATCGATTTAAATTTTGTGATTCGTCAAGGAACAAAATTTGACAATACTGTTTCTGGAATGTGGGTTGTAAGGTGCTTATTCCAATTACCCCACTTGAATGAATGCATGAGCAGTGACGCAGCACGAGCGTATAAGGATTACAAATGTAAATTATGAAGAACAAAGGTTTCTGAAATCCAACAGAGATTGGGATAAAACAAATGGTTGTTTTGATTATTTCTGAATTGGTGTCTTATCTAGGGAGCCAATGACTTAAATAGAATTAAACACAGCCTCGGAAGGGCTAAGAGCCTTTGGAAATTAAAAAAGACATTAATAGGACCACAAATAAAAAGTTTCATTTTTATTATTGAATTTAAAATACAGTTTTGGAAGCCAAAACAACTTCAAATGACTAAAATCCATCATAGTTCATGGCAAAACAGTGAGTTTGAATAGGAATATTATGGTCTTTTCAGAAAAGTACTATATAGCAAAATGGAGCTTGGACATCAGATCTGCAAAAATCCAATACGTCTGTTTGTCTTATCAATTATAAAGCGCTTCCTTGTTTTACTTTTCCTCGTAAAAATCCACTCCAATCTTGTCCTAAATCAGTCACCTTCACTCATAAAGAAGTTGCCTGTTCATCTTACAAAGAACTAGGGTTGACATGAACCTTGATGAGTAGACATATACATCAACCCGACGAACCCAATATTCTTGGTGTTCAGTTGGAATCACAAAAGATCTAATACCATACAAAAGATTAGAATATCCAACTTGATAATCTAGCCTCTTCATGCATTCCAAATTTACTTGTTTCCCCAATCTTGCAGTTTAATTCCACATCGACTTTATCACCGACAACCATGTCAATCATAATATTTTCAGATTAAACAATACTTGATTTTCATGGATGTATTCTTGTGGGATTTCAACTTGCAAGATCTCGTCTTCCTCAATCTTGTTCTCCCTTCTCATAATCTCCTCAACTTGAGAAGAACTTGACCGCGACTTCTCTTGTATTAAAGACACCTCCACATTGGTCTTTTGAGGTACATCTTTTTTTGTTTTCGTTCGTAATTAATTGTGGAGTTTCTCCTTTGTGAATATCCTTTTCAACTTTGATAGGGTTGTCAACTGGTTCAACAACTTCCTTTTTTTCCATTTGCCCAACATGGCGTATCAATTATTTTCTTAAGAGCTTCTGAAATTTTCTTGTTTGCTCTATCAATTTTTCACAATCCAATTGATTCAAAAATCCAGCAGTAGAGTCAAAAGCCAATTTATCATATTTAATTGTACGATCATCAACATCATCAAACATAAAGCCATATGAAGGAAAATACCATTCGACAAGAACTCTTTTCATCTTTCGCCATGTTTTGATCTTCAACTTGCCTTGTCTTTCTCAGGGTTCTTGTAGATGATAGTCTAGATGAAGTCATCTTTACCATCTTCTTTTTTGGAACTTTCTTGATCTCAAAGTAATGCCCGATTACATCTACCCAATCTTGAAAATTTCAACATACAAACTTCCTCCAAAGTAAGGAATATCTTCAATATCTTCAAAGTTATATTGATGAGGACGGGGAATCCCATAACATTCCCCTTCAATATTTAGTACTGTCGTATGAATGTTGCCGAGGATTTCACTTCTCCCATGATCGATTGTCATTAGAACAGCCAAATTCCTGCTCTAATGCCAATTGACGCATTCGAAGTATAGTAAAAGGAATACAAACGCAAACCCAAAAAAATCGGAAAGCTGGAATCCACTAGAATAGTGATAAAATCTCGAAGGTTTTTTTTATTAAACCTTGAATGATGCCTTACATGGAGAGACAAATGACTTAAACAGAATTAAACACAACCTTGGAAAGGCTAAGAGTCTTTGGAAACTAAAAACAAAACATTAATTGGGCGACAAAAGAAAAGTCAGATTTTTATTACATAATCTAAAATGAATTTTGGAAGCCTAAATGACCTTGGATGACTAAAATCCATCATAGGTCACATCAAAGCAGTGTGTTGGAACCGGGACGTCGTGCTAGTCATACTAAACATATTGTCCACGTGGTCTTCTCTTACTGGCTGTAGTTAATTTTTGTCTCCACAATAAACATGAAGTTCCAGAAATTAGCCACAAAGTGTTTTGCGAAGAAATTCATTCACAATTATTTTGAAGCCAAGTATTGTTCATAAGCAGAGATGTGAATGATGAGGTTGTTAAGCATTGTGCTTTTTTAGTACGATCGCCACACCTTAATATGTTACTATTTATTCACTTATGTTATCATACGTAGATTATTTATTAATACTATACTTTAGATCCTTGTCCTTATCATACTCCACCATTATAGGCATACTACGCCTTATTTTTTTAGTGTGAATGATAACATTGAAAATTTTATCCTTTTCACCAAAAATTTCACATATTTTTGTAAAAATAGTTTATTCTATTATGTGTATATAACAATTGTCGTTCATAAGTATGGATGTCGGTAAATCAAATGGTGCTTGAGTCACAATCAAGATAAATTTATGCAATGCTATCGTTTGACTGAAGCCCTTCTAATTCTTGGTCAATTGGGTCCAAAGGTCAAGGCCCTCTTCAGCAAGCCTTCAGAAAAAAGTTTGAGTGCAACTTCCATTCATCCTTAGACTGCTTGATGCCCAGTTCGGCCACCCCCGTCAATCAACACCACGAACTTACCACTACAAAATCCCACTTCGCCACGCGTCTATCTTTGATCAGAAACTTGTATTTATGGTGTATGTCGAAAAAGAAGTAGCGACCAACAAAACATTAGGTAATACGACCAAAATTATAAACAATGATTAAGCTAATGGTTCATGTTGTTACCTATTGGTTAGGTAGTGTTCCCTTCATTCAATGATATATTTATACGAAAGAATTTGAGAAATAAATTAGTTACGGATTTGTCATTTTCAAAGTAAGCTTCAGATCTTTTAAATATTGATTCATTTATCCATGAATATTAGGTACGTACCTTACATCTATTGGTACGGTACTATTAGGGTTTTCATCTCTTCAATTGATAATGTTTATTTGACAATTTATCCTTAACAAACATACACCATGGACGAAATGTTTTTGGAGTAGTTTTAAATAATTTGTGAATAAATAGTTGACGGTGTCACCAAACTTTAAGTTAATTAGAATGCTATCACCACACTCCAAATTCGTTGTATTCTTGAAAATGCTATGGCTCCATTGGTTTTGTCCTTGTTATTAACAAAAGTTTATTAGGTGCTTTTCATTAAAGGTTTTTCTTTTAACTCCACAAGAAGTTAGCTAGCCAAACATCAACAGCCGCACGGAACAAGTTCTCAAGTTGATATATCATGTAAACTGAAAATTATACTTTCTTTCCACCTATATAACGAAGGAAGGGTAATGTTAGATGACTAAATGTGTAGATTTAATTTGGTAAACTAAATGACATGGTTAATGATTAAATTATTATTTAAGTATTAATTAACGTATTTATTTTTTATTAATGATGTATCATTTAGTTTGCAAATTTAATCTACCAATTTAGTCCGGCTAAAATGAAAAATGATAGCTCCTGTTCCAGTAAACGGTTTCTTAATTACCAACTGGCGTTGCACAAAATTGCAGCCAGTGCCATCACCATCAGTACGGGTCTCTCACAGGGTCGGACTTTAACCCGACATTTACTCAAGTATCCAGCGTTACGATTTGGTTCGCATATAATAAGCACTGCAGCGCTCGTATTACCGCCATTGCAGAAACAAAGATTAAATATTTAATCCATCGTCTTCATCGATGTCAGCGAGAAGACGAGACTGACCGAGCCCGCCTCCAACAATGTAACTCGCTCGCTTTTCACGTGTTCTTATTACATACACACCATCCTTTTTCAATTAATATTAATTGTGTATATAGGAGTGGCAGCACAGCAGCTTGATCCTTGCTTGATTATATCAGCCAACAAATGGGGAGTCCTCCTGCGAAGAAAGTCCTGATCACCTCCAATGGCGACGAGATTTCACAGAGCATCGCCTTCTCTCTGGCCCAACGCGGCTGCAGGTGATTAAACCTCAATGGGTTGAATCAAATGGGTGAGATTTCTTCTGTTCTGCGTATTAAAGATTTGATTTTTGTTTGTTTGTTTGTGGTTTTGAATAAGCAGGTTGGTGTTGATGGGAAAAGAGAGCTTCCTGAGGCGCTTTGTGCAGAAAATAACGGCCTCACTGGAGGGTGAGGTGGCGCCGGTGGAGATGGTGGACGTGGACGTGGAGGACGAGAGGGAGGGAGCTTTTGATGAGGCGGTGGAGAAGGCATGCAACATCCTGGGTAATTTGGATGCCTTTGTGCATTGCTATAGTTACGAAGGTCTATAAGTTGACTAATTTAATCTAATTTCTTCGCTCGGAGATGATTTGAAAGATTGTTTTACTTTTAAGTGCTTTGAATCCAGCGATTTAGCGGGTTATCCAATCCAAATCAATACTGTGTGCCAAACGAGGTGAGGAGAAATACTTGACACTCGGTTCTTGTAAAGTTCTAATAAGAAATTTACACTTCAAAAATCTCATTTTTCACTCTAAAATTTCTATTTAAAAAATAAAATGTGAGGAGGAGTGTAGAATATAATTTTAGAGTGTTAATAGCAATTCCCAAAATGTATATACAATGAATAAAAGAAAACAGGGGGAAAACTTGGATTAGAAAATTGTATTAAGTGAACAAATTTTTTCTTGGAAATATGTTGATCCCGCGTTAAAACATGTTTTAACAAATTATTTTACATTCGGGCATTCTTCGGTTTTGTGCATATATGTAAAGTTTGTTGCAGTAATTTTTTTTTTTTTTTTTTTTTTTTGGGACAATGGGATTGAGCTGGTGGAGAGTTCTCAGCCTCAGGTGGCGAAGTGCAAGCAAGCTTGCTGCTGCTGCCGGTGCTGAAGGTGGGGCGGAGAGAGGTTGCTCTATGGCGGCGGATGATATGTGGCAGTCATTAGGATTTGCTTCCCCGATGATGCATGGCAATGATGAGAGAGCATGAAGAGTTCATACCCAAGTTCAAAAAGGAAATGGAGGTTGAGGAGAAGTTGGCACGTGAGCGTTTGTAGCATAAACTTTTTTTTTTTAATTGTGGATTAAGAAAGCTACATTATGCATATTGAGTGTGATTATTCTGTAAACTAATTTGTTTGGCATGAATTTCTGTTATATTTATTGGCTTCAAGGGGAAGGGGGAAAAAACACGCGTGAGAGGAAGAATAATTGGAAGCTTTAGCAAGTTTTACATAATGGTTGCCAAGGGGGAGATTATCGGCTGTTCCCGAGGATATGATGTGATCACGTGATGGAACACGGCAGGGATATATTTCATTGTTCCTATCTCTTTAAATTACGTGACATGATCATGTGATGAGATATATAAAAAGAGCAGAATATAACTCTAGCTAGTTGTATGCAATAATCTAATAATGTGAACAAATATATATTCCGATTGTATGCAATCATTTTAATAGATATAGGATGATTCATCAGAATTGTATACAGCATTTTTGCTTTTCAACAATTTACCAGATATCATCATGAGTACCAGAATTCAAAGTAATGCCATGATAAAAGATGGTTTCAAATTCGCAGCATGAGCGTGAGACAAAGGTGGTCTTGACGTAAATGAAGAATAATCTGAAGAAATTAAGACACAGAAATCTTGAAAGAGAAACCTCGAGACAGAAATGACAGCAACTGATAAACGTGTGAATAATATTCTGTTACAAATGAATGAAACTTAAACTATAAAAGAAGGAAGAAAGGCGTATATTATAGAGACAATTAGATATAAATCCAAATGCACAATGATTGATTGCGAAATTGAGATAAAACTTTGTCAACAGACTCACAAGTCCATCAGCACACTGAAGAAAGATGATTACCATCTAATATCTCTTATCTTTTAGCTTGATTCATCAACACTCGCTCACTCACAAATACGCCCACACTGAAAGATAATATTACAAAGCACAATATTGACATCCCGACACACAAGGGACGACCACTGTCCGTTTCTTACAACTGTGGTTGCTACAGCTCCAATACCAAGTCTGCAATGCAAAATGCAAATAGTACAAAACTGTTAAATGTATTCATAGTAGATTCAGTTTTTCCAAACCTTGAGTACATAATGTGGTGCTTATGTGGAAAAACTTGCTGCGAAATGACCAGATAGATCCGAGCGAGTTTTTCTTTCATGAAATGACAATGTATTCAGAAACATTGTTTCTTGGGTTAATGAATTCTGGACGTTAATGTCATATTACAGATAATTTTTATTTTTACTTGGGTTTTTCAATTCCTTTTTTGTTTGTTCCAAGTTTATGTGTGCTGCTTTCCTCAAAAATCATTTTCTAGAAGTACAACAGTAGGATATAGAGACTTTGAAAGAGATTGTAAGAAAAAGTACGGAGTAACGGAAGCCTTTGCACAAAACTGAGCGCACTGGCATTCTAAGATTCATACAGCCAGGTTTGGTATTGCTGTACTTTGAAAAAAAAATTGCTTCTGCTGTGCTGTGAGAATAAGCAGCTGTGAAATAAAGCAGCAGAGTGTTTGGTAAACTTTTTTGTAAAAGTGCTTTTGAAAAAAAAATAAATAAAAAAAGCAGTATTATAGTGTTTGATAAACTTTTATGTAAAACAGATGTGAAAAAAAAGCTAATTTTTCAAAGCTGGGTTTTGCAGCTTTGTGTTTTTGGCTTTTTTTTCACCCAAAACTGTGAACAAAAGCTTAAGTTGAATGTTTACCAAACATAAAAGAGCTCCCAACTTTTTTGATTGCCATTTTTTTTCAGAATCAGCTCAGTACCAAACTAGGCCTAGTGGGATAAAGCTTGGTTGTTGTTGTACAATAGTAGGATATAGGTTCAGTTCATTGTGGTTCTCTTAAAGTTTCTTTTTTCGAAAAGGCTGATGGTAGAGTTTGAACTTTTTCTCAGATGTTGTAAACTTTTTGTTCTCCTGGATTTTTGGTGTTCTGTACTTGATTTGCAGAACCTGTGGGGACTAAATCAAATTATGTCAGCAATGCATAAAAGTGATACTTACATTCTGCATCTGTTTTGATCCAGTGCTCTCCCTTTCTCCTAGAACCGCTGCCACTCTGCCTGTATTGGGGAAAGTTCATGAATTTTTTACAATTTTCAGTCCCCTCCTTTGCCCTTGCCCCGTCAGGGAACCTTCCGTTGTCTTCCCCCATGAGCATCATATTTTCATTACAACCACTACCTGCACTGGAATTATTCTTCTTCTCATATTTCTCGGACTTGACCGATTCTCTAGCAGCTATAGAGCTTTCAGGATGGATCCTTCTATGGAACATACGTAAGACCTGCATGTAAGACACAATAAATTTGAATGTGAAGTTTTATCTTTTTTTATTCCCAGTATAAGTAAAGGCTGCACCAGGCAGTTTGGGACAAATTATTAAAAGAATGATTGTTGTCTGAAGAAGACATCTAATGGAAACACTACTATATATTGTTTAACTGTTCTCTGTGTGTATGTACTTATGTACCTCCGTGTGTGTGTATTTGTGTGTGTGTGTGTGTGTGTGTGTGTGTGATGAAGAGCCATCAGATGCACTGTTCTCAGAAGATCTAGCTGTAGGAACCCAACCTTACGGGGTTTCTTCTTGGTTGAAAGAGAATCAGATGCCTCACCAAGTTTCTTCTTGATGGAAACAGAATCAGTTGCATCACCACCTGTAGAAGGGGAAGATCTCTTTGAAGAAGCATGGAATTTTTTAATCATCTTCTTCATGAACCCCATTGCAGATCTATGCTTATGTTTGACTTCTATCTCCTCAATCTCACTTTTCTCCTTATAATCAGTTGTGATTTTGGTCCTATCAAACAGCTCTTGCAGTGATGTCTTTTCTTTCTTTGCCTCCATTGTTGTTTCTGGTAATTGAGTTGAGGACCCAAAGAGATATCCTTTGAGCGGATATGCTGCAGTCCAGTATTCTTCATCTTCGGATTCCTCCATTTGCATGCCACTGAGTGTAATAGAGCTAGCATTACTGTCCCTTGCTGATGATGCACGGACCCCTTCTTCCTTTGTCTCAGCCTCAAGAAACTTCTCTAGCTCATAGCTGATGAGCTTCAAGTCGTTCTCTGTTACCTCTGCTTTTTGCTGAGTTAAGTTCTCTAAAGTCGTCGCAAAAGTTGGTGTTTCAGGCTCATTGATACTTGATTCTGAGCCAAGAGTTCCAATGGTGAGAAAACCATGAAACAGCTCTGAGATGGTACCAGATGTTTCTTCTTCTCTCTTGGCTTCAGATTCAGCAAAAGATTTTTCTTGGTCTCTTGCAGGTGGCTGCAAGGATGTAGATCCGTATCTGGAGCCAAAGTTTGACTTCATATAGGCATCTTGGTCATCAAGTGATGGCTGAGCTGAGAAGGCAAACAAAAGGGTTCCCTGAAGTTAGTTACACAAAGAATTAGGTCCGAAAATAACAATGGAAGAAAGGATTGATCTGTGCATATAAACACGTCATCTCAGTGGCTGCACTGCTCGCCAAATAAACTGTCAGCTGATGGCTGAATGACTTCATTAGTTAGTATAAGTTGGTCCGTGGTCGTGAGACCACTTGGTTTCCAACTTTTTCTTGAGATTCCGAGATTTTTTTGGACAAGCAGAATTCAAATATCGGTTATTCATGTTAATTATGTAGAATTGATGAACTCTTAGTTCTTAACTGCAGCATAATATAGCAAAGTCGATTGTTATGCTAATTTTGTAACCTGATTATGTGTGAATTCTTAGTACATTACTTAGCATTACTTACTGAGATCCTTGCAAGGCTCAATGCTACCGTGCCGAAATTTGTAGTGCACCCATTGTAATAACTGCATCAATGTAAGTAATGCTAAGATAAAGTCAAAAAATTGAAAACAACTCTCGTTATAAATTTGGTTCGAGTGTACACGTACCTTCATTTTCGTGTTTCTTTGAGGTCTTGATGTTATATTAGTTTGCATGCAAGATTGGCTTTAAACAGAGATGCTACGAAGAGGGGCAGAACAACTTCTTTTCGTTAGGAATTCCAAGCGAGGTGGAAGTCACTGATTGCTAGAAGAATCTGACGATGGTTGAGTAGAGAGAAACATTTAGAAAGATACAAGACTGTAGTTGGCTATTCTTGTCAAGGCCAAATCATGTAAACAAATTGAAGGGTGGTTCGAGTATGCATTAGTATATTAGTAAAGTCGTATGTAAGCTTTAATCAACGTGTAATAATGTTTCACATAAATCTCCATAAACGTCGTAACAATTGCGGTTTGGAGTATCACAACGATGCACCCGAGGGGAAAAGGGGTATAGGCAATTCTGCTTGTTTCTTTCTGTATACGGTACTAATAACAATACTAATACCAGTAATCTAAACCTTTCGTGCAGTTATAATTTTGACGTCAGTGGCTATTGATCGAGGTTTGGTTTCGACCGGTTGTCTTGTTTATCATGTCTAAGTATCTTATGGATGGAGGAGGCAGTAGGTCAAGGTTGCTGGCCCAGAAATATTAGCATGGCCCGCGCGCATCTCTGGAAGTTACGTATTTATGGAAAGGGTAATGCTGCTGTAGGCTTAGAGACAAAGCCATTAGCCCTTCGTGCTTGCATCCTCGATTAGACCTCTTACTGTCTTACAAGTGGGCTCGGTAGTTACGCGTGGCAGATAAAGCATAGAAGGGAGATTTTTTACTGTGTTTAGAACACAGACACATACTGATATGCTATTATATAAGTGCATGAACACTTGAAAAAAAAAGATCTCTCGTACAATGATATGAGGTGTACCACCTTGTGTTCCGAATGTACGGAAAAATCTCTCATCGAAGAGAAAGGAAGAGTCCTTTACAGAAAGTACATTCATAGTTTATGCACGTAAACCGAGTCTAAGAATTCGCTTCAAAGCATTGAATATAACTGCTTTTGCAGAAAGTATATTGATAGTTGCAGAATTTGTTATGCAAATGCAAGAGATGTATCGTGTTAGTCCGGTGGGTTTATATACCGGACATTCTATTGTTATGTCGTCAATATTGTGTTAAAAAACAAACGTTCTGCACATGGAAGTAACCCGTAATATGAATAGCCTCTTCGTTTCGTTTTGTTTTCCTTTTTTGGGACAAGACTGGTGAATAATGAGTCACCCTCTATAATTGAGACAAGCTTGCCCAAATCTGTCAAAATACCAACCATTAGTTTTAGGGTATCCTTATTTTTAGCTACTTTTGGAGGACCAAAGACAGGGACAATCACAGCCCATTTCACCTTCCACACACCACAACAAACACTTCCAATCCAGTAGTTTTGGAAAAGTATTGGATTGGACAGTTTCTGTTTTTTGGTCTGGTTCATATTCTTTGTTGTTTTTGTATGGTATGGAGTTACTGCATGATCATACCCATCAGTATTGTTATTGTTGAAACTAAGTTCGTTCTTATTTGCATGGAACTTGTTCATGATCATGATATGATAAGACCCCAACTTAGAGAGCAGTTGAGCGGATGAGGATCCTCTCCGGACCCTCTTCGGTGGGATTCTAGAAATTCTCATATCATGATCGTTCATCGTACATTATGCGATCAGTTTTCGTCAGATATTATTTACATTTAATTTTAAATAAATAAATCTAAAATAATTTCTGACCGCATGATGTATGATAAACGGCTAAAATGTGAAGACCCTTAAAATCCCCACAACTTGGATCTGGATGGGATCCAAATCCCAGTTGACCCATCTTAATTTTTTTAATTAGTAGATTAATTTTTTAATTAGTAGATTAATTTTTTAATTAGTGGATAAAACCAATTTGGTTTCTAGGCATTGGATTATCATCATGGATGGTTGCATTTCCCTATAGTGTTAGACTTATATTATTTTTGGGAGTTGTTACTGAGTTTCAAAAAAGTAATCTTGCACTTCTTGAATACATCTTCATTTGTGTTTTCATAACCTTTTTTTCTATTGGGTTACAAAAGATTACTTTCTCAAAGTGCTAATAACACACCTTAACATTTTTCCAATGTGTAGAATGGGGGTTAACACGAACTAACAATACTTGAGTAGTGTGAGATTGAGCGGACCAAAATAGAGGGCGTTATGATTTTATGCAAGCTTCCCTACTTATGATGTGGTCGGATCCACCTACGTAAATTTTCTCTTGAAACCATATCAAAACTATCATAGAAAAGATATTTGAAATCGTTGACATATTATGACAACTTTCACACCAAGTGGTTCTGTATACGAGACTTGGTAGGACTAAATTACAATGTTATTCTATGCTTTTATGATAAATGTCTTACAAATGAAGAATAACTTATCTATACTCGAATGCCTTATGACATCCTGAACTAATGACACATTATTACGTGCTTTAACTTTTGTACGTTTCATTATATCATTAGTTTTGAATGCCACGTCGAAATCACCTCAAGAAAAATTAACATAATTTAACCCAACAAAAGACATTTAGCTTAACGTAATCAAACATCCTACAGAAGTTTTTCTCTCGACGCAAAAAACAAAATGATAAAATAGCATTCACAATGTACATTATCCTTGAAACAGCTCAGAGGTGATGACAAAATACAGTGACCATGATGGGGTGAGACACGCGGCATATTTTAATTGGACCAACAAAAATTTACCCGTGTCCGGATTGGTTGGATAAACTGAGTTTCAATAAACTTTCCAAACGCCTCCGGTACCTTGTCCAGCTCCGTCTCTGCAACTGCACGCCTCCCCACACGCCATCCCTCGAAAATCCATTGACCTCGATTGAATAAAAATAATATCCCTATTCATATCCCAGCAATCCACACCGTCTGATCACCATCTCACAGTCATGGGGACCGAATCATCGGCAGCGTCCGTGGAGATATCAGAGCCGTTGCTTCACGATTCCGACGACAAAATCAAGGCCGTCGACTCCGACTCCGACGACCGAATCCCCGAATGGAAGGACCAGATCACCATCAGAGGGCTGGTCGTCAGCGCCGTGCTCGGAAGCCTATTTTGCATCATCACCCACAAGCTCAATCTGACGGTCGGGATTATCCCCTCCTTGAACGTCGCCGCCGGGCTGCTCGGATTCTTCTTCGTCAAGTCATGGACTGGATTATTGGGAAAGTTAGGGTTTTCAGTTGCCCCTTTTACCAGGCAGGAGAACACCGTCATCCAGACCTGCGTCGTTGCCTGCTATGGCCTCGCTTTTAGCGGTAAATCTAATTGCTTCTGTTCTGTTCTTCACTAATTAGTATTTATCACATTACTAATTAACTGATTAGCTAGTTCTTAGCTCTCAGTCTCCCACTTTTGTTAGTTAATTTTGATGTTAATCATGGAAATTGGTGTTTCTTTTATCTTGTGTAGTTATATAATTTGTCAATGTGAAATGAATTGTCAGGCGGGTTTGGTTCGTATTTGATTGCCATGGATGAAAGAACATATAACCTAATTGGTTCTGATTACCCTGGTAATCGGGCTGAAGATGTTATTAATCCGAGCTTGTGGTGGATGAGTGGTTTCATGTTTGTTGTCAGCTTCCTTGGCATTTTTTGCCTTGTTCCGCTTCGCAAGGTGACTACTTTTTCTCTGGATATCGATGTCTTATGGGTGCTACCTATGTGTTTGACTTTGAGCTAATACTGATGTTAACTTTCTAACTGAATACTGCATTGATTCTGGCGTTTCCATCGAAAGAATCGTCTTTTTAAGTTGATCTTGGCATCTCGATTCATTCGGTTATGCGATAATTGTTAGACCCTTTGATAGAAGCAGTTGTTCCTTGATGTGTGGTCGTTGGCTAGGACTTTTTTATGACAGAAGTTAACGTGCCCGTTGGCTACCTATTATGGTATTTTTTGTATACTTGTCTTTTGTTAATGTATCCTATCTCATCTTTATTAATCTGATATCAGGTTATGGTCCTGGATTACAAACTAACATATCCCAGTGGGACAGCCACGGCAATGTTGATAAATAGCTTCCACACTAAGAGTGGTGCAGAGCTTGCCGGGTAAAGCTTCTGTCTCAAACTACTTTTTCCCTTTGTGTCTGTTTTTATAAAAACAGATGCATTAAATGAATCTTTTAAATTAACACGGTCATAATCTTACTTTGCAGGAAGCAAGTTCATGCTTTAGGGAAGTATTTAAGTATGAGTCTAATTTGGAGCTGCTTCAAGTGGTTCTTTAGTGGTGTTGGAGATTCATGTGGATTTGACAACTTTCCTAGCTTTGGTTTGGCACTATTTAAGAACACGTAAGGCTATTGATTCTTCGGTTTTCCAACCCCTCCCCTTCGACATTCTTTCACCCCTTGTGTATAAGTTGAGAAAGCGGCAAACACTACTTGGTGGAGCTAGTGGGGGTCCTTTCTTTTTTATTATTTTCATACCAATTTTGGGATGAAACAAATATCAAAATCAGAATAGAATTGGTGTTTTGGATTCCCTAGTTATGAATGGTGAATTCCACAAAAGCAAATAAAAGGGCTTTTCTAAGGAAGTGGCATTCGTTTTAGTAAGATCTACAATATTTTTACAGCAGTGAAGTTGCTGATGTTTTACATTACTGGCTTCATGCAGGTTTTATTTTGACTTCAGTCCAACATATGTTGGATGCGGTCTTATATGCCCTCACATAGTCAACTGCTCAGTTCTTTTGGGGGCTATTGTATCATGGGGTTTTCTTTGGCCGTTAATATCCCAGTATTCTGGGGTCTGGTATCCAGCTGACCTTGGTAGCAATGATTTCAAAGGTCTTTATGGATATAAGGTATTATGCTTCAATTTCCATTTCAGGCTCACTACCTTGATTCTTAGGCTAATTACATGGGTGTAGTACTGTAGTTTAACTATTTTAGTACGGATTTTGTTGCATTTCTTATGACAAAGACCTAGAGGTAGAGTAAGGGAGCATAGATGGTTTACTACACACTCATTCATAGTTATTAACAAAGACCTAGAGGTAGAGTAAGGGAGCATAGATGGTTTACTACACACTCATTCATAGTTATTATTTTTGGTCATCTAATTTGCTCAGAAAGCTATATACGGAGCTAGAAATTTCTTCTAGTGGGGGCAACCCAAAAAACAACTAAGAAAATTATGGCTTATACCCAATATGATAGTAGGGATGATTTCAAATGATGATGTGTCACAATTCCAATGTTACAAAAATTTCAGTATACTAGTGGAAAGTGGCAAAGTGATGAGAAAAATATTAATGCATGATAGGCGGGAGAGGAGTTTTTTGGTTTGAATGACAGAACAAGAGCACTTTTGCTCATATAATATTTGATATAGAGGATAAATAGTATGAGGGTATGTTGGATATTGGATACATATATTTTCTTCAAAGATGACGCATGTATATTATATAACTGTGGTCTGCAACTTAGCAGAGGAAGTACTTGAGTGGGGGCATCTGCCCCCAGTGAGCCTTCGTTGGCTCCGTCCATGTTTTCTTACCCATTATGTTGTTTGCAGGTCTTCATAGCTATTGCCCTCATCCTAGGGGATGGTCTCTACAATTTGATCAAGATTATAGCCGTTACTCTCAAGGAAATATCCAATAAGAGTAACAAACAGAGCAACCTTCCTGTTGTCAAAGAGGCCTTAGGTCAGTATTTACATGGTCTCTGATATTCATTGAAAATGTTGTCACTGTTCGTTCAATGCCAATGTTGTCACTCTTCACATTAAACGGTTTGAACCCATATAGGCAGGCATGTGTTCACAGCACTGATGTTTGAACTGTATGTTCCTGTAGTAGTGCTTGTATATTAGTAATCTTGTTTGAGTTGTGACATAATAGCATAACTGGCTGAATTCTTACTGTCAATTATGGCTGTAACAAAATCTGATGTATTTACCACAGGCAGTGTATCGTGCTAGAAATAGAAACTAAAATTGAGTTTTCTATAGTATTTAAATGTATTAGGTATTTTCAAGAAAGACTCGAATTTTATACTTGTTGTAGGTTCCTTGAACCAAATTAATTATTCGTGGCAGCCTTTATTGGCTAAAACATCTGATTGGTGTGATATTGCCTCATGTTAGCAGATAACCTGTCAAAGAAAAGAAGAGGGGATAACATCTTATACTTGGCATAGTATAAACAGATTAAAGTTTGCATGCATCTTAATTATGAGGTTAACCTATTCTATGCTGAAGACTAATAGGTTTTTGATTTGTGCTATAAGCAGGTGATGAGAGTTCAGAAGTAGCACTGGAGCAAAAAAAGAGGGATGCAATATTTCTTAAGGACAGGATACCGACCTGGGTTGCCGGTGCTGGATATCTGGGCCTAGTTGTAATATCCACAGCAACAATGCCAATCATCTTTCCGCCTCTGAAATGGTATTTGGTTCTATGCTCATACATCCTTGCTCCTGCCCTTGCCTTCTGCAACTCCTATGGCACTGGCCTCACAGACTGGAGTTTAGCTTCAACTTATGGGAAAATTGGTCTTTTCATCATTGCTTCATTAGTTGGAAGTGACGGCGGGGTTATAGCTGGGTTAGCAGCTTGTGGGGTGATGATGTCGATTGTCTCTACTGCAGCTGATCTCATGCAAGACTTCAAGACAGGTTACCTCACTATGTCCTCGGCCAAGTCTATGTTTATAAGCCAGTTAGTGGGAACAGCCATGGGTTGTGTGATTGCTCCGTTAACATTCTGGTTGTTTTGGAGTGCATTTGATATCGGGTCACCTGATGGTCCATACAAGGCACCCTATGCTGTTATATTCAGGGAAATGGCAATCCTAGGTATCGAGGGCTTCTCCGAGCTGCCCAAGCATTGCTTGGCTATGTGCGTTGGTTTTTTCGTGGCAGCTGTGGCTATAAACCTGCTGAGGGATGTGACTCCTAAGAAAATATCACAGTTCATTCCAATTCCCATGGCAATGGCAGTCCCATTCTACATCGGAGCATACTTCGCCATTGACATGTTTGTTGGGACGGTGATATTGTTCATATGGGAGCGAGTGAACAGGAAGGATGCAGAGGATTATGCAGGGGCAGTCGCTTCGGGTTTAATATGTGGTGATGGGATTTGGACAATCCCGTCGGCGATCCTCTCTATTTTCAAGGTCAATCCACCCATCTGCATGTACTTTGGGCCTTCGAGCAGATGAGTTGAGCCACATGCTGTGTTGTAACAATGTTGGGTTGCAAGTTCAAAATTTGAGCTGCTGGGAGGTTTGGTTAGAATTTGTAAATCACTACTTATGTATGATTCAGTTGGGGTTGTCCATCCATGTACATTAAACAAACGGTTGCATACTCCGAATTCGCAGTCTCGTCTTGCCTTTCCTCTTTCATTTTCCTTTTCTCAAAGAAATGTGGCGAGAAGCACTATTGTTCACAAGTGCTTTTTCTGTAGTTTTTTTTTTATTAGAAACGCATTCAAGTGCTTCTAGCCCTTTTCTGCTCATAAGTGGTTTTATTAGAAATCCGTTGAAATGTTTATCACAAACCCAATCGATCATAAGCAACATAAATGTCTTTTTAGAGATAAGCATGTTAAAATTCCGAGTGTTTCATGAAAAAGGAGTTGGAGGTGCAGATTAAGATATGTGTGAAGGAAATCTAGATGTGTAGCTAAATCAAGAGGCTAGGCACCATTTTGCTCACCACTCTCAAGTGATGGTGACGTGCTCTTCTTATCACCATATTTATTACCGTTAGATAATTTTAAATGTTGAAATTTGTATAATGAATAGATACAAATTTCAAAATTTAAACGTGTTCAGCAATGATAAATATGATGGAAATCATTACCACTGCTTGAGAACGGTAAGCAAATGCACCCATTTTGGAAATGAGGCACATGGCATAGATGGTGACCTCTCTAGCCTCTACTTAGCACTTGGATTTCCACTGGATTCCTTTTTTCAATATCCCCAATTTTGATAGATTGATGCATCACAACCACCCATCAATTGGGTAATGGGTTATATCTATCTATTTATCCATCCATCCAAAATTATTGCCATCAATTTGTCAAGTAACATCATCGATCAATACCAAAAAGTGCAAAGTCATCACCTGTTTTTTTATATATATGTATATGTACATATATATTTGCCAAATTTATAAAATTTAGAGGTTAAATAACTATATAACCTTATGAAATTTACCTCATACATTTCTCTGAGATTTAGTTTCTATTATTTATTTATTTTAAGAAATTTCTTCAGAACTTTGGCATGTTACAGAAATTGAAAAAAATCAGAATGTCGATAGAGAAAATTACACAACTTAAAAGTCCAAAACAAAATAACAAATAAAAAGCAAAAGAAGGGGATAATAGTGAGGTCCATCTGTCTCTCTCTCTCTCTCTCTCTCGATCTCGATCTTATCAAAAGGAGTCATTCAGTTAGAGATTCTGGCTATTTATTAATTGGAGCTCAGCAATTGGACGTTGTGGCGCTCCTGTTTGATGTGCAGCATGCAACTTCTGCTGCTTTTCCCATTTCTCATCATTGTTCTTCCTAAACTATGTATCATCTTTATAAAATATAAATCATGCTACCGTAACTATCGTATCTATCCATTGACATTTACAAGCAGCAGTAGATTCAGGATTTGAATTTTAAAGGATTCTAATATTAACAGTTTAAAATTTTAAAATAAAATTTAAGTTTTATTCACTGAGACATTTCGTTGAACACTTAAAGTATTTGTTGTCGTCAACCGAACCAAATTGCTATGCCGAAGCAATATGATGAGTGGAGAATTTGTGGAGTGTTGTCGACGCAACTTGCGAGAGACCTTTCGTCAAACACTTGGTGTGCACAAAAGACCATGTACTAAATATTCGGAGGATCCTCATAAGATCTTCATATGTATATTTTTTGGACTTCAGGTGGTACTGAATCATCTCGGTCCTAATGTGCATCTACCACTGTACACAAGTATGATGATTTTATATGCATGTAAGCTAATAACCTATAACGCATTTTAAGTAGTTTGATTATCTTGAAGTTTATACATTGTTGATATATCGTCTTGAATTATAAATGGTGAATTATGTTTCTGTTCAATATAAATGTTTTCATAGGCTGCCTTCTACTTCGATTCCTTGCTATATAAATCACCTATATTATTATATACAAGTTAATCTCTTGTCACAGAGCAATTAATCTTATATATGAAGTGAAAGCAAAGTTGTTTTCGGATTGAAGATTTGAATTCATAGGATATCTAAAACGGGGTATGATATTTCAACAGCTAACTTTAGAGGAGGGGCCTCCTTTGTCTCCATGATGGGATGCACATACGACTACCAATTCAATCACCACCACACACATCGCCCTTCCCGCCATTATTATCATCACACAAATCAATAGGTCTTCTCCCGCACCACACAATATCAAGCACAAACCTCACGAATATATATATATATATATATATAACGAATTATTATTGGCACTTTCAAGAATCTTATTCTACACTCTTTACAAGTGTATTTTTCATTTCAAATATAAAAAATTTGGAATGTAGAATGAGATTTTTGAATATGAATAACAATTCCCTATATATATACACACACACGCACACAGCTTTGAATATTTTCATATACACAAAGGAAAAAAGAGAAGAAAATAAAAACCATGCTCATTAACGGCCTTAATAAAGTTTCTTAGCAATTGCTTATGTTCATCATATTAAAAATTAAATTTAAATATAGATCCCACAACAGTGACCGAGAGCTGCATGCTTGCATAAGTTCAAAGAGTCCATATATTCATGCAGAGGAACTGAGGACGTCAATGAGTTAGCGGTAGAATCGGTAACTTCGATTCTTTCAAGGGAAGAAAAATCGATCGGTGGTCTTTGTCAATTTAATTGTATATATGCTGAGTTCCTAATTAAATAATAAAAAGGAAACACAATAATCATATCAACTTGCAAGCTTTTGAACTTTGAAAACTAAAGCAACTTTGGACCAACTAAACCGACTGATTAAACCATTCTTGTGGCTGTGGTCGACTGGTTTATACATCACGAAAGCGATATTGTTGTCTGGCAGACCATATGTATACATAACCTAGCTCCTTTAAGTTTTTAGAAAAAGATTGAACACGTAACCCTGAAATTTCCATTAGGGTTTCATCATTTGTTTTTTCTTCTAGGGTTCTAGCTAGCTAGCTTGAGAATATGTATGTCCTAGATTATATATATAATCCACAATATAGAAAGGGGTCGATATATATAGGGAATTGTTATTAACACTTCAAAAATCTTATTCTACATTTTAAATTTTCTATATTAGGAAAGAAAAATACATTTGTGAGGAATGTAGAATGAAATTTTTGGAGTGCTAATAACATTTATATATATATATATCAAAGAAGGAGATCTCCATTTTGCACTCAAATTTGTTTGTAAGTTAATTTGTAACCCTATTTATGCATAATATAATTCACTGCCTTTTATTTCCGTTTGTCTACTTCGACCATTCTCATCACATCGTGCGACGTGTGATAGTATTGATGGTTGTTTTACAAAAGTTACCATGGTAAAATTAAAAAGCACTTCTTTTGGTAATATAATAATGGTAAAGCAAATTGTGATCAAGTAAGCAA
Organism: Pyrus x bretschneideri; assembly: GCF_019419815.1. NCBI lineage: Eukaryota > Viridiplantae > Streptophyta > Magnoliopsida > Rosales > Rosaceae > Pyrus > Pyrus x bretschneideri. The sequence continues at coordinate 453,743 of NW_025999413.1, read as the reverse complement.
ACTTAGTAGTCAGAAAAGCATAATTAACTCAGTAGTCAATTCTTTATCCTAAAGAAAAAGGAAAGTCTGAAATTTGGTTCAAAAATAAAATTAGGGCACAGTTAGGTAGTGGCAAATTTATCCTCGTTTCATCCCAATAATAACCCGCAAAGCCAAAAAACATTTCTAATTTATTTCGTCAAGCAGTTTGTTGAACAATTGGCCGACTCTTATTATTGTGTGCTTAACATACATCTTCGCTCTTTAATGCTATTTTAAGAGGTGTGTTTTTCACACACTTCTTTTTATTTCTCATACACCTTTTGTTAATTTATGTCCTCTGATCTTCTTCAATTCATTTGATTCAACGGCTGAAAATTAAAAAGGTGTGTGAGAAGTAAAAAAATGTATGTCCCCCCCCCGCGCCCGCGCCCAAAAATTGTGTCTTTAGGTACATATTGTTGTAGTCAATCCATACAAAGAGCAAGGAGAGCTAGCAAAATCCCACAACTACGCTGAACGAGCTTTCGCAACCAGTGAACGATGCCACGCCATCGGATTAGAAGAAGACTGCCCCACCAAAGCATGCAGGTTAGATAAACAAAAATTTAAGAATAATACTAGGGAGATCATTTTTTAAATCAAATTTACAAACCAAATAATGTGTCACTAATGGAAAATAAGCACGTCAGTTGACACTTAATTAATAATTCAATGATCTACAACTACATCATTTAGTTTATAAATTTGGTTTAAAAATTTTGATTTCTCTAACATTACCCAAAATTAAATTAAAGAAGTGAGGTAATGTGCATTGACCGTAATGTATATCACCATTGATTCTTCAACCTTTACCATCCACATTGTAATATTGTATAATGATAGTTAGGGATAATTTGGTAAATTTCGTTTCGTAGAAATTAAATAATAATGTGGGTTGATAAATTAAAAATAATAATAATGTGGGTATTAACAAGTAGCTTAAGTTGCACTTTTATGCTTAAAAAAGTGAACTTGTGTGAGTTTTTTTTTGTTCTTTTTTTTTCAAGGTAATGGAAGCAATTCAAGCAAACATAACGTGTGTGCTTGTTGTGATTATAGTATATTTAACTTAATTAAACCCTTAAATTATGAACGGTAGAGAACACACACACACATGCACTTACCTCATCAAAAATGATAATTCCCTTGTCGGGATTATTCATATCTTATGATATCTAATTAATTTATGTGGTGGACATTAACACACATAAAATTGCTTTCAAAGTACAATTAAAAATGGATTTAATTGTTTAAGAAATTGGGATTAGGCATCTTTGTCCTACGAGAAATTTAAGGGACTATTTTGTCACTTTGCTGGGTTGTTATTGGCATCCAGTGCTCACACCAATTATCATTGACAAGTGTGAATCTCTATCTCATGCAGAACAATCTCTTCTACTTCTACCATCATTCTCATGGAGACCAGAACAATTCTGAGAGATAATTACCGCATTGCCATTATCCTTGAACACTAGGGAATATTATTTCTTTTATGTAAAAGTTAATTTTCAAGGTTCAAGAGAAGGGTAAAAATGTGCATGAACTTTGGGATGAAGGGAAGTGACATAAGCACATAATTTTTCTCTTTTTTGCATATAATTCCTTTTTGTTAGAGCATCTTCGATGGTATAGGCAATTGAGTAGTCAGACCGATTTTGATGAGTCACATAGGCAAAAACTAGCTCCAATTGTATAGGCCTTGAGTTTGCAAATGTTGCCTATCCTCCCAAAGTAGGCAATGTTGCATACAACACTATAAAGTAGGCAAATGAGACCGCACATATCCTTATATAGTAAAAGATTCCATGTGGATGAAGAGCACAAAACTAAAAGTTAAATGTAGATGTTATAGATGAAAGAAAATAATAAAATATAATTTTGCTTACTTGATTTGTCTAATCTATTAGAATGAGATTTTTAAAAGACAATTAAATAGATAACATGTCACGTCAGCCCTTAATATAATTTTAGCTACTTTGGTTGTCTATGCCATTGGATTTGGGTAATGAAGGAAGAGTAATTTCCAATTGTAAACTTCCAATATAGCAAGCACGGTCCCATGAGAAGTAAGATTTTGTAGATGGCCCATGAACTGTTCGAAACTTGAGTAAAAGGCCCCACCCCATAAGGGCCCACTAAGTTGGTATCTTCTTTTTTTTTCTTTTTTTGGTCAAAGAAGTGTAATCAGAGTATTGTGACGTTTTTAATTAATAATATAAAATTATGTTAATTTGTTTCATTGAACCAGAATATTACAATAAACTGCAAACTTATTCTATGTAATTTACTAGACTTATTCTTTAGAGTAATTTTCTGTTTAATACCTTAAAATTTCTTAGTTTTCAACATTTTATACATCAAGTTTTTTTCATCTCAGTTAATACCTAACGTGATAATTTTGAGACACTTTCATTCATCGTTAAATTTTCTATTAAAACAACCGTTAATCTATGACGTGACATTCATATGAACAATGATTAAGTGTCAGGTTTCAATCTGAGTCCACATGAACACTAAAAAAATTAAAAAAAAACCCTTTGTATTCTGTAACAACTAACAACAGCATCCTTTGTAATATGTAAAAACTCCGTATCACTTAAGCCTTGATGCTGCTGAATGCTGCTGGGCCCGTCATACAATCTTGTTCTTTCCCTGTGTGTCTTTTTAAAATTCATATATCAATTTTTATATAATATCTCAAGGATGGGTCTAGACCTAGAAGGGAGAGCAAAATATAAGGATTTTCTTGACCAAACTTATTAGATCGTTAAAATTTTATCTAATGACTACAATATTATAATTTTAAGAGGGGTTCCCTATTTGTAGTTTTTGAATAAAATTTCAACAATCCGATGAGCTTGGTCAGGAAGATTCTCACCCTTTGCTCAGGAGAGGATCCTCATCCATCTAGAAGAGTTGGTTAGAAGCAAACCCCACCACCACCCATTCATGAGTTGCCAGGTGTTGAAATCTCAAGCGTCCAGCTGGCAGTTGAGTCCCTTACAAGAGATGGCATCATAAGTATTGGTTTGCTATTGCAATTATAGCATTTGCATGAAAAATCAATAATGAAGAAGGGGAATCCAATCAATGCTCAACCCATGGACCATGGTCCGTATGACTCCATGGAATGTGGGAAATATAAGGGAATGGGCTTTTGATTTCTTCCCTCCAAGATCTTAAGGGTATTTGTTATACTGGATTATTTTGGATTGGACTAGTTTCAGGGACTAAGTTGAATTGGCTTGACTTGGACTAAGCAGGATAAAAATAGTAAAGTATTTAGTGCAGTGCCGAACTATGTCCTAAACAAAAATATTTTTTTAGCTCAAAAACATTCATTTCAATTTTCCTTTATTTTATTATTTCACTCTTCATCTGTTGCACCCCTCACTCAACAAAATGCAATACAAACACCGAACTTCACAAACAACCATCCACTCAATCAATTGTTCAAAATTGATGGTCTGAGAAAGTAGTAATCTGATGCATACCATGTGTAAATCTATACAACACTTATTTAATCAGAAAGCAAGTTTCTTACCTAATGCTAAAAACTCCGTGTCAATTTATAGAAAAATATAAAAGGGTAAATTACACTTTACCGCCTCAGGTTTGAGATCTATTTCAATTCCTTACAACATCTTTAAAACATTTCAATTTCATACCTTAAGTACTATTTTATTTCAAAATAATACATCCGTTACATTTTTCATTCATTGATCCGTTAAGTGCTGACGTGACTGCCACATTTGTATCACATGGCTGCCAAATGTGTGCCACCTGGCAAGAAGAAGAATTTTTTATTTTTTTTCTAAAACCTGGAGAAGAAAAAAAAACCTGATTAAAAAAAAAAAAAAAAAGAAAGAAAGAAAGAGAAGCAATGATCCCCACATACCCCCCAACAAACCCAAAAACCTTCCCTTCCCCCCCCCCCCCCCGAACACCCCTGCCAGAAGCAAACCAAGAAACATCCAACCCCCCTTCCCACCCCAAAAAAAACCTGCAACCAAACCCAGAAAACTCCCCCCCCCCAAAAAAAAACCAGGACCTAGTGCTCCCCGACGCATCACCGAGTGGGCTCGTTGGTTCGTTGGTCGGCTCAGGAAACAAGGTATGCATTCAAATTTTAAATTTTTTCGGTGCTTGGTTGGTGGTGGTTTGAATGGAGTTAGGTTTGCTAAGGGTGGGTGGGGTTGCAGATAAGAGAAGGTGGGGTGGGATGGGATGGGAGGTGAAGAGAGTGGAGGAAAGGGAGGTGGTTGGGAGGCTTAGGAGGGAGAAGAGGGGTGGGGTGTGTTTTTGGGTTTTCAAGTTTTTTTTTTTTTTTTCTAGGTTTAAAAAAAAAAAAAAATCTTTTTGCCCACGTGGCACACATTTGGCAGCCACGTGGCCCAAATGTGGAAGCCACGGTAACACTTAACAGATCAATGGATAGAAAATGTAACGGATGTATTATTTTGAAATAAAATAGTACTTAAGGTATGAAATTGAAATGTTTTGAAGATGTTGTAAGTAATTGAAATAGACTCCAAACCTGAGGTATGAGAGTGTAATTTACCCAATATAAAAAGACGGTTGGAAAAGGATCCGGCGATGATCATTTTCCTAGGGATTCTGCAATTATATATGTTCATCGTACATCATGTGGTTAGTTTTCGTTAGGTATTATTTATATTTGAATTTTAAATTTTAAATTTTAAATAATTTATGACCGCACGATGTACGATAAACGGACACAATTACAGGATCCCCAAGAAAAAGGATCCTTGCTTTACATTCACAACAATTATATCACTGCTCATGTCTCTTCTTTGACCTCTCTAACTACATCTTTACAAATATTCTCACCCTGTCGATGGATAAAATTTTTAATCCATGATGATACAGCAGGTGTTAAAAGAGACCATAAATCCAAAAATCAATAAAAACCCAGAAAATCGGTCAAAAGCTCTAACGACTAAAATCAATCAAAGCCCAGAAATCGATCAAGACCCTGTATAATTTCACGAATCTTCATAACAAAATCAAAGAAAGTGAAGAGAAAATGGAAAAAGGAAGCCATGCGAGACTTATGAGGACGCAGCAGTGCTTAGAGTGATGGTTTGGCGAAGTTGTGGAGCAGGACGAAGACGATGCGGGGAGTGGTGGGTGACTTCAAATTAGTCTAGACAGATAAGGAGTCGAGCAGGACGAGAGAATGGGCTTAACAATCCGTTGGTTTATGGGGGGGTCTCGCTAAGACCTTTTAGCTAGCCCTATAGTTGGGGCGAGTGAACTCTAGTCCCACTAAAGTTAATCCCTTCAGCCAACAAACATGTAACTAGCTAATTCTTAATCCAGTCTAGTGCAGTGGAACTTAAGGAAGGCAAACAAACGCACCTTTATAGTACAATGATTTATGATATATATTATTAGAACGATAGAATGTGTGTTTAATGATTTAAGAGAATTTAATGGGTTAATTAAAATTTAAGTGATAATGTAATATGATACATTGATGTTTGGTAGAAAGAATCGTCTCTTTTATCTTTATACATAAAGCCAAGGGTCCAATGAAAAGTATTTTTGGTGTCACAAGCTTCACAAAAAATAATTAGATAAAAATGCTCATCAAACAAAAAACTTCAAAAGCAACCTAAAATAATGCATCAAATATGGAATAGGTATTTTCGTCATTTTAATAGTGTTTTTTTAATAATTAATTTCTTTTGTACAAATTTTTTTTTTTATAATTAATACCTCACAATAATTTAATAATAATGTGATTTAATTAGTTTTTCATTAAATATTACTTTTTATATTTTTAAACACGTTCAAAACATTTTAAGAGCCGTGTAATGTCGGTTATAAAAAAGGTCTTTCGCATTTGGATAATAATGTGATTAAATTAGTTCTCAAATGATTGTTTTTTTTTTTAACAAACAATATTATCTTCATTAAGGGGGTGGGGTGGGCTTAGCCTCACAATGAGTTATTAATAATGTGATTCAATCAGTTCTTTATTAAATATTATTTTCTCTATTCTTAATATAAATTCAATAGACACCGATTTTAATACGTGGTTTCAGCTGCTTTAATTAGTTTATGAGGGGTTCCTTCGATCTAAGATTATTTATTCACTTCAAATATTTGACTTTCATTTTGTCAAATACATTTATGCATATAAATATTTAAAACGTGTAAGTCGTGCGCAGCACGCCGTAATTAAAAATATATTTTCTACACTAACTTTATGTAAATTGCAGGAGGAGAATTCAAATTTTAAATACAGAGTAGAACACATTGTTCTTAAATACTTTCCTAAACTCATATTTGCTTTAGAAGGAATCTTATCTGACTAATCATGTATTGTCGTAAGTTGAACTTGTTTATATAAATGTGTAACTAATTCGAAGTACCGACACACCGATATTTCGAGACCGGAGAGTGAAAACACGAAGTTGGCAGTTGAAACTTGAAGTTGTGTTCATATCTGCCGAGTCAAACCCCGCTACAGTGTCAAAAGTGGCAAGTGAAAAAGTAAGAAAGGACGGACAGGTTGGAGAGAGAGAGAGAGAGAGTAAAAAAACAACCAAATGCAGGCTGCCGGGAGGAGAGAGTAGAATTTGACAATGGGATACGTTGGGATTTTAATATCTTGATGGTTTTGTCATCTCTTTCTTTACCAAAACAGTGATAACTCATGAAAGTGTAGGACTTTTCAGGTCACCTTCTTCAATCAAAGAGGACCCATTTTTCTCTTTTTTCATTTAATTTTTGTAATCCCCTGTTCATGGATCCCAAGGGCTCAAAGCAGACACAAGACATACCCAGCTTCTTGAGCCTCCCCCCACAACCACAATCACAACCTCAGCAGCAGCAGCAGCAACCACAACAACCACCTCAACCCAACAACAACAACATGAGCGACAACAAACCTGCTGAAATCAAAGACTTCCAGATTGTAATCGCCGACAAAGATGAGTCGGGAAAGAAGCAGTTGGCGCCCAAGAGAAGCTCCAACAAAGACAGACACACTAAAGTCGAAGGCAGGGGAAGGAGGATACGGATGCCGGCCCTCTGCGCCGCCAGAATCTTTCAATTGACCAGAGAGTTGGGTCACAAATCCGATGGGGAAACAATCCAGTGGCTCCTCCAGCAGGCCGAGCCGTCGATTGTTGCCGCCACGGGACCGGGACGATGCCGGCGTCGGCTTTGGCGGCGGCAGGGGGCTCTGTTTCGCAACAGGGGACTTCGTTATCAGCTGGATTGCACCAAAAGATCGATGAATTGGGGGGGTCCAGTGGGGGTAGGACCGGTTGGGCAATGGTGGGCGGGAATTTGGGGAGACCCCATGTGGCAGGGGTGGGCGGGCTATGGCCCCCTGTCAGTAGCTTTGGGTTCCAGTCATCATCTGGTCCTCCATCAGCCACCACAAATCTGGGCACTGAGAGTTCAAATTACCTGCAAAAAATTGGGTTTCCTGGCTTTGACTTGCCTGTCTCTAACATGGGTCCGATGAGTTTTACTTCAATTTTGGGTGGGGGCAATCAGCAGCAGCAGCAGCAGCTTCCTGGGTTGGAACTTGGGTTGTCACAGGATGGACATATTGGGGTTCTGAACTCTCAGGCTTTGAGCCAGATTTACCAGCAGATGGGGCATGCTAGAGTACACCAGCAGCCGCCGCAGCACCACCAACAGCAACACCACCACCACCACCAGCAACCGCCTTCCAAGGACGATTCTCAAGGATCCGGACAGTAGTGGTCGCATTAGAATTTGTGAAATTTGGATGGGATAATGCAAAAAGCAGTAGCATTTTGTTGGGAGACTGAGTTTGTTGTTTTTGGTAATGCTATTTGTATTGTATAATTGGAAAAAAGTGAAGAAAAAGATACTTGAGGGAGTTCAATAGGGACTGGATTTTGTTTTGCCCCTTGTTTTTCTCTCCATTGCATGACTCAAGTCTCCATATTTACAGGTGCTTTTGCTTAAATCTGCTTAATTTTTCAGCACTCTGTTAGCTTTAGCCTATAGGGGAATTTGATTGTTAAAAAGTGCTTTTGCAGGTGGGATAATTGTTGACAGTCAAATTGCTTTGGGTTTGGGCTCAACTGCTGCTGCTTTGAATTCAGAGGTGTGTTGATTGTAGTGTAAGGCATCCTTTTAATTGGTTTTGTTCTCCACTTGGTGTGGATCAAGTGGTGCTAAGTTTGTTTGTGAAAAATTTAAACATAGAGTTCTATAGTCATACTTAATCTCCAATTTTCTTCTTAGATTTCTTAATTATATTAGATCTTCATTGTGTTTTTGCACAAATTACGGGGCAATTACTTATCATACTACTTGCGCTTTACTTGCTTTTTCACGCCACTTCCGAAGAACACATCTTTGTGTTTTACCCCCATGAATTCCTTACTTGCAACCCAATTATTTTTCTTTGTTATAACTACAGGGTTTAGGCTGTTAGATATGTGATTCATGTGATATTGGTCTCACAGCAGTGGCGTTGTTAATAGGCTGATAGCCTAGTTGCCTTCCATATTGTCTACTTGAATGTCCAAGTGCATTTCACTCCCTGGACATGATATTGCATTCTAACGTCTTTGACTCCAGAATATCAGTTAGGAACTCAAATTTTTTGCAGCTTTGCTAATCGATCTGGTTCACCGAACTGAATTCTATTGCTGGATATTGGCTAACATTATCATGACTCTTGAGTGCAATTAGAAGACTTATCCAGAATGCTAATTGTAATTGACTAAGAATATGCCAAAGTAGGTCACTTTAAAGATCTTCAGAGATTTTCTTTCTTTTGAGCATCTGAGTTGTATTTGTCGGTATATGCTGACTACTGTATTCTGTTCCCAGTTAATGTTTCATCGTTACACAGCTTAAGAGCCATTAGTTGTGCTTAGTGTTTATATACAAGTACAATACATTTGTGAGACTTTGTAACCCTCTCAATTGGCTTTGGCATATTCCAAGGAGTACGATGGAAATTACGCGTCTTGTTTTAGTTTCAGAACTTAAGAAGGGAACAGGTAGAACTCCATTTGGTTTCCCTAAGAACACGACTTTTCCGTCAAATCTGTTTGAATATCTTGATTGTCATTACCATGTGGAAAACTGCTTCACCAGGCGACTCATCAAACTTGTCTCGCCTCGTGGTGTCAGATTGGTCTTTGGTTTTGTTCCATAATGTAAGCATCTAGCAATTTCAAACCCTTATCTAGTTTCAATAGCTTTTCTCCGAGGTTCACATATGATGGATCATCGCTGGACAGATGATCAAGAAGTTTCGGTTTCGTGGGTTCACATTGTAAAAGAGATTATGCAGTTCATCGAACTTACGGCTTTTGGCATTGTCTAAATTGTTTGAGAGGTTTATCTCTGTGTTTGAAAATGACTTGTGAGGCTGAAGTTATACGTGGTCAGCATTAGCCTCTCTTTCGTTCTTTGTAGTTGGCAGCAATATAGTCTTTGTCAATGGAATATCTTTATGCTTCTCCCTTATCTCCTTTATCCGTTTCTATCATATGGTCGAAAATGCTATAAATTGATAAAGTTGACATCGATTCGACCTAGCCAAGCGATCAAATTACCAGGAAATCCATCCATACGTATGCCTGATAGTAGTTAAATCTTTGAATGTTCGATCCAGCATTTTCACCAGTGTCTCTTGAACTTGCTTCCTCCCTCATTTCGCATGTCACGCGAAACAGCAGAAATCTGGTTTGCTACGTCGGCACGAAACGAAGAAACTATCTTGTATAAATGTAACGTCGGACAATTTGTGTGTTGTTTATGAACTGGTACTGAAAGTTATCATTAAAACCCCACTAATTACGTTTTTGACTATTTCCCGTGACATTTCTTGGTTCGTACTCTCAGTACTCGTCCACTGTTTGCAGATTTGATTGAACATAATTTCTGGTCTTGGTTTGGAATCGAATATTGGTGTACATTTAGTCGTATGTGAGATTCTTGAAGCATAAAATATATAAAAGCTGTCTTCAAGGGTACGTACGTTGCCGATGATCTCTCATATATTTGACGTTTTAGCTGTACGAGAGAGGATCCTCGCCTGAATTTTGTTGTGAAGATCGTGGAGATCCTCTAATCATATATGTTCACTGTGCATTATGCGATGCGATCAGAGGTACTGTTTATATTCAATTTTAAATAAAAAAATTTACAATGATTTATAATCGCATGATGTATAATGAACGGATGTAAAAAATTTACAATGATTTACAAAGAGGATCCGGTGAGGATCCTCACTCTAGCTGTACACTTTCATCACCATGAGTCACAATACCCGACGAGAAAAAACTAGCCTTGTGTTTTCTGATACATTATTTGTGAAAGAAACTAAACTAGGGTATAAAGATCTGAATTGCATAAGCTCAACTAAGTTAATTATGAGTGAGTCAATGACTTCATATTTATAGAGATTACATGAATATGTTTGTTACAGATTACAAGTATTTCAGATTTACAAAACAACTAAACAGATTACAAAGAGATGTAGATAAGTTAGGATTGTTCAGATATCCTTTGACTGATATTTGAACTGTGGCAATTTGTTTCAATAGCGGGAGCTAGGATTTCAAACATAGATGACCCAAATTGCTGACTTCGCACACTTTTCGACTTGTACAGCTGACATGGTTTATCAATTTGTAAGGTAAGTCTCAAAGTTAACAATACGAGATTCTTGTATGTTGATTTCACCCGACTTGTGTTGGTCACGCTAGACAGACCCATCGACGTTTATCTCGACCATCCACCATATGAGCTAACAATATGTAACCATATGTAAAAGAGCCACGTTACCAAATTAAGCGTAGACGACTTTTAAGTCTTTCTACCCTAAGCTGCTATTTCCATGAAGATTCGTAATTCGTCATTGAGCTACCAGTGCAAACCACATTACTAACACTGTCCACTTTCCATTAGTACGTACTGCATTTGCATTATTAAGTCGAAATTTCACACATCAACACATGATAGGGCTGGTTTTGGTATTGCTGTGCTTTGAAAAAAAGCTGCTTCTGCTGTGCTGTGAGAATAAGCAGCTGTGAAATAAAGCAGCAGAGTGTTTGGTAAACTTTTTTGTAAAAGTACTTTTGAAAAAAAAACAGTATTAGAGTGTTTGGTAAACTTTTATGTAAAACAGATGTGAAAAAAAGCCGGTTTTTCAAAGCTGGGTTTTGCAGCTTCTTGTTTTTGGCTTTTTTTCATCCAAAACTGTGAAAAAAAGCTGAAGCTGAGTGTTTACCAAACACAAAAACAGCTCCCAGCTTTTTTTTGATAGCAGCTTTTTTCAAAATCACCTCAGTACCAAACCAGGTCTTATGCACTAGAGTTTTAGATTGCAAGATTCTTTGGACTTTTTGTTGATCCTAAAAACTATTAAGCATACATGGTGCACATGCCGAGTAACTAATGAGTTAACTACATCATTCGGTTATGTGTGGGACGTGCCAACTCGACGGCTGAGCTCGGGCTGAGAGTAAAATGTGTTGATGTTGCGTCGAGCGTGCTGCTGACTTCTTGATCTTGCAATTGCAGCTGAGGAAGGAACACGTCTTGGCCTTCGAGTTCTAGAACCTAAAGATAAGACTGCTAGTTTTGCGAAGTTCAATATTAGATTAGTCTTTCAATGTGCCGAATGTAGTAACCTGGTAACACATCACTTCGCCGAGAAGGCTGATGAGATGACCTCTACCAACAAGGACTCGAAAATCCTTGTCGACCGAGACTTGGATAGGTAATCAGTCGACTTCGAAGCAATGCTGTTTATCTTTAGTTGCTCAGCGATCGGCTAACTCTACGGTGTTATTTATCCAAACTGAAGATATGTTGGCGGAAAAAATAAAATAAAAAACTCAAGGTTGTTGAGAGGTTTCGCATAGAGCGAGAGTTTGCGCAAGACAGTTTGTGTGTTCAATTGGAGGGGCTTGAATATATACTCCCTCCTCTATTTATAGTAGCGAAACCAATCATAGCCGGGCTAAAATCATACTCGGATTAGAACTTCTCAACCTAATTTGATTAGGTTTCAGCCAATCCTAACTCCAAAAGGACTTTGAACCGAGCTAATCATCAAACCAGATTCATCTCCTAAGTCTCATCATCCTTAGCCTCTTAAGACTCCTCATTGCACTAGGTCTCGACTACTCCATCCTTATCTAAACCAATCCGTCCTGCAATAGGATTCGGCCAATCCTGACTGGACGGCCCATGATAATTCTAGAAGAAGATTACTTGGTCAAGAACAACTCCTAGCTCCGCCCGAAATAATATTTTGGGCCCAAACACTCTTTGACCAAATTTTAAAAATAAAAATAAAAAAATAAAATAAAAAAGTCTTAACTTGCATTGCTTTTGATTTATGTCATACATCAAAACATGATAGAATTTTTACGGACGAGAAGCGTTTGATTGAGTCATAATCGGCTGGCCTTCACCATGGTCAGACACCAGTGCAAAAAAGCCGCATGCGACGGGTCGTACAAAAAAACTTTCCTTGGAGTGGTGAGAGGAATAATATAAAAGTATGTAAACCAACAAACTAGACAAAACATGGTTCTCCTCCATCACCGCAAGAAGACACGTACATAGACGGTAGACTGGTCCTTCCATAAACAATTGAGGTTATGAAGAAGACGCGTACGATTGATTAGTTTAGAGGATGAACCTACACGACCTAGAAACTTGACCAATGTTTTCATGAATGAATTATTTTGTTAAAGCATCCATAAAAGAACAAAACCCAGAAAAAAAAGCTCCGGTGTCACGGTCAAAATATCTGACGTGATCAGCGTCGCACGAGTGTATACGGGTGGTAGCGAATAGGCAAAGTAGAACCAGTAACAAGGAGAAAAGGAAAACCCAAGAGCTATTAGGTGGAGGCCCAAAAATTTGATCCACCTCTAAAAGCAAGCCCATATATGTTGGAACGTACGCATCATATTTTGCTCAACTTGTGAGGTGATGACGCTTGTTCACAACCTCCTGCTGACGCTGTAAGGTGTAAGTCCCAATTGTAAAAGACGATGCCTGCATGCATGCATGGATTATCTAATTTTAGGTTTTCTTGTATTAATGAAATATTGTGTATCCAATTATAGTATCTACTTTTTCTTACGAGCATGACGAGGACCGTATGAATGAATTGAATTGTAGATATAGTATCTTGAAAAGTCCCAAGTACACCTAAATATTAGGGATGAACAATGATTATAGCAGACGGGTAACTGCGGTTATTTACCCATAATCGTTTATACTCATACCTGCATAACCGTGTACCCGTTGGGTAATTGCCTAAACGTTTATACCGATATCTATAACTGTTTATAAATGGTTAACCATACCCATAACCGCATACTCATTTAACCGTAACCATTTAATACCCGTTTACCCATTAACCTTTTTTAACCCATTTATCTTTTTTTTTACCATTACCCCGTTTTCATAATTTTTTTTAACCATTAAACACCGTTATTTTTAATAATTTACCATTCCAATAATTAAAATAATAATTTATTGATGATATTTTTAATTGATATAAAATGAAGAAGCAAGAAAGTTAGTTTTAAAAAACAAAATTGGAAATAGGATATATAAATTATAGTAGCAATGCTAACAAAAGTGAGGGATTAGCAGAAATCAGTGGCGGAGCTAACATGGGGTAATTGGTTGTCCTTGACCCCAAGAACTTCAAAAACTCCATGTATATTTGTTTGTATATTGTACTTGACCGCTATAAACAGCTAAGGAAACTAAATTACAACATTCTCCTCCTACTTTTTTTTTTCTACTATCATATTTGTCTTCCTTTTCTCTCTTCTTGTAAAAATACTTTAGTTGAAATTTCTTGGCAATCTTCAATATTAATGCACAGCATCCTGCATGCACTGTTGACAAGCCTCTACAAATGTCGACGTATGTTAGAATAAACCTTCGGCATATGTTGACAGGAATTAGAAGGTGCATACTAGATGCTTGACGAAATGGCTCAATCAAGCTTTTTTTATTAATATTATGACCCTATTATTTGAAAATTCTGGCTATGCCACTGGCTGAAATGGCAAGTCGCAAAATGTTTGAGGAATTGGTCTTGGGTTGAATTAAGTGAGTGGGGCTGAGGGGAATTGTTATTTATTTTCCTAATTTTTTGGGAAAACTTTTACTACTAATCCATGTTACCAATGAAGGTAATATAATATTAGTTAAGTATTTTTGGTTACGAAAACTGTTTAGAAGAGTATATTCTTGAGTTATTTAACCTATAATGTAAAGTATTAACATAATTAGCCATATAAACCATGCACTATAGTCAATAGCATTGATCTAAGTTTTGTTCGATAGAGAACATGGTTTGTATTAATTTTACATATATAAAATAAATCGGTAAACGGTTACCCGTTTATAATAGCAGTTAATACCCATAACCACCCATTTAAATTTCACGGGTAAACGGTTATACTCATAACCGTTTATTTATTTAAACAGTTACCCATAATCGTAACCGTGAAATTTAAATAGGCGGGTAACTGCGGTTACCCGTATTTTGCCCATCCCTACTAAATATCCATATATTCTTAGGAGGTCTTAATCACGTTGGACTTTTATGAATATAATAAATTTGATATTTAATTATGATTGTCCTATTACGTGACTTGGCCTAATTTTCACTCTTCAACATCGATGTATCTAAAGCAATAGAGAATTGAAGAGGGAGATATGAACTTAGATGTCAACAGTGAGCAAACTATCCTGATTAACTTGGATAGAATAAGTAGTTTGGCAACAATAAGCAATCCATTCTTCTAAGTTTCTAATAGCGAGTGATTGACTCGTCGTATGTTTTATCTGTCATTTCAAGCTGCATGGAAGCCTCCATCCCATCCCATCCCCACTTGTTCATCAACAATTAATTTATTAGACTTTATAATCCTGGGGACCCCGTTTTGTTCTATCGTGTTATCCCACCACAACAAGTGTGCAAGTGCAAGTGTGAATCCATCAAATCTGCTCTCTACTGGCCCCATTTGGATATTGGGGTGCCTAATTTCTCCTTTCCTAATTTCTCCTTTTCAAGTTCCCCAAGGGGCAAGCTAGTTATATCCAGGCTGCTGCATGCTTCCCTTTCACTTCTAATTATTCCCAGAATCCTCGCTTTCTAGCAGGAGAGAGATTTCTTCATTGGGGCATTCACCTACATGTGATCAATTCAAATATATAGCTGCATTATGCTAACTCCTTGATCACGCCACGTGGATGAAACTGAGTGACGTTCGTTAATGTTGGTGATGCAACCTGGATAATGTTCTTCTATCTGTACGAGAGATTTTTCAATATAACCGGTACACAGGATGGTACATCACGTATCACTATACAAATGGTAGAATATGTGTGCTAAAAAGTTAATAACTTAAAAAATAAAATTTCCCACCACTCTTAGTAAAACACATGGTGTACCACTTGTGTTCTCTGTCACAACTAAAAATTTCTCTATCTATACCTGTAGCTGAAAGATATATACATTATTATATGCCAAATAGGCTCATATTATCTTTTTTTTTCATTTATTTAAATAGAATAATACTTAGGTAAGAATTTCAACTCTTAATCCTCCTTATCTGATTCTCCTTTGTTAAAGTTTAGAAAAGAGAATTCAAGCTACCTGGAAACAGTGCATCTGTGCATGTAATTTGCGATCGAGATTAATCCTAATTCAGCCAAACTAATCGTCGTTTGCCCTAAAAGGAATAAATTAGAAGACACGTATGCGTGTCTTGGAATTATGGACCTTTATTCGTTCCTTCTTTACACTGCAGAAGCCAGCTAGCAGGCAATCTGATCTGCTACTGCCACCCACCCTTCTAAATCACAACTGCTTAATTCCTAAGGCTTCTTAAACTACTACATATTCATGTCATGATTTGCCATATTTTTTAGTTCATGAAATATAAGAATAATGTTAGGTAAATCACTAAATTTGTACACAAAAAATGTGGCACCATTCAAATTTGTACGTTAATTCAAGTTGGAATTTTATAAATCATTGAAATAAAAAAATAGGAGACTTTGGATATGGTCCTTAACTACTAATGTTCTTTGATTGAAACCTTGGTGATTTTCAAATTTTGATCCAAGTCTATGACATTAATATAATAATGTATTTCTATTTAGATTATTATATTTTAAAATTAAAAACTGAAATTTGTGGTTGTTTTATATTAATGAGATTTTAAATAAAATTCATAATGTATGGGATTAAAAATATTAAAGAATAAATTAAACTCTCTAATATATTGTGTGTGTGTGTGTGTGTCTATATATATATATAAACATGGGTATGTTCATCAAAACTAACCAAAAAATTATTGTACCAAAACAGGAGTATATTTTTCAAAAACACAAAAAAAAAAAAAAAAAGGCTTAATAACATTATTAAATTTCTTCCATTAAACTTGACATGGATACATTCTTTAATCAACGAAATAGAATGTACCCACATAAATTCAATAAAAGATTAGAAAAAAAAAAAGGAATGGATTTTATATAAAAATGGGTACATTTTACATATAAGAAATTGGTGTATTTAAGAATGGGTACATTTAAGATTAAAAATTTGAAAATCATTTTATAAAAAATTAATGGGTACAAACTTATCGTTTTTTTTTTTTAATTTTGAAAATGTTTTGAATTGAAAATTAATTAGGAGTTTAATAAGGGTGTGAGTATTAAAATCCTAAATCAATTACTAATTTTTATTTTAAAAAATTATGTAACTAACATATAAATTAATTAATATATTAATGTTAGGAACTTCGATCAAAATCTAAAAACCGATAAGGTCTCAATCAATAAACATTAGTAACTAGGGACCGAATACTAAATTTTCCTAAAAGAATTATATGGTATAGAATGTGCTACATCGATTAGTGCACAATTTTGGTGCACGAGTTTGGTGTACGTAGCACCATCGAAGATATAAATATATATGTTGTCTCTAAATGACGAATGAGATAAATTAATTCCTCAATTTGAGGAAATTGATTTCTGTACACGCATTGTCATTCTGCACACGCATATTTATTTGATCTATTGATACTCTATTGACTTCCTCCATTCGAAGATTACAAAAAAAAAAACATGGGTGTGTACAAAATGATGTGTGGAAATAATATCCTATACACACACACTACACACACATATATAAATGTATAAATATATTTGGATCATTTGTTAGTTGGAAAGTCTACAACGATATCCGTGTTATGTAGTTTGGGAAGCTCCACGTTTGTGGCTCGTTTATCAATCTCTCATATATCTCCCACTGTAGAGTTATCATCAACTTCCCGTTAAATCGATCGATCGTTCTCAATATATATACGTAGTGACAAGATATCACAGATAGATTAGGTATACGTTAATATCAATGGTGTAGCTAAGAATTTTTCGGTAGGTGAGCTAAGCTAATATTATTACTGTGTTTTTAATCTTTTGTTGCTTACCTAAAGTTATATAATAGTAAATATGAAAGTAATAATTTGAAACAAAAAATTTATACTATGTTTTCCAAGCTTCTAGCCTTCAAAATTTCAACTGAATAAAATAAAGAACCATTTATGGTATGGAAGTTTTAATTTGTTACTATTAAATTATAATATTGGTTAAAGTGACGAGTTTATTTAACATTTACTAGCATATGGGCACACACAAAGTGTGTGAGAAAATTTTTTATTTTTGTTTTTGAAATAGAAGGAGAGAGGAAGAGAGTGATAGAGAATGCAGGAGTGAGAAATTTTTTTTTTTTAATTAGAAATATGTTAGAATTACATGTAGGTGAGGTTTTGAAAAAAAAAAATGCAAAATTTGGTTGTGTGTAATTACATTTCTGCCCTATATTTCTTATTCATATTCTGATTTAATTAGAGGGTTAAACTGGTAATTTCATAGGATTTTGGTTGATAATTAGTGTTATATTAATTAGTAGAGATTAGCTCTTATTTTCCTTAAAACAGCCTTAAAATTCAAATTTGCATTTTCTAAAGGGAATATGACAATTAAAATCATAAAATAGCCCAAAAGATTAATATTTTAAAGCTTAAAGATCTACAATTCTCTCTATGTTATAATCTAGGGGAGCCTTGTACTTGACTCAGCCAGTGGTTACTGGTTAATATAAATATTAATTACATAATCTGTTGCTTGCAAATTGCAACTGCTAGCCCTATATTTCTTATTCATATTCTGATTTAATTAGAGGGTTAAACTGGTAATTTCATAGGATTTTGGTTGATAATTAGTGTTATATTAATTAGTAGAGATTAGCTCTTATTTTCCTTAAAACAGCCTTAAAATTCAAATTTGCATTTTCTAAAGGGAATATGACAATTAAAATCATAAAATAGCCCAAAAGATTAATATTTTAAAGCTTAAAGATCTACAATTCTCTCTATGTTATAATCTAGGGGAGCCTTGTACTTGACTCAGCCAGTGGTTACTGGTTAATATAAATATTAATTACATAATCTGTTGCTTGCAAATTGCAACTGCTAGCTATATATATTATAAGTGTTGGTGGCGATGGGTTGTATTTGGACGGATTTGTGCCCTAATGACCAAATAACCAGATTAAGTGAGATTCTCCTCTCAAATATAACCAGATTTGGCCTCGAGCTCACCAGCTTCTTTCTTTGAATCCTTTCTTTCACCTTTCCACGCTCCAAATTAAACCATACATTGTAATTTATATGCTCATTTGTAATACAAGTTGTGTTGAACGTTGGAAATATCGTCCTTAGGACATTGAGGCCCCGTTTGGCATGTCGTATAAAGTATCAAATAGAATAAATACTACTGAAAGTAGTTGTTTGATGTATTTTCGTACTAAATAATCACCCGTTTAATTATCCAGTCCATCAAATTTTATACAGTTGACACCGTACTATTAAAATACCCCAAAAGCTCGATAATTAGCCAGGGCGCTATCCTCTCCATTTCACACAGCAGCCGTTAACGACTTCTCAGAGTGGGCCTTCGAGCAGTTCCTCGACGAGTTCTCCACCCCGGCCGCCACTCCGTGAATTTCCTTCCAAATTTTTTTGAGGAATAATAGAAAACAAAGTCCTCTGTGTGAATATTCTTGGTTTGTGGTGTTTTAATTTTTCCCATTTTTCATTTTAAGTTTTAACAACAATTATTTTGTGAAATTTTTTAGAAAATTATTATAGTCCGACATATTATCCGATGCATAGATTAATCCGACACAGCATCAAACGTTCGACTAATTTAGTCATATTATCCAATGACTATTTATCATATCCGATTCAAATAGTCAGTACCGTCCAAGCTGCCAAACGAGGCATGAGTGTTATTAATCAACTAAACAGTTAAATTAAAAAAAAATATATATATATATATATATATGTATTATACCGCACACGATACATATCCATGTATGCATCCAAAATAATAATAATAAAACATTAGTGCACACACTTGTGTGTGAGAGTCTTAGACAGAACAAGCTAAGTAGTATACTATGTCACGCTTGTAGAATTATCAAAAAGATATACCAAAGACTCACTTCAAACAAAATTTTAATATTGTCTTTAACTTGGTAATTACCACTTGTATAATCTGTCAGGTGTAGACCTTTATCACAAAATGCCTCGGTATTAGTTGGATGAGGTTAGGATATACAGGCCCGCTCCTCTAATACCTTGTAGAATTATCAGAAAGACGGCCAAAAACTACTTTCAACAACACCGATATATCCCCAACTAGGTAATTACCACCTACACAATCCCTTAGGTGTGAGATTTTATCACAAAATGCATCGGTATTAATTAAAGTGATGTTAAAATATTTAAACTCTTTTTTCTTTCTTTCTCTGGCCGATGTAAGATATTTAACAACGCTGATGATGCTGGATAATATGGTTGATATGTTTCACTTTTACAAATTATTAATCATTATTAAAATGAAATTACATATTAAAATTTAATTACAACAGTAACGTTATGTGATCGTGTTTCAGACGTACCTTTAAATTATAAATTTAAGCAGCAATATGTATTCTTCCAGATACTAAAGTTAGGTGCACATGCATCAATAATATTTTCTTGATTTTACATCAATAGTCTTTTTCTTCGGTTTGCATCAATATTCAATAGCACTTAATAATTTCTTTTTCTTACTCAACTGGGCAAACGGGCATATGATTTCCGTGGGCAGGAAACCAGTCACTCACGCTGGAATTGCCGCCAGAAATACCGGCAAATATGCGACCAAACTGTAACGAACTCGTTCCTTGTGTCAACTCACCGCCAAAAAGTCACGTGGCATTGGAATCCCTCCTGGCTAATTGTACGGACGCCCATGCCATGCCTAAAATATCAGAAATTGTTGAAAAATCACGAGTCCTCTCGAAAGAGCGTCACAAGCCAATGGACAGCGGGCTGCGACGAACCGCTGGCCAAGCCAATCACAATTCGACACGTCACGAAAATACAGCTGACGATGTACTCTCTTTTCCTTCGAACGGACTTTTCGGACCCCACGGCCCACGTGCCCGTCCTGCCCGCTGCCCCGCTTAGCACCTTTCGTTTCGTTCGTTTTGTTTAAAACACACTCTCTCAGCGGGGTGGATATTTCCATGATTATTGGAGGAGGCATCGTTGTATATAGTATATTTCTTAAAATCATGTACTCTCAAGTGTAAGATTGTCGGTGTTTTTCTAAATTCGGTCTGTTTTTGAGGTCTTGGGTTGCTCGGAAATCTCCGGTAGATTTGGAAGAGAAGAAAGAAAAATGGACGATGAGTACGCCAAGTTCGTCAGGAGGATGAACCCACCGAGGTATTTTCCCCTAATATTTCTGGGATTTTCTGTTTTCTGGTAAATTGTTATGCTTTTTTGGTTTCTGGGTTTTGTTTGTTTTCGTTTTTAAGATGAAGGGTCCGTTGAATTATTTTGTTTTCTCTAATTATGATTCTGATATAATTTATGTGCTCTTTGTTCTCTCAAGTTTTGATTTTTGTACCGTTTGGTTGATGAAAAAGCAGAACTTTTACTTGTTTCAGTAAAACTTGGGTAACAATTATTCCCTCCCTTTCCTGTTGAGTCTTCTTCTTCTTCTTCTTTGATTCAGAAAGTAAAGATGTATTCTTTTAATTTTCGTTTTCTGATTGAATTTTAGTTTTACATAGAGGACTTATGGGCAGCTGACTTTTCCTTCCATCTGTTCCCTCTCCATGAATTGTACGCGAAGTGATTTCCGTACACACATTTTCTCCTCTGCACAATTGGTTTGTTTATGGTTTTTGGATTGAATTATTCAAAAGAGAATTAAGGGACAGAAATAAACACTTCAATAGGGTGTGTAGAAGGAGAAAATGAGTGTGCGAAAATCGTTTCCTGTATGCTAAAAAGGCCAAGGGTTTAATTTTGGAGCCTATATGGGCATATGATTTTTTTTTTTTTTTTTTTTTGGACCCCCCCTTCAGGAAACTACTTGGTTTGGCCCATTTGATTGTCCTCTTCTTTGAACATTTGATTGTCCTCTTCTTTGAAGTGTGTATGAAAAAGCAAGAAGCTTCATCTGATTTGCCCGTTGTTCTTGATTTGATTGTCCTCTTCTTTGAAGTATGTAAAGAAAGCAAGAAGCTTCATCTGATCTGCCCGTTGTTCTTGCAGAGTTGTGATCGATAACGATTCTTGCGAGGATGCCACCGTTATCCAGGTGAGGCTGCTTGTACCTTCTGACCAGTACTTTTTATGTTTTCTTATGAGATGTATTTGTTGATTTCGTTCATGTATGTTGGTGCGAAGAATTCGGTTGAAGATTTGAATATCCAATTGAACACTATTTTTTTTCCTTTCAAATTTTGATTAGGTTGACAGTGTCAACAAACATGGAATTCTGCTGGATGTTGTCCAAGTGCTCGCTGACGTGAACCTTGTAATAACCAAAGCTTATATCTCATCTGATGGTGTATGGTTCATGGATGGTAAGGTTTTTTATTCAACTTCCCATGTCAAGGCTCAAGCTTTCATTTTTCTGTATTTTGTTTCTCTTCTTCTAGTTTACCAAGTCTGTTCTTTCTGAATTTTCTGTTTTTCAGTGTTTAATGTGATTGACCTGTGACGGGAAAAAAATCAGAGACAA
Source organism: Pyrus x bretschneideri (assembly GCF_019419815.1). Taxonomy (NCBI): domain Eukaryota; kingdom Viridiplantae; phylum Streptophyta; class Magnoliopsida; order Rosales; family Rosaceae; genus Pyrus; species Pyrus x bretschneideri. The sequence continues at coordinate 431,546 of NW_025999413.1, read as the reverse complement.
GGACATTATCAATTATATTCAAATGGTAAGGATTCGATCCTATTGCAGTTCCTCTGGCTGTTAAGAAGTCAGGGGAGAAGAGTAGCAAACAAACCTTCATGTCTTTATGTTCTTTTTCTGAAGATGATGATAAAGCAATTAAGTTCTGCATTTAAGGTCGTTTTCCTAGATTTCTGATGGGAAGAGACAAAGTAAATCGTTTAATGTTATATGACAAATCGTCGTTTAGAAAAACATGATTTCATCTGGCATCTAATTTATGCTATAATTTCAGTTTTGTTTAAGGAAAGCTGTTTCAAAACTAAAAGAGATACGTTGTTGCATCCGACGCCTACCTTTCTGCATTGCCTATGATCTTCTCCTGGACCAAGATATATAGACCTATGGGAAAAGGTCGTCATTTTTCAGTTTACTTTTTTATTTTGCAGAGACTTGAAAGCAATGGTGGCTTTGTACCCTCTATGAGAGATTCCGTCGGCATGATGCCCTCAGAAGAGTACACCTCCATTGAGCTCAGTGGTACCGACAGGCCTGGCTTATTGTCTGAAGTGTGTGCAGTTCTTGCAGACCTTCACTGTAATGTGGTAAATGCTGAGATATGGACACACAACGCTAGAGCTGCAGCTGTAGTTCATGTCACAGATGATTCCACTGGCTGCGCAATTGAAGATCCAATCCGTCTTGCTACAATTAAGGAGTTGCTTTGCAATGTCCTCAAAGTAAACAGTGAGTTGAAGGCTGCTAAAATGACACTTGCAACCCCTGGAGTTACAAACAGAGATAGAAGGTTACATCAGATTATGTTTGCTGACAGGGATTATGAAAGGGTTGAAAGAGCAGAACTACGGAGAGTTGAGGATAAGGGCTCAAAACCCCATGTAACCTGCGTTGGATTGCAGCCAGAAGGATTACACTATCATTACCATGAGGTCAAAAGATCGACCAAAGTTGTTATTTGACATCATCTGCACTTTAACAGACATGCAGTATGTGGTTTTTCACGGAATGGTCAATACCGGGAGGACAGAAGCTTATCAGGTAAGATAAATTCCTGTTGAAATTGGTCTGATGTAATGGTTCTGGTTTGCAAAGCCAGCAAAGCTCGGCTGGATCTGACATAATCATCAAATGGCAGACATTCATTTGCAATTTTTGCTCTTTGGGTTGTGGATCTCATTTCTTCATTCTAACACACGAGGTAGTTTTCTTTTTAGGAATTTTACATTCGACATGTTGATGGGCTTCCTATCAACTCAGAAGCTGAGCGAGAACGTGTTGTACAGTGCCTTGAAGCAGCCATTGAAAGGCGGGCATCTGAGGTGCGGTGAACTTTTACCTGACGAGAACCCTCATGTTCAGTTTTCATGTCCACAAAGTTACCAACACATGTTGCTTTACCATGCAGGGCCTGGAACTACAACTGTGCACAGATGACCGGGTTGGACTTCTCTCAGATATCACGCGGATATTCAGAGAGAACAGTTTGCGTGTCACACGAGCAGAAATTTCAACTAAAAGTGGAAAAGCAATAGACACATTCTATGTCACGGACGTTACAGGAAGCCCAGTAGACCCTAAGATTATCGATTCAGTTCGCAGACAGATTGGGCAGACCATACTGCAGGTGAAGTGTAACTCAAGCCCTCCACCAAAGCCTCCTCAAGGGACAACAATGGGATATCTCTTCGGAAACTTATTCAAAGCTCGAAGTTTCCAGAGCCTTAAGTTGGTTCGATCCTACTCTTAGTTTCTCAATGTTCTGGAAAGTAAACACTGTAAAAGAACAAAATTACCAGACGTCTTAAGCTGCATATAGGAAGAAGAAACCCAGAAACCACTCTGGATACTGTCAAGACAGTGGTTGGGTTTGTATATTTTGTACATTTGTAAAGATATATATTGTAACTGTATAGTGTGGTGTACAGACTACAGAGGTTGTAAAAAGATAGAAGATTGTACAGATACATACATTCATACATAGCTCAATGAGGAAATAATGTAAATATTATAGATTAAATTGCTCTCTTTTTCCTCTCAATGTCTGCCTAAGATGATAGATTAGATGCGTTTTTAACTTTGTGATGGATGGTTTCCGTAGCATTGACGTTGTCGACTTCATCTTGGTTTACCTTCTAACATTTTTACTTATCCTGTTGATTTCAAAGATACATGGCAAAACACTAAGCGGAGTGGCGTTTTAAGATTCAAACAGCCGATCCTATTGAGTGGGATAAGATTTTGTTGTTGTAGCTATTGATTTCCAAGGTCCAAACTTTTAATATGCTTGAGGGCCGTAGTGAGGCAAAAACATCGTGAAATAGGTTTTATGATGTTATTTTGCAAAACCAATAAAAACTGAGACTTATAACTCACACTTAAGTTATTTGAACAGTCTTATTATTTATTGTTATATAGGTAGATTTTATTGAACTTTTAAGCTGAAAAAGAGTAATCATCATAACTACGACAAATTTCTCTCAGTCATAACATCTTTCAAACGTCTTGTATGAATTTTGAAAAACTTCTAGTACTTTCATAGTGTCAAAAAAATTAGACTATATGTTAAATTTTTACAAGTTCAGAAAATGTGAGTTTTCGTGTATGCATGTGAAAGCTAAAGGATCCTCACTGGATCCTCTTTGTGAGGATCTTTGAATCCTTCAATTACATTCGTTCATCGTATATCATATGGTCAGAAATTATTGTAATTTTTTATTTAAAATTAAATATAAATAATAGTTGATAAAAACTGACTGCACGATGTACGATGAACATATGTAATTGAAGGATTTTCAAAATCCACACAAAAAGAATTTGACAACGATCCTCACAAAGATAATCCGGCGATAATCCATTTGAAAAAGTTGTTATAAGTTATGTGGAAGCGGTTTTAAACTTTTTTTTCGACTCAAATTAGTAATTTTAGTTGAATATTAACCAATGAAAAATACTAGTAGAGCTGAAAGTGTATTTACAGCATCGCTGCTGATGAGGCCTCGCCATCGTCGCCAGCTCTGTTTCCGCCAATGAAAGCCTCGTCGGCAACGGAGCTAGCCAGTCGAATAAGCCGGGTTCTAATCTCCGCTTCCAACCACACAAGGCCGACTCGTTCATGGGATCCTTCTCTCGAGACCATTCTCCACCGCCTCGGTTGCCGCGACTCACTGAGCCCCTCACTCGTGGCCCGAGTTATCGACCCCTTCCTCCTCAATCACCACTCGCTCGCTCTCGGCTTCTTCAACTGGGCTTCCCAGCAACCGTCCTTCTCCCACACATCCCTCACCTACCGATCAGTCCTCAAGTCTCTCTCGTTTTCCCGCCAATTCAACTCCATTGATGCCCTCCTCAAGCAAGTCAAAGTCCAGAAGATCAGTCTCGATGCTTCGGTTTATCGCTCCGTAATTGCTTCACTAATCATTGCAAAGAAAACCCACAACGCTTTTTTGGTCTTCAGCGAGGTTTCCTCGCTAATTGGAGACATTGGGCATTGGATTTGTAACTCGCTGTTGGCTGCGCTAGCATCCGATGGATATTTTGAGTATGCCCAGAAGGTGTTTGATGAAATGACTCTTAAAGCTGTCCCCTTGAGCACAGTTGGTTTTGGTGTTTTTATATGGAGACTTTGTGGAAATGCTGAATTGGGTAAAATTTTGAGTATGTTAGATGAGGTTAGGAGAGGTGGTTCGGAGATTAACGGCTCCGTTATAGCTCTTTTGGTTGTTCACGGGCTTTGTCAGGCTTCTAGAGTATCAGAGGCTTTTTGGGTATTGGATGAGCTGAGAAGTAGAGAGTGCAAACCTGATTTCATGGCGTATAGGATTGTCGCCGAAGCACTTCGGTTAACTGGGGACGTAGTTGGTACCGAAAAGGTTTTGAAGAAGAAGAGAAAGCTAGGTGTAGCTCCTAGGACTAATGATTATAGAGGGTTCATATTTGATTTGATTTCAGAGAGGCGGATATGTGAAGCAAAAGAGTTGGGAGAAGTGATTGTTAGCGGGAATTTTCCGATTGACGATGATGTTCTCAATGTCTTGATAGGATCAGTGTCGGCAATTGATCCTGGCTCGGCGTTAGTCTTCTTCGAATTCATGGTTGGAAAAGAGAGGTTCCCAACTCTTTTGACTTTGAGCAATTTGAGTAGGAATCTGTGTAAGCATGACAAAAGTGATGACTTGCTGGAAGTCTTTCGAGTTCTTTCATCCGGCGGCTATTTCAGAGATTTGGAGACTTACAATAGTGATGGTGTCGTTCTTGTGCAGAGCAGGGATGGTGAAAGAAGCCTATGGCGCTCTTCAGGAGATGAGGAAAAATGGATTAGGCCCGGACATTTTGACTTATAATTCTCTTATTGAAGCATGTTGTAGGGAAGATCTGTTGAGACCTGCTAAAAGGCTATGGGACGAGATGTTTGCAACTGGGTGCAACGGAAACTTGAAGACTTACAATATCCTAATACATAAGTTTTCGGAAGTAGGCCAGGTAGACGAGGCTCAGAGGCTCTTTTACCACATGCTGGGTAAAGGGGTTGCAGCCGGACACGATGACTTACATTTCTCTACTTGAAGGGCTTTGCCATGAAAAAAAGGTTGAAGCCGCTTTCGAAGTTTTTAACAAGTCTGTTCAACAGGATATGATGCTTGCACAAACTGTATTGGGTGCATTTACTCATTCTTTGTGCAAAACAGGTATCTTCTGTACTGATGATTATACGTAATGGATGTTTCAATTTTCACATCATGTACCTTCATGCTTCGCCAGTATATGTCCAGCGCGGAGTGCCAGAGTCGGTAGTTTCAAATGTTTTGGCTTGTTGCTAATGCGTTTCTGATCTGTGCAGGTCTTTTTCTTGCTGCTTCTAAGTTACTCTGCGGCATCAGCCATGATGTAACACAGTCCGATTCCCATGTAACTTTGCTGAAGTATTTAGCTGACGCTGAAGAGATTCCTGTTGCCATCGAACACATTAAATGGGTTCGACAAACCGCACCCTCGATGTTGCAAATTATATCAGCTGAACTTTTAGCATCCCTTTCTTCTTCTTCGAGACCAGAGCCAACTCTGCAGTTGCTTCAAACAATCCGGGAAATATCAGGTCTCAAACAATAATGCTCTAGTTTAGATTGCTCAGACCAGAGGTTCAATTTAGATTGTAGAAGTTTGGCGTTCGGATATTATAATTCACAGCAATAGTTGCATGTTTATGATAATTTGATTGCTCCGCAATTCATCCAGTACCCCTTCCGGTTGAATGGTGGATGTTTTCGTCTGTCGGCTCACCAAAATAATCACCAAACCTTATTCTACTAAATGAGGTCGGATGTATGAATCCTAAAATGCTGCTTGCTGTTGAATGGTAAAGTTTTAGTCCGTCAGCGCACCAAAAATTAATAATAATAAAGAAAAAGAAAAGAAATTAAGGGAAACTGGTTTCTACTAAAATTTACGATTCTGTCGTACAAAAGTTGACATTTGTCAGTGAACTCTGTTTCTCAATTACACTATACATCCGGTCAATGACTGCAACGGTTCTTTAACTACGTAAATGTTCTACCTTGGAATCCAGAGGATTGGAAAACTAAGAAGGGGGAAAAAAATCTGAGGTAACCATGTCTCTTAAATTAGCTGTACAGTTTTTATACCGAGAACGAAAAACATTACAGGTCGTACAACATGGGTCAATCGTTAAGGCGATGGATCTCACCCATCAAGATCCGGTTGCTGGTAACCTTAAAGCCGAGGAGAGCTGGATCAATCTGTCTTCCTTTCTTCCCTTTCTTCTTGCCAGTCCGCCCCGCTTGGCCACCTCCATCAGACGGCTCCAGTGCAGCTGCTCTGTTGGCTGCATCAGCCTCTGAAATGACTGGTTTCTTGAGCATGTCTATGAATGATGTCTCGGACACAGATGCGTCACTATAAGATGAAGTCCTCCTAAATTGCGCATCATTCTTGCTACATGCTTGGGTTTCATAGACCTGGGTTGCAGCTGGATTTCTTTGTATGACAGGTAAAGGAACTGCTGCTTCAGACAAAACGTCCTGGGAAGATAAAACTCGGCGTCTATTCAAAGCATTGTCATACCCTTTGGTTACAGTAGAAGGCAGTCTGTGAATGGACCATCGAAAGTTACAATCAGATTGGCATCTCAAACACATCATCTGTGCTATAAATCACCAAAGTAGCTAAGAGAGAGAGAGAGAGAGAGAGAGAGAGAGAGAGGTCTATCATAGAACTTAGAACGTGCAAAATCATTGGGAAATATGCTTTATGTGCACACTGCAGAAATAGTGTATACCAACATATAGGTAATGAAATTGACTCGGTCATCTCATAATGAACCAGCTAATAGCGCGTCACTTGAGAATAACGGATATTCAAAATCACTCACATGAGGCTACAAGTTCATGCAAAGTTACAAATAACCAAACAAATAAACGTAAAGTACCTCTCTCTCTCTCTCTCTCTCTGTTGCTCGTCTCTCTCACACACACACATTCAAATAATAGTATTGCACATAAAAGGAAAAAGAAAAGAAAACTACCTCCCATTAGAAACCTCTTCTCCAAGTGGTTTATCTATCCCTGTCTCAGAGCTGTAAAAACTCCCACCTCCACCTGTACCATCAAAAGAGTTTAAAATTCGTCCAAAATAAAGATGAGACTAAGAAACAAGATTATTTGAAAAATTACCAGCACTGCTAAGTGAACTCTGCCTGCTATGGGCATTACTACGAAGATCCCTTGATGTTTCTTCTTGTTCTCCCATGTTGCCTTCATAGCTTTTCACTCCCTGTTTCTTCCAATTATTTCCCTCCAACTCTGATAAATCTTCCACAAATGCTCTGGAATTAGATCTAAAAGGCCCTTCTGTGAAGGAGTTGTTCATACCAACTGGTTGATCAGGAAGAAGATCAAATGGATGATGTACAGATTCTCCCCGGCTTCCAGAAGACGATAGGTGATGCTGATAATCAACTTCTGATAACTGTATAGATTGACTGAATTTTTGGTGAAGGTCCATCAAAAATTGTTTTGAGTGTTCTTTATCACCATCAGATGAAGCCCATATATCTGGATCAACAAAAGCCATGGTAGCTTCTGAGTCGCGGTTTTGCTCAGCATGACGATGCAGTGATTCAATGGAGCTATCTTCCAGATGTCCATTGTTCCCAAAGGGCAAGTGCTCCAAACCAACTGGATGAGAAGAATAAAACTCATCCAGACCCAGCCTGCGAGCACTCAGAATATCCAAGTTCATCGCATGGGAACTAGCAGGAACAGATGACCTCTCAAATTCCACAGAGTTAGGTTCGTAGAACCCTCCCTGAGGTTGCTCCCGTGTGGCATGATTCCAATTGAGATGGCTTAGTTGCTGTTCATGGGTGGGAAACCTCTGCTGTTGCTGGTAATTTTCTGAAGAGCTAAATCCTACCATCTGAGCCTGGTGATGACCAACAGGATTCCTAACAACTTGGCTTGCTTCATCTACAAACCGAGGCCCACCAACACGCCTTTCCCCTTCCATCTGCAGTTGCTCTCTCAATGCTGCGGACAACTGCTGTGCCTGCAGATCCGAAATGTGCATATTCCCTTGCTTGGCCTGAGATATGAGGTCAAAGAAATCAGTCTGTCCTGAGCGTCCTATATTTTCTTGGATGATATGCTCTAACAATGGATTGTGTCTTGAGGAATGGGAGATCTGGTGCAAGTCATCTAGAAGGTGCTTCCTTGAATGTAATTGATCGAAAGGGTTGCCTCTTGTAGCATCCGCCTTCCACTGCCCATAACCAGAATCCGGTATTTGTTGATGCAAAAACTGTTCAAGGAGCACATGTTGAGCTTGAGATTTCTGTTGTTTCTGCAATTTTATTTGGTGTTGGTGAAGCTGCTCCTGCAAGTGACGCTGTTGCTGAAGCTCCAGCTGACGCTGTTGCTGCTGAAGCTCCAATTGACGTTGGTGATGCAGCTCCAACTGATGCTGGCGCTGCAGCTCCAACTGACGCTGGTGCTCCTGAATCTCCAACTGACGCTGGTGCTCCTGAATCTCCAACCGATGCTGCTGTTGCTGAAGCTCCAACCGATGCTGCTGTTGCTGAAGCTCCAACTGACGCTGCTGTTGCTGAAGCTCCAACTGGTGTTGCTGTTGACGAAGCTCCAACTCATGCTGCTGCTGACGCTGCATTTCAAAAATATGTTCCATATCTGCCACTGGATGACGGAATGACGGCTGGATATTAGGGTTCTTGCTGTCAGAAAAACCAAATCCAGGGAACCCGTCCACTCCTGTTCCTGCACTATGTGCAAGAGTAAGTGGAGAAAGATAGTTCAGCTGCTGAAACCGTTCTTTTAGTAATTGCTGTGACATTATATGCTCTGCCGGGTCATAGCCACTGTTTTGTTGTCCCATGTGAGATAAATGGTGAGGATCTATAGAACCCATACTAACATTAGTGTTATTTTTTATATAATTATCAGGCCGTGTCTCCACAAAGCAAGGTTGATCAATCATGGCACCAAGGGAATTCTGATTAGCAATAATGGCGCCTTCCTCAAAGAAGGCATCTCTAAAATGAACCTGATCATCAATGCCGAAAGATGCATGAGATGATTGAGCAGGCCTTAAACGTGAGTTGCCTCTGAGCTCTGACATCAACAGGCCAAAAGGATGCAACTTATCGTCCTGCTGATCAGGCACGCTAGTTTTTGAAACTTCATTTGCAAGGGAATGAAGGCTGGGAGGATTTGCAAATAAGCCATGAATGTCAGCTGAAGACCTCGATAGGCAATCACTGCTGCTTTTAGGCCTTCCAGGAAATACAATTTCTGTACAAACCAAAATGAAAGAAGCCATTAAAGTAACAGTGTAGCAGACATAAACAATAATATAGAAAAGTAAAAGCAAAAAACACAACACACCCTCATCTTCTGCTACAACATTCTGAATGCCTTGATTGTTTACAATAGCGGACCCCCCATCATAGTTAGGAGCAGATGTTCTCTCTCCCAAGCTGCCTCCAACAGCATCCGATGGCTCTAATTGAGTAGGCAAACTAGAATTAGAGACGGGCTCAAATTTAGTTTTCAGATGTGGCATCACTTCACCAAGTTCTTGAAAAAGAGATCCATTGGGCGCATCAAATGAACGAACTGGCAAGTCAATTCCGAAAAATCCTTGCTCAAACCATGCAATTATATCGATCCCTAGGAAAGGTCCTTGGATATTCCCTTGAGGATCGAGGTAGCACAAACTCATATCCTCAGGTGTGACAATTCTTTCCAAGAGATAGACGTCCTCATTGCTCTTCAAATAGTGATGATCACTGCTTGCGGTTTGCTGAAAATTGGAAAATGAAAAAGGAAACTTGAATCATCAGGAAACTGGCTATCAATTTCAACTGTATCAAATTTAATGCAGTCCAATAAAGGATGCTTCAAAGACCAAAATCTCTTACCTCCTGGCATCTTGAACTTTTTAAGTCAGCGTCATCATTACTGGGATCAATCTCCCTATCAGCCACTGCTGTGACCGTCAGAACTTTTTGCTCACCTTCAGTAGCAACACATTCTGGAGAAAGTGTAAACAGTGTATTCAAATACAACAAGCTGTAATACCAATAGTTTCAAATGAAAGGGCAAGAAACATAAGGTCTACAAAAGCTTTTCCTTACCTTTTAACATATGTGTTTGTGAGCCACAAATAGGTGACTCAGCACCAGTAACCGGAAAAGAATTGTTTAAGTTGACCTTTTCAGCAGATTGGACATTTTTTCCTTCCTCCTTGCTTAAACTGACATTGCTAGATCCTGAATAGATGGAAAAAAACTAGTTTCAGAAACAAATGAGAAGGACAATGCGGCAAGAGTCTCACAATATGCAACTTATCTACCTTTAGCATCTTCATCTAATACATTCACGTCCCCAGACGAGTTGTATACCACTTCACTGCTAGTAATTCTTCCCTTATATATGTCACCCAGACCAGCCTGAAGGCATCACATCAGCAAATAATGGTGGTCAGAGAAACAAGTCAGTGCTTGCCTGTTTAACCAAGATAACTACAGAGCAATTCCTTATGGATAACAAGCATGTCATATATTCGTACATAGGTCTGTGTGTGGCTGTGTGGATATTTAAATAAATATTTAACAACATAATCTGTATACCTCTTCCTCTGCATCAGGGGCAATAAAAGCCAATGGCTCAATCAAGCCCACTTGGGTTATGGTGATACATGCTCCATCCCATCAGGCATATCAAAAGTCGAATCCTTCTTTTGCTTGCGATAAATATCAAGGAGCTTTCCTCTGGGATAGCAATACATATTGGCAAAACGGCCAGATTTTCCTAGTACAAGTTTGCCAATCTGTAGGCTTCCATTAGTGTTAGACCTCCCTCGTCCAGCAGCAAATCCTACTTTTTCTACCTGCCCTCGAGCCATCCCAAATCCTGGTGCAGCACGATATGGGCCTGCCCCAGCTGATTGACCGTCTATGCGATGACGCGGCCTCCACTTATCACGAGAATCACTATCACGCTCAGAAGCTGCACGGTTGCTGTTGGAAAAAGACTGCTTCTCGACATGTACATCTTCCCTCTCAACATCAGTCTTTTTCTCTATTCGCGAGTCCTTCTCTTTATCTTCAGGCCCCCACCTTGATGACCATTTGTTATCTCTTCGGGATTCAATCCAGCGGTCAGAAGACAATACTTTATTCTCTGCAGCATCCTTAGTTGTAGTCGCACCTACACGGCGATCTTCTGCTCTAGTCTCAGTATTATCCCTGGTCAAACTAGCACCTAGACGGCGATCTTCTTTCTTTCGATCTCTCCTACCAAGTAAGCCTGTTTCTCTCTCCTCTTCACGCCAGCGGCGACTACCATCTAAATCAGGTGCATTCCTCTTCCAATCTTTTTTCTCCTGAGATCCATCTACACGCCAAATGTCTCTCGAATTGGGATCAGTTGAGTTTGCATGAGACAGAGAATCATTTGCATGCACTTCCTGTCATTTTTATCGGTATTTAGAAACGGATAATGACGGTTGAAAACAAGGAGAATTATAATCCTTTGCAGAGAGAAAATCTAAATCCTTTTAATCATTTTTTTTAAAACATAATAATTCGCTCCTATGATAGCTCAATGTCCTTTTTGAATTCAAACACTAGATTAGATACATGGCTTAAGAGACAATAACAAAATCCTCAGAAGCATAAAGAAAACGCAAAATTGAGAGGCTTCAAACCACTACAGTGCATTTAAATTAGTAGAATTCAACAAACTATGGTCTCCAGAAAGAGAGGGTAAAGATACCAAAGTATGACAGCAATCACTAAAGAAAATAAGGATCTGACAAGTCATTACATCACTTGTATGTAAAAGGGTTAGAAACTGTAAATCTAGTTGTCTGTTCAACCCACGATAACATTTAAGTTTATACATAATTAACAGCAGTACAATTAAGGGAGAAGAACTGAAAAGGTACATACTCCTGACGTTCCAGTTGCTAGTGTCTTGGAATCTGGTTTGGCATATAGCCATTGTGGAGATAAAGGGATGCTGCTGTCTGAGGCAACTTGATCTGCAATTAGGACCATGTTAAACTAATTAATTGGCAGGCTCACACTAATCATAAACAAAAATACAGTAAATGAAAGCCAATGCGGTGAACAAAATTGAACATGGGAAAACAATGGATAATTAGAAAGGGAGCACAACCACCAATTGACAAGTGAAGGGACCCCGTTAGCTGTCTTCTCCTCACTGTTTCCTTGGAAGGCTTCATCTAAGATGACAAACAGAAAAGATACATATTTACTTACATTCTTCGAAAGCAGATTGTCCATAATTTAAAAATCCAAGAAGTTCACCGAAAGTAAAAATAAAATAGGCCGAAAACAGTGCACGAATAGTTCAATGAACTGCTAATAGCACCAGCACTACTAATGAAAAACACAACAGAAAGGAAGATGACATGAGCACCTTGGCAACAGAATTATCCCAAATTTCGTCTCCAAATTAACATCGAAAAGAAAAGCGATAACGATATCATGAACATTCAAAAGTTTTTCAACACATGACATTCTAAAGAATACAGATATATGTATATGTATATGGATATGTAGGTGTATGTATGAATGCGATTCAAATCGAGCAGAAAAGAAACTGATGCGAAAGAAACAGAGAGAATCGATGCAATGATAAGAGATATGGATTGAGAAACGCCGAGGAACGCAAACCTTTGGCGGAGAAGTGTGAATCGACCAGATTCGAGGGGAGGAGATCTTGAGGGAGACTGACTTTTCCGTGCGCCATCGGAGGTCAAAACGATTCGAATTGCAGAGGATTTGCAGGAATTACGGAGACGAGAGGGCAGCTAATCGGGCTTCGAGATGCGGAAAGAGAGAGGGAACGCGGAATTAGCCTCTGCAAGCGAACACTTGCAGATGGGGAAAATGGGAGGAAGACAGAGAGGCAGAGATTTCTAGGGTTTGGGGAATTGCAAGTCTTGCAGGCAAATGAGAGAGAGAGAGAGAGAGAGAGAGAGAGAGAGAGAGAGAGAGAGAGAGAGGTCGCAGAGGGGGAGAGAGAGGGTGAGGGTTTGGGTTGTGTATGATCGGAACAGGCAAAGCGAAGTGTAATTTTCGTGGAGACCTTACAAAAATCTATATATGCAAATAGGGGGTGAGGACCGAAATTTGTTTTTTCAGTTTTAACTTTTTTACAATATAACGAATTTTTATTTTTGGAAAATTTTATTTTAAATCTCTTTTCTCAAATGCAAATGCGTCTTCACCTTCAAAATAAATAGATAACCGTAGTTTGACACTAATTGTTCTCTTCTGAAATGGGTGGATAATCGTGGGTTTCCCTCAGTTGTCCTCCTTAAAGGATGAAAAAAAAAAATGCAAATTTGTATTTCTTTTCTTATTAGGCAACAATTTATTTATTTTTTTTTTTGTGACTCTGGCCACTTTAGTAAACTTGTTCTAACTTTTAAGTCATGGTATTTATTTTTCTAATATTACGAGTTCTAATGTCTTATCATCATTTTGGTGATGACCCTCACATCTTTACCTATATAGATTGATGGCTATGGGAAAATTCTTTTCATTCTTTCGCTATTCATGATGGAAAAAAATCAAGATATTTATCTTTCTATCTAATGTTATAATGCATATTTTTGTTTAACATTGGCTCGTATAGAATGCTTTTGTGGAAATTGTTTATGTTCGAAGTAATTTTCTTTAAAAATCAAGACTTGAAAATACCTCTGCGATCGTTTGAAAATTATTTTAAATAACTGAAAGTATTTTAGATAAAATATTATCAGACACAAATCCTAGTAAAAATGCAAGGTAATCCTAAAAAACACATGAAAAGGGAAGCATTTAATTGCTTTTGGAATCTAAAAACACTTTCAGTCATTTAAAAGCACCTCTCAAACGAATCCCTAACAGATGAACTATGAAGCAAAGCACAAACAAAAGCTCATCCGGTACATGACTCATACAAGAAAATTTCAAATAACATGGTATACCAAAATAAGCATATTGCATATGAGTTGTGCAACAGAAACAATCATCATAAAACATAATGTAATTGCTCATCACTGGATATCCCCAAAACCGTACCAAATTCGGCATGTCCATTCAGTCTTGATCCAACCGGCTAAACAACATTGCGGCATTTAAAGGAAAAGAAAACCTCAACGGTTGATCTAAACAAACTTTAACTACACAAAATCGAAAAGCAAACTCGGACAATCTTTTCCTAAGTAGAAAGAAGTACAAAAAACAACCAAATTTAATTAAGCCTTTGCGCAGCTTCTTTCGCAAGGAGCTTCTCCTTCGCCCTAGTTTTTGCCTGGGATTTGGAACCCATGATGCCGCCACCCCACTTTTTCCTGTACTCCTCATACTTGTCATTGAAGTTGGCCTGCAACAAAGCGAGACACCAAATTAAACAAAGCGTTCAATCTCAATATGGACAACGTAAGCACTACAAAGTAAATTAACAACAGCTTCGAGAAATTGGTCAAGGAATTTAATTCAATCCCACCTTGATTGCCTCCAAGACCTTGCTGAACTCCAACTTATCCTCATTCTTGACTGTTGTCAAGCACAAAACTGATGCAGTTTTCTTGTGGACAATCTGAGATAAACGTTTGTTCTTAGTTCATATATAATAGACAAACCGACTTAAAACAACCAAGAATCTAGAAATATAAAAATATTACCGATCCCAAGCGTGCTTTGCCCTTCACAATGCAATATGGGACTTCCATCTTCCTGCATAAAGCAGGAAGCCAAACAACCAACTCTATTGGGTCAACATCGTGTGCGATAACAACAAGCTGGGCCTTGTTCTGCAAGTAAAATACAGTTGCAAAACAACATTACTCAAAATGTAAACGCTGTAACAAAGAACATAAGACACATGCACATGGCAGAGAGCAAAACCTGCTCTATGAGGTAGGTCACATGGTTGAGACCATACTTCACAACAATAGGCTTCTTGGCCTCAACAGATTTGCCTTCGGTCTCGGCCTGGGCCCTTTTCAAAAGGCGCTCCTTCTTTGCAGCTTTGTCCTCAGGCCTGTACTTGAGAAGCATCTTGAACAGGCTGGTGGCTGCACACAGGTATAAGAGACAACGTTATAATTTGTGCGCTTCCATAAAATCCAGCAGAAACAATAAAGGCCGCGACAATACAGTCACAAAACAGTTTGGAAACATACCAACGAGCCAGTACACCCGATATACCATAACCGTAATACCTATCGACATCTCACATTTTCTTCTATATAATGAAACAAATTATATTGTGCCGTAATCATATCAAGGAACATGAATTTGAGAAACTTGTAATCAGCACATTATAAATGATAAACCCCAAAAATATAAATAGATAAAATTCTTTGTAAACTTATTCATCAAATCAAAATCTCAATCTAACATTCGTATATTGGAGAAAAAGAAGAAGAATAACAGTCCTATGAGGGTTCCAAACAATTTCTCCAAATAAAAGTACTAAAATGCAGAACCAGGAAAACGCAATCAAAAGGCAAGAGTTATCGAAAACTACCGAGGTTCTTATCGAGGGTCTTGGTGAACTGGTTCAACGCTGGAGGAACCTTCAACCTCTGCTTGAGGATCCTCTTCTTCCTCTGAATCTGAACCACCTTGGGCCATTTCACGAACCGGGTCAGATCCCTCTTCGGTGGTAATGCCCCTCCGATACCGAACTGCTTCGGGCGCTTCTCGAACAGCGGGTTTACAACCTTGTCCTATAAAAACACCACACAGCACCACCAATCAAAATCACCATGGAAGCAAATCGCAAAATCATCATATATATATATATATATATATTGAAACAGAAGATGCATACCGTCTTCTTCTTGGAAGCTGCGACTGGAGCTTTTACGCCTCTTTTGGGGGCCTGAGTAAAAGAAATGAATATGTGAGAAGTGAACAAGGACGGTGAAGATTAATGGAAGCTCCAATGCGACGGTGGTGGAATGGGAGGCGGAGGAAGACGGAGAGGGAGCAGATACTCACCATTTTCGGAGGCTGCTGCTTCGACCTGCTTGGTAGCTCTGAAACTCCTCAAACGGCGTAAACCCTAGAAGAAAGGCTCACGATTTATATATTAACTAACAGTGACTGTACTGGCTGGGCTTTCAGTTGAGTTATGCGATGCCTTGTGGGCCGGTGGCCCAATTTATAGGACCCAAGGCCCATAAGATCTTTCCTTTCTTCCTTGTTTTTCCTAACAACGCCGCTTCTCTCTCTCCTGCGGTTGAACGAACTTCAGGTTGAAGAAATGCAGTAGAGGATACCAGCAGCAACAAACTCTCATCAGCACGCAGCTGAACATGAACAATCGAAACGTCGTCGTGTGCGACAATGGCACCGGGGTACACTCCTCTATCTAGCTTTCCTGCTTTCCCTCACACGCAAGGAAAAGCATTTATAAAAAAAGCACTTGTATTCTAATCTGTGTCCAACGATCCAGCAAATTTTGACCTCTGTTTAGGATCCGCAGGTGTTAAATCATAATTTAATTTTTGGGTTTTGTTAATTTCGTTTGATTGAACTTGCAGTATGTGAAATGTGGATTTGCTGGAGAGAATTTCCCCACCTCGGTATTCCCTTGCGTAGTTGGAAGGCCACTGCTTCGATATGAGGAATCCCTTATGGAACAAGAAATCAAGGTTAATACTTTAATTGTCTTTTTAACACAATTTTTAATCTTTATTAGCTCGTGATTTAGTGATTGGTTCAGAGAGCCTTTTTTTTCTTGTAAATTTTATAAATGAGTTTAGGATGTCATTGTTGGAGAAGCTTGCGCGGAATTTCGGCATCAACTGGATATAAATTACCCGGTTAGCAATGGCATTGTGCAAAACTGGGATGATATGGGTCATGTCTGGGACCATGCATTTTACAGTGAGCTAAAGGTAAACGCTTGCTGCCTTTGATTGTGAATTTCGATGTTATAGTTTCATTCGAATTGTTAATGCTCTGATGTGTACTTTCTGTCAACAGATAGATCCTACTGAGTGTCAGATTTTACTCACAGACCCGCCTCTTAATCCTTCAAAGAACCGTGAAAAAATGGTATTTTTTTTGTTTTGGTAATGGTAATCGCATCTGTACCATAATAAATATCGTGAATTATGGCATTCTTGGCTCATGATTTGGTGCTGTTCGACATTTCAGGTTGAGACCATGTTTGAGAAATACAATTTTGCTGGTGTCTTCATTCAAATTCAAGCTGTTCTAACCTTGTATGCTCAAGGTGCTTATAGATGATTAAAGGTTAAATGCATATGATATTGGATTTTTAACCACCCCCCCCAAACCCCCAACTTCTTTTGTTTCTCCCTTTTTTGTTTTCTTCGTGTTATTTCTACAAACAAGTATGTCCTTTTGACTGTTGCACTTCAAATTCTTCGAAAACATTGATGGGGAGACTAGAGTGAAAGCGCTTATTATTACTTGCCAGAATTATTTGTTGGAACAATCATAACATTAAGTTTTGCTTTTTCCGGGTCATGGGCTTCATTGTTTCCTTATTTTTCTACAGGCTTGCTGACTGGATTAGTTATTGACTCCGGTGATGGTGTTACACATGTGGTAAATTCCTCAAAAAACTTCTATGTTTTGTACTAGGAGTATTGGGAACAGCTTGCATATTGTATCACTCTGCAGATGTATGTTTGAGCTGATTAGTTCTTGGAGAATGCACAGTGATGGAAAGCATTGAAGGGAAATCAAACTCTATATCAACTTTTAATTAATTTGCTCAACGTTCTAGGTTCCAGTTGTTGATGGCTACTCATTTCCTCATCTTACAAAGCGAATGAATGTAGCTGGCCGACACATAACTTCCTATCTTGTTGATTTACTCTCACGGAGGGGGTGAGAACCATTTGCTTATAATTTAGTAAGATCAATATGGTTTGCACTATCTTTGGTTTGTTAAAATAAAACTTTCATTTGACTGAGGATTGAAACTTTATTCGTGAAGGTATTCAATGAATAGAACAGCTGATTTTGAGACTGTTAGGGAAATCAAGGAGAAGCTCTGCTATATTAGGTAAACAAAACCTGTATTCTTATGTTATGGAACTTTTTGTTTTTAGTGCGGAATGTTGTGAAAATTATTAATCTCATGAATTATGTATCCAATTTGATGCAGTTATGATTACAAAAGGGAGT
Source organism: Pyrus x bretschneideri (assembly GCF_019419815.1). NCBI lineage: Eukaryota > Viridiplantae > Streptophyta > Magnoliopsida > Rosales > Rosaceae > Pyrus > Pyrus x bretschneideri. Next base: position 413,824 of record NW_025999413.1, on the reverse strand, counting down.
ATCAGTTGGGACTTGAGACCACCATACTTGTAAAAAATTACACTGTAAGTTAGTTTCCATAGCATCTCATTAGATATCCAATTCTTCTATGCAAGGCTTGATGGAAAAGACATAATCAGGGGTGGCCATTTTATAAGATCTTTTTTATTTGTCTATGCTTTTTGTATGTCGCGCTTTCTTTGCTCTAATGCCAGTAATTTTTTCTTATTTTGGTGATTCTTCGTTTTTGTCTGTCATTTTTCTCTTTGGCTCCCCCTTTATTATATCTGCTATAATTTTAATAAAGAGATATATATTGATGCTAATTCTCTGATATATGACGGTTTATTCAGCTGCCAGATGGAAGGGTGATTAAAGTTGGCACTGAAAGGTTCCAGGCTCCTGAGGCTCTTTTCACTCCTGTAACTTTCCAGTTTTCTGTGCTCTTTTCTTGATGTTGGTTGTTTAAACTTTTCTCTGGTCAACTAAATTGCTCAAATGTTTTCAGTCTAGCCTCCTGTTAAATCAATTATCATTTTGTTACATATAATACTGAATGCAATTTGCACCTCTTCAAAGTGATATCAGCACCTACAATGCCGGGTTTGTATAAAAGTTATAACAGCTTGAAGGCTTTGAATAATCATATATTTTCCTTGTACAGGAACTTATAGATGTTGAAGGTGATGGGATGGCGGACATGGTATTCCGCTGCATTCAGGAAATGGATATTGACAACAGGATGATGGTACCTATATGAATCCTATTGCAAATTAGCATGGATTATTCTTTTATTCATTTAACTTCCTGTCATTGATTGTATGATTTTATTGCCCTTGTTGCAGCTCTACCAGCATATTGTTTTAAGTGGAGGGAGCACGATGTATCCTGGATTACCTAGTCGGTAATATCTTACCCTTCTTTGTATCACTTGGATTATAAATTTCTTATTTAAAGTAGTTTCTTTTTCCAGTTATATCTGACATGGGGATGTCAGGTTTCTGTATATTTAATAATTAAGCTTGAAATTAAATTTACCCTTTTACGTTGACAACTGAATGAATTCTTTTTTGTCGTATGGGCATTTTGTTTCCTTATTAAATTTTGGTTTAGGAGTCGATGAAGTTCTGATATTAGATGTGGTGTTTCTTCAGTTTGGAGAAAGAAATACTGGACCGCTATCTTGACGTTGTTTTGAAGGGTAACAAAGATGGACTGAAGGTAAGATAAGAGTTTTGTGTTTCATGGATAAGAAAGAGAACAAACCGAGCTTTGAAAAATGTGAAACAGTTGGAACATAGCATGTGTATTATGTTGGTATTGAAGTGGTACTAAACGGACTATGGCTAGGTCGGGATATCCTGATTGATATCCAAACTTTAGTGATTAGAAAGAATGTCATCAAGTTGAATGTGGCATAATCGACTGAGCTCATTCGTTCTATTTCTCACGCTCTAAAGTTTGGGTTGAACAGAAATTGCGATTGCGAATTGAAGATCCTCCACGAAGAAAGCACATGGTGTATCTAGGTGGTGCAGTCCTTGCAGGAATTATGAAGGTACATGTCATTGCTTGTTCTCTCTGTCTCTGAGATCGAGTTTCCATACAATGTCATCAATTTCCCACATTGGAGATGGGTAACTGCAAGTGGTCTAAGAAAATTTCAATGTGGTGGTTAACACATACAGGACGCTCCTGAATTTTGGATCACGAGGGAGGATTATCTAGAAGAAGGAGTTGCTTGTCTAAGCAAGTGTGGTCAGGCATGACTTTTTCGAGGTCAGTGTACCACCCGCTTAGCTGTTTTCAGTAGTTGGAATCGAAGAGTGACAAGTAAAACCATGCGTGCCCAAGAAATTGAAATATCAATTGGTGTTTGGACTTTTGAGTAACCATTTTGTGAGCTATCGATAAGCCTAGTGCGAAGAGTTCGTGTGATGTTGTATCCGTATAGCTGGAAATGTATACCGTAAAATTGTAGCGATTATTTTTGTATCTCCGACTCTGTTTCCAATACAATTTATTCGTCTGCGACACTTTTCATACACCCTTGTCTCTATCTCTCTCCATGGTCTTCAAAGTTCTAAAGCATGTCGCTGTGTATGTTGAAAAGCAACCTCACTGTTACTGTGCCATTTCCACCGCAATGATCACAGGAATTACGAGTCACGAGTCCGGCCGAAGAAAAAAAAAACTACAAAAACATGAGAGCTGGGAAGCAAAGGTTAGGACATTATTATGTGATAACTTGTAATTGTTGGAGAATGGGATCCTGCATCAATTTTATGGTAAAATAATATACAATTAATATATGGAAGTTTCTACCTCTAAACCATCGAATGTCTTTTGTGATAAAATTGAACGTCTAATAATGGTGGTTAAATTGGGAGAGTATCGGTGTTATTAGTTGACCAAGCTATTTTTCAACACATCTTGGGCCCAATTTACTAGGCTTGAATTTGTCTCCTTAATTAGTTGGGTTTTTTAATGACTGAGCATTCGAAAAGTTGCGTTGGCTCTAGTCTCTGAATGATGATTGGACTTTCAAAAAGTTGCAGTAACTTCGGTATAATGACTTGACTAGTTCCTATGTGGAAATTGGTTGTCCTTGTGACGTCGTGTGGGGCTACTCGTGAGAAAGCATGTTAGAGTTTGCGTTGTGTGATTGTCGTGATTTCCTTTGTTCAAAGAAAAAACTTGGAGTAAGAGGAAGCAAAGCAATAGGGAGTTAGGGAGTTAATGGAATTTGGATACCAACCCCACCAAATAAGCCCCCACACTTTTCTCTCCTATGACATTAGATTCCTTGTCTGGTGTGTTAGGTTTCAGTACCAGTGGCCTACCCCCACCCATCTTCCTGCCCTGTACTCTATTTCCAGATGAAAAACACAGCCTCTGTAGTTTCATTTCGTAGCCTGAAAACATTTGGATCATCGGATTTCAGGCACAACTACCTGTCCCTTTTCACCATTACCTTCTCTTTCTAAAACAAGTAACGCAATTGATAAGTTGCGTCATTCCACCTTTCTATAATTATCCTGCTCCTCCAGTCCTCCTGGAACCTCGAAAGCCATTCCCTTTGCCGAGCCTCATCAGTTTTCGGGTTCGTCATTTGAGTTCTGAGCATTCCTTTCAGCTATTTTCAGAATTCTCCTTTCCGTTCATCAGCTTGCTCATATGGTTTGTTCTCTCATAACTCACTTTAAAGGTTTGTGTGGAACTGCTTTGAGAAGGGCTAAGTGCTTCTGACAAAGTGTTTCGGAGTCATAAAAGCGCACTTTCCTTAAAAAAAAAAATTCGTATTTCTAATAAAAGTACTTCTAGCAAACGTTTATGAACACAAATGCTTCTTAAAGAAGCAGTATCGAATGAGTCCTAAATTCTTTATGATCTTGCTTCTTCTTTTCTGCATTTCTTGATACTGTGTTTTCAGGTTGCTGAATTCGGAGACTCTGCCGCAATGGACAGCAACAACACCAATGGCCACGCGTTCCAGCTGAGAGTGAAGCAAGGAGAGCCAACTCTGGTTCCCCCTGCGGTTGAAACTGAGAAGGGTTTGTACTTCCTCTCGAACCTCGATCAGAACATTGCGGTGACTGTTCGTACTATTTACTGCTTCAAGTCGGATGCAAAGGGAAATGATAAGGCAGGGGAAGTGATCAAGGATGCTTTGAAGAAGGTTCTTGTCCACTACTACCCCCTCGCTGGACGATTAGCAATCAGCGCGGAGGGAAAGCTCATTGTGGATTGCACCGGGGAAGGAGCTGTTTTCGTTGAGGCTGAAGCAGATTGCGTGATAGAAGAGATTGGAGACATAACAAAGCCGGACCCCGAGACTCTTGGGAAGCTGGTTTATGATGTTCCTGGTGCAAGGACCATACTGGAGATTCCTCCACTGGTGGCTCAGGTTTGTGACTATATCTCTTCAATACAATTTCACTTCTCGTCTCTTGAAATTACGTTTGTAAATTAATGATCATTTCATTAGGTGACTAAATTCAAATGTGGAGGATTTGCTCTTGGCCTGTGCATGAATCATTGTATGTTTGATGGCATTGGCGCTATGGAATTCGTGAACTCGTGGGGTAAAATCGCCAGAGGTTTACAATTGACAGATCTTCCGTTTTTAGACAGAAGCATACTCAAAGCTCGAAACCCACCTAGGATAGAGTACCTGCATCAAGAATTCTCAGAGATTACTGCCACTTCTAGCACCAACAAGGACCCTTGTGAAGAAAAAATGCTGTACAGATCCTTCTGTTTCGACAGTGAAAAGCTTGAAAAACTCAAAACGAAGGCCAGGGAAGACGGGGCGCTTGAAAATTGCACTACATTCGAAGCCCTCTCTGCATTTGTGTGGAAAGCTCGGACCAGAGCGCTAAATATGCTGCCTGAACAACAAATAAAGCTCATGTTTGCTGTTGACGGGAGGCCTAAATTCAGCCCGTCGCTGCCAAAAGGATACTTCGGCAACGGCATTGTACTGACAAATTCCATCTGCAAGGCAGGTGACTTGCTGGACAAGCCACTGTCAAATGCAGTCGGACTAGTTCAAGATGCAATCAAGATAGTCACTGACAGTTACATGAGATCTGCCATAGATTATTTCGAGCTGACGCGAGCTAGGCCTTCGTTGGCCTCCACACTCTTGATCACGACTTGGTCTAGGCTGTCATTCTACACCACTGATTTTGGTTGGGGAGAGCCTGTGCTCTCGGGCCCGGTGGCATTGCCGGAGAAGGAAGTGATCTTGTTCCTTTCTAATGGAACAGAAAAGAAGAACATAAACGTGCTTCTGGGGCTTCCGGCTTCTGCCATGAATGTCTTTGAAGAACTGATGAATGCCTAGAGATCCAACAACAGCAGCATGAAATTGTTTTTTCGAATTAAAGCTCATGTATTTCGAAATTATTGTCACTTGTTGTAATCTTATTATTATTCGTTTGTGTAGTGTTATGTAAACAGTCAGCGAGATTGCCGATGGTGATTGGGTGTATTTTCTTTGTGGAAGCATAAATTAATGATGGTTCATTTATCATATTTTACTTATGTTTTTTATTCGATTAATGAGGTAATTCCTCCTTTAATTTCACTAAATAGTAAATATTAATCTCAAATAAAAATGAGAGGTCGAGAAGATTCATAAAGATATTTCAATTTTTTTATCATTATTGTGTGATTTAGCAACGCAGGAATAAAACTCAATAATAAGTTAATAACAAACAACAATAATAAATGAGAAACACTAAGGAGACTCACTATAGATTTTTTATCACTTCATAATTTTAGCATAAATTTTATAATATTGGCACGAGATTTCCATTAAACTGCGAGATGGTAAAAAATCAATGACAAATTCCACTTTTAAAATAATTTATTTGACGTTAAACTGTAAAGTGATACAAATTCCCATAAATTACACATTATCAAAATTATACGGAAAGTGCTACATATGTCTGAACCAGTACGACGTCGTGGCGGGATAACTTTTGTGCAGTTGACAACCCTCCCGGCTAAAACCCCTAAACATAGAACTCAAGAACACCACAAGCGAAGGGTGCTTTCGGAACTTTAAAAATCCCCGACGGTGGTAAGAAAATAAAACTCAAGAGAGAGAAACTCGAGAGAGAGAGAGAGAGAGAGAGAGAGAGAGAGAGAGAGAGAAGGAGAAGAAGCCGTTGAACAACTTGAACTATAAAAAGATTCCGTCTTTCGGAGTTTTCCGAGTCCGAATTCAGCTGGGTAAGCTTACCCCCTAATCCTTCATGGACGAACTCGAGATTGCTACTTGTACCCGCCGCTGAATATTTTTGCTCTGGCCACCGCATTCCTATCAACGCAAGAGGTACCTACTCCAAGCTCTAGGGTTCCAATTTTTAGTTTTTTTTCGCTAATTGTGTTTTCTATTTCTTAATTCTACTTTAGGGCTGTAGAGTGTTACTCTCAGGCAATATTTGAAGAATCTTTTTTTGTTTGTTTCTGAATTTTGGAGTAATATTTTGAATTTACTGGTTCAATTGGACAGGAAAAGTCAGGGATAATATGTAGATTATGGAAGAAAAAAATTTGGGTTTTGGCTGGATGCTGCTTTTGTTCATTTTCTTCTTCTTCTAATTAATCTGTTGTAAATCTGTGATTAGTAGTTTCAGTTAAAGGAAAACTAATGAAAAAGGCATGAAAACTTTGAGTTTTAATCAAAATGACAAAGATGTGTTGTAAGTGACTTTTTAGAGTAAAAATGTTTTTTTCGTTAAAAGTGAACAGTACCAGAAGTGTTTCGTTAAAACTCCCGTCGGTTAATTAATTAATTTAGTTTGATTTGTCATTGACTAATTGAGTATGTAATGTTGAGTAGCTGAATGATTTGAAGATGGAAACTTTATAAGCAAGCACATTGATGTTTGGTGGTTTGTAGGTACCGTGAGTGAGCATCAGGTGTAGCAAAATTAGGAAAACATACTGCCGATTGTGTGAATTGGCGTTTAGAATTAGAATTGGCACAATGATTGTTCTTTGTTTGTTACATTGTCATTTTGGTCTGGGAGTTATTGCCAAACTGTAGATTGTAGTGCGCAGTCATTTTGGCAATACCATTATTTGTATGGACAACGAAGATTTTACTTATCATTCATTAAAGGAAACTTGTCGGTCATTCATTTCATAATCATTACATGTTAGGCACCTGGCCATATATCGGTCGTCAAAGGAAATAGAAGTACGTAATAGGCAAACAAAACGTCAAAACCAATTTCAGGAATCTTGCATCACATTTGTACAGAAGCGGTCACATCTAGAAACATCTAGAGCTATCTTATTTGCGCACATCTGCTTCTAAACCTATAGCCCAAAGATGAAGACGTGATCCGACCATGTAGCCCATGAGCAGGCCCAAGGGCTAACTAATGGCCTACTCTATCATCGGAAAGTGTGACCAAATCATCTATCCCCTATATTTTCATCAGTTTCACAAACGGTTTAAAGTGCATAGGCAAAGAGACCACCATTACCTCCAACAATTTCTAGTTATGGATAACGGATTTATCATTCTTTATTAGAGGTAGCCATCTGAATCGAGTTTTGACTGTATTCTCTCCTCCAAAATCATTGGACTTGGGCACTTACTTATTGCCAGTTAGCACACAAGTATGGTATTTATTGTATTATCACACTGACTGGACACAAGTGTTACATTTCTGGGATTTGTAGTGGCATAATAGCCAACTCCAGATGCAGAGTCATTTCACTTTCTATATTTTCTTTATTATCCCTGACTAGATTTAAAACATTTATATTTTTATCATTTTTTACTAGTTTTCGTAGGCTCATTACAAGCTCTTGTTTAGGTGAATTTGAGAAGGCATTATCCTTCCGCTCTGGTTTGGGTGCTTGAATCATTATAAGTTTTAAAGTAATTTATCATAGGAACTGTTTGTAATCTAAATTTGTTGACACAAAATGATATTATATGCTATTTCTCACATGTGATGCTAGAGGGATGAATAGTTGATATATTGTCCATGGTTACAATTTGATCGTGACTGTTGCTTTCCTAGATGCAAGGTTTCCCAATCTTCAGTCTTATGATGACGTGAAATTTTGTTTTGGTCGATATACTGTGCTTCTAGGTGTCTTGCCAGGTGGAATCTGCTACTGTATATCTAAATGTTTATTTGTTTTGCTTGAAGGTTTTCTCAGTTTAAGGGCTGCATTGTGCATTATAAGTTGGACCAACTGTTGCTGGAATCATGGGAAGTACATTCAATCCGCAGATTTTAGTGGAAAAGCTAGCCAAGCTCAATAGCTCGCAAGCAAGCATAGAGAGTATCCTTTTGCTGACATCACATGGATATCAATGTTCTTTATAGCTTTTTCATAGAGGAACTGTAGACAATTTTTCTGGCTGTTCTAAAGATTTCCTTTTGTGGGACAATTTAGCCACCATCTTGTCTCATAACTCATTTCTTTGGAAAACTTAATTGATTTTGAAATCAATTGCCAAAATCGCTGCCAAATTTGAATCCTTTTTACCTGCTATTCCATAATCATTGTTTCGTTTATTGTCTAGTTGATATTATACTTTTCTTGTAAGTTTTAATTTACAAGTACAACTAGTAATACCTGTGCATCTTGAGCTTTGGCATATCTCATTATTTTTGCACATGTTGTCGATGCTTGTTATCTTTGTTTTCTGAGTACTTGGTTGTTATCCTTAATGCAATTTAGCTTTATCACATTGGTGCATTTTCCATATGAATAAAGCAAGACAAGTTGTTGAAACATGGGCTAGGCAATTTCATTGTGCTCCACGCGACCAGAGATTGGCTTTCTTGTATCTTGCAAATGATATTTTACAGAACAGTAGGCGAAAAGGTTCGGAATTTGTTGGTGAATTTTGGAAGGTTCTTCCAGATGCTCTTCGTGATGTAATTGAAAGTGGAGATGAATTTGGAAGAAATGCAGCACAACGATTGGTACAACTGCATACCTGTTTCTACATTTTTAAAAGAAAAAAAAAATGGAATTAGTTGTCATGGAGATAGTTTCTATTGAGAACAGATTAATCCAAAGGAAACCTTGAGCAAAACCAAAATTTTGGTTTATAAGATGGATAGAAGGACTCAACTCTCTATATGTATGCATGTGCATATGTACTGTTTCATTTTCTTGTTTTCTTCTTGTTGTAGAAACTAACCTGCAGCTGTTGCTGATTGTTGGGGTTCTATGTTTCTACCTTGTAGGTTAATATATGGGATGATAGAAAAGTTTTTGGTTCTCGCGGCCAGATTCTCAAGCAAGAGTTTGTTGGACAGCACCCGGAAACTAATAACAGAAATGGGAAGCATTCGGGTGCCAGACTGGTAAGATCGTATGTTATGACTATTGCGTGAGCATTTTTTCAGTTTACAGTTTGATGGCTAACCTTTTTTTTCCTCTTACCTTTTTCATTGAAAAAACAAGAAGCATCCTGCTGGAACTTCATTGGACAAAATAGTTTCAGATTATCAAGTTATCCATGGGCAGATGGACGAGGATACTATATTGAGCAAATGCAGGAGTGCTATTAGCTGTCTTGAGAAGGTTGATAAGGAAATTGGTGTAGATGTCAATTCAGGTATACCCAAGATGTGTAAATTCTTGAGAACTTTCTCTAACTTTTAACATATGTAGTGTTCGTGACTTAACTTTGCCCTAAATTGTCTTTCTTCACTAGGGCAATTTCATGGATCTGCATTTGTGGAGGAGGTTCAGGGTCAGCATGCTATACTGAGGAACTGTATTGAACAACTAAGAGCTGTTGAATCATCTAGAGCTAATCTTGTGTCTCATTTGAGAGAGGCTCTTCAGGAGCAGGTTGGTTGGCAGACAATCCTATTAGCAAAATATCAGAATTTTCATTTACTGTTTTATGACGTTATGATTTTAGGTGATCTAACATGGTTTTGGTATCAGGAGTACAAGCTGGATCAAGTCCGAAACCAACTTCAGGTAAGCTGTGTGTATCTATCTATCTCATCTAGTTTTGTCGTGGAACTGTCGAAGTATAACATAACTCTATGAATGTTGGTTAATTCATCACGATCAAATTAAACTGGATGCCGAAACTTTAGTTAGATATATAAAGATTCACCAATTGAGATGTCAAATAAAAGTTAGATTTTGTAGATTTGTAAATACCTCTGAAACTTATGCTTATCGGAGAGGGTGAGTTGGTTTCTTGTGGGACTCATATATAAATCTTATGCTTATTGGAGGAGGGTGAGTTGGTTCCCTTTCTTGTGGGACACATATGTTGATGCATTGTGATACTCCATGGGGTTGACTTGAGTTCCTGCACTTATGAGTTTAAGGTAAATTGCAATGCCCTGCATATACTGTCCAATATCCTTGGTTTTGGATCAACTTTATGCAATTCAAATTCATGTAGAATCGACTAATGATGATATCCTTTGTCAAAATAACTGATCTGAATTAAGTAGTAAATAAACACTTATACAGCTAATTATATAGTTATCACGTATTGACTGTTGGTTGTCTTGCCATTTATAACTCTAGTTGTATAGAATATATTCTAAGCGTACACTGTGCATATATTGTTTTCCAGGGTGCAGAGTCCCAGTCAGAGCTGGCCACTAATATCTGCCATCGGTTAGTGAATGGGGACAATGCACAGCAGATAGCAGTCCAGAGCTCAAAGGAAGCTCATACCTCTGTAGCACCTCCCAGTTTTATGGTAGGAAGAGAACAATCAGCTCCAGTAATGTACACACAGCAGGTTCCTTTTGCCGAAAAATCTGGTCGCGTGGAGGAAGATCCTCGCAAGTCTGCAGCTGCTGCAGTGGCAGCAAAGCTGACCGCATCAACATCCTCAGCCCAGATGCTCTCTTATGTCCTCTCCTCTCTGGCATCAGAGGGTGTCATCAGCAATCCAATTAACGAGTCTTCTGGTGATTATCCATCCGAAAAGAGGCTTAAGCTGGAGAACGACCAATCGTCGTCCTATGTACCCCAGAGCCCTAACCCGTCTGCATCTCCTCCCTTCTCGCGTTCTGATTCTCTCCCGCACAATGTCTCTACCACCAACCAACAATACACTCCTAGTGAGGCACCACCTCCCCCATCATCTTCTCCTCCACCATTGCCACCATTGCCACCGCAACCACAGTACCAAGTGCCCCAATATGTGCCGTCTCCTGGACAATACACCTATAACGTGGCCCAACAACCACCACCCCCAATGCCTAGTTATCAAGCAGGAGCTCCAGTAAATGGCATTTCTCCGTTCATGGCACCGGCAAACACTTACCAGAGTTTTCAAGGTTCAGACGGTAAATTCTACAACCAGCAACCACCGATGCAGATTTCTAGGCAATAAAAATCTCGGTTTCGAGAGAGGAGAAGGTTGTGCTGTAGCTTGTCCCTGCAGAGGGAACTTTGTTGCTTATGTGCCTCTAATTAACTGCCTAATTAGATCTGCACATAGTAAATGTTTGTAAGTTTAAAATTGTGGAGTTACTTTTGAACTTCCATCCACTGTTTGGATGGAGGAAAAAGGATTAGAATTGTTAACTTATGCCTATCAGCTATTGCCGGTTGTGGGATGTTTTGGTTTTTAGGGTAAAATTCAGATGCTTCCGATTGGACAAAAGTTAGATTGGCTTAAACAAATATCTGTAGTTTCCATTGATGATCTGTTTTGGTTACATAATTATATTCTTATTAATATTTTGTTACTGTTCAATTTCTATGCAAATGAAAACTTACGGAAATTACATGGACTCGGGCAGAAATTGGGCCTAGTTGTCAAACGACAACCATTGGTCCGTAACACGCCCGTTGGGTTGGAGCTAATTTCTGAATTGGAGTCCCTTGAACAGGCTCATTATATGGCCATTGTTGTAATGTGAGCTTCTAGCTAAAGCATTAAGCCCCCGAATTATTACTTATTAGGGTAGAGACCCAAATATTCTTTCTTACTAAAAGCCTCATATTCCAACAACTCAAAGCGATGAAAATACTTTTAGTTGAGGAGGAGCCCAAATATCTCAATCTAAAACGTTGTCCTGGTATTTCAAAAGTTACTATACCGTGTGGTGAGCAACCTACCAACATCGTTTGGTCTAGTATGGTGCCGTCCTAATTATCATCTTCCATAATCTAATCCTCATGCCTCTCTGACTTTCTTCCTTTCTCCCTCCCATGATCCCCAAACTAAATTCTTCCTCAAAGCTCACAAGTAACCAATTGTCTGAACTCCGTAGGAGCAAAAAACATCAAATCAAATTCGATGAAAGAAATTAATGTGAAAATATTGGATTGGAATCTTAAACCTAAAGATACATTGACAATCATAAGCACATCCCTAAACTTTTATGCATGATAAAATATCAAGATTAATATACGAACATTCATGGCTCCGCCTATTAAAATCACGATCTCCTTAATTTTCTTTCGCACATCCTGCTGTCTTTCTTTTTCAAGCTCAATTTCTCGTATATACAATTACGATTCACGAACATGACGTAATACAAATAATCAAGGACGGTGGCGATGAAAGAATCACGTTTATATGTACGTGCCTCGTGTCTCTTACAATACAAAACGGAGACCATATGCATGCATCATGCACGTTTGCTAATTGGACGTCGTTGCTCTCTCTCTCTCTCTCTCTTTCTCTCTAGTTTGTCAGTGGCTTAAAATATGGTGAAAAAGAAGCGAGTAGTGGAAATGGACTCAGACCATTGTCTACGACTGTCTCTTTCTTTTACTTATACATTAACATGCCCAGCACCACAACACATATCATATCCTAGCTTCATGTTTGGCCGAAACCTCCAGTAATTTCAAAATCACGCACTAATAAGTGTTTTAAGTTCTCACATAACATTATCATTGCATAAAAATCGTCTCTTGATCAGTGCTACAAAAATACTGTATCAAACTACCAGAAAAAACGCATAAAACTTGTTTTCTAGATGGGATTGATATAAGAACCAAGACATTAGAGAAACTCCACCCATACCAAAATCGCCATGGCAAGGAGCAAGAGTTGCACATAACCCCAAAAAACAAAACCTCCGACTGTACCAAGTTGCCCTGGCAATCAGTGGGCCCTATACTCCCCAACTTATCCCAAACACTTCGGGCCCTAGATGTTCAATCAATCTGACGCCTGGCAGACTTCAGCATGACATTAGTCACTTTTTTCCTTTCTTTTTGAGATTGTAGAGTATAGTTGCATTAAAAGAGTTATTATTTAGAATGGACAGTAACTGTCTTCCCCTTCCCCTGGCCCGGAAGCACAGTATAATTTTGTCATAACATATATAACATAACATGGTGCCCAACTTTGTCTCTTAAAGTTCCGTACTAAATAAAGGAATCTGACTCAACCCTCTCCCCTTTCCCCCATTCCCTAGTCCCCACAGGCAGCATACATTATATGGTCAAGAGCAAAGACACAAACAAACGACAAACAATTTCTTAATGTTGCCGGCAAATCTTGAAAAACCACCTAACGGTAAGTGTAAAGTGTAAACAGAGAGAGAAGAAAGTTGGAATTCTATCGAAAAATCAATTGACAGTGTGAAAAATTATTTAATTACTTATAAATATATGCAAGGATCTTTTATTTTTTTGGATGTGAAATTTATTCTCAACATGTTCTCTATTAGCGTGAGTATTAAGCAAATGGAGGGAGCCAATCAGGGACCAAGACAGAAGAGATGAAACCACAAATTGCCGTGTGGCATGACGTTCGCTGAGTTTGATTACTTGCCCTACTACTGTTGGAACCACATGGTGAGACAAAAGCACCGACATAGGACGTTAAATTCCAATTGCAAATATTAAAGGTGATGTTTTGTTTTACCATTTCAAACGTTATATGATGATCGAAATTATAAGTAATTATTTAAAAGTTAACTCTGTAAAATGAACTAAATCAAAAAATTTGTCTAAGCAACTAAGTATTTAATTGAAAAATATAATTTATCTGTTTATTTGATGATCGTTAGATGACTAAATATTTTTTAATTTAATAATTCTTTCAAGAATGGTCTAAAAATACATTATTCAAAATGTATATAAAAAAATTTCAACAAAAAAAAAAAGGTATATAAAAAATTAAATAGCAAAGTGTAAATAAAAAGATTACTAACATCTCTCAATATTATAACATTTTTTCTCTCTACCACTAGTTTTGTAAATATATGTTTGTTCACACACACTAATAAATAAACAAACAAACAGAGATTATACAAAGCTCAAATTCCTAAAAAGAACAAGAAAACGGCCTTGATATTTGAAGCCGCCTAAACATAACATAACTAGTGTCCATGACCATAAGTCATATTTAATTAATAAAAAATATATTTGTAAGTACCAAACTTAGTTTTTATTTATTTATTTATTATTTTTTTTGTCAAACACCAAACTTAGTAATTAATAATATTAAATATAAATTTAATTGATTTATTAGTTAATAATAACCTAAGATAGCAAGATTAAAGCATGCATGGTTGTCGAAAGCGAAAGCGACAAACAGGAGGCTACAAGGGCAGTAGAAGTTAGGAAAGAAAGAAAGGAAAAGCAGTCAACGGTGGGCTAACGTCATCCGGTTAGCAAAGTTGAGGAACAAAGGCTGAGAAAAGCCGTCATGTCGTTTCGCTTTAACGGCTCAAGGAGCTATGGCCAATTATTTATACTATTCACCATCCTCTAAAGTAATAACCAATTATGATTCTCTCTCCTCCTTTATTTCATCTTCTTCCATCTTTTCTTCTCAGATTCTTTTATTTTATCTTTCTATTGCTATAAAAAATTAATATACAATATTAATATTATTTAACTGTGACCATTCAAATAAGAGATGATGAAAGAAGAGGAAAAAAAAAAGGTGAAGATAATCCTACTCCTAACCAGCATTGCCTCTTATTTTAAATTTTCAAAAACGACAGTTGCGTCAGACTGTGCTCAACAAAACTACATCATCATCATCATCACCATTCAGATCATGGAAGTATAAAGGAGGACAACTTAGGCATATGCGTGTATTCCGCCTCGTTTGAAATGCTTTTAAAATAAATTAAAGTGTTTTTGTTCAAATTATTTTTGAGTTTTAAAATTACGTGAAGTATTTTCAATAAGAAGTATAAAATGGTATCTTTTGTAGAAATATCACATCCTTGCCCGGACCCCCATCACATCCCTGACTCAACTCTACCGTAGCACTATATTGTCAGCTTTGGGCCCCGACCACGCCCTCACGCTTTTGTGTTCTGGGAACTCACACAGGAACTTCCCAGTGAGTCACCCATCCTGTGAATGCTCTCGCCCGAACTCGCTTAACTTCGGAGTTCCGATGGAACCCGAAGCCAGTGAGCTCCCAAAATGCCTCATGCTAGGTAGAGATGGGAATATACATATAAGGCTTAGAGGATCCACTCCCCTGGGCGATGTGAGATGTTACAATCCACCACCCTTAGGGGCCCGACGTCCTCGTAGGCACACTTCCGGCCAAGGATTGGCTCTGATACCAAATTGTCACATCTCGCCCCAGTCCCACCACATATTGGGCTCGACTCCACCGTAGCATGATATTGTTCGTTTTGGACCCCGACCACACCCTCATGGCTTTGTTTCTAGGAACTCACACGGGAACTTCTCAGTGGGTCATCCATCTTGGGACTGCTGTCGCCCGAACTCGCTTAACTTCGAAGTTCCGATGGAACCCAAAGCCAGTGAGTTTCCAAAAAGCCTCGTGCTAGGTAGAGATGAGAATATACATATAAGGCTTAGAGGATCCACTCCCTTGGACGATGTGAGATGTTACAAGAAAGCACTTCAAATATTTTTCTAGAATCATTTACATTTTTATTAATAATTGATTCCAAAAGTGATTTCAGTAATTTTATAAACACTTTCATACAAGCCATTTATTTCTCTTAAGTGTTATGAATTAGCGTTGTTAAATAGAGAGAAGTTTAAACAATATTATATCATGCAGCTACGTGACGTTAAACTCGTCCGTCATGAAAGAGAGGGGAGGTGCTGGCCAAACAAAGAAAACGGTAATGTTAATAAGACTAAATTTGTAAACTAAATGATATGAAAGTTGATGATTTGATCATTACTTAAGCGTTGATAAACGTATTCATTCTATTGATGACACATCATTTAATTTGTAAATTTTATCTACAAATGCGTTACCCCAAAATAAAATATTTGGTCAAACAGTTGCATGCTGACCTAATATTCCATAAAGTTTCTTCTTCGTGCTGCTCGGGACCCATAAAATGCTTTCCATAAAGATATTAACTTCATAATTAACTGTGTTTACGTTTTACTAATTTAAAACAAGCGTGAACTTTACTGGTGTTTCTTTTTAAGTTTAAAGCGAAACCCTGAACTTGTTTATATGAAGCCGAATTCAGTGTGTTCATACACTACTATGTGATACACAAATATATTACATTTTGAGCGGATTACAATAGCACCAACAAGTTCGAATAAAATTATTTGTACCATATTATTGATCACTTTACCTACTCTCACATTTTAATAAAAGTGAGGCTTATTCCTTTGGAACCTAATTTTTTTTGTTATAAATGCTCATTCCTCATTTGGGATATTTCTGGGCACTCCGGCCTTGTTTTTTCTCTGCATGTTCCTCTCTAAATGGTAAACTGATCATATATTGCTAGTCTGAATAATGAATCAGCTGCTAGCTGATAACAGAGAAGAAGATAAACACTGCGACAAAATCCCAAAAAGCTGAGGATTTCATCACGCGACCTTTAAATTCATCCCTGCCAAATGCCACACAACGATACAACTTTTGTATTTACCAAAAAAAATTAGACCGAATACAACTTTTGTACGATTGAATCTAATATTCTTTATTGGTTTTCTCCCTTTCCCACTTAAAAAAGATTAGATTCCCGAGAATCGAAGTTTACTCTTCCACCGTCCACTCCCGGCCGTCGAGAAATTTTTAGTTGTGACGGAAACACAAGTAGTAAATCACGTGTTTTAATAGAAATAATGAGAAATTTTATTTTTTAAGTTATTAACTTTTTAGCATATATATATATATATCACAATTTGTTTAATGACACGTATCATCTCGTGTACTGGTCACACTGAAAAATCTCTCCCGACCGTTTGATGAATTGTACATTACCATCCCACGGCCACAATTTTTTATAATATGAAGTATGTTTTTAATATCCACCAGTATATAGTACACAATACAAATCTTTTGATGTTAGTTTATCAGCAGTAAGCTATATATATTGGCCATTTACAACACATTAACAATCTATTCATACAATGCCTACTACACACGTATACTGGAGCATTGGAGAATTTTTTATGGTATGAGTCCCTTGATTTGTTTGTTGAAAGTTTAAACTTTGAACCGTTGGATTCCTTTGAGTTTTGACCATATAGTCATAGATAGTACGTACGTTGAGTGGATTCCTGGGACATGCATGCCTGTTGGATTCCTGGGACATGCATGCCTGTTGTGTCTCAATCCTTAAGCCCTTGACAGAAAAAAAAGGTCTAGTGCAGAAGCCTATATGTGTTTGTGTGTGTACATATACAAATATATATATATATATATATATATATATATATATATCGAAGTGTTTACAGTCCAGGCTCTTTCATAAAATAAAGGAAGTCCAGGATCTGAACCTCATCCCTGGGGCCATCTGCAACTTATTCTACGCACTGAGTATAAAGTTGTCTTACACTCATAAAAAAACCATGAATCTCTACGTACAGTTCGTCAAAAAGCATATTCACGGGCTGCATGTATATATACGTGGGTGTATACATGATGCATGTAAACAATATTTACAGATATACGTAGGTATGGCGTATGCGTGAAGACAGAAAAGGGAAGGGGGTAGAAAATTAAATAAGAGGCAGACAAGTGACGATGCAGAATCGAATAATATCAATTTCTTTTTCTTCGCCCAGCTCCAGCTCCAGCTGGGACTTTTATTAGGCCATGCATATCCTTCGCGCCCAAGACATACCCTTAATTGCTTGCCTCTGTGCCTGTGCACTGCACTGCATCACCTCTTCACTCTTCACTCTGCCGAGAGCTAATGACCCCAAAAAATCAAAAGCAGAAAACCCTACTTTTTTCTGTTAAGCCTGTACGGACTCTCACTCTCTGGGTTTTGTTTGGCTTGGTTTGGCTCTATCCTTTATAAGTAATATTAATTAGAAGTACTAGTACTGGAAATTGATCAGCGAGATTCAGGAAATGTTATATATATGAAACCCTAAATAATGAAAAAGCTACTGCCACACATTGGACATGCTGCATACATGTCTAAGCATGCGCGCTGTGAGCCATGGAGCCAAGCATGCATGTTCCCCCACCTATTGCTACATTTATTCATTACAAATAATTCAAAGCCAATAAAGCTAACCAAACATTATTAGTAATTTAGTATAGTAGTACCATACTCGTTAATTAATAAGCCACTTAATTTGGTTTATCCCTCTCATTTTGTCAGATCGAATCAATTGAAGTAAATTAATAAACAAAAATTAACAATAGTGTATGTGAGGTAAAAATAATGTGCATTTGAATAGCACTACGCTATAACTTTATCCTAGTATCCCTTTTTCGAATTAACGTAGATTTCAACTTGATGTTTCCCATAGGAGATATGTAAAATAAGATAAGAGTTTGATACATGTGATAATCTACGCTAAATTCATCTAAATGATATAGAGAAAGAATCTAATTTTGTTAAGAAGAATAGTATATTGTTGTAGCCAACTTAACTAAACTTATTAAGTTTGCAAATTAATAAGATTATATTCTAGAGAATGATTAATAGGCACATATCTATTAGTATTAAGTGAAAAAGATGAACTCAAAGGATAAAACGTATAATATAGTATAAAATAACTAGTAATGAATATGAATCCCCATCCCCCCACATGCAATATAGAAGAACAAGATAATATATATACCAGATTTTGTATATATGGAAGAATTTGTTTTCGATAACACAGAATTTAAAAAGCGTACAATTCCATTATATAAAATAATACATCATGGAGCTTGAACCGCCACGTTATTGTTAGATTTGATTCTTACCAAAAGTAAACTTGAATCACATTATTAATAGCTCATTGTGAGGTTAAACCCACTCATTTTCATTTTAGTATAAATAATATCACTTGTTCAAATAAAATAATACATCATGGAGCTTGAGAATATTCATCTAAACCTAATTAAGCAGCCCATATGTACGTATATATAATAAATTAGCTCTGCCGGGGTCTACAAAATTCGATCTAATCCAAAATTATAATTTTCCAACGGTATCAATAGCATTTTGTTTTCTTAATTAGAATAGCATTCCGAGGGTAAATTTTAATTAGAGGTTTTTTAGGGATTTAGTTAAAGTAAAATGCTCATGCAAGGGTTTTCTTCAAGAGAAGGAACAAAGGTTTGTGATCGGCACGTTCTTGCTTTTTTTAATTTTATAAATTTGATAATTAATCGGATGGCGTAGGGGCCGACAACAAGGACGGACGCAGCCGTCTATTGCCCAACTCTCTTCTGAAAAAGCCTGACCTTCATGTCTCCTTTCCTCTCTATATTATAAGCTCTCCTGTTTGTATTATTATTCTCCATTAATTTTAAAATTTATTCAAAGTAATATAAGAAAATCTGATTTTTTTTTTTTTTTTATAAATATTATTGCATGAAGAGGAATTAAAGAAAACTTGCATGCGCTGACGACTACAATATTAGATTTAAACCCACTATTTTTATCCTTATTCCAAGAATACCCATTAAATAAATAAATATAACGGAAGGTTAAAAAAAAAAATAATAATAATAAAAAGAGCTTGAAATATGTTTAATGACAAAAATATGTTGCAAGTAAATAGTATTAGAAGTAACTTTTAAGGGTAAAATTGTCATTTTACGTTAAAGTAAACAGTACCGAGAGTGTTTCTTTAAAACTTCCTAAAAAAAAAAAAAAAAAAACCCCTTCAAAGTTGAACCGATAGGCCTATAAATACAGACCCTCTTCTCCTCCATTCCTCACCAAAACCTCACTTACTCATATTACTACTCCTCTGAACTCCCAAGTACTTAGCCAAAAAGCGGCTTTTCTAGTCTGATATCTATACATTCCTTCACTTCACTTCAACCCAAACCCTAACCTCCTCAACAATTTAAGCTAGCACAATGCACTACCAGGCCGAGTCATGGGGCTCCTACATGCCTACAGGAACCTCCATGGGCATGGAGGACCCTCTGGAGCGCATAGAGCGGATGGCGTCGGAGAGCGCGGTGGTGATATTCAGTATAAGCAGCTGCTGCATGTGCCACGCCATCAAGCGCCTCTTCTGCGGCATGGGCGTCAACCCTACTGTGTACGAGCTGGACGAGGACCCCAGAGGTAAGGACTTGGAGAGGGCGTTGATGAGGCTGCTTGGGACCTCCTCCGCCGTCCCCGTCGTCTTCATCGGTGGAAAACTCATCGGCGCAATGGACAGAGTCATGGCCTCTCATATCAACGGCACTCTTGTTCCTCTTCTCAAAGAGGCCGGAGCTCTCTGGCTCTGAGATTGTTCGTTCTCTTCTGTCTTGAAATTGTTTTTGTTGTAAGAAAGAAGGGAAAACAAAATCATGATTTGTACTGCTACTTAATTAATTACATAAGGGCAGGCAGGCAGAGGAAGAGGAGTGGCTTTTGTGAGTCCACCTCCGTTTTGGACACTAATTAATCACTAATGTCACTTAATTAGATAGTTAATTGTTCATCTGGGTTTTGCTTTTTCTTTTCTCGAGTGTGTTGGACTGTCTTCGGGCTTTTACTGTGGGCCTTCAGAGATGTGTAATTGCTCCCTCCTCTGTATACAAAAAAATGGGAAGAAAAAAAAGAGAGTTAAATTTTTTTACTTTAATCTCCACAACCTTGCCTTTGTCTCTGTCTCTTGTTTCATTGATTTATTTGCATTATATTGTTACATTTTTAGGCTGCGTTCCATGTCTTTAATTTGCCGTATATGTAAATTTTCAAAGAATATTAAGCTTAGGAAGAAGAGAAGGGCCAACAATATGTCCTTTTGCAAACAAAAGGCTAGCTTTTTTTTTTTTTTTTTTAGACAACATCGATATTTTTACACTAAGGGAATGAGAGTTCGGTAAAGTCACACAATGGGCAGCCTAATTTGGTATCAAATGTGCCATTCACGATATTCAAACATAGGACCTCTTACTTCCAAATGAAAAGGAATACCACCAAACTGTAGTGATAAGTGGCAATAAAAGGCTAGCTTTTAGAAATTGTATTTTAAATCTAAGACCTAAAGTAACGGCGTCGGTTTTAAGCATAAAGTAGTGGTGTCAATGCGTCGCTGACTTTTTTCTTATATGTTATCGTGTAATTCAAAATTCTAAAATACGATATTGCAATGAACAACCTTATTAATATTCTCACGTACTTAAAAACGGTAATTATACATTGTAAACGCACCTCATATAATTTATCATTAATAAAAACCAAACCGTATCACTCATGTTATGACGAAGCACGTAATCGTTTCATCATCATTCTTCCACATTTGGAGAATTTGCATCCACATATTTCTCAGGCTTGCGCCGCACAATTTGCCAGTTTAGTCGACTCCGTTATTTTTGCTGTGATTGATACCCAACTCCACTGTGGCAGCCACCAGACGTTGACGGTCCATGATCAAGCTTTGACTGGCCAACTCATTGCATCGGTAAACTTTTCCACGGTGATCATGATGGATGGTAGGCTCAAGTCTTTTCCGTTACGTGGAATGGGACCAATGGGTCCCGCAACAACATCGTAACCCTCGTAGCCACGTCGTACGACAACAAAGTCAAATTCCACCACGCAGGAGGACAGGACTTCAAATGATGATTTAGGTTTAGTTTAGAGAAGGTGGTTGTCTGCCATCCTATTTTCATGTTTTTTTTATGCTTTTTTGTTTGTATGGTTACGATTAAATAACGTAAATATTTTATATTCATATTATTTTTAATTTTATTATTTTTATAAAAATTAATATGAAATGTTAACATAATTTAACCGTAATCACATATCATAAAAGAGTATAAGAAAAATATGAAAATTGAAGAACAGACAATTCACCTCCTCGTTTAGAAGGTGCGCAGTGGTGTGACTGGAGAAAGTTTTAGCGCGTGACCTTTGCTATAGTCACGTGGCGCATCTTCCTATTGCTATTACAGTATTTGTGAGTGACGAAATTGATAAATTATGACAAAAAGATGGACAGGTGATGATTTAGACGTGAATCGGCATTTTTAAATCACGAAACGCTCCGGTTTCTTACAAGGAAGGGTGATGCCATATAGATTTATAAAGTTGACACGTTTGGTAAAAAGGTTTCAATGTACCAAAATATCGACACACGGTTTTGTGATATACTTAATTTCAATGTGTTTTTGTTTTTTTTATTAGTTGAAGCGGTACATATCAAAATTGTGGTGCACATATTATATCGAGAAATGTTATTACGTGGAAAATATTTTTGTACACTTAAATTTTTTTTGCATGACCGACGTATTTCTGTAAAACAAATCTAAGAATCATTTTGATTCGAGTCCTCCAATTATTAGACCAAATAACAATACAATATTTATTACAAAAGCGTGGAAGAGAATGGAAGCTCCCGAAATACATTCTATTCGAAATTAGACTACATCCAACCGTATGTGATTAAATTTGGAGCAATGTATTAGAATGAAGTTAAGCGATCTCCAACCGATTCGGTCAAAGGTTAAAATAACTTAAAATGACACTGAAAATCATCTACAACTAAAGACTATGCCACAGAGCTGGTAGGTCCCACCGGGACCAAAAAAGATGAATCAAACCAATTGCCTAGTCCCAAAGGAGCTAGCCAGCTAGCCCCGGGCTGACTTCCTCCATCTCCCAAACACGTTCCGTACAGTGTCCATCTCCCCAACGAGTATCGCAAAACCTCTGTGTCTTGTGAAAGAGACCTGAAACAAGGCCGTATCGCCCGGCGCACGAGCTGACTGTGCCGTTGCTGGGGAAGACGATTATGAAGATCTTGGACCGGGCGACGGATTATGCGGCGTAAGTGCTGTTGTCGCTGTGCTAGAATACCTCGCCGTTGAGGTTAGTTTGTTTTTTTATCTATGTGGGTTCTATTGTTTTTAGTTTTGGGTCGATCTAATTATGAGTATAATTTTCTGGGTTTAATTCGATTTCTGGATACAAATCGGTTTAGTAATGTGTTATTAGTTTTTGAAATTCAACATTTGTTCGTTATTGGTGGGTGTTGATTCCCTGGAGTTTGATTGGTTAAGATTTTCATGTTTATTGGCATTGTATATCTCGAACTTTTATGGGTTTGATCTGATTTTTTCTTGTGAAATTTTGTTTAGGTGTTGGAGCTCGCTGGAAACGCTGCAAGGGACAACAACAAGAACCGCATTATTCGTGGCCCGAGAGCCCTTTGGAAATTTCACTCTTTTTTTTTTTTTTTTCTTTTTTTTTTCTTTTTCTCATTAATTTTCTTAATCTCTACTTTTCAGATTTTTAGTAGGAAAAAAGGAAAAGGAAAGTGAAAATTGAGGTTGTAGATTATTGGTATATAAAAATATTGTAATTTTTTGTGTATTTTGTATGTAAGCATTTTTGTTTAGATTATTGGTATATAAAAATATTGTAATTTTCTGTTTTTCTCTGTGTGCGTGATTAGTTTGTTTTTATTTTATTTTTGTGTTTATTTGGAATTTGCAAATTCGAGGGTTGACAGGGAAGAAACGGGATTATTGGAGGGACGCGTTTGGCAATACGGATGGTAAACTTTGATACCAATAGACTCGTTTTAGGACTTCGGACCCACCATTGACGTGAAGGATCTTCATAGATTAAAATAATAAATTATATTTGGTCTTATGGTCATGTGGTCCTTTCGATTGGAGATAGTTTTTTGTTACATGATTATGTTTGGCCTATGACTCTCTGGTTCTCGGTTGGAGATGGTAAAAAATATAGTATGACACTGTTCATTAAAATATTAATTTGTTGAAGAGCTATAGCATTAAAACGAGTCATCTGACTCCTTATTCGATTGAAAATTGCCTTATATGCTCATGCATTGGTTGAAAATATTTATTTTTAAATTTGCAAGTAATTGTACTATTACATTTAATATACCGAATTATATTCTGGCACTCTTGAAAATCTGACCCAAATGGAGCATCATCTTTCTTGGATTAGTGTAATAATCAACCCTTCTTGTAGGAATTAGCAACCTTCACATCTATCTACCATTTAACTTTTGGTCGATGGAATCTCTCGACCAAGTCCACTCTCACTCATTCAAGCATGGGAGGCCCAAAGCCCAAAAACTGCAGCAGGGCTTTTTAGACTAAAATTAATTCACTACTACAAGGAGAGAAACTCTCCCTTGTAGCAAATATTTATTGGATTGATGGTGTATATTTTGAGTACTTGTCAAGCATTCTTTGAAGGGCTTATGCTACTATGATTATGCCTTAATTGTAAAAGAGAAACTCCTCCTAATCAAGGATAGTATAATGAAGGGTATTTTTCTTGTGCGACAATCTTATGGTTCGTACCACTACCTGTCTGCAGATATATTCTAACACATATAACTGCGATGTTCCAAATTTTTTCATCAGGGTAAATTAAACTGTTAATTTAGTTATATTTTTAATATTAAATCAAATCAAGGTGAATTGCACTCATACTAGCAAATGATGAAGTGTGTTAGCATGAAATGGTGAAGTTGACCGATGCGCAGGTAAAATGTGGGTGTTGAATTATCACTAAATATCTAATATATCAGATTTTCTTTAATTAAAGAAAAAAAAATCTAGCTGAGTTTACAAAGCATTTATGACGGCATCCGTATCTCACCCACGCGTCAAAGTCTCCCCACTAACTTCTGGGAAATGTACGTTTGTTAAAAAAAAACTCTGGTCAATGTGAACGGACACGGAAAGAGAGGCGACCCTTCCTACTCCCAACTCCCGCCACCTTACTCTACATCGCCAATCACTTCGCGCCACCTCATATAAAATCTGCACACAAACCTTGTCATTTGATAGAATTTCCAGCTGCATGTGTTCCCGAACCAGAGGATCCAGATTCTCTTGTTCTTACATGGTCTACTTTTTTACTGACAAAAAAAACCTAGATACCATTTACTGACTGACAGCATTCAAAATCCAAATCTCACTAATTTCTTTTCCATTTTTTATTTAATTTTCTCTCTTCGTCCCGAGAAAATTAGAAAATCGAAAGCAATTGCTTCCGAATAAAATAAAATTGAATTATTTTTCTTCTACTTCTGCTCGAGAAAATATCCCAAAGAGGCAAGATCGAGTCTTGAAGTTTTCTTCTCGCCAAAAACCCTAATCAGACACGCAGAGGAAAAGCAACAAAGCTCTCCCTTTCGCCCAATCCGCGTCTTCCTTTCGGTACGTTTCCTGATTACTCCGATAATTACGGATTATTTGGCGATTTTATCTGTTTTTGTTTCGTGAAAAATGAAGAATTGTCCAGCACTAATGCAGTGATAAAACGAGCTAATTATTGGGGGATTATCAAAATTGTGATTAAATTGGGTGTTTTTTTGGTGGTCTAAACAGAGTATTGGAGTGGAAGCGTTTTGGGGTTGCGTGGTTGAGTTGGTGTGGAAAGTTTTGAGCTTTTTTCAAATGCCGGAGGAGGACCTGGTGGAGCTCAAGTTCCGTCTGTATGATGGATCGGATATCGGCCCGTTCCGGTACTCGCCGGCGTCCACGGTGGCAATGCTCAAGGAGAGAATCGTGGCCGAGTGGCCAAAGGGTCAGTGACCTCCACTTCGCATTTGATGATTGTTTGCAAGTTTTTACTTTTAGTAGTGGATGCCACTTTCATGGGTTTAATGTTTATCCAATTTTCGTTGTTTGTTGATGATGGAATACAAAATTTTCATTTGGATAATTCTAGTTGATGCATTCTGTTGGTGAAGACCTACTCTTTTCAAGTGCTGATTTTGCTGACGTTTCGTAGTTTTTGTTAAGTTTAAATCCTACAGAAGGGTTTGAGTTCTGTTAACACTCTTGAAATGTGCGATGTTTCGGAGTTGATCTGTTTCAGTTTCAATTGGGTTCCCTGATTCCAAGTAATCAAATTATGAATCGAAGCACATTCGGATGTTGAGATAAAATTTTATTATATCTACTTTGAACAAAAATATTTCTGTTGTTTCTGGTAACTTCTTTGTTTCAGGTGTTTTGTACTTGTGCCGTTCTGTATCCAGACTTTATTTAAATATAGTTTTCACATTGAACTTGGAAAAACTTTCAAACTTTCAATTTATATTGCCACACTACCGCTTGCTTTCTGTTTGAAGCATGTGGGAAGCGAGAATTTAAAAGTGCAGTAGAAGATATGAATGAAAGTTGGAAAGCTAATGATTTGTTTCACATGGACCAAAGAAGTTTCTTTTAGACAAGTAGGTTTGTGTTTATATTTTTTCTGAAGAAGAAGATATGAATGGAAGGATCTGCTTGAATTATTTTTGAAACAGGAGCATTTTTATCAGTTAAACCCACTTCCAATCGGTGGACCCAGATAATGGTGCCTGTGAAAACCATTTTTATAGGATTATTCTTCATGACATCTCTGTTGGGCTGAATCATTAGTCCAACAGACTTTGTCCGCATAAGTGATTAGATCACGACTGTGTAACTTGTCTTGATCTTCATGCTTATGAAGGCAATGTTTTTGTGTGTGCTTATTTTGACGATTTGTGATAAGGATCTGTTTAATCCTATAATATGCCGCTTTCTTTCTTTAGCATATCTGAGATTTGCTAACAAGTTTCTCTCTCTGATGTTAATGTTACCAGTTCTGCTACGTTATGGCTTT
Organism: Pyrus x bretschneideri; assembly: GCF_019419815.1. Lineage (NCBI taxonomy): Eukaryota > Viridiplantae > Streptophyta > Magnoliopsida > Rosales > Rosaceae > Pyrus > Pyrus x bretschneideri. The sequence goes on along the minus strand of NW_025999413.1, from coordinate 387,383 downwards.
TAGATGGTGAACTATATTGAGCAGGAGTAGGAATTTTCGTTACAATACGAACGTCCCTTTTTTTCTTCTTTTTATCATTTTCTTGTGCTTCTTAACTTTAATCTGCTCATCATTTTTATCCTTAACATTTTTTAAATGCTATGATATCAGATAAAAAGATTGCACCCAAAGGAGCAAACGACATAAAATTGATAAATGCTGGGAAGATTTTGGAAAACAACAAGACTGTTGCCCAGTGTAGAGCACCATTTGGAGAGCTTCCAAGCGGGATTATCACCATGCATGTTGTTGTTCAGCCCTCTATAGCGAAAGCAAAAACAGGTATTTTTCATCTTAGATTGTTTAGTGTGATATCTCTTTCGATGTGAAATTGGTAATTTGCATACATGTTTATGCCTGTTTCGTCAGATTTCTTACTATTACGACCTAGGCTAGCAGCCAATATTTTTTTCCCCTCTTCATGGCTGGTCTGTTACTGGTTAGCGGCTCTTCCTACTTCCCTTTATCTTGTTTAATGCGACAAACTTGAAGTGTACTTTTGTTTTCCTTGGCACTACCAAAGCACGGGTTTTATCAACTAGTCTCATTGCTAATTCTCTTTTTGGGCGATCATGGGCACCTTAGAGGATTGTCCTCGCTCAGCATCCTGCAGAAAACTTATGATTCCATTTTCTTTGATATATTATGATGGTGCTAGATTTCTAGTTCATTTCAGCTGAGATCAATTATGTGTTAAGGGTTGACTCCCGCGCAACATGTGATGCACGTTACATATTTGTTGATATCAGCTTCACTTGCTGAATGTTATTTTCTCTGTTTTCATGAACAGAGAAGAAGGTTGATGAGGTCCCAAGGAAAAGCATGTGTTCATGTTCGATATTGTAAGAGAGTGAGTCGTGGTGGCAAGCACGGTGAAGACCGTGAGGTTGCCTTGGGGTTGCTGAGGTCTGCTGGAACATGTTTAAGAGTAGCTGGAGAGAAAATAATTTGTACCACAGTCCAATCCCCCATCGTCACGCGATTGTTGGATGGAATTCCTGTGTAACAGTGCATATTAGTGAAGTACTTGGCGTTTTATAAAATGGGTGCGTGCTTGGTGTATTTTTATAGCTCTAGTATCTATATTTACGAAATCATTACGATGCTTATGTGAATCGGATGGTCTCTTCGTTTATACTTCAATTCCTGTTGAAAGAGTACAATGTTGTGGCAATATGATGCGATACTTGTTGGTCCATCGGATCGCTGTGGTGTTGAATTGCTTTGATCATATGAATGACTAAACATAATTATTGTCAAACGTTCTGGGAATGATTCCTCTGTAATTTGTTCTGAGAATGTTGTAAACCTGAGCGATTTTACCTTCGCTTCTTTGCTTCATTGAATGCGAGTCAGAAGTCAAAAAAGGCTGAGTAAATTTGATTTTTTATGCTTCATTATTGGTTGGAAATTTGAAAAAAACAATTTGTAACCAATTGTATTATTGCACTTGGTGTATCAAGCCATGGCTTCGGCATACTGAAATTTTTTTCCAATTATTGGTCGTTTGGGCAAATACTGCATTGCATACTATTGAGGCATGCCCTGAAACTTGACCAATACTTAATAATCTTTTTTTAGTACCTACAAGCATTTAGTGTTGACGTATATTTGATTATTGAATTTAATCCAACAATTTTTAACCACTTAATTAATTATGTTGGATCAAATTTAACAGTCAAATATGTATCTGCACTAAATATGTGAATGTAGGGTTAACGAAAGCTTGGAGAGAACTAAAATAAAGCTTGGCCACCCTAATAATATGAGTAAAAACCTATTTGTAGGCTTGTAGCCTTAATGCTCAAAATTATTTTAACTCCAAATTTTATACAGGTAAACAGTGTACAATGGAGAAAATAAAATAACAGTTAAGGGAAAAATACACTACTTTGCTTCCAATTTTAAAGTTTGCATTCTGTTTGACTGTGACAGATGTAGTGGATTATCTGCCAAGCTATTTTGCCATCAAATTAATTATATATTAGTAACAAATTAAATATCACCACTCACTTTTTTTTTTCCTTTAAACAGAGAGAGAAGAAACGAAATGAATAATAAAATCCCTTCCTGAACGCACCTCACCACCACCAATTGTTATCAGATCTCAGAGTCCAGTGGGTACGACACAATGCTGGAGCGACCCTGTATTGAGCAGGAAAAATAATTAATTAAACAATTATTTAATATTTCTCCTTATTAATCAACAGAAAGAATAATATTTGTATACTTAAGTAAGTTAATGGAATCAAGGGATCAATCAATATTGACTTTATATTCTTAAGATCAATATTCTCTACCGAGCAAACAAATTCAACCCTTTTCGTTGTTTTCTCTAACCTTCTTCTTCTTTGGATTTTTTGCATGGATTTTCTTAATTAGACAAATAATATTATCTACAAAAATGAAAATCTGATCCAATTTAGAAAGAAAAAACAAATTAGCAGGCACGTACGTGTACGTAGAAGCAAAAAAATCAGCATCTCCATGCAGAAGCAGCCATAATAGACCTGTCTTGCCACCCCAAGAGCAAGCAACCGTTGTCCTCCGTCATCCTATACCCGTCGCAAGAATACAACCCTAGCAATATCTTGGACTGAGTCACCGCGTTCGCACTCAGCGCCACGCTCTTAAACCCTTTACTCTCCATCACCTTCCTCCACTTGTCCAACCTCTCATGCCTCTCCGTCCGCTCCGCCCCTTCACACGCCACGATGTTCCGGATCTCCGGCGCAAATATGTACTGCTCCACCTTCGCCCTCTGCGCCGAGTCCGGCGGAAAGGTCGCATCCAACGAGTCGAAAATCGCCGAGTAGTAATGTAAAGCCTCGAGAAACCTGCCCAAAAAGTAGGGCCCGTTATGACTCGCTTCTTGTTCCACCAATGTCACAATGTTGGGTGCTTGGTCACGGATCATAGCTAGCAAGTTCCCGAGGCAATTGACCGGAACTCGGTGGAGTCGGTTCACCGTGTTTACAGCCAGCGCTTCGCCAATCCTCCGGTTGAACATGTGTGGCTTGAGATCTTCAAGTTGCTCCCCAACTGCATGGAACTCAAACGGGACGTGAAGAGATAGGGCTAGTTCTGTCAAACACCGGCCCGTCTCTTTCACAGCCTCTATGCAGGGGCCCACCCCTGTTATGCGGAGAAAGGGAGCCCCACCGGGGCGGGCAGCTAAGGCCTGCATGAAAGCCGGCCACTGATATCCTTGAAGAATATCTAGGTCGATGACGTGTACACGTTCTTCAGACTCGAACGCCTCGAAGATGGCTTGGTTGGCGGTGAAGTGTGCGAATTTGATGTAGGGGCAGGCTTGGTAGACGATTTGGTAGATTTTGAGAATTTCAAGCGAGTTTGGAGGGAACGGAGAGAAGGGTTGCGGGGCGGAAGCCCTAGGGTTTGTGGTTAGAGTGGCGGCCAGGCGTGCGCTTAGGGCATCTGTGAAGCAAGAAGCAACACGCTGCATGGAATCGCCGAGTGGCGTCACCACTCGGTTCAGGTGGTGGAGGTACCTTCTTGCTAACATGTAGTCTTCTTTTGCAACCGCCTCGGCGCAAACAAGAAGGAGGTGAAGCAGTTGGAGCCCGCTATCTTGTTCCTGCACATTCATACGTGCATGGAATGATTAATTAATGAGAGGATTTAGGGTTGCTACATGTACAATATTTGTGTGAACACGTTATGCAAAAAATGCTGCATAGAATTTAATTGTGACAGCAGCTGCAGATGAATAGTTCAGGACGTGACCGTTTGTGACCTTATCAATATGTAATACAATAGTAAGGAAGTTTGTTCCACGGGAATATAATTTTTCAGATGTGATTTTACACGATCACGTGATATTATTAATTCAAGTATTATATTTTAAGTTTTCATTTCATAAATAAATTTATGTATTAAAAGATAATTAAATTAATAATATCACGTGATAATATAACAAATCATAATCAAAAGGTTGATCTCCAACAATAATAGGTGTCATCAAATGTGTTGACCGACTCGTACACATTATATCTCATTGAGTCATAGTATATCTTGTTAAAAATAAACAAATGAAATCGACCTCAAATTTGAATAAGAGTGTTGCTAGAGAGATCATATATTATATATTGGATCACATGATGATGTAGTAATTGAAAGTTGAATTCTTTCTCTAATGATTCAAAAAAAAAAAAAAATTCAACTCTCCACATGTACATGTAATTTACAAAAACATTAGTGACCCTAATCAAAATATTCTGTTGGTCAATATGCATAGTAAAAAATTATCCTAATACTTCGATCAATATGCATAGTCTAAGATTACCCATATGATAATGCTAAGGAGACTAAATTTGGAGATAAAATTTGCAAACTAAATAATGTGTCACCAATAGGAATGAACACGTTTATCAATTCTTAAGTAATAAACCAATCATCAACTTTCATATCACTTAATTTCTAAAATTATCTTCAAATTTAGTCTTCCTAGCATTACCCTTACCGATAATGTCTTCATGTTTACATCGTTCAATTAAGTAAGATGTATGCACGTACAAAATTTAAATGATTAAGATATAAAAATTCACCTGCTCATGAACCATAGGGATGGCAGGCGCCATCATATTATAATGAAGGTTCTGTTGTTGTTGGGGTTGGTGGTGGTGTTGTTTTTGCGGCTGTTGTTGCTTCTCTTGCATGCGTTCTTGTTGCAATTGTTGTGAAAGTGGCGCGCCGCTCATCTGCTGATAACCGCTACCGCTGCTTCTCTCTTGCGTCAGCTGAGAATTACCAGCCGTAACCAACGACGCTTCACTCGCCGATCTACTAAACCTCGAAGAGTTATACATCGGCACGCAGTCCAACGTGGCGGATGGAACTGTCGATGATGCTGGCAAGTGATCGTGATGATTGTAAGACTGTGACGAGCTTCCTGATATCTTGGACGATGTTGTTGTTGGGAATGCGGCTATGAATCCGTCACGTTGATAATCGTCCAAGAAGTCTTCGATGGAAACAGGAACAGGGAGTGAGTGCGTATTCTGATCGGCCGGCTCCATGTACTGGTTAACAGGAGAGTTGAAAACCCTACGGAGCGGGCTGAGTCCTTTGCCTTTAGGGTTATGGGTGCTGCTGAATGCTCCGAGGTGCGGCGAAAACCTAGGGGAAGAGGAGCCCGAGAGGCTCTGACCTTGCATGGACTGAGCGTAATTGTAATTGTAATTCTGATGAGTTGCTGAACCGCCGATTTGGGCAGAGTTCGGCATGTTGTTTGGGACGGGCGATAAGACCATAAAATCGGTATCGAATTGCTCGGAGAACATAGACTCCCAGATGGAATGGTCAGGAGATTGGACTTCAACATCGTCTAGCTCGAACTTGAGCGTTGGAAAATTGAGGCTAGGCGGGGTTAGGGTGCTCTGCTGATCCAACTCGGAGGATGGAGGAATTGTGATTTTCTTAGATTCTGATATGGACATAGACATCGTCGTGGATTCGGTCGGAGACGGGGGTCTGAGGTCGGAGCTGCATGAGTTCTCACTCTTGATAGACCCCATGCTTCCACAATGAGTATTGATCATCATGGTGATTAATATCAATTGATCCTTCTAGCTAGCTATCTACAACACAAATATGAATATATAGCTAACTATCAAGCGATGATGGATTCAAGAGGATGATCAGCCAAACTGAACTTAAGACACAACCCAACAATACTGATGAAAAATATAAATACGATGTTAGAGTAATTAACTAGGGTTTAGAGCAGCTAACTAATCTCTCATTAAGGTGGTAATTGAGCTACTTAGACTAGTTAGCTAGGCATAGAGGAGGAGTTTGGTTTTCGTATAGAGAAAAAGTAGGAAACTCTTTTTTCTCTCTACTTATTGTTTGAAAGGAGCTAAGGTTTGGGATTTGCGTGTTGGCCTAAGATTGTGTAAGAAAGGGTTAAGAAATTTAGGTACAAAATATTAAAGCGAATAAAACGAATGGCTTGTGTTTGTAGGTTGTGATTTCATCACCTCCATTTCATCTCCATTGTACTAAGCATAGCTGTTTTGTAGGGGCATTATTTTGTCGTCTTTTGTACCTGATTTAACTGTATGTTCACTAGCTATGGCCTTGGTGAGCACATGAGACAAATTCAGTCTGTTCGGGTCCCACCTTTCTTGGGCCGGCCCAGCTGAGAACAAGGAGGTTGGAATACTTGTGACAGATCTTCTTAACAAAAATAAATAAAACTCTTCTTGTTACTTTCATGTAAATTAATATTGATATTGTTGGCCATTGGTTGGAGAAAGGGCTTTTTAATCATCGCAATTGCAAAAAGGATTTGAAAAATGGATCTTGACAAAGAGATACCAAGGCTTATTATATGTCTCTCACTCTCTCTCACTATCTTTAGACTTTCTAAGGTAAATGGGTACAATTGGGTAGTTAGAGGCACAAGAAAATGGTCCGATTGTGAAAAAGGAGTACATGACGATTTGCATGTTAAAATTTTGGTAAACACGTCCTCGTTGGTCTACTCTTAAGAGCAAGACAATTTTTTTTCTTTGTTACATGGTAAAATCAGACTTTGATATCAATTATTAAGGACTTACAAATAAAATTTGCTCCATATTACCACATAAAAGATAAGTGCCCAAAAGTTCTTAAACCACTCTAAAACATGTTATTTTTCCATGTTCACATGAAAAACCTAGCAGTTTACCTATAAGATAGTATTCGGTTGCCAATAGGGGAAAGTGTGGAGTATAGAGAAAGACAAAGGGATGATTTGAGAGAGGTAGGTAGTAATTAATTAAGAGGGAAGACGCGGTAAGAGAGAGGGGAGGAAGAAAGAGGCCAAGAAGGGGACATTGGCAAAGTCGTCGGATCTGGCGTCGGTGGCGCCGCCTAAGCCTTGGATTTGCCAAAGGAATGAAGTGCTTGTCTCAACTCTCCGTCCCTTTTCCCCTCATTGCCCTCTTCAGAGGCAGACTCCTCTCCGTCTCTCTCCATCGTCATCAAATTAATATACTCTTTTGTCTGCAGTCTTGCTTTATAACTACGATGCATGGATACGATGATAACTAATATTCTCTTGTATTTTTGTGTCGTAACGTATTTATTTGTGATCATACAATAATTATTCTTATCAATTTGACGCATCCTCATTTCGTGTCATGTCATATTTCGTATCTGTATCCGTGTTCATGTATCGCAGCTTTATAATTAGTTCAATATTTAATTCAAATCAATATAGTTAATAGTTAAACATGAGTATAAGTCTGCAGCCCCACCAGTTAATGGCTAGTCCTTGAGAAATACTTACACTTGCGTCGATTTGTTGTATGCAATATATGTCTCGTATTCACATATGGTGAGTCTTTGATTTGCAATATCACGTGTTAATGTAAAATATACATTACAAATACGTGACACATGTTGCATACAAGTTTTTCTACCGTCACAAGGCATATTCTATGTAAGTGCAAGGCACGCGGGATTATAACTGATCTGCTGGCTTGGACTATATCATGCCCAAACATATGGCCAAGTCAAAGCACTACCAAATAGAAACCTCATTAATCAAATAATATAATTGTCAACTCTATTGGTAGCTTTCTTCTATGAGAAAAAACTTATGTAGTGGCTGACTAAAACACCTCTTATATAAACATTATTGATCTCTTCATATGATCAAACACAATACAACCTTGTTAACAAAGAACAGTGTGGTCGTCCAAGATGGGCTCAGAGTTGAAATGATAAAACTTAACAATGGTTACAATAAGCGCTCGATATGCTCTAGCCTTTCTTTTCTCTATTTTTGGCCGACCCTTTATAAGGAGCACTCGTCCTCCTTATATACGCCCCCAATGAACCCCAAGTCTCTATTGTAAAAATATCAGAGAGATGGGCCATACGACTCACTTCCAACAACACCGATATTGTCCCCAACTTGGTAATTACCACCTGCACAATCCGTCAGGTGTGGGGTTTTATCACAAAATGCCTCGGTGTTAGTTAGAGTGGGGTTAGGATATTTAAACTATTACTTTTCTTTTTGTATGACCGATGTGGGATTCAACACGCCCTCTCACGTGGGACCCAATTAGTGGGTCACACGTGGGAGATCCACACATCGGCAACCACGTGGAGCCAAGGGGACTCACCCTACACGCGGGGCCAAGGGACCCACCATCATCGCGTGGGGTCAAGGGGACCCACCCATCACATGGTAGTACAGTACGGGCCCGCTCCTTGGCTTTGATACCATGTAGAAATATCAGAGAGACAGGCCATACGACCCACTTCCAACAACACCGACATTGTCCCCAACTTGGTAATTACCACTAGCACAATCCGTCAGGTGTAGGGTTTTATCACAAAAAGCCTCGGTGTTAGTTATAGTGGGGTTAGGATATTTAAACTATTACTTTTCTTTCTGTATGACCGATGTGGGATTCAACATCTATGCTTATATTTTCCATCACCTTTGCATTTAATGAACCAAGTGTGTTGACATGACATGCTAGTTGCCCTTCTGATCTTTAGTCAACACATGGCAACAAAGTGACACTCGTTTAGATCCACTAGCATGTTTTCTTGGCCAACGTGTACTTAGCGCCTTGCTCAACCTTGGTGTTTGTGGAAATCCACACCTGAGCGCTTGATCTGTTAGCCTTTATGCCTCTTCATAGGTTTCTATTCTCGTTGATGACCACCACGTGACCTGGGGTTAGTACCCGAGTAGACATACCCCAAGAACTTCGTGCTATAAAGTTGTTAGTATGCCAACTTCCAGTCAGTAATTGGAAAGTACTTTATGAGGAAGCACTTAGCTTTATTGCTTGCAGTTAAATTAGACTGCTGAGCGGTCATCTATAGCGCTCGAGATCATCCTTTCAGTTATGTTGGGCCTTGATCTTCCTTCCCTTGGGCCTTTATCCTTTCTTTCTTTGGGGTTTATCTTTCTTTTTAAGAACCATACTATTATTACTAATTATGCCTGTATTTAAGTACTAATTGTATAAATTGGGTCCGGACCCAAAAGACACAGGGAACTCTGAAAAGTAGTGAGAAAAATGAGGGACGTCTATTACTTTTAAGCTCATACCTACAATACAAGTTACAGTGACCTGACCTTTTGTCTTTAATTTATGGTCCTCTCTGTTCATAAAACCTATGAACCCTGCAAGCTTCACATTTCTCTATAACACGAAAACAAAGTTTAGGCCATAAGTAAAATGATTCACTATTATACATCAATATATTTATTATAGATACGTTTTAAGCTTGAAAAATCACTTGATAAACTTTTTAGAATTCTTCAATTTACATCTGACCAAAAAATTAGGATTTAGGGTATATCGCCTTCTCTAAACACAGATACTTCCTACCAGGTAATGCTAAATCATAACTCGTCAATATTTAATTTAGAGCGCAGATGGTATAAACATAAACTATATACTGCGAAAACCGCTACCCTAACAAAACTGAAGCATGTAATTCTCACTTATGCGTCCTAACTAACTTTTTTACCAGATGCTGAAGTAAGAATCAATTGCAAATTCCAAGCGGTTTCGCCAAGAACCTCATAGCACATATCGTTCTCGGTGAACAGAACTACAAACAGATATGAGGTGTACAAGTTAGAAATCCCATCTGTTGAAGGGATTAAATGTGCAGAAGATTCAGCAATTGTATCCCTCCTGCTAGGCAAGCTTGATGTGGAGTTCTTCTTCTGCATGCAATAATGTTCCTGGTTACAAATCCACATCAGATGAAATCGCGGTCAAATCGAAACAGGCCAATCTCTGCATTTACAGCCTAAACGCTTTGAACTTCAGACCTTCAAAGAGAGAGTGGGAAGAAAAAATAAGACTTAATCCACATCTGTTTAGTTTTGGAACTCGATTTAATCAAAAGAAAAACCAGTACCTTGGAATCGGCCTTCTTTTTTCCTTTCTGCATTTCTTGTACGGTTCTGTGATGTACTGGGGCTGGAATGGGATATAAATATTCATGCATGCATGGTTTTGGATCCAAGGACCCTGATTGATTGGCTAATTAACATATATTTTTGTATTCATGAAAATGTATACTGGGGTTAAAACGTGATTTATTTTGATGGAAATTTTAACGATGATGACAAAAATTAAGGATCATAGTTGCACGTTTTGATCGTTAAGAGACCGATAATCATTAATTTTTAGTTGAGAACCATTGCTCTAATTAAGTTAAAATTGAGGAACTATTGTTATAATTTTCTCCAATTACATAACAACCAAAAGTAAAAAATTAATCAAATCAGAAACCAAAAAAATTACAATAATTAATTAATTAATAATTAGGCTGTGAGCCTGTTGGGGCTGTGCAACTGAGGAAGGGATTAGACAAACAAATGAACCGACGGGTTTGTTTAAAGAATGAATATGATCAGTACTGTTCATAGAAAATTGAAAATTAATAAACAAAAGCATATAAGAAATTTCTAAACGCCATATCTGATCTGGGTACTTCGGACATTTCACCTGTTCGGATGATCATCACGTGATTAATTACACCTCGCTAAGCACATTCTGATACTCGATTAATTTATGCTTCGTCTTCAAGCTTGCTACTGCCATTGAAGGGTCTTTCTTTTTGTTGTAATTTATGGTTTCTTCCTGAATACGGAGGAGTTGGGGTTTCCATCAAATAACTCATCAATGTACGTCTCTATATCCTCCGGCTGGAATTTTATGTACTTCTCTGTTTGCCTCCCCGCGTCAAACACCTGCGAGAACCGCCCCAAGAACGCTCGGTACGCCGGAATCATCACCGCCGATATCGACACCCTCAGCTCCGACTGCAGCTGCTCGTCGCTCACCACCCACGTGCTCTGCGTCTTGTGGATCTCATCGAACAACGCGTTGAAGCTCTTGAACCTCTCCTTCAACACCGGCTTTGCCACCTTCCCATTCACGCTCAGCCCCTCGTGGTTCAAGCACTGCAGCAGCCGGTTCCATGTCTCCCTCTGGTAATTTTTGTGGTACTGCCTTAGATCTGACGACCGCCGACGGTACCACGTGTCGCCCATAAGCAAGTTGATCTCCGTCGACCCTTTGATCTTCTGCAGGATGTACCGCCCGTTGTTCATCATGAATATGGAGCTCAGCGCCACGTCTTTGTACAGCTTCGCCTTCGTCTCGAGATTCGAGTCCAGCAAGTCCATCACGCGCATCAGCTGCAAGTGAAACGGCGATTGTATCTCGCTGGTGTTCCCGGATCCCTCCCCTGCCTCGTACTCGCCGCGATGAGGCCCACTCGTCGAATCTGCGCGCTCGATCTTCGAGTGCTCTCTAAAAACCAATTCCAGCGTGTCCTTGTACTCGCACGCGTACCTCAGGTAGTTTATCGTGTAACGGGTCAGCGGATGGACTGCCCCTCCCGGAACCGGGTTTCGACCTGTCTCGGCCTTAATCGAATTCTCCAGGTCACAGAAAGTACAAATCGCCGCCTCGCCCAGGCGGGTCCGGGCGGTGAAGGTCTCGTGCTTCAGCTCGTTCACGCAGTCCACCGGAAACAAGGTGTCCATTTTGGGGACCACCTCCCGCAACGCCTCGTACATGTCCAGCGTCTTGAACAGCTTTTCCGCCGACCGCTTCGATATCGCGATTCCTTCAGCAAAATTGAGAAGCTGTATCATCACTCCTCCCGCCAAATTGCTGAACAGGCTCGACGATATCGACGGGTAGTCGGCGAACACCGCCTCGACGAGCCTTCGCTCGCCGGAGAAGTAGACAGTGGCGCATTCCTTTAAGGCCTGCACCCACGAGACGATCTCTCTCTCGAGCGATTCCCAATGCATTTTTTGAATGTCGTCGAGGCTGTGCTTCTCTAATCCCAATTCGTGCAAAGTCTCACCGAACATGTGCCTTCTCGAGATCATGTAAACCTCGCAACACTCTGTTTCGTATCCGCCTGATATCATCTCTTTGGCTATCTTGTTCAGATTGTTCACCACCTCTTGAGCATATCCCAGAAACTGATCGGCTTGTAGTTCATCTCCGCCGCCACCCGACTCAGCCTGATCTGGCAATGCGCCGCCGCTGCTCTCTTGATCTTGTTGATCCTGCTGCTTATTACTGTCGTTGTTATTATTCCCGCCCTTCGTACTATGGTCTTTGCTATCTTTATGATCTTTATTGTCTTTATGGTCGCTGCCGCATACGGAGTCAGTGATGGTGCAGGTTCTAGATTCTTCTAGAAGAATTCTGAATTCCTCTTCCAGATACAGCAACGCTCTGTGCTGAATGCTTCCGAGGCGGTTGATCAACGCACCGTGACTTTCTTCGAATTTCAATCCGAGGAAAGAGAGATACTTGCTCAGCCTCCGTATCCGATCCAAAGCATCCAGAAACAATGCGTCGTTCTCAGGCTCCTGACACCACTTCACCTTACCGTCGCCGGAGTCGCGTTTGGCCACCACCTCATCCTCAACCAGATTCAAGAACTTTCCCACCAGCTTCGGAAGCTCATCTGGAAAGCTGACACCGTTCACGACGTCGTTTTCATTTTTTTGGGATTCAGGCAGACACGAGATGCAGCGGTCGAGATCCTCCGAGACCTTGTCGAGGGTCGGATCCTCTTCCGGTTCTGGTTCGGGTTCAAGAACCGGGTCTTCGTCCAGTACCGGAAGTGGATCGCTCTGATCTTCAACATTCTCAGCGTTAAAATCCTTCACCCTCTTACTATTGACCCTCATACTGCTGAAATTTTTCAACTCGTAATCCGGGTCATCACCTTCGTTCCCCTGATAAACTTTGGTCTCAGATGGATTCACATTACTAACATTTGGATCGTCAAGCTTTGCAGTCGAATTATGCTCATTATGAACCTCAGCCGTTGGATTAGACGGCTTCTGATCATCAACTGGCTTTGTGTCAACGGACTTACGATCGTCTCCATCGGGATTTGTAGTAGTAGCGGACTTGTTATCATCATTAGGCTTTGGCATTGCAGCGGCGGAGGAGGAGTCCGGTGGCGGTACATCGGGTTTGGGCTGGTCGTCCTTCTCCGGAAGGTTCTTTTCCATTGTTCAAATATGTGGGAATATTTTTGGATGGAATGATTTGTTTGCTTGTTTTCGAGAGGAAATAACCAAATCTTTGATTTGCGCGTCTCTTTCTCTCCACCTCTTTAATTTGTCTATTTGTTTTTTGAATTTCTGATTTATTTTTATTTTTATTTTGTTGTTAAGGGACGGTTTGAAATGGTCGTTGGAAAGGGCGCGAGAGAGGGGAACGTACGGACGTGGTGTTTGTTCCTTCCAGTGTTTTGGTAGTTGCAAATCTGAATGCTTGACCGTTGACTGGCCTTTCCCTCCCCGCCTTCTTTTTTGCGGTCGCCACATCTCTCATCCTCTTTTTGTTTTTGTTTTTCAATTAATACTTTTAGGGCTATTTACAAACCGCACCCATAGAATTTGGGGTCGTTTTTAAAATAGGCACAACCTTTCAATGTTTCACCTTATTCCCTAAATTAAGTATTAAACCATGATTTGAAGCACTATTGTGTTTGTCTAGGATCTCGATAACTTTTGACTTGGAGAAAAATTTAGTGTGCCTGATACATGATCTGGTACACCAAGTTAAAAACTTGAAGAAAAAAAAGTTTTCAATTAATTATATTATTACATTTGGTGTGCCGGGGCATGTTCATGATACATTGAAAAAAAGCTCTCGTTGACTTGTTAGCCATGGGTTCCACCTTTTGAATGCAATCATACAACATTCCAAATTCAAGGCTATTTTTTTCTCGTACGATATGAATTGTTAAAGTTTTAATACGTTATAATAATATGAATAAACTTAAGGCTAAATGAAGTTTGAATAGTGCTATTTACACATCTATTTTTACCCCCACACACTCTATTCAGTTTTTGGTCATTAATCTTCTTCAATTTATCCGGTCCAATGATCGAAAATTGAGAAGGGTGTGTAAGAAGTAGAAATAAGTGTGTGGATATCACTAATCATGCAGTTATACCTTTCAATTTTAGAGTATAGTTCAAAAAGGGATATATGGTTTTAATTTTCATATTGCACCATTAAGTTTTGAATTCTATCAATTTACTATCATCTAGTTATTTGATTGTTCGGTATCCTTCGTTATTTGATGATCCAACAAGCATGAACTAAGAGTATGGTCGAGAGCTTTGGTTTTTTTTCTGGAACACCAATCCAACATGTTGGTCTCAATGGTGAATGGTGTAAGTGTGGCTTACACATATCCTTAAAACGGATGCCTACATTGCCAATTTAGTAGTGTAAAGAATCATATAATTAAGTTGTGAAAATATATACATTGAAAATTGAGAGAGCTTGCCCCCTGAATGGGGTCTGATCCGGCTCAAGGGATTAGTCCTCGCCTACATTTGAGGGAACCCTGGATTCATCCAAAAAACATATACATTGAAAATTTTCAAAATTTTATGGTACAATTTGAAGTACAATTGGAAAAGGTCGAAACACTATGGTTTAATTTTAAAAATGACCTAAAACTTGCGGGTCACGGTCACGGCTTGAAAGAAACGGGGTCTGATTTCAATTTAGATAAAAAAAAGGCCCGCCTCAAATGTGGCCCAACCCAAATCCAGTATCTTCGTAGTTTGTCTGAATCAGTCACTTGGAGTGAGCTGGCGGCGACAAAGCGAGCGATCTGTGGCTTCCAGATCCATATCCGATCACCGACACACAGACAAAACGAAGAAGGAAAAGATGAGATATGGCGTTTGGCGTAGGAGGCGGGTGTCCGTCGGATCAATTCTGATAGTCTGTGCGTTGTGTGCTGGAATCGGGCTGTTGATGCTCAACTTACGACAAGTCGATCCTCCGACGAGCCCCGATTTCTATATGCAAATTGAAAATTTGGGTTCGGATTCGGATTCTGAAAACGATTTGGGTTCGGATTCGGATTCTGAAAACGGCGGCGGAGTTGAGCGGGAGACGGAGCCGCATGGCAAGAGTAAGAGAAAATCAAGCACGTGCGCGACGGTGGAGGAGATGGGAAAGGAGTTCGAAGGAGGAGGGTTTTGGGAGGAGAGTCTCAGAGTCAGGAAGTTTATTCAGCATCACTTTGACTTGAATGGTATTGTTACTCTTATTTTTCTGCTGATTTTAAAAGTGCTTTTACATAATTTTTCTGCTTTTTGTTGAAGTGATTATTGATTTCTTGTTTGGGTTTGTCAAACTTGATGGCATCATACTTTTGAGTTTGAGTGTAGAAGTTGGGATTTATTGAGTAGAACTTTTAGGTGAGGGAAGCTCATGCGGTTCATTCAATTTCAGGTGCTTCCAGGGTAAGAAATCTTCCACCGGAACAGTTTTGTCGGCACGGATTTGTGATGGGTAAAGCATCAGAGGCGGGTTTCGGGAACGAAATGTACAAAATCTTAAGTGGTGCCGCGTTGAGTATAATGTTGAACCGGTCCCTGATCATTGGGCAGACCAGGCATATTGGTTCTTTCCTCAAGCCTTTCTTTTTTCGTATTTCATCGTAGTGTTCTTCCTGCTGTAACCTGAATTGTTAGAAATAGCTGCTCATTCGCTTACAGCTAAAGCATATTAAGTTGCAGCAATATGTGTTTTTCTTGCGCTCATATTGGTGTTACTTGTTGCAGGGGAAAATTCCCTTTCGGGGATTACATTTCTTATTCCAAATTTTCCTTTACGATGAGAGAAATTAAGCATCTGTGGAGACTTAATAAATGTGTGAAGAAGTATGGGAGGCAACTGGTTATGAGGACTGATGACTTTGAGAAGCCAGCACAAACAAACGTTCTGTGTAGCAACTGGATGAAATGGAAGCAGCCGATTATATGGTAAATGAGAAACGTGCTAAGATATTGCCGATAACTCATCATCGAATTTGATATCATCACATGATTGTTGACACTATTCCGGCAGGTTCCAAGGTACGAATGATGCTGTGGCAGCCCAGTTTTTCTTGAAGAACATCCACCCTCAGATGAGGAATGCTGCTTCTGCTATATTTGGGAAGCCAGAGGTTCTCCATTCTCGGCCCAATGTATTTGGGGAGCTGATGAGAGTGCTTATAACCCCTTCTGAGGATGTCCAGGCGGCAGTCAATTGGGTTCTTGGTGGAGCTGAACCTGATATTTCACTGCACATGCGAATGCTCATGAATAAGTAAAGCAGCCTGCCTTTTAATTCTTTCTTTGACTAGATTAACTACGAGGTTCAGAAATATAGGGTTGATGAGGTAGGACATCTTAGTCCTGTTAAGCATTGAATGTTACAGAACAGAAATGGATGTAGTTTAGTGAAAAATTGAAAAGAAATTTTAATGTTGGCAATTAAAACAATACCACTGGTTTTGCTTCAGCTTAGCAGTCCACTCATTTTGAAGTATTATTATCCGTTCCCCTGTTAGTTGATACCATCAGAAATCTGTCACACGCACGCGCACACACAGAGAAATGCCACGTATTCTCCTATGAATTCAATCAATGACACAGGTTTTTGCCTCCTGTTTCCAGGTCTGTGAGAGCTGCACAGGCAGCGGTGAAGTGCATCAAAAAAGCCATGCACAATGTTGGCAAATCCCCAAAGCCTAGGGTGGTGTTAGCTTCTGATAATCCCTCTCTTGTGAAAAGTATTACACCAACTATAAGTAAATTTGCAGAGGTAACGTACTTTATCCGTGGAATATCCGAAATCCTATTGCATAAATGCATTCTATATCACTCTTGAAATTATAACTGGATGTAACTTTGAAAGTCTCTTTTATTACACGTTGTTCAACAATCAATATCTGTCCTTTTGATTTTAATTCATCATTGTTTTTTCTTAGGTTATTCACTTTGATTATGAACTTTTCAAAGGAAATATATCCAATGGCCGTAAAGGATTGCACAGTTTAGATTTTAGAGTGAAAGATTGGGGTCCAGCGCCGAGATGGGTTGCCTTTGTGGACTTCTTTCTTGCATCACGTGCAAAACATGCTGTTGTGTCTGGGGCTCACAGGCGTGTT
Source organism: Pyrus x bretschneideri (assembly GCF_019419815.1). NCBI lineage: Eukaryota > Viridiplantae > Streptophyta > Magnoliopsida > Rosales > Rosaceae > Pyrus > Pyrus x bretschneideri. The sequence continues at coordinate 370,337 of NW_025999413.1, read as the reverse complement.
GGGACTACCTATGCTCAGTTAATTGCAGCACTGGCTGCAGCAAACAGTCTTGGTACATACATGCATATGGTGCTTGAATCATATCTGTTTACAAATGTTGCTCAGAAGTGTTATAATCTCTCTTCTATTCTCTCTTTCTCAGGCGACAAACCTACTGGTTCAAGTTTTGCATTCTTAAGTAGCTTCCAAGGTGATTTGCTGAGAGGAGGTTTACGGTTTCAGATTGGTTGGGGGCATGTGTGGAACAGATTTGCAGGTCCCCTTGGTTGCCATGGCCAGCCTAATCAATGCGCTTTCACACCATCTTCTCCCTCCGGCATGGTGGGATGGTCTTTGGCAGTCACCGCTTCCTAGGGATATCAAGAGGCTGGCCGAGTACGGCATTGAGCTATCCGGTTTTGGGACGGTCAACGAAAATCATCTTCAGTCTTTTTGTAGTTCAAAGAAAGTGGTTGTGAAAACTATTCCGTTCCCTTTGTAGTAGTTAACATTGCATTTCATTCGTGCTCATTACACATTGACAATGACACTGCACTGATGTGTTTTGGCTCGTCGTCCACCTTTTATACTTGTTCGATTACTAGCAAACGCAGCTTATGAAATCTGAGTTTTTTCTCTTCTACTTCTAGCAAGCATCTCTTCGTCGAACTGTTGCTCAGTTAAGTTGCAGCGCGCTGCCGTCGAAAGCTTCACCATCATCTTTTAACTACCAATGTGAACGGAAGGTGTCGCCGTTCTATCACCATCAGAGCCATGGCCGGCTTCAATATTTCACAAGAATAATAATAATGTATGTTATAAAGAATTAATGGGTTGGATATTCGGGAGTCAAAGACCAATCAAAATCAATCCAATACTAATTAATACGTAATCCATTGAACACTACTTGAATAGAAATGAAATCACGGAAGATTGAAAGGTATAAACATGAACGTATGATTTGTATCCATATTTAAGTTAATTCCCAAAAAAAAACAATACACTTATTCTGTAAGATGAAAGGGGATCCACTCCTGATCTACTTTGTGGAGATCCTAGAGATCCTTATATTCTAACCATTCATCGTGCAACTAGTTTTCGTCAGATACTATTTATGTTAATTTTAAATTATAAAAATCAAATTATTTCTAATCATAATATGAATGACTAAGATGTAGGAATTCCGTAATATTTAGCCTCTAAATAAATATTACTTATTATTTTATGAGTAATTAAGAACTAAGAATGTCAAAGAAAAAAGAACAAGTTGACCCAAAAGTGAATAATAAATACAAAAAAAGAGAAGGTGGGAGTGTGACATCATCATATTTGGCGTTTGGCAAGATAATAGAGACAGAATGGATTCTCCTATTTAAAAAGATCCTCCCTCTGTAACTCCTCGTCCACCGTGGTACGTCGTTTTTTCGCCCAACCGTGTGTGCGCGTTTCGGAATCGCAAAATCTCTCTCTCTCTCTCTCTCTCTCTCTCTCTCTCTCTCTCTAGATATCGTGTAGAAAACTCGACTGATGAGAGAGAAGAAATTAAGCTGAATGCTTAATTTGGGTTTTTAATCATGTGATTGGGATTTTTCGGAAACATTTTTTCTTATCTGGTGGAGCGACATGGGCTATTGCCCATGTTTCGGGTTCAGGAAGGGGAGGAAGCTCGAGACCGGTACGGACGAAGCCAAAGACGACAAAGCCGACAAGAAGAAGACGATAAACAACAAACCACAAGAAAATGCGACTCAATTGCCGTCTTCTGGTCAGTCGATCTTTTGAATGCAATTGCGTTTCTTTGTTTCTGGTTTAATTTCTTGGTTTTTACCAGTTTGAATAATGCCATGCGAGTTTAATCCGATCATAAAACTTTAGACTTAAAGAAAAGACTTGGTGATGATTCTGTTTCGTTCATGTTTTCAGAATTTGGGTTCTCATTGCATGCGTTGTAACTGAATGCGATCGTGTTCTTGGAGTTTTCTCGATTTGGGGTTTTTGTTTTTGTAATTGACCAGTTACCACCTTCAGTTTCTCGGGTTTCCATTGAAAAATGACTCATCTTTTTGAATCCCAACTCCCAAGTTTCCTTCTTTTCGTTTCTCGTCGAAGTTGACGCTTTTGAAGGGGTTTTTCTACTTTTCGACTGGGATGCCATGACACATCCGCTTGAATTTTTTGAGGGAAGCAGAGAAATTAAGTGACAATTGATGGATTGAAACCCTTAAGTTTAGATTTAATAACTTAACATGATGCGGTTAAAAAAAAAAAAAAAAAAAAAAGAGATTCTTGGCGTGAAGATGGCGATATAGGAAGAGTGTTGGCAATAGAATGTGTGAATGCGAAATCGTAAAGTGAGAAAGCTAGAAATATTCTGAAGGTTAAGTGAGATGACAGCAATAGCTAATGTTGAAGTCATACCAGAAGGCAGTGTATCCCAAACCAAAAACGATGTTTAATTTGTAGCTGAGCTTTTTATAGTCAGAATGTACTTCTAGGATATTGCTTACTTTGCTGAATTTGAACTTAGATGGTTTGTGTCTTGACTATACACAAGGGATCAAAATTTGACGTCGACGTGATACTGTTTTGCTCTTCTGCCCTGTTCTTTTAGATAGTTCTGCTTGTTGTATGGAGTTCATATTAGATGTTAATGAAGCTTGTATGATAATCTGCTCCAGAAGGAGATGGAATTAATGGCAATAACAAGGCTCAGACATTCACTTTTCGTGAGCTTGCAACCGCAACTAAAAATTTTAGGACAGATTCCTGTATTGGAGAAGGTGGTTTTGGGCCCGTGTACAAAGGGAAACTGGCCTCTGGTCAAGTAAGTGTTTCAAGGGCTTCTGTACTTTTTATGATTTGAATTAAGTGATATCTTCATTCCCATCACTTTATTGATTTTCATGATTTGAGTTATTCAATTTAAAGCAGGCTGTTGCCGTAAAAAAACTTGATCAGACAGGCCTTCAAGGAGAAAAGGAGTTTCTGGTGGAGGTTCTCATGCTCTCTCTTTTGCGACATTCCAATCTTGTCAGTTTAATTGGTTACTGTGCTGAAGGAGAGCAGCGCCTTCTTGTCTACGAATACATGCCTTTAGGGTCCTTGGCAGACCACCTCCATGGTACATGCTTTGTTGCCATTCATTTTTCACTTTATAACACGATATGCAGTTCCTCCCATGCCAAGTTCTCATTACTTGATTTACTCAATTATACATCTTGTAAAAATTCAGAGGACCTTTCTAAATTTCACAAAATCAACCAAAAAAATGGTAAACAGAAACAATGAAAGACCCAAACCAGAGTTACAGCAGTGTAACTCGTGAACTCCTTCCTTTTATCAGAAATGGATTGCAAGTGTTTATGCTCAGATTTCCCAACGAGTCACATTCCTGATAACTTTAGCTAGCCAGATTAACATATGAGTCTTATAGCATCACATATGCCGGTCATCTAGTGTATCTTTAGATGTTGTATCCTGGTTTTAATAACTGAAGAATGTGAATTTTTCCTCAATCTATGGTGTTGAAGTCATCTCTAGTCCGGGTAATAGAACACATGCACAACTAATAAATGATGGACAATCTCTGTTGTAGTTCACCTCAACGCTGGTTTATACGTTTGGTTTATATCGCGAGTTGAACAGGAAATTTTGTTTCAAATCTGTATAAGTTGTATGTAAAAGTTAGTAGCACCACTGTAGAGGTCTAAAGACGTTTCCAACCGGTGTTTAACCATCACAGTCTTAACTTCTAAAACATTTATGTCTCTAGACTCTAATGCTAATCCCATTCATTGAACACGTTAGCATATATCTTTTACTTAAAGACTTCTGAAGTGCTAACCTCCCCATGTAATCATTGCCAGATCTTCCACCGGCTCACGAGCCACTTGATTGGAATAAACGGATGATGATAGCTGCTGGTGCAGCCAAAGGATTGGAATATCTTCACCATGAGGCTGATCCACCTGTGATATATAGGGATCTAAAATCAGCTAACATTTTATTGGGTGAAGATTTCTTCCCAAAGCTTTCTGATTTTGGGCTTGCAAAATTTGGTCCAACTGGAGATAGATCGCATGTCTCCACCAGGGTCATGGGTACCCATGGCTACTGTGCTCCTGAATATGCTAAAAGTGGAAAGTTAACGGCAAAGTCTGACATCTACAGTTTCGGGGTAGTATTGCTGGAGCTGATCACTGGTCATAAGGCAGTCGATAGCAGTCTTGGTCGTGAAAAACATCTTGTGGAGTGGGTAATTCATTTTGTTTCATTTTGTTATTGTGATGTGTACTAGTATTCCAACATTACATCTGCATATTTTTGGTAGCGGTTATCGCATTTAGTTGTTAAGGCAATTGTGAGCAATCATTATGTTTTCTCTGCATAAATCCAATGGCTCAGTTTTACTAATCATTTTTTTCTTTTTAAGAGAAAAGAATGCATAGCAGATTTAGCAATAAATAATGGTTTTGATAGTATTGTGCTCAGTTTATGAAAATTGAATTAGCCATGGTTGATCCTATTTACTCATCTTTGTAGGCACGTCCGTTTATGAAAGACCACAAGAATATTGCGCAACTTGCAGATCCACTTCTTAGAGGTCGGTTTCAGGTATCAATATTGAGAAAAGCCTTTGAAGTAGCTTTCATGTGTCTCAGGGAGGATGCCAGTACCCGGCCTTCCATGACGGAAGTGGTGCTTGCTATGAATTACTTGACCTCCCGCCTGTATAGTGAACCAGATGAGAACAACGTGGTTGACATAAAGAATTCAGAGCCTAACACTCCAGATGAAACGGCAGCTATGTTGAAAAAGGAGTCCGAAAGAGAGAGAGCGGTTGCAGAGGCCAAGATGTGGGGAGAGACTTGGAGAGACAAACGAAGACAAGGTGCACAAAGTACTGATGATGACTTTAGATAGCTAATTCGATAGTGCAATATCTGGGTTGAATACATACATGTTTACTTACAAAATGTTCTTTTACCGTGGAAGTTTTAACTTTGGCTGATTGTGTGGCAAGTAAAATTGATGCCCGAAGTAGTTTTAAGTCAATATGCAATTGTTTCAGATTTGTTTTCTTCAAAAATGCAGAACACCGCAAAATCATGAGTTTATTTTGTTTCGGGGAATAAATTTTGATACTGATAGAGAGCAGAATCGATTATTCGATTGGAAATTTATTTCCCCAAATGTTTGACTTGAAATCAGGAACTCCGTAGATAAGTTGTTTCTGAATGCTGGCGGTAGGGATAGGATCAGGTGGCTCAGGGTCTATAACTCTAGTCCTTGGCTAATATGGTGTGGTTAGCAACAATGTTCCACGGATGAGCTTCAACCTTTGGTCTGCTATCAAAGGTAAGCTGTGAATTCTTGACGGAATCCTCCTTACTCTCTGTAGGCTATAGCAGATGGTACGTTTTGTTTCAAGCTTTCCCAGAATCTCATGAGCATTTTTTTGATTGTTCATCTCGTGATGATACATACTAGTTAGAGGGCATGGTAATTATGGAGTCCATGGAAAAGGTAAACTACTGCATTCTGCAGTCAAAACACTTGGCCTGGTGGAGATTGTGAATGAGAACGAGCCTCCCATGGTTGTGCTGTGCATGGACTCGTCTAGCCTTCAACTTCTATGTTTTTCGATTCTTCAGGAATGGAGTCTTTCCGTGGAATGTAGACAGCGAAAGCTTGTGGTGCTCAGAGATTATACGTGCCTTGATGCAGTCTTCCTTTTTCGTCTGTTGATGTTGCCCTCTATGCAAGCAAGGGGTTTTGCTTCTACTGTATCATGTGGTCATGACGTGGTTAAGTACATTGACATTGTTAGTTATTTCTGTTTTATGTTGGTATTCAAACCTTGTCAATTATTATTCTCCTTTCTGATAAATAATGATTTACCGTTTACCGTTTACTATTCACCCACCAGAAAAAGGAAGCGTTCATGTCAAATTTATAGACAAAGATTATCTCCAGATCATACTGTTCGAGCAGACAATTCGGACCATTCAATTTAATTCGACATTTCCCATTAACTTAATTCGATTGTTCACCTCACGCAAATCAAGGACGTAAATTCTATAGTACTTAGGCTCTGAACAGTAAAGTCAGTAAAACAAAATATTCAAATTCCAATTTACCATCCCACCCCAATTCATTGTGACCTTTTGAGTTTACCTAGTTAGTCCCGCAGTTTTATGTGAAAAACAATCTCAGTAAAAAGTACCTTTCCCTTTTTTTCTCAGTAAAAAGTAGATCATTGTTTTCCCCCAAGGTAAACATATTGTGATCCAGAGGCTGCCGATCATCTCTTTCAATTTTCCGTTTCCAAAAGCACATTGAAACCAAAACATTAATAAACGATAGCAGCTTGTAAAAACATGCTGAATATATAGCAGCTCTAATCTAAATAAACTTATTTTTTTCTCATTACAATCGAAATTGATATTGCTGTTCTAAGTTATACAAAAGAAACATAAAATGTGGAGAGTTTAAAACCCCGCAAAAAAATAATTAAAAATCAAATTTATTGTTTTTCAGTAAAACGGCACTATTTCTTGCGGCTAAGTTTATTAATTAGGAGTGCATTTTTCCTTACTGAGCATCACCATCTGAGCAAAAATATTCTCAATTAATTAAGTTCCCAAAATCTCTAAAGTTAATCTTCTTTTCATCGAAATTAGGAAAGGAAAAAGAAGTTTAATCCTTTTAATCTTTAGGTACGTATTAAGCAAAGAGCATGATTGCAGCTTGTGTTTGAACAATATATTGGTGTAATGATGACACACATGGCTTCGTCGTCCAAATTCCAACGTTGGATTGAGTTTAAAATTTAAATGTGCAGCTGCAACCATCATATGGATTTTCATGGAGGATGCCGCAATTACCATGGTTTTCCTATACACCAAACAGTCTCGTTTTCTTTGCTGTTGCTTGTTCATCTCATCTGCGTCCCACTTGACATCAACGAGTCCATCAAGCATGTGCATACCCGAAACAAAGCTCTCGTTGCGAATAGAGGATTAAAATAAAATGGATAATTTATTGCATTCAAGACATGTTGAATGAAGAAATAAAAAGAAAATGAAAAGAAAAAAAAGAGCTGTTATTCCCTTATCTTCTCACCCATCTTTTAATGAAAATTTTAATTACAAATTTATCGATTTGTAAAATAACTAATAATTACCTTAGTTACCCCCATTTGCATTACTTTTTTTTTATAAAAAAATAAAAAAGAAAAGCTTGTGCGTGATAACTCTCACGCTATGTTTAGACGATTTGTCTCCTTTGAACCCTAACTTATCATTCCCATCTCCTTTCATTAAGAGCAAGCAAAAAGAATGAACTTAGAATGATGATGTTTCTATGGAAGAAATAGATGATTATGTTTTTGTCGAAGAGGTAAAAGATAACTTTATGTGAGTCATCTTGATTTGTCGACATCGTATAATTGAAGTATAGCTCTGTGACTTTTTATCTCTAATTATATATATATATATATATATTAAGGGTTATTTTATGAATAATAGTGGGTGAGAAAATAACATTTTAATTTTTTAACTTCTTATAGTGGGTGTAAATATAACGTGAGTGGAAAGATAAGACAACGGGGTGGGTCTAGTAGCTCTAAAAAAAAATGTATCTAACTTCCAGGTATAATCTTTATTAATTAATGAAACTCTCTTTGTTAACCAAAAGAAGGTGAAAAGCCTACTTAATCTTCTATCACATAAAAAAATGATGGACAATAATGTAAATTCACAAGTCCAAATTTTACTGTTTTTTATTGAAACCTTACATACAGGTGATGTTATCTCTAATATTTAAAATAAAAAACAAAAACCTCCCACTTCTCCCACGTTTTCTCTCTCTCCCTCTCTCCTTCTCATTTTCTTAAAAAATGTGTTCATACACACAAAGTATGTAGGCAAATGCTAGTACTCATTAAGAAAACTTGCGGAGTTTCTTTTATGAATAATTCTCTTCTAATTCATTTAAGATACAATCTCATTCACCTCTATTTTTAATATATCTTTGATTCTATAGACTTAATCATTTTAATTCAATCCAACGAGTCAAACAAGGCCGAAAGGTTTTATTTTTTTAAATCATAAATATTTAGTCTTATTTTCTACTCATTTTTTTATCAACGAAGGAGAGGAACCGAACAACCCGGACACTTTCAACTATAAAGTTGGGCCGACGGCCGGTATTCAAGAATCTCATAACTCATATTTCCCATTTGACCAATTTCAATAGTCTGATTTTCTTTTTCCTTCCCTTTTAGTTCTTTGAATAGAAGAGAATAATCTAGATTAAGAAATAATCGTTATTTAATCTAATCTATACAATATATTAAGAAAATCCTCATTGTCAACTTTTTGATGTTTTTTTTTAATTTTGCCCTCACTTTTGAGACACTCATGACAACAGGAGGGCAAAATAGTAATTTTGTACATTTTGACAAAATAACAATTATATTCCTATTTTTCTTATTTTATCCACTACTTTTGATACACAATATTTACATAAAAAGTCAAAATGGTAATTATGTAATATTAAGAAAAATGTGCCCTTATTAAGAGATCTCATCATTATTGTCTCATACTCTTTTTAAAAATTTGATTTTTTTTTATAGTTTGAATGAACTGAAACGGTTGCACTTGAGGAGAATGTGGGACGATGTGGGTGGTTGTTCACACACGTAAAATGCATGCTCTCTGTTAATAAGGAATTAAAACGAGTATATTGAGTGTAGATTAAGAAATCTATAATCTAGTGCATAGGGTTTTAGATACCTCGAGATAATTCTTCACTCAACCAAACACGGTCCAAAGGAAAGGGCTCGTAAAAAAGCAGACTAGAAGCGAAGAAGGGGCTGCGCACATATTCTCTCTGTTGGGTTCACCCACTACAGCCGGTACAGCCCCAAACCCCTACACCCAATAACATCACGCCACGTCACCCAATCCCCTCTGTAAAGCGCAGACACACAGTAGTGATAGACCAAACCTCTCTCTCTCTCTCTCTCTCTCTCTCTCTGCGCCCTTTGCTGCTCATAAGTTTATAACATAAGCCATTAAAAAGGATGATGAAAAGCCCTTTTGCTCCTTTCGCTTCAACCCCACCCGCCCGCACGCCTTGTCGCCCAGCTCGCCGGAGCCCGACCCATTAGCAATTTCGCCCGACCCGATCGACCGCTTCAGCTCCACTTTTCCGTTATTTCTGCTTCGGAGTCCGCGCCTGAGTCAAAAGCGACTACTAGAGAGTGGAATCGACATTGCTGTATCGGGAATCGAGCGAGGACGACCTTAACGAGCTGAAGCTGAAGGGGTTGTTGTTGGCGGCGAGGAAGAGATGTACGTGGTGCCTCCACCGCAGCGATCGGATCCGGCTTCCGGATCCGCCGGCGCCGCCGATGATTTGCGGGTCTACCAGAATTGGAAGGGCAGCAATGTCAGTCCCCTTTTATTCTCCTTTTCGTCTTCTCTCTTTCGGCTGCTCAGATTTCTTTCTTTCTTGTTCCATCTCTGCTAGATTTTTTCTGGAATAATTTCAGTTTTAGAGCTTCATGTATTATGGTTCCACTCATGCATTTGCATCGACAAGGTTTTTAATATTTTTATGCTGTTACGATTGGTGTCATTGTATGCCTTTTTTTTCTTCTTCTTTTTATTATCTATTTTTCGATAGATGTTTTAGTCAAATAATGAAAGTTCTTATTTTTCCCATGTGAACAATTTGAAAGTAATAAAAAGATGTAAAAATGAGAGATTGCGTATACATTTGAGACGAAAGTGAGTATAATGATGAATTCGACTAAGTTTATGTTGATTAAGACGGAATTAAAGTGTTGGTGGCGTGTGTTTATAGTTTGATGAACATAATGCTAATGTTTTACAATCATAGGGATGTCAAGCTTTTTGCTTTTAGACTTCAGATGGTGGTTGCAGGGCAGTAGCTTGCTTTGTCATGAATGGCATTGTGGAAAATTACATAAATGTAGTGTTTTTGCTTCTTTGCAGATATTTTTCTTTGAGGGAAGGTTTGTTTTCGGACCAGATGTAAGATCGTTGGGGCTGACCATATTTCTGATTGTTGCTCCTGTCACAATATTCTGCATCTTTGTTGCCAGAAAGTTGATGGATCATTACTCACATCACTTGGGAATATTCATCATGGCCGTCGCTGTTGTATTCACAGTTTATGTGAGTTCTCTTTCCAATTCACACACAGCTTATTTGTGTAAAGGAATTTTATGTTTTGCCAGAAAATCTGCTATGTTATGTCAAAAGGAACTCTCTCTGTTTGTGTATATATATGTGTGTGTCTCTCTCTTGGTGTATGTATACGTGTGTGTGTGTGTATACATATATGTAGTATTTGAGTGTACTGCATTGCAATGGAGTGTGGTTTTTTGTTATAGTACTGTCGGCATGCTCCAAATGGGAATGATAAGTTTCCTATAGTTTTCTTTAGTTGAAAGAGTGTAAAACTTACATTGGTTGGACCGCACATTAAAAATGCTGTTCTCTAGTCAAAGAGCTTAGGGAGGAGCATGGTAAGTTATGGAGGATAGCATTTGTGATGAGAAATGGATCAATATAAGTTGGTGGTATGTTCTTATGGAGAATATCACTTCCTTTGAGTACGATACTCTTTACCTCTACCACTTTAGACAGGCTCCTATCTGACTAGGTTTAGGAGTCTATTTTGGTAGTTAGTTTTCTTATGTTAAGAATCGTGTAAATGATAATTAGTTAGGTTTGTAGAGTTGTTGTAATAAGTTCTGCAGGTTCTAGTAAAATTGTTCCTTCAGAAGCACCCATTAGCAGGTGGATATAGTAATATAACTATACAAATGTCGATGCATTTGCACTTTGTGAAAAATGCTGACGCAATGTTCTATTTACAGGATTTAGTTCTTCTCCTGCTTACCTCTGGAAGAGATCCTGGTATAATTCCCCGTAACACACACCCCCCAGAGCCTGAAGGATTTGATGGGAATATAGAAGGTGGGGCAGGACAAACTCCACAGTTGCGCTTGCCTCGCATCAAAGAAGTTGAGGTGAATGGAATCTCTGTCAAGATCAAGTATTGCGATACTTGTATGCTTTATAGACCTCCTCGCTGCTCCCACTGTTCAATATGCAACAACTGTGTAGAAAGATTCGATCACCATTGTCCCTGGGTTGGGCAGTGTATTGGTCTGGTAAGTAATTCTTTCATTAGATTCATGTATTCTAATTCCTCTGCCAATGAATATGAATTGAGACAAACAGGCACACTTGCGAGCGTGTACACACACCATGTGTGCATGCGTTTGTACTATTCATGCATACATACATTCGTGCATTCTTGCATGCATACAAATGTGTGCATGCTTTTGTACTATCCATAGTTATTGTAGTAATGTACGAAAGATTTGGAATGTATAAATCTTCACATGGAATTCACAAAGTGACTGGAGTTTTAAACGTTTTCATAGATGTCCTTTAGCTTATCTGGTTAAATGTTTGTGCTTGTGAAAAGACTTAATATGACTAATATAGAAGGTGCAGTCATTGGTACATGTTTCTTGATTTGGCTTGATGTAATTACCTCATGATACTTGATGCGTGAAACTTTGAGTATAAGGAAAATGAATCTGAACATTCACTAATTTGGTTGCAGAGGAACTATCGATTCTTCTTCATGTTTGTCTTCAACACAACTCTTCTTTGTATATATGTTTTTGGATTCTGCTGGGTGTACGTTAGAAGGATCATGGGAGCTGAGGAGACAACGATTTGGAAAGCAATGATTAAAACTCCAGCATCTATTGTGCTAATAGTTTACACTTTCATATCGATGTGGTTTGTTGGTGGTCTTACTGCCTTCCATTTGTATCTCATCAGTACAAATCAGGTGAGGAGACCCATCTTGAACTTTCACAACCCTTTAGCATAGAACTTTATCCGTGTGATACGTATATTAGCATGAGCATGAGCTTATATCTGTGTGCATTATTTTTACAGACTACATATGAGAATTTCCGGTACCGATATGATAGGCGAGCCAACCCCTATAACAAAGGAGTTGTCGACAATTTCAAGGAGATATTTTGTACCGCCATTCCCAAGTCTAAGAACCATTTCAGGGACAAGGTGCCAAGGGAGCCGGCGTTACCTCCTCGATCAGGGGGTGGGGGTTTTATGAGCCCAAATATGGGAAAAGCTGTGGAGGACATTGAAATGGGCAGGAAAACCGTATGGGGTGACATGAGTGCTGGGGGAGATAATTACGAAGGGCAGCATAACGGCAATGATCGCGTGAATGTGAAAGATGGTGAATTAAGTGAAGTATCCCCAGATATAAGGACGACAGTAGATGAAACTGTGGATCGTGCTGGAATGCATCCCAGGCGAGCCAGCTGGGGAAGGAAAAGTGGAAGTTGGGAAATGTCCCCAGAAGTTCTTGCCTTGGCAGCTAGAGTCGGGGAACCAAACCGCACAGGCGGGAGTAGCAGCGGTGGTCTGACGAACGAGAACCGACATACATAGGCAGCCAAAATGCTAGACCAGCAGACTAGCGAAACCGAAGATTTGATTGTCCTGCAGAGTGGCGGGTTGTTTTCGTGCGCGGCCGTTTTAAGTCCAACATTAATATTATGTGCAATACGGGGAAGGGGCTTTCTTGTAAGGTGTTGGGTTTGGCCATTGTGGGAGTTGTGTGTTGTATGAGTGAGCTTTCTTGTTTTGTATTGCATTTGTGGAATTAGTTAGTTACTAATTGTATTGCCATTGTGGACACTCTCTCTCTCTCTCTCTCTCTCTCTCTGTGATTCACCAACTATATTGTGAGTTATTGGTACACCGTCACATATTATTACTATTAACAGGACTAAAAGTGGTCCCAATGGGCTGCGATTAAATCGAAATCTCTAGTTTTTGGTTTCGAGACTTGGGCAATTAGGAAATGAATTACCACACGTCTCGTCTGCATAAAATAAAAGCTCTTTAAACAAGCTAGGTGAGCGAGATTAATGTTGGCTCGTGTACACTCTTCCCCAGGACTAAATTTAACGTTCGTCACATTTTTCTAATGCAGATCACCAACTAAGAGCTATATTTATATTATTAAACAACTCCAAAGTCAAAACTGTGAGAGGCCGGTCAACGCTATGGCCAGGAGGCCGGAGAAAGCGCTGGCCATGGAACCCAGGTGATGTTTAATTGCATTCATACCTTAAACCCGAACGCCGTCAAACGCTGTCATTGTTATTTTGTTTATAAACACCAAATGCAGATATAGAATGTGGTTCATGATATGGTCTCTATTTTTCTCCAAAACTATGTATTACTGCAGGGACTGCGACCTTGTCTATTACACTAGGGTTATGTAATCTTTTTTTAGTAACATCCTAGTTAAATTATCTAAATTACCGACACAAAGATTCGAACTTTAAAACGGTGATAAAAAGCACATTGTTGTAATTAACTTAACTAAAATCGGGTTTGTGGCACTAGATTTATATTGCTAGCTGGTTTCTGGTTCCCCAAAAGGAAGAAAACAAAAGGAAAATTAAAGCTAGATATTGGCTTGTGGCTCCTCTTCAATCTGGTTACTAGAAAACCGTGCTCTGTAATGGGAAAATATTTGATTTGAATTAATAAGACAGTAAATAATCCTGTACACTTCCCTCGTCGGTAAAAAAATCTCAAAAAGTTTGAATTAAATAATGAAACGGAAGGTGAACATAGTTTGAAAATTTTGAATTTGAATGATATAGATAAAATAAAGGTTAAAGTGAATGGTATTAAAATTAATATTTTAATGTAAAAATATAATTTTTCGTTAAAATAAACAGTACCAGAACTATTTCATTCCTAGAGAGGAGACGAGAGTAATTAAAGCTTCACCAATTCATTTCGTTTTCAGTCTTTCTTCTTCTTCTCTTCTCCACCTCTTCTCTCCCAGAAGACATTTACTATTAGATGCTTTTGTCCTCAGAGACAGCCAATGTAGGACTGACTGAGAAATCTTCTGTTCACTCACAACTGTTTTGTTGGTTGTCTTTCACTCGTGATACCTCTAAAGGCTCCCGCTTTTAATTACATGTAAGTTTCTCAACTATTTTAATGAGCATTTTTTGTATTTTTTGCCATTTGAATTGGTGGTTTTTTCTTCTAATTATGTTTTGTGGGAGGTTTGATGGTTTTATGGATGTGTGTGCTTTGAAGGAGATGTATAAGAACCAGCTGCAGGAGCTCGCACAGAGAAGCTGTTTCAACCTCCCTTCCTATGCCTGCACCAGAGAAGGACCCGATCATGCGCCGAGATTCAAAGCTTCCGTCAACTTTAACGGCGAGATCTTCCAAAGCCCGGCCTACTGCACCACACTGAGACAGGCGGAGCATGCTGCTGCAGAAGTTGCCCTCAATAAACTCTCTACCAGAGGCCCTTCCAGGTCTCTCACGGCCAGAGTTCTCGTAAGTTCATTACTTTCTTTAACAACTACCAAAAGCCTCTCTGTTTTTAAAGTTACGAGTAAATTTTAATTAATTAGCAAGTTTTTTGCTTGAATTTTATGTTATATGCATATGTGAAGGATGAAACTGGAATTTACAAAAACCTCCTTCAAGAGACGGCTCACAGAGCTGGGCTGAAGCTCCCTGTGTACACCACTGTAAGATCAGGTCCCGGCCACGTCCCGGTTTTTACGTGTACCGTGGAGCTTGCCGGCATGATTTTAGCGGCGAACCGGCCAAAACCAAAAAGCAAGCAGAGAAGAATGCTGCAATTGCAGCCTGGTCTGCCCTGAAAAGAAGTATGTTTGTTCTCTGCATATTCTGTTTTAATTGTGTTTTGATTAGCATTATGCAATTGCTTCATGAAATTTAATATCTTTGTGCAATTCCAGACCTGGGTTTTTTCGCAAACAAAGAAGCAGAAGAAGAGCAGGCAGTTGTGACAAGGCTGCTCTCAAATTTTAGACCCAAAGATGATAACAACAACAATAACAATAGCAAGCAATTTATGAGGAGGAGGGATCCAATTCAAGCAAGGAGAAGAATGGTCAGATCATCGTCGTCGTTGTCATCGTCATCATCTTCGTCTAGTAGTAGTACTAGCTCTCTACAGAATCAAAACCGGAGGCTGATAGATCTGTTAACAGATTTGGTTCCACAAGTTTCAACAGTTCAAAAGCAGAACACTTTTGCATCTCTTCTTCCTCCACCTCCTCCTCGAACCGCCTCGAAGATTTTGCCACCAACTACAATGCTCAACAAAGACAAGTCCCCTTCCTACCCGCCGTTATCCAATTATAGGCCAATCCCGGTACAAGTGAATGCGAGGGGAGGTTCACAAGTTATCCAACCTCCATTGGAAGAGCACCAAAGGGATGAGGAAGAATGGCTTGGTATTGGAACGGAGGGTGCAAGTGGTTCAAATTCAAGTGGTATGTTTGGTTCAGGTTCTCCATACAGGCAATTTCCTGTGTCCAATGCCGGAAAGTTTGGCGCTTTTGAATTGTCCGGTCCAATTAAGGCCGCGCCCAGTGTCAAGATTTCAGAAAGAAGGACTAGTGGATTCCACATGTATAGTGGAGGGTTAAGTCCTCACAGGAATATTGCACCTGCGGTTCAAATGAGATCGGTGATCCCAGTTTGTGCAGCACCACCGGCACCGGTGAGACCCTCCTCAGCAACAAAAGTGATGGCAATGAAGGGCATTTCATCAGAAGCAGAGGCAGAAGCAGGCTTAAGTTTAAGTGCTTCTACTAATTCATCGTCATCAGGCAGCTCAAAGTCGAAGATGCCCGAGTCAAGTTCAAGTTCCAGTCGGCAGCTGGGTTCCGAGTTCAACAAGCTGCGGTTAGGAGGAGGCAACAAAGACGGTAATAAGATTATATAAACCATAATTAAAAGTTAATGTCTTTTTACTTGGATGGAAATTAAGCAGCGGGGATGACATGTTATTACATGCATGCTGGAATTTTTGGATGATGGGAATATCTCGTATAATATTTCACCTTTGGCATGAATCAATTAAATACAGCCCAGTGACTGGCGGACTGGCCAGAGAGAGAGAGAGAGAGAGCAATAAATGAGAGATGGAAGAGGTAGGTTGCAGTTGCAGAGGATAAGAGAGGGGGGAGAGAGAGGAGAGAGAGAGAGAGAGAAGGTAGATGGGGGGGAGCAATGAAGGCAGCCTGAAGAGGGCCAACAGACACTTGCAGCAATTAATTTAGCCCTTGAAATATTTAATGCTTCTGTCTTCGCCATTAATGCTCACTTCTTCAACTTCTTCGTCTCAGTCCCCTCCTCAGAAAGAGAGAGGCAGACAGCTTTTTCTTCATCTTATCTTCTTCTTTCAAGTGCGTATTGTTTGTTTATTTAATTCAATAGCCTCTCCTCCTCACCAGAAGAAGAACTTATATGAAATCGGTTCATCATCACGTAGCATTCGAATCCAATAGGGCATTAACATGTGGAGAAATATTTAGTTATTTACATACAGCACTTCATAACCTCATCAGTAGATGAAAACATCGAATGATAAATTCGTTTTATATAAGTTGCTCTTCATCAATATTATAATAATGTGTGGAATTAAAATCACCACATCTGCCTTGGGAGAGCTACTTGTATTAATTAGAGCTTATGATATTTTGAATGAATGAGAGAGCAGTAGCCGTTGTGTTGTGTTGTGTTGGTGTTAGTGTCATTGGAGTTGTACAGTTGCCAATGCACATACCATTCGCTTCAGCTCTGTAATAGCTCATTCCAAAAACCAAACCTAAGTATTTTTTTTTTGGTGACGGTAATTTTCGGTTTGGTATTTACAGAAATATAGAGACAAAAGTGATAGTGTCACGAAAATGACACGAAAAAATTAGGCATGTTTGTTATCGCTCAAACTTAAATTGTCTTGAAACTAACTTTAAGAAATTCTGAAACCATTGTGGCATGAACAAAACTATTTTTGAATCTACTTTGGTTTAACCTAAAAAACACATTTTTTTACATATGTTTTGTTTAAGGTACAAAACAAAGAAATTAAACCTTAAACATCATTTAACTTCATGAATCAACCATATATCTCGATGATCAAATTAAACTTCAAGTCTTAGACAATAAATATTACATTAAAACATTCTAGAAAACCAATAAACTTTGAGACTAATTGTTATTGATGTAATCAAGCCACATTGATCCGGCTATGTGATCTCTAACATCATTCATAACATTGTCGTCATTCAAATGCATGTTTTCCCCTTCTGAACTTGAACCATCCAAATCAGATGATGAATCACTTTCTGAACTTGAACCAGTGTTGTCCACTTCATTTGAATCCATCCTATATAGACAAACCAATAATTATATTCACTTATGAATGTACAAAGCTAAAAGCTACATTCACTTATGAATGTACAAAACACATATATACTCAGTTCTATGTAGTATGTACTATATACTCAGTTTTCACGAACTAGATGATAAATAAAAAGGCATTTTATGCATGCGAATATCAAACAAAATAAGAGCAGTGTGACCTAAGAGTAACTCATTTACCTCTTCCAAAGACACAGGCATGATAATACGACTCCACGCAAGTCCCCAGTTGAAAAGACAAGGTTAAAGGAAATCTCAAAAGAAAGGGGACATAGTTTTTGTATTGCAAAAGTCATACAAATTTACCAGAAAAATGAAAGATCAAAACTTAAGTAGCATTCAATTCTAATTAGCTAAATATGTAATGAACAAGAAGAATAAGGGCAAGCCTAAACCAACAAGTCTCCCGCTTTGCGAGGAACATAAACCCCCATGAATAACAAAAAAGATTGGAACTTTGCCTTCCTATTCATTGTTCTTCATTCACCAAATTAACCCTTAATTTGTAACAGATTAACAAATTTAAAAACAAGATATTCACAAAGGCTCCTATTGAAATTTGTAGGTAAGTAGATGCTATTTGTACCAGAGAATCCAATGTATCTAATGAATAAAAACAAGATATTCACAAAGGCTCCTATTGAAATTTGTCAAGTTCGATTAGATGGGAAGTGCTTCGACCACTACACTCATCCCGTCTTTCCAGCCTTTGAACATGATGAATCAAATGGAGAATCAAAGAAAATCAAGGGTTCCAAAAAACAGAGGGGTACATGAGAACACAACTGAAAATCACTACCCTTGTTGAATTCCAAGGGTTAAAATCCAAATTGCACAATTTTCGACAACGAGACTTCTCTTATTAAATCCAAACAGGAACTATCGCTAAAAAACACAATGTAATTCAAAGACCAAGTCTGTCATTAAAGCATTCACAGAGAAAATATGAAAAATTCATTTTTGAACTCAAACATTTGACATTTTGGCTACTCCAAAGACCCATCCAATGAAACAAGTATATCACATAATATTACTTGCTACATACATGTAGCAAATGTCAGAAATCCATTCTATGAAACAAGCAACCATATGAATTTTGTAACCAACCACATATTTACCATGTCAGCATAAAAAAAGGATCTGAACCCATCAGCTAATTTGTGCCATCTATCAATTCAAGATAGCAAAAATCCAGCCTAAAAAGATGATTTTCAAGCTCGTAGCCATCTTATAAACAAACCCCACTTCCAAAAACTCCTCAAAAGTTGAGTTTGAATGGAAAAACGGATAACAAATTATGACCATCAGACTAACAAAGAATGGATTTTTTAATACACTTTTCATGTAAATTAATCACAACCAGATGGTGGTTCCCAATCCTTTTCTGAAACTAACTACGTAAAATGTGAGTGATGAACAATCAAAGCATTAAAGCATGGTTTTTTTTTTTTTAATATATATATATATATATATCAAAGAACAGAGAAGATGAGGAGGAGGACCTTGTTCGATGATCGGATTCTTGAGCTAATAAGGCTTGTCCAGAACGCTCTCCATCGAGAACGAAAACGACCAAGTCCGATTTGATGTCCTTGTGAACAAACGCTTGTATTTGTTCTTCCTGGAACCGAAATCGATCAGTTTGGATTGCGATTTGCAATGCCACACTGCCTCTGCTCCGCTGCTCGGAATATATATACAGTACATAAATGAATCGCAACAATTAGACGGATAAACTCAATTTCTCACAACCCAACACATAAATCCAACATTTTGATCATTTTTTTTTCCGAGACAAAACAAATAGTAAGAAAAGACCATATTGTTGTTCTACGAAGAGAATTAGTCTATCCAATAAACCACTAAGATTCAAGCTTAAACAATCACCCACTGTCTCTTGTAGAGCGGAGGCTTGTTCACGAGTAACTCAGATCTTGTGATCGAATCTGAAAAAAGAATCTAGACTTTTGTTGTTTTAATTCATATTGGGCTATTCTTAAATTTTTTGATCTAGTTTGATAGGCTTCCAAAACGGGTTTTTTTTTTAAAACTTAAAAATGGTTTGAGTTAAAACTTGCGCAAATCCAATACCAAACGCCTTAGGTTTCCAGTGATTTCTAAGGTTTGGAAAATCTTTTAATGAGAACATGAAAAATAAGTTAAAATGACTATCAAGGAATTTTAAAAATACGGAAATTGAATTGACGAGATTTTATTTTTTAGAATTTGTGAATTTTCTTGTTGGGTTAACCTAAAATAACAATATAATTGAATACAAAATTTGTTATTTTTAAGCTTTCAATCATAAAAATTGGGAAATAACACTTATTTACATAGAATTTAAACATAGGAATTGGAGGTCCCAAATTCTAAATTTTTTTTCACGAGGAAATTATAAATTCCTATGTTTATAAATCCAAACAAAAAACTAATACATGTCAATTTATAAATCTTGATTTTTATTTAAATTTCAAATTTATTTTCCTGGTCCAAAGATAGTACAAGTGATTTCCGAGTTTTGGAAAAGCTCCAGCATTTTCAAATAATATTTTAAAAGCTTATAGGGCACCGAACAAGAAAAACGAAATGAGAAAATTACATCAAGAGATCCTAGTACGTACTAACGTCGTCGATTGGAGCTGGGTAGTTTGTTAACAGATTCAATCGGTTTCCTTTCGGTCTTTGGATTTTCTGAATCTAGTGAGCCCAATAAGCTGAGAACACAGCACAAGGTTTAGCTGGGCTAGGCTATTCTACAGCTCCAATTCGACCCAAAGAAAAGCCCAATGAAAGCATGAGGAAACGCCTTCTACTATTAGAACATGTATGGAGAAGGACTTGAATGGAACATATTTATCGTTATTAGTTTTGCAAACAAATAATACAAGGAATGGTTATTGGTACTTTAAAAATCTCATTCTACATTCTTATAAGTGTATTTTTCTTTTCTAATATAGAAAGTTTGAAGTGTAAAACGAGGTTTTTGAAATGCTAATAACAATTCCCATAATACAATGTTATGTATAAATTTTTCTTCACATACTGCATTATTGAATTGGGACAAAATTTGGCGCCATTCCTCTTGGAGGAATAGGTCTCTACATGTATTCCAACTCCTAATTATTTTATTTTGTAATTTTAATTAGATGTTTATGTATATATGTCAACCATATTTATAAAGGAAAGAATGACACCTTAAATATGAAGAACATTATAAAAGGAATGCATTATTCTCTTAAATAATCAAAGTGACAATTATTATTTTTTAACAAAACGATAGTATCTTTATTAGGGGAAGTGAGCTAAGCTTCACAATAAGTTAGTAATAATGTGGTTCAAATTCGTCTTTAACGATAATCAAAGCTAATATCTTTAACTTACAAATGAAGAGAATATCAGTATATTGTAATACTTATGTTTGTGAGTGAAATAAAAGTTGTGAAATGATCACGGATCATATTACGATGCGCTTTTTTTTATATAGGAAAAAGTGCGAGCTAGCTAGAAGCTGGTATTTCTCAAGGCAATTGGATCCTCTCTTGAGCTCGGGATGGGGATCCCCATAAGCATCTCATCCGGGACATTCAAACTTGATCCAATGACTGCAATTATTGTAACTTTTAGAGGGATTCCCTGTTTAGAACCGTTGGATCAAATTTCAACGATCCAGATGAGCTGATCTAAAGAATCCCCATTCTAAACCAAAGAGAGGATCCAGTTCCTTTCTCAAGCACGTTTCTCCGACATGCATGATGATGGAATCTGACTCGTTAAAGTGGAAGAAAATGCGGTAATAATTTAAGCATGCAATATGAGAGAGGTAGTGCCACATTGGAATTCCATAACCTAATTAATTAAAATCCGAAACAAGACAAATCAAAGGATAGATTTCTGCAGAAAAATAAAGTACGATCATGTGAGATGGGAGAAAGAAAGAAAGAAATTGGCTTCGTCAATCGCTCCCAATGGCCACTGTAACTTCTGATGACAAATGGCACCAGATTCGCTTTGCCTTAGTCACCATCCAACTCCATAGTAAACTTGTGATGGTGTCCGCTAATTATTAATGGGTTGATTAGGCCCTCAAACTTCATTATCAAACTACCTCTTTTCTACTCCTTTCATTTCCCCCTTTATTTGTAATCTGTATGCATGTATATTCGGTAAAGACGGGCGCACACACATGCTTATGTGTGTGTATATACCAGGGTTCTGTGCGAAAGTGAATTGAATGTCCTAAAAAATACTATGAATTTTATTTTTTTTGTTCAAAAAAATAATTTTAGTTTTCAATTGAACTTCTATAAATTCTAATAGCCACAAACAAATTTAACAAATCAACATGTGGAAAGGTGGCGTATTGTTTTTTCTTAACTATTTAGAGGGTCAGGTTCGAATTTTCATGTTATTGTGTGAAATTTTTATATTATTTTGTGGAAGTTTGTACATTAATAAAAATAAACTGAAAAGACGATGGAGCCGAGTTTCAAACCCATTTCCTAAGCCACTATAAAGAAGCAATAATACCACTTGCGCTAAGATTCAAGTTTGTAATATTCTATACATACTACCGTATATACGTAAATGCATGCAAATTTAAAAAATTAGGGGCCCTTCCGATTTGGGGGCCCTGTGCGTTGGCACCTAATGCACCCTCTCAGGACCTGCACTGATATATAATAAAGAATAACTTACACGGCACATATACACCGTCATTATAACGTTTCATTCTAATAATAGAATAACAGGTCAAGAAAATTGTATCATAAGTATGAAACGTCAAGGTAGGAGAGAGGGGCATAGTTTGAGAAAAGCTAGATGGCCTGGCAAATTTTGGAAATGTTGAACGCAAACCTAAATGGTGACGTCTATAATGTGGATTGATTGGAGATACTGAACGCATTCTTAGTTAGTCCCGTTTTACAGAAGACTATGAACAAATGTGGATGGTTGCTGGCACCACCTGTTGAGATGAGATTGCATGTATGTTGTTGGTTGGGGAAGCTGTATTATTGGGCTCGTTCTTATTAGGTTTATCTTACAATACGAGGGCTACACATCATGCATCTTCACCCTTATCATTGAGAGATTAATACTGATTTTGTCAATGGTTCAATATCGATATCGTTTTTCAACTTAATTTCTAGCTGACTCAACAATAGTTGAGTTTTTTCTTACAAAAATTGGATGTAATTAGGAACAGAATCGTGCAATTATAAGTTGTAAATTGTTCAATGTAATGTACGACTCCTATCGCCTAGAAGAAGATTGTAATTTAGATGAATCCAATACAATAAGGCTTTGACGTTAGCGTGCCGTCAGTTGAGAAAAAGCAAACAGAAACCATGGCAACGTACATGGGAGCTCTAATGCGAAGACGTGGAAGCATGCATAATACAATCATACCTTCGCACCTAGCGGCGTCAGAGACCGGACACTTTCGCACCAGGCTCTCGCTACCCTAAGCGGCGGAGCTTATCTCTTGGCGCTCTATGCTTTTATATTTTCATTTCGTAAAACAAAAATCAAATTTTATTTCTGTCCTGACCGTAGAAAATAACAATATTAGTTTTTTTTTATTTTTTTGACAAAACAATATTAGTTTCGTATTCGCGTCATCTTCCAGACTCCCCTGATTTCCAGAAGGTGAAAAATCAAACAAATGACACGTGGAAATTAGGTCCTTGCACCAACATTGTAATATTTTTTTCTTTTCTAAAGAAAATTAATAAAAATAATTTGAAAACGTTGAATTTTAATGATAAGAACAAAATAAATAGTACCATAATTAATATTTTAGTATAAAAATATAATTTTCTATTAAAATAAATAATATCAGAATTTTTTTGTTAAAGCTTTTTTTTTCTACACAGAAAATTAGAACTGTTGACGGTTGACCAACGTGAAAATACGCTGGTTGAATTAAGGGAATTAAAAAAAAAAAACCAATAGCGCGCGGGATATTTGGTGAAAAGGGGGTAGGAATAATGGAATATCCAGAGCATATGAGAAGATGAGAGGGGGAATATGCTGCGGACAAAACCCCTCCACAGTGGGAGCAGGATTCCTCCGCCTTTCCTCCTCCAAAATAAATACCTCCTCCTCCTCCTTCCCACACTCGTCCTTCCATCAACGTATTACACAACTCTTTCGCTTCCCAGCATCCTCTCTCGTCTCCCTTGTCTTTTTGTTTAATCATAAACATTATGGCTCTCAAGGCCGTCCACGTCTCCGACGTCCCGAATCTCGATCAGGTGCCGGAAAATGCTTCTATGGCGCTCTATTCCTCCCGCTTCGCCAAAGGTATAATCTTTGATTAATTAGTCCTCTAATTGTTTATCAACTTCTCATTAAATTAAGAAGGTTGTTAATTTGAATAATATTGTGGTTATAGGTGCGGAGATGAATCGGGCTGCACCGAGGATACCCAGGTTTCTAGTGATCGGACACAGAGGGAACGGAATGAACGCGCTACAGTCGTCCGATCGGAGAATGAGAGCCATTAAAGAGAACTCCATCATGTCCTTCAACGCCGCCGCCAGATTCCCTATCGATTTCGTCGAATTCGATGTTCAGGTGAGGCCTTAATCTCTTGTAATCTATTTTCTCAGTTCAATCAAACCAACGGTCCCAATGTGGGGGTGCTTTTTGGGTATATCATTTTTTATTTTAGTGAATTTGCCGAAACTTTGAACCCGACCTGCATTTTTTTGTCGCCGCGTACGCGGATTTTTTGTCGGCATCTGCATGAGAAAGAAGTTTGATTTTTTTGGGTCGATCTGTAGTGAAATCCGGTTCTGGGTTTTAGGGTATTTCTGTAATTTCGGCTATTTTTCTATTTTTGGTGAATTTCCTAGATGGGGTTTAACGAGCTACTAAATCAAGATCAAGTCTTTTGTTTTTCTGTTTCCGGAAACTCGTCTTGAGTTTGAAATGTTACTGATTATCTCCTTTTCTGCATTTTTTTCTTCCTTAATCTTTGGAAATTGGATTAAAAAGAATGGAGGTGGATGAAGAAGAAAAAAAAAGAGAAAAAAGTAAGGATAAAAAAAAACTGAAACAGGAAAGTGATGGTGGCTTTTTGTAGGTAACCAAAGATGACTGTCCGGTCATTTTCACGACGATTTCATCCTCTCCGAAGAAAATGTAAGCCTAATTTCTCCACCCTCCATTTGCTTTTTACTCTTCGTTTTATGATCATCTAGTAATTAATTTTCAACTTACAAGTTAAATTTTGGTCTCATCAGGGGACTGTGTTTCAGAGGAGAATTAACGAACTGAGTCTGTCCGAATTCCTAAATTATGGTCCGCAAAGAGAGCCAGGGAAGGAAGGAAAGACATTGTTGAGGAAAACCAAAGATGGTAAAATAGTAAAATGGGATGTCGAAAATGATGACCCTCTCTGCACGCTCCAAGAGGCATTTGAGCAGGTCGATCCATCTCTCGGCTTCAACATCGAGCTGAAATTCGATGATAACATTGTTTACCAGGACGACTATCTCTTCCGCGTCCTTCAGTCCGTCTTGCAAGTACGTCCATCGATCATTGTGTTTCTATATTTGTATCCAAGTTTAAATCCGAGGTGCCAAACGAGGCCTAATTGTTTGTTTCGATAATGCTTGTGCTCATCTGGGATATAATTTTGTGGAACAGGTGGTGTTTGAGTGTGGCAGAGATAGGCCGATCATTTTCTCAAGCTTCCAACCTGATGCCGCCCTGTTGGTTAAAAAGTTGCAGAACACCTACCCTGTAAGCACTTTTGTCATGTATAATTTGCTTTTGAATGCGATCAATGTTAAATGTAACGAGTTACTAATTATTGTGCTGAATGAATTGATGATGGCAGGTCTTTTTCTTAACAAATGGTGGGACTGAGCTTTACTATGATGTGCGAAGGAATTCTTTGGAGGAGGCGATAAAGCTGTGTTTCGAGGGTGGTTTACACGGTATTGTGTCGGAGGTTAAAGGCGTGTTCAGAAATCCCGCGGCGGTAACCAAGATCAAAGAGGCCAAGCTTTCACTCCTAACTTACGGCAAATTGAAGTAAGCTTGCGGAATTCTGTTTGCCTAATGAATTTGAGATAAAGAGTTTAATTTCAAAAATTATGAAGGAATGTAAATTGATCATGGAATTTATGATGAAATTGCAGCAATGTGCCGGAAGCAGTTTACATGCAATACCTAATGGGGATCGAGGGAGTGATAGTGGATTTTGTGAAAGAGATCACGGAGGCAGTGTCGGATATGATTAAGCCATTAGGTGGGGCGGAGGAAGACGGGGAGAAGCGTTTGTTGGAAGAAGGCGGGCCGATGCAGGTGAAATCAAAGCCGGAGTTCTCAGAGAGGGAGCTTTCTTTTCTATTGAAGCTGATTCCGGAGTTGATACAGCTTTGAGATTGTTTTCAAGATTTTGTTTTCTCCTTTGTAAAATTAAAGTAGGGGGCATAAGCATATGCATACTCATCATTCAGGTTGTGGAGGTTGTCGCATCAGGATATATGCAGTATTGTTGTACATATAATTTAGTTCCTTGAGGGTCACAAATACTATACACATAAGTTGTGCGCTCCTCCATATGTATCTCAGAACAGAAAGTTTTATGTTAATTAGTTGAGCATCAGCAGTTTGTTTTCATCTTCTACTCTCTTCTCTGTCTCTTAATCTGTCTAGCTCTCACTACTCTAGTTTAGAAGTTAAAAGGATAGCAACGCTTCGGGTTGGATGCGAAAATGCTACATCCATTCCCATAATTACGAAAATCAACTGTATTCATAACCACAAATTAACTATCGGGGATTGTTAGCCATACCCATTTTGAGTAACAGATATCTTATTGATTAACGGTTATATCTATCTTCGTCAATACAAAATATATATTTGTTCGGTTGATGCGTGATAATTTAGTAGATATTAATTTCGTCATTAAATATTTGATGTATAAATGATTCAATGAACGAATCTTGTCGAATATAAAAATAAAACCACTGAATTTAAAACATTAATGATTTGGCTGATCTTTGATATCTTCTATAAGCACCATTGAATTCTTATTGATTTTGATTCAAAACTTTTGAACCTTCCCACAAAATGCAACTCACACAATGCAACATCTATATTCTCAAGGTTTTCAAACCAAAAATTGATACTCAAACACGGACCGGACCAAACCGAATCGAGCAGTTCAGTTTTTAAGGTTTTGAAACCGAATTGTAAGTTAAGAAAAAGGGTTTGGTTTTGGTTCTTAATATCTAATACCGAACCAAATTGCAATACAAAAAAAAAAAAAAAAATTAGGCTTTTTAAAGTTTATAACAACTAATGTAATTTATGTGTTTATGTTTTTGTGTTGTGTGGTGTTGACCAATTCGAATTTAAGCATTGCCTCTTTTATTTTTAATCTACAATCACAACAAGAAGCTCCAAGGCAATCTCAAGCTTATAATTCACAAGGTTTAATGGTTTCTCATCCATTGGTTTTACTTTCACAAAGTCCAAAGTCTTCCTAAGTATTGCATTCTCAAGCTCATTCATAAGCTCAAAGGCCTCATAAACCTTCGAAGATTAAGTCTCCAAAAGGAAAGGGAACAAGAAAGGGTTGAATGATCAAAATTTTAAAGTAGTGACTTAAATTGAAACACCAACATTTTTTTTGTTGAATTGCATGAAACCAAAACCAAATCAGTGCCTATCGAAACCAAAACCCTTTGAAACTGAACAAAACCAAAACCAAATGATTTGGTTCCAATAGGATGTCATCATGTGTAGGGCTACTTCCTAACACTATGGTCGGTCACCTCCTCCTATAAATACCTCTTTATGTACCGAATCTTGGTGTTTTTTTTTTGCTACGCATACAAGCCCCAAACAATCATTCCTTTAAGATAAACTAACTTAGGCATCAAAGATTCATTGGCCAAACCTCCTCTCCTCCCCCACCTCGCGGGTGAGTGCGTCTTCGGTTTTTTTATTAGAGGTGTTGATTGTTTTGTGGTACAAATTCATCAAGATTGAAGACAACGGATTTTTGCTACCACATAATACAATCACCATCACAACGGTTAGGTGGTTATTGTATTAACAACATATATTCATAAGAATTATATATGATCGTCAGATGATAATTTTACTAAATACATGTAAATATTGTGGCAAATCCTCTAATTGCATGAGTGAATTAACATAAATGAACCTGGGTTTTCTTTGTTAGAATTGATCTAAACTGTTGCATCCCAATCATACTCTGGGCTTTGTGACGTGCCTTTAGCCCAATCTTAAACTTGAGGTTTTATACATGCGTACATTATTTAATTTATTTTGTTGGAAGGAGCATATTCTCCAAAGAA
This sequence comes from Pyrus x bretschneideri, assembly GCF_019419815.1. Classification (NCBI taxonomy): domain Eukaryota; kingdom Viridiplantae; phylum Streptophyta; class Magnoliopsida; order Rosales; family Rosaceae; genus Pyrus; species Pyrus x bretschneideri. Next base: position 342,637 of record NW_025999413.1, on the reverse strand, counting down.
ATATTATTGAAGTGGGAAATGCCCTTCTCAAGTTGTATGGATGATGAATGGGATGCGCTATTTACAAATTTTGATACTTCTCACATATTTCTTGTTAAATTATATCATTTGTTATTTTTCTATTTATTTAATCCAACAATAAAAAAAAACTATTCATTTAATCCGACTGATCGAAAAAAAAAAAACAAAAAATATGTGACAATTATTGAAATGAACCACGGAATTGGATCCTTTCCTGAGCACAAGCTCAGGATTCTCCTGACCAGGCCACGTGAGTAGTTGAATTTTGATTCAACGGTTATAATTATTATAACTTTTAAAAAGATTTCCTGTTTGTAAACTTTAAATCAAAATCTAACGATTTACGTGTGCTGATCAGAAGAATCCTAAGCTTGTGCTCAGAAGAGGATCCAATTCCATGAACCACAAAATTGCAGACAAGAATCCTTCTACTATTTAGGCATCAATTTTACTGTATAAATTGCCTTTTTTAGATGGATCGCTTCCAACTGTTAAGTCCTAGAGTTATACGCAAACAGCTGGGATTAGGTTCTTGAAAGAAGAAAATGAATTAATTAATCCAAAGTTTAATTGACAAGGGTAGTAATTAATGGGCATCTCCGCATCCACATGATAACGAATCTCACTGCAGCACAATGTGTACGTCAATTTTCGAGACAAGACCACACTGCAAGGCACAAGGTGGAGCACATTTAATAATGTGGCTTATGCTCTTCCATTCTCTATACATTCTCATCATTTTTTATTTGTGCGGTTATGATTAAATTATGTTAATATTTAACATTATTATTATTTTTTATTTTATTATCTTTATAAACAAATTAATATAAAATATTGATGTGGCTTAACTGTGACCGCATAAAATAAAAAAGATAAGAGTATATACGAACTGGGAGAATGGAGAAGCCGGGTCCTTTAATAATATGTTTTCTTCAACTAGTGTTTTAACCAAACACACGCATCTCCCTAATACATATTTAGGGTGTGGTGTTCTTCAAACTTTCAACTTCGAGGCCATTTGTTATCTCTGATGAATCGTGTAGTTGTGTTTGAAAACTTTTTAGAAAAATGTTAAAGGAGATTTTTAAAAGTGTGATTTTTTATGGATTCTTATCCTCTTATATTTTTACTATAATATTTTATAATGTAGCATGAAAATTAATATTAAACTGTGAAGTAACAGATAATCACACTTTTTAAAAAGTCTTCTTAATGTTTCTCCTTATCTCATCCCTCAACCCAAAATTCATCCCAGATGGTCGCTATGAGTTTGATTTTCCTAAAAGGTCCAAAACTCCAAAAACACTATTCACCATAGAAATCACTATTCCAGATGCAATTTGCCAATTTGAGATGCAAAACTGATAGGGGCTCGGTTTTAATTGGATAGTAATTTTTACGTACCTTATTTTACTTTTCACATATTTTAAATTTTTTTTAATATTTATATGCTCTTCCATCCTTTTGTCTTTACCTTACAAGTAAGTATTGAATAAAAGCAAACAAATATTAAAAATTAAAACGATGCGTAAGAGGTAAAATTTGGAATGCGTAAAAATGGCTCTTAATTTCCCATATATGTTAGGTAGCAATCTGGTTAAAACAAAACTATTTCCTCAAAACCTAAACTGATTATAGTTTATATCTTGATGGAAATGATGTTATATATAATGCTGTCAAATCTTCTAATATATACACCTCCAATTCTTTAAATCAATAATTACTAGAAACGTACTTTGCAAGAAATCATGAAAATATAAGGTTAATCAAATATATTTGCGAAATGTACAGTTCATATAGATTTTCTGTAGCCACAAGGAGAGTAAGGACAACAACCACAAAGTAGGAAAGTCAAGGAATATAATTAGCTAGGTTAGAACAAGAGAGTTCGTATTTAAGTAGGTGACTGGTGAACGAGACCAAAACAACATATAAATTATAAAAAATTATAAAAATAAGGGATTTGGATCGTCTCAGGATCCTGAGCTTACTGAGCAAATAACATATACCGTTGGATTTTGATCAAACGGTTATAATTATTATAACTTTAGAAATGTCTTTTATTTGTAGCCGTTGGATAAAAAATCCAACGGTCTACATGAATTGCTCAGTAGGCTCAGGATACTGATCTCAGGAAAAAGTCCCCCATACATGTCAGATTCAGCACACAACGTGTCACACGCGGGGCTTAGCTAACAGTGTTTTAACTTTTCAGTAACTAGGAAGAAAAGCATGCTTATTGACCAAAAGCAAGGTAATTAGTCCTCACACGGTTGTGGACACAAAGACCCGTCAAAATAAAGCAGCAACCCAATCCTTTCCCGAGTCAAGGAAGGAGAAGAGCTTCCGAGTGAGACTACGAGTCAAGAGTTTCCTGGCACTGCACTGCAGCCACTACCCCTCTCTATTTATTAAAACGACACCTCTAGGTCTGTCTATGTATCTATATATATGTGTTGATTTCCTCACTCTCGAATCTGCAACTGCAAGCACACAACCGGCAGGCTTGCCAGCTGCCGCCCAACTCTTCTCCTTTTGCCTTTAACTTTTGAATCAACGTCCACACATGCCATTAATTTCCTAGCTCTCTCCCTCTCTCTCTTGTTGTTGCAGTTGCCCAACACTAACATATGTTCCTCCTCTCCCACACAACTAATTGCTTCTGCTTCAATTAAGCTAAACCAAGCTGAATCGTTCATCAGATATTAGATTAATTAATCCATCATATATATAGATAGAGAGATGGAAAATATTAGAGAAAACTATGTTATAAATGGAGGAGTGAAGATGCCAGTTGGGTACCGGTTTCGTCCCACGGATGAGGAGCTGGTGATTCACTACTTGATGAGGAAGGTTCATGCCGCCCCATTGCCTGCTTCCATCATTCCAGAGTTCGATGTCTTCGAAACTCATCCCTGGGGCTTGCCAGGTTAGTTTTGTTCATGCTTTTTTTTATTACTGATCTTGTTTTTCTCTCTGCAGACTTCATCCTTTAGTTTATTCATGTTTAAATGATATAAAAGAGCATGGATGAGCATAAATCATTGGAAGTGTGTGGAAATCACTTTTCTTTTAATATCGGAGTTTTATTCAAATTATAAAGCAAGGCTAGCTAGCTAATTGGTTCATCGTTATTGGGTTGTGCAGGTGATGTTAGGGAAAAAAGGTATTTCTTTTACAATGAAAATATGAATAAGAATGTTGGCATCAACAGCAGGAGAGCTGCTGGATGTGGGTACTGGAAGCCTATTGGCAAAAAGAAGCAGATTGTTAATAATTCTGAATCCAATGAAGCCGTTGGGATCCGGAAGACGTTGGTTTTCTGTGAAAGGAAGCGCCGCCGTTGCCACCACCACCACCATAGGAGTACTGATACTACCACTCAAACTCGATGGCTCATGCATGAATACCGCCTGTTGGCTTCTCAAGCAAATCCAACCCAGGTTTTGGAAAAGGAATCCGGGAACTGGGTGGTCTGTCGCATATTTCAGAAAAAGAGAAGGCCTACTCAAAGAACATCAGATGATATGGGGGTCGTTTCTCAACGCTCATCAAACTGCAACAAGACTCGGAGATTAATGGGGGATTATATCTCTGCAGATGATCATTCACGACGTTCGGATCCTGATCTTACAACACTTTCTTCCCCATCATGCTCGAGTGACATCACTCGTGAGTTCTCTTCCAATGACAATGGTGAGCTAGACGATGATCAGGAGGGACACAGTGTTAGCATGCCGATTAATATTTAGCTATGTTATTATATTGATCACATTAATCTTGTTTTGTTTAAGATCAGTAGTACTATCACGATAGCTTTGGTTAAGCTTCCTTAATTCTGTGTAATTCATCATGTAATCCAACTCTTGCGCAACAAATTAAATGAGAATGGCCACTAGCACCAAGAGGCAAAAGGAAGAGGCATTCATATTGTTGTACCCTTCAATTTTGTAAGGCTCATTTATGAGTACGAGCATTTGATAATTGTGTTCTTAAAGAAATTCTATATCGAACGTTATAGGTTCAATAACATTCCGTCTTAATTTTAACCACAAGAAAACTTCAGTTATTGACGATAATGACCTATATATAATAGGATGAGAATTGTTATTAACATCCTAAAAATTCATTCTAAAAAGACGTATTAGTAGTTATTGCCAACCGTTTCTTATAGTATTTATTGGTTTAATTGATCAAAATCACCATGTATGACCATAGTGAGAGGAAAATAAAGTGGTGAAATGCAAAGATGGCATATGATTAGTTTCTGAGTAAATCTGGAGGTAGTTTTTCTCTTTTCTTATCAAAAGGGGCAAATGATTTCTGAGACAAAAAGATGACCCAATTGAATTGGGTATATCTATCCATCAATATAATGTGATGATGGTTAATAGTTTTATTCATGTAAGAGTACATAAATTACTAAGAAAGCAACAAAGTTTGCTGCACCAGAAAAAGGAATCCAAAGACACATAGGAAAAGGATAAGAGGTTTTAGTCTTGGTCCTTTTGGTTCTGGGCATAAATGAAAGAAGGTTCTTTTTTTAGTTCTATATTATCTAATCTAATCATGGCACGTAAATATAAAATAATCAGAAATATGTTGGTGGTGGCAGAGAGCACATGTGGGGTGGGGGAAGTCGCAGACTCGCACCCTTCTTTTTCTATATAATTCGTAACTTAATACCCCATCCATAATATACAAGTAATTAAATTCCTCGCCCTATGGAACCTAGCTCGATGACTTTTTTGCTTTTTTAGAGCATTTTTAAAGACGATATCAAAATATACACATCAGTTATAACAGTAAAAAAAGATCACACTAATATTCTCTAACCGAAGTATCAAATCCTATGAGGTGATGACATAGATTGGCAGCAAAGGAGATTGCTATCAAATTTGACAGCTATTTCTGCTGTGCTATGAGAATAAGATTATTTTTGCTGCTTCATGTTTTCAACTTTTCTTCATCCAAAACTGTGAAAATAAGTTGTTTTTAAATATTTACCAAATATTTTTTTGAGCTCAACTTTTTTTTTGTACCTACTTTTTATAAAAAAAAAAATTTAATACCAAACCAGTACTTAGTCCTAATATATAGAACAATTGGAATTTAAAAATGAACAAGATTCTGTCTTGTTCAATCATGTATACGATCGATGATTAATTATATTGTTTAATTGATTATTACGCAATTAAAGAAGGGTGTTGGTTGTGTTGGGGAAGGGAACAAAACATAGCACAAAATGTTTTCTATGTACTTCCAGAGTTAGGATAACGCAACCTCTCATGGGAGCTTGAGAATAAGATTCCTGCTATTTATTCCTACAGCCTTTATCTTATTGATTATTAAGATTTTAGTTTACCATTAAAACGCATTGATGCTATAAACCCTAATTTTCATAATACACTATGCACAGTTTTGAAGATTTAATCACAAACGTAATTGGAAGTGGCTAGAACAACACAGCATAAGACATGTGGGACGACTGCATAGTGGGCCACACGGGAATGCAAACTCAAAGCGGTCAATCAAGTGCTGAAGCAAGACAAATGCAATTTTACTTGGTAATTCAAGCAAGGCAAGGCAAAGACTAAAGACTCAATTCGAGGTCAGTCACACATCAAGACAAAGTGATCGTTTGAAAAAAAAAAAATTTAAATGACTAAAAACGTTTTTGATCAAAGCAATGGTAAGTCAGGTCGATTTATTAATCTTCATGACAATATAGATACAATGTTATTGTTATCTAATTATATAACATTAAAATTGAAAGATGAGTTTCTTTGCTTCGGTGATTTCCTTCATTCATGGTTCCCATAGCCTAATTATCATCTATATGGTCTTGTTTCCGATTGTAAAAGTTTGATCAAAGAGAATTTGAGCTACAATTTGCAGTGTTGTCATAAAGAATGTAATTTTGCAGCTGAATGACTAGCCAAATGAGATTTAAATAAAGAGAAATTTTCAAGAACTCGCGGAACCTTTTATTTGTTTAGTATAAACTCTTTCCAATAACTATTTTGATATTGCTATAGTTAGATTAGTTGTTCTTTAGTGCTTTTTTTTTTTTTTTTCTCAAGTTACCGAAAATAAGAGGAGTGGGGGCGGAATGCAGCGGTCGTGTCAGTAGTTGAAGGCTTAATTAGCAAGTAAAATTATGCACGTTACTCGTTTAGTGGCGTAGAAGGTGAAATTAATTAATCTGGATATGTGTGAGTGATCTGACATGTGAAGTGGGAATAGTCGTTGTGGTAGGCCAGGACAATGCATTCAATTCAAATATTTCCAGAGGAAACAGTTCCTTGCTGTACATGTATGATGTATCTTTCCCTTTCGCACAGAAATTTCCTTTTAAATTACCTATTAACTGTGTCTTGGAGAACATTCGAATGTTGTCAATTAAGAATCTTAAGCTAGGTTTTTGCATCCAATATTCATTGGATTTAGGAATTTTCAAATCCAACTACGTAAGGTTTTGTGCGTGCACGTATATAACAGCCAAGAAAGAGAGACCTACTTACATTTTGAGAAACCTCAGGAAGGTTTTAAGAGGCTTAACAAGAATGGCCCCTTGGCAAAAGAAAGGCCCATCATCACGTTTGCTGCAGATTTTTGACCGAATCCAAAAACACAAGCCTATTGGTAATTGAAGCCTCGTAGCTTAATTCATCCTTGACACAAGTTTTTTATAAACAGACACGCGATACTATTTAAACATACAAAATAATATATTTGTGTTTTTTAATACAATAAAATACGTGTGTGTGTGTGTGTGTTTGTGTGTGAGAGAGAGGTAGTAAGATACACTTTTATTAGAGAGTGCACTAACAAGTGTGTCAAACATCCAAGACAAAATTACATTTAAATAGTTATACGGGTCCAAGACAAAATTAAAGACCAAGCACAAAGAGGGTTCTTAATTAATGGTTCTACAAATTAAAGTTATCATATAGCAGTAATAGTGTGAGAATGCGAGGATAAAGTCTCATGTCAGTGAATGACTAAACTACACAAGGGTTTATAGGGAGTTGGACTTAGGGATGGGCAAATACCCATTGGTTATGGGTAACCGCGGTTATCCATCCATTTAAATTTGACGGTTACGATTATGGATAACCGTTTAGATAAATAAATGGTTATGGGTATAACCGTTTACTCATGAAATTTAAATGGGTGGTTATGGGTATTACCCGCTATTATAAACGGGTACCCATTTAACCGTTTATTTGAATATATGTAAAACTAAAAATAAAAATAAAAAAGTTTCTAACTATGTTTAGTATCCCTAGATATATTGGTTATAAAGGGCCATAATATATATATATATATATATATATTTATGCCTCACTTGAGAGAAAAATATAGTTAATAGAACGGGCTAATGTTTAATATATATGATCAAATGTGCTAAAGCATTAGAGTGTTCGACAATTTTGTTTTGGAGTCTTTTGGAGCTTTAACCAATTCAAGATAATGATTACCTTGAGCATTTAGAAACATGTTATTATCAGATGATGCGTACGTATATATATTATTAGAGTTGTTAGAGATTGAAGCGAAACGAGAGCCGTGTATTATTTTGTTTATTTTCTTCACTAGTATTAGGTAAGAGAAATGAACGTAGAGATGGACAAATGAGGAAAACATGATTATTACTTTTTGCTTTTCATCTTTTTGTACTACCCATACTATATAAGCATACGTCTCTTTTAATGCATGTAAACGGCTTACACACCAAAACAATAAAAACCAAACTTCTACTATTTAAGCAATATAATTTTGACTTCTATTCTTCCACTTTCCACCCTTAGCCATATGTGGTTGTTTTGTTCATGTGGGCATTCACACCAATTTCACAATAGAAATCATTACTTGAGTATTTATAGTCTCAACAACTACTAATGTTAGTGAGAAACAATTCAAGAATTAATTACAAAAAAAACAAAAAGCACAATTTTGTATTATTTGTAGGGCAAGTAACCCCATTATTTTTCTTAAAAAATGCACAAGGTACGGAGAAATATCATCACAGTAATTCCCAAGCCTATCTTTTCTCTTTATGCAGCTCCACCCTTCTCTCTCTCCTTCAGTTAAATTTAGGCCACAACGCATTGTTAAACACGCTCCTGACACTGAGCTAAGGGAACTGAATGCTTGTTTACTACAGAGCCATTCACAATATTCATCAAACAATCCAAGTAATCTATAAAACATGGTTTCAATTTCGATATTTTTTCAACAATGATTGCATGAAACATTCACCATGAAGCATGAACTCTAATTTTACGTTTTTTTTTTTCATTTTCAAATTATAGATTCAGCTTAAATTTATTGTTCTTATAATTGTGGTGAATTGAATATGCGTGAATAAGAGAAGAAAAAATGTGGGATTTTTCAAACCTTACACGCATAGGAGCCGCAGCCTGAAGCCACGCTGCCCGAGCCACCAAGTCATTCCTGCTCCAAAACTCTAAGGTCTAAAATAAAGCCGTTTTACATCACCTTTCTTATGGACTTGGGCTGCCTACAGTCGACCCGCAACCCAATTGGGCATATGCACCAAACCGTCCCACTTGTTTTTTTTTCTTCTTTTGGGCCTTATTTTATTTTTGGCTCGCATGAAATAACAAGCTCATGGGTTAGGCCTTGTTTTTCACTTTTCCTTCTTAGCCCAATAATTGAGTATGTAATCTGTTAACCCATTTACTTCTCATTTGTTGCCCAACAACCCAACAACCACTCTTTTGGGCCTGCAAGCCATGACAACCCCATATTTTGGGTCGTCACTCATTCTTTTCACACATAGGTCCCGAAACTATTCCCGTTCACTACATATGTATATTGTGTTTGTTTGCAGGTATTATGAACATAGAGTTCGTACTTAAACTCGAACTTGAAGTTTTGAAAATAAGTGCCATAGAAATTCGAAGTTTCATAAAACAATACACTTGTAAAAATCCAGAGTTCTTGTATGTCATTTGTTAGGATTATATGTAAATGATGCTTTTAAAAACAACTGTAAAATTTAGTTTGTGCAAATTACTTTATTGTCCATAATTTTATTTGGTGATAGAAGACAAAAATGTTTTTTCACCCTCTTATAGTTGACAAAAAGAGTTTCATTAATATGTGGTTTAAATTAACTTCTTCCTTACAAATCTGTTATGTGTAAATAAACTAACTTGAAATAAGTCCTATTTTATGGAAAGAGATCCTCTCCGGATCCCTTCCACCAAATCCACCAAATCAATCAATCCAGACCTTTGAAATTTGATTCAATAGCTACAAATAGGGGGTCCCTTTAAAAGTTATAATAACTTTAGTCCGTTGGACTAAATTTCAAGGGTCCGAATTAGGTTATTGGGTGGATTTAATGGAAGAAATCCCTTTCCCAATTTTATGGCCTAACAATTAGATTAGTCCAATTTTTTGTTATTTTTTTATTTAGGTCCATGAATAGGACTCCATGTGTCAGCAATTTTTGTTGTGAGGTTGATAATTTGCATTGTGATTACTATTTTACTCTACTATAGCTATTCAATGGAAAAAGAAAAAAAAGAAAAAAAAAAGGAAAATGATACGATCGGTATTTTTCTAGCTACTCTCCTTGAAAATAATCGCTAAATAGTTAGCGACTATATCTCAAAACAGTCGCTATCTTCACACCGATCCCTCTCTTTTTAATTTTTTTTTTCAGTTTGTTTTTTTTTTAATGTTTTTTTTATTTCTCTTATCATAACAACAAACTATCATATTCGTGTTTTCCAAATATATATTTTTTCCATGCAAAATATATTATAATTCATTTTTAAACATTTGTAATCAATGATTTAAAACCCAAATTTAAATATATTTTTCTATCTTCTCACTTTAAGAATCAATAAAAAATAGTTTTCAGGACCTAATAATCAGTTGGATCACATCCAAAGGTTTTGCAATATTTTTCTTAATTCCAGCGCAAAATATTTCTTAAAGCTAAAAATTTCTATTTTTGTTTTTCACAAAAAACTGTACGCTACAAGCCAAAGTTAGAGTCATTATATTTGCACCACATATTTTCTAAAATTAATTTAAGATATTTCCAAAATTTTGGACACCTATAAATCTCTTGGGGGGCCTCGCTATTAGTTATATTATTTGTCTATTTTTTTTTTCAACTCAGGTACCCTATTAGTCGGCATAAACCCAGATTTCAGCTGATCTTTTACAATCTAAATTACCTATCATATAAGTACTTTTACAATCTAAACTACATGTTATATAAGTACTTGTACAAGCTAAACTACCTATCATATTATAATATTAGTCGGCATAAACTTAGATTTCAATTGATCTTTTATAATCTAAACTACCTATTATATAAGTACTTTTACAGTCTGAATTACCTACCATATAAATACTTGTACAAGCTAAACTACCTATCGTATTGTAACTACCTATCATGGTGGAATAAGTAATTTTACATGATTCTAACAGTAAAATGTAGTCCTCCATCTTGGTAATGTTAAAAGCCCCCGAATCTAACACAATCAATGTCAAAAGCCTCTTGAGCAATTACTTACATAAGACAATCAATGTATAATGCTCACGAATCATGTAGACTAGAATCATGTAACAAATACTAGCAAAAATGAAGCTTACTGTTGTAAACGACTCAACGAAAACATGAAAAATTACTTGTAGTTCTCATAGCTTCATGCGAATTCAAATTTAAATTTGGATACTAATCTGCAGGAATCGCGAGGAAAATTGAAACAAGAGTCGAATAGAGTTTTTCATGAAACGACGAGATTTGATGAGTAACTTTTATTTTTTATTTTTTAATACAATGATATATTTTACACTAAAAAAGATGAGAGTTTTTTATGAAATGATGTGTAACTTAAAGTTCCATGTTAATTCTGGAAGAGTCATGATAATACATTCAATGACAGTCAGTACAATTTTGTTTTCAAATTATGGACACTTTAATTGCTCTATTTATTAGACCTACCTATGACTGTGCAATACATTAGACTCATATCAAAACATGCGGATCAGGATCCTTTCCTGAGCAAAGGGTAAAGATCTTCCTGACCAAGCCCATTAGGCCATTGAAATTTTATCTAACGACTACAAATAGAGGGCCCTTTTAAAAGTTACAATAATTGTAGCCGTTGGATAAAATTTCAATGGTCCGATGGGCTTGGTCGGGAGGATCCTCATTAGGGATGAGCAAATACCCATTGGTTATGAGTAACCGCGGTTATCCGCCTATTTAAGTTTGATGGTTATGGTTATGGGTAACTGTTTAGATAAATAAATGGTTATGGGTATAACCGTTTGTCACATCCCGGCTCGGGGGGGACCACTTCCCGGGCACGCTCCACCACCGTAGCACGATATTGTCCGCTTTGGGTCCCGACCACGCCCTCACGATTTGTTTCTTATGTGAGTTCCCAGAAACAAAATCGTGAGGGCATGGTCGGGGCCCAAAGCGGACAATATCGTGCTACGGTGGTGGAGCGGGCCCGGGAAGTGGTTCCCCAGGGCGGGGATGTGACAATTTGGTATCAGAGCCTAACCCTGACCGCGTGTGTGCCGATGAGGACGTTGGGCCCCTAAGGGGGGTGGATTTTGACATCCCACATCGCCCAGGGGAGTGATCCTTGTATGAATATTCCTATATCTACCTAGCACAAAGCCTTTTGGGAGCTCACTGGCTTCGGTTTCCATGGAAACTCCGAAGTTAAGCGAGTAGCGCGCAAGAGCATTCACAGGATGGGTGACCCATCGGGAAGTTCTCGTGTGAGTTCCCAGTAACAAAACCGTGAAGGTGTGCTGAGGGCCCAAAGCGGACAATATCGTGCTACGGTAGTGGAACATGCGCGGGAAGTGATCCGCCCCGGGCCGGGATGTGACACCGTTTACCCGTGAAATTTAAATGAGCGGTTATGGATATTATCTGCGGTTATAAACGGGTACCCATTTAACCGTTTATTTTAATATATGTAAAACTAAAAAAAAAAAAAAAACAGTTTCTAACTAGGTTTAGTATCCTGAGATATATTTGGTTATAAAGGACCATATAATATATATATATATATATATATATATATATATTTATGCCTCACTTGAGAGAAAAATATAGTTGATAGAATGTGTTAATATTTAATATATGTGATTGAATGTGCTAAAGTATTAGTGTTCGACAGTTTTGTTTTGAAGTTTTTTGAAGTTTTGACCAATTCAAGATAATGAGTAGCTTGAGCATTTAGAAATATGTTAATATTAGATGATGCGTACCTATATATATATATATATATATATTTAATTGGCCTCGAGTTTTCAATAAATATTTGACCCCAAAATTAGAAATCGATTAAATGGCTTGGATCAATGAACATATGTTTCAAAATAAAAATCCAAATATTTATCAAATCAACCTTTTAGCAGACTGAAGTGTACTTACATATATATATATATATATATATGTATGTATGCAAGAATATTAATTAATCTACAACCATGCATGATTCTTGTAATAGATTGACCTTCAAATAATTGGGAGACATCGCATATATTCATAAATAATATTGCCATTAATATAAAAATACATGTTAAATGTACTTATAACGGTATTTAATAGTTAGAAAAAAAAAGAAAATTATGACAAATTTCTTTTAATTTTCAAGTTGTTAAAAAAATAGGTAGACGAGTAAAAAAAAGAAAAGTAAATGGGTACACGATTATGGGTAAATGGATATGCGGTTATGGGTATGGTTACCGTTTATAAATGGTTATGGGTATGGGTATACCCGTTTATGTAAATACCCAACGGGTAAACGGTTATGTGGATAAAAGCTTAAACGGTTATGGGTAAATAACCATGGTTACCCGTCCACCATAATCGTTGCCCATCCCTAGTTGGACTACTTCCTATATTATCAATTAATTTTAGAGTAATGCTAAGCAGACTAAATTTGGAAACTAAATTTGCAAACTAAATGATGTGTCACCAATGAGAATAAACACGTTTATCAACGTGTAAGTAATAATCCAATTATCAACTTCTATATTCTTTAGTTTTTAAAACTTTGTCTACAAATTTAGTCTCCTTAGCTTTACTCTTAATTTTATAATGCAACTTAAACTTTCTTCAAATAACACGTATATATAGACGCGTGTGTTTATGAAACAAAATTATGAATTAGTTAAGCAATTTACGTAGCTTAGTATGGCATGCCCATCCCTCTGGACCTCTGGTGCAGGGTTGATGGTTAATTATGAACGTCCTAACCCCGCAACATTCGTTTCTCCCTCATTTCAACTCCCGTGAATATTAATTTTCTCATTTTCTTTCTAATTAATTTCCTTCACGTCGGACAGCGTACTCTCTTGATCGACCCGTTTAGACTGGATCAATTTTATTCACTTATTTTGATTTATTAATTCCAGGCTGCTGATCGGATTAATGATCGCTCTCTCCGCAACACCATCTTGATTGATCTCTCTTAAGTTTACTGTTCATGTCTCTCCTCCTTGTGCATCGATACCTATAGGCGCAGCCGCCTCGTCATAGTCAGCCAGCCAGCCGCCATGGGTTGCGGCATTTCAAGGTTGGATCGAATCGCAAAGGAACGGGACATGCATGACAATTATACCGAGGAGGACGACATGAAAGAGAATGAGAGATTAGGGCGGCTGGAGAAGGTCAGAGAGCACACAAAGGAGAAGAAGCAGCTGCCACATGCACATGCAGCAGCGAATAAGGGAGGCCGCCAATATTACCAGGGCGGCCGTCGAGATTTTGATGACGATGATCGTGACCAAATGCTACCCAACGGTGGTGAAAGGGAGGATAGCTTCATTAATTGTCCGCGATCCCCCAGTTTTAGGGACTATTGCATTGACGACGACTCTGATGAAGAAGATAGGCACCACACCCCCATCAGCGGTATTAGTGTGTCCTTATGTCTAAATAATATCATTAGTTAATAATTTAACCTATTAATAATACATAAGCATTTTGCAGGTGATGATGCTGATCATATTAAAGATCATGCAGCAAATTCAGCGGAATATCGGGATGCCAACAAGGTAATTGATAGCTAAAAGCACAAGCCCTAGCCGTTTATATATATTGCTTAATGAATGGATTAATTATTAATTAAATCCTAGCTAATTTGCTTTTCTGTTTTGCTTAAACATATAATTAATTAGGTGCTGCAGGGAATATCAGAGGATGATGAATTAGTGAAAAAAGAGAGCAAAGGGAGATCACGAGGAAAATTTAGGGGTGCGTTATCGAAGGGCCAGCAAACGAAAAGAATTAAGTCCTACTTGCATGTCTCCAACTGGCACCACCACAACAATCCAATCTCACCGTCACAAAGCCCCCAAAAGATGGTTGCTGCTGGAAATTGATTCGTTCGTTCGTTAAATTAATCTGCATGTACATGCATCATGAGTATGTACCATATCAAATTATTAATTAATGATGCATGCATGCATCATATTTATATAGATCAGCTTTCCCTCCATTTCTCGATCGAGATCTCTCTCTCTCAACCCCAAAACATGTATAGTCGCAAGGGTATACATGATTTTTGTGATGAAACCTGATATTGATCTTTTATATATCCGACTTATATTTCTTTCATGTAATAAAAAGTTCATCATGGTACAGAGTCTCATTATTTTCATAGATATTAAGAGAACTATGCACGATTGTGAATTCAGATTGACAATTTGTCATGCAGATAAAACCACAAAACCCTACATGCATGCATGCGATGGTGCTTACCCTCAATCAGGGTTAACTTTGCACCGACCACTGCAAACTTTGTGTCCTGACTTCTAAGGAAAATAACGTATCACAGGGATCTCAGGCCATGCTTCAAAAGGCGGCTAGCTTCATTTGAAAATTGCTGCTCCTCCGGGATCCATCTTTGATTTGTGTCTCATCTCGTCCCTCAGCACTTCCCTTTAATTTCCTCCTTAGGCTTCAGGAAAACGTAACACGCCTTTTCGAATTTTGACCTGTTGAAGTCTTTATTCAAACGACAATAGTATCTTCCATATATCACTTCATTTTCTTCATTTCCCCACTCCTCCTATAAATTCAAAGGCAAGCTAATGAACAGTATAAACTGAAAAAGATACATCTCTCTAAAGAAAGGCCATTTGTGTCTTCAAAATCGCAACTATACGTTTATTTTGAAGAACCACATTTTTGCTATATGATGAAAAATGATAAACACATGTCAATTTATCACATCCGTTGTTTTTTTTTATTTACTTAATTTAATGGCTATAAATAAAAAAATGCATATGAAAAACTCAAAAGAACGTGCGATATCAGTTCCCTTATCACGTATGCTGAAAAGCCAAAAGGCCCTTCCTTGAGACGAGAAGTATATTTATATGTGCAGTGGGTATGTAGTGAACAAAGTTATTAAGTTGCCCTAATTTACTTGTGAAGTTTCAAATGAGAGTCCCAATTGGTCCAAAACCTTTTCAATGATTGCATTGTTTCCCTCCCTTTTGAATACAGGATCATATAAGTTGTATTTAATGTGAAGTTATCTGAAATGTCCAAGGCAAATTGGCAATGGCAGGAAAGTTTTAAAAGCATACACCGTCTTTATAGATTAGAAAGGGGTACCTATAGATTCTGGTCACATTTCCCGATCACTGTGGCATTAGGTGTAGTCCAGCATCAATTTACACATGGAAGCGGTCCAAATGAGTTAAAGGATCTAACTTTTTCTGATTTGCTTTATGCAAACGAACCTTAGCATTAGGTTGTTGTACTCATGAACCAGTAATTGTGGTTTACTGGTTTTCTAACTACATCTTTATGAATTGCATGTATATAGTGACGGCACAAAGAAGACAATAACAAGGCTTATCATTCATGTCCGACATGTTGAAGTTTCACCGTGTTATGAAGAGGACAAGGGACTAGAGGTGGCTAATCAAACATCGAGTTGTTAATGGGTACCTATTTTAAGACCCATTTAGAAAATATGTAAACACCACAATTTTGAGTGGTACTCAAACCATTTTTTGATGAGGACGTTATTGAAACAACACGTTGAAAATCTGACCAAAAAAAGAAAATTAGACATAATAAAAAAAAAAAAAACTAGTGATGAAATTGGATCAGTAAGCAATGGAGTCAAAAACCAAAGATTAATGAAGAACACATCCACTTTTGCCACTCACGCGTTAATAATACAAGAAAAAGAAAAGACATCCAAAGATTGAAATATGCGGAAAAGAGAGATGGAAAGCAAACCGATGCTAATATGAAGCACATGAAAATGAAGTCAAATTGTAAAGTGGCTGAAATATAAATGATAAAAAATATAGTAAAATTAAAATCATTTAACATTCATCCCATTTATACAGAACTTTACACATCCAAAATAGCATAGGGTATAACATGCATTCAAGGATGACTTACGTCACACAACAAAAAAAAAAGTTCTTAGGTGAAACAAAAATCAATTGACCTCATTTAGTAAGCGATATCTTCAAAATCAGATCTAATAATTCATTAAGTAAGTGATCTTATATCTAATTATCCAAATGTCAAGTGAAGGTTATTTCCCTACTGGCCTTTTTCCTAACCATAATGTTCCATAATTTTTATAGATACTCTTATTGAATATAACTTTTTTTTTTTTTTTTGTCAAATCTTATTGAATATAACTAACATGAGGATAAATTGTTTGACAAAATTATGAGAGGCAAATTAAGTGGTGTGGACAAGTGATGTAGTGAATAATAGTCATTATAATTCTCTTAAATCAAACCATACACTTACTTTAGTCTTTAACTTACCATCTGTAGTGGAGTTACAAATATAATGATAGGATACTAATAATGGCATCAATTACATACAAGAATGTTCTTTTAAGATGTGCGGTCATATGAAAATAGTTACTTTAGTTATAACGGATTAAAAATTGTTATACACACACACACACACTTAAGACACTTATTACTCTTGTTGGCAACCGAAAAATTAAATTTGATGTGGTAAATATAGATTGGCAGCCCTCATTTTGGTACTGAAATTGACTGCAGTTTCAAATTTTTTTAATTAATTGTAAAACATATTATATTATTGTTTTTTGTTTCATAGCGTTTATTATAATAAAATAATAATTTAATTTGATAGGATAAAAAGCAAAATTTTAAAGATGAAAAAATGTCACATAATCGATCAAATTTAAATTTGACCTCTCTTTGAAGATAGTATATTGTCCGCTCGTTCACCAAGTTTTTTGTTTTGGGGGGGGGGAGATCAATGGAGCTACGGATCTGAAGAAATTTTTCATTATGACGGCACATCACGTGTTTTTATGTAAATGATGAAAAATTTTATTTTTTACGTTATTAAATTTTTAACATATATATCCCATAATTTATATAATAACACGTTATGTAATAACTCGTTTATCAATCCTACTGAAAAGTCTCTTGGAGATCTGACCCACCCACCGGCGCGGTCAAAGTCGGATGGTTTTCGTCTTAGAACCGCTTCTTCCACGTCATCAATATCTGACTTTGACTGTCATCCATCCGCTACAACTAAACGCCCGCATGTCACTTTCACCCGCTACTCTTTTGTCTCCACGTCAGAATTCAGCCCATCACCCTAGACAGGCGGGCAGTGGATTTTTCCACCACTGTCCCATTGCTTGAAGCTACTCGCATCGAGATTCCGGTTACCAAATTACCCTTACAGTAATACGTGTCTCTTTGTCAGTGCGCGCTTTTTACTCTGGTAAATGACGTGAGGATGATCCTTCTTTCCCCTTTGCTTTTGCTCATTCTTTCTTGTTTTCCCTTTTTTATTTTCCTTTCCCACTCTCTCTCTCTCTCTCTGCCCCTCCCCCCCCCCCCCCCCCACCTCTTCGTTGATATGCTACAAGTCGTTTTGTATGATCCACCGAGAGTAGCTCCTTCTTCCTCCTCGTCGTCCCCCTTCGCGAATGTCGTTTGAAGCTCCAGAGTTAATCGCAGTCGTCGATTTGGAGTCGAGCGTCTTTGAATTTGCAGGGATTTGAGTTTCACACTGTGAGTCGCTTTGAGTCGTCGTCCCGGTCATTGCGTTAGGGTTTTTCAGAAAAAATGAAGACCTCGCTCGGCATGTTTCGGAGATTCGAACTGCACAAAAACGATGCCAAAGATAAGAGAGACATTCAACCATTGGCTCAGGTCGATGAGCTCGCTCAGGCGGCCCAGGTACAGTTTTGTTTTATTTATTTCGAGTTTATGAGTATAATTTTCTTTACGACCTTCTAAAGAAGCTGAATAGTCTTTCTCTAGCTAAATAAGCGAATTCAGAGGATTTTTTCTGTTTGCTTGAGGAAAATTTTCATATAATAATATTTACTCCGGAGTTGTTAAATCAGTGATTTAAGCTTTGCAGCTGCTCTTGAAAATTACTGGATCTTCGCATCGTGAGTGGATGATTGATTTGACTCTGAATTGTAGCTAGTTTGCGTGGCGGCAGATATGATCATGGAGGATTAGTGGATCCAGAAACTCTATGTTTCACGCTTAATTATGTTGTAGTTTGCAAACAGTAGTGCTAATTACGGGAAAATTTAGTTGGTGAGAATTTGTGTGCATTTTGCAGGACATGCATGATATGAGAAGTTGCTATGATAGCTTACTCTCTGCAGCTGCCGCTACAGCAAACAGCGCATATGGTGAATACTCTGCTTACTTTCATTTGTACATTAGTTTTTAATTTGATAGATACATGTTTGTATTATTTCGATAACGGAGAATGCCCAAGTTTGTCGACTTCACTGAAATGTAGAACATGGTGTTATGCCTCACATATCACACACCTATCCACTCTAAGACACTTTTGACATATTATAACTCCTTCACTAAATCTTGATAAGAAGAAAAGTTATGCCTTAATCTTGCAAGGACTGACTAATAGGGGCAGCTTGACAGCTAACATTCTACTCTTCTACCATTCACCGTGAGTTCAAATGCTTATTATGAAGGTTGGGTATTATTTGAGGAAATGACAACAAATATTGGTAATTCTGAATTCTTGAGTTATCTACAAATCATATGGAATTATTGGAATTCCAAATGTTAATTTTATGAGATTTAAATTTAAGATAATTAACTCAACGCCATAGAGTTCTGCCCTTTGACCTAATCTGCAATTTCAGAATTCTCGGAGTCACTGCGTGAAATGGGTGCTTGTCTACTGGAAAAAACTGCATTGCATGATGATGAAGCGAGTGGTAAGTCAACCAAAGTATCTGACCCTGGTTTTTTGTGGGATGGAGGTGGGCAAACCTTCAAGCTTCGTTTTCTCACCCATGGCTAAGGTTATCGGGAGTTGAACATAACATGTGTATTATATCCATGAATCTGAGTTTGGTGATTTTTAGTCTTTGAATGAACAAAGCATTTGTATTATATCTGTGAATTTAATTATGAAGATTTTTCTTTTTCTTTTTGTGAGTATTGAGGATTTTATGATGCATATGCCTTGTACTTAATTGGAATGCAGGTAGAGTATTTCTGATGCTAGGGAAGGTGCAGTATGAACTTCAAAAACTTGTTGATAGCTATGTGAGTTCTTACTGTTGTTTTGTGCACATCATGATATCTTTTTAATCCCTTCCTTTAACTGAAATACCTTCACCTTAACTTTGTGTTAACTAATTGCTTTCTTTTCTTCAGCGCTCTCATATATTTTTGACAATTACAAACCCATCGGAGTCACTTCTCAATGAGCTTCGGACAGTTGAGGTTTGCTCATGTGGATTCTCTTATCTTATTTGGTACTAGAGGTTTTATCAATAAACCCTCAATCGCCTTGCAGTTATATGTTTCTACCCTAGAGATTTCTGCTGTAATTGATTATTAAGTACTCTAGCTGTGTCACAAATCAAAAGGAATTTCAAGTTCCTGTTGCATTCAGACCTGCCCAAAATAGCATGCTAGGCATGCCCAAAACAGCAGTGAGCATAATATGCCATGGGCTAGGTGCAGGCTTGGTAATTGGTTTTTGTAAACTTTAAACTGTAATGGTGTTTTGGAGATGTTGACTTTATTCAGTGAATGGAACCCTACCCTTTTGCACCTCAGACGGATTTTGTCTAGGTTCCATTTCCTTTGTTTTCACCTAGACGCAGTGGCTGTATATATTGTTCTCTGTTCCTTTGGTTTGTATCACTGAATTTCCTTTCTTGTTATCTTATGCAGGAAATGAAGCGACAATGTGACGAGAAAAGGTCTATTCCCCTCTCTTTAAACTTTTTACTCATTAGAAGTAAACTTCTTCTGAATTTGGTTTGGTGTATAAATCTTCAGAGAAGTGTATGACTACATGGTGGCACAACAGAAAGAAAAAGGGAGGTCAAAACGTGGAAAGGGTGACGGTTTTACTTTGCAGCAATTGCAAGTAGCTCATGATGAATATGATGAGGAGGCGACATTGTGTGTTTTTCGATTGAAGTCTCTCAAGCAAGGACAGGCTCAAAGTCTTCTAACACAGGCAGCTCGTCATCATGCTGCTCAGGTTTTCTTTATATCTCCAACCAATCATAAAACTTCAAAAGTCTCGTTCTTCTATTAGTTTGACTCAAAGTTAGCATTCTTGTTCTTTGAATCAGTTGAATTTCTTCCGGAAAGGACTTAAATCACTTGAGGCTGTTGAGCCACACGTTAGATTGGTTACAGAGGAGCATCATATTGAATACCAATTCAGTGGACTTGAAGATGATGGTGGGGATGATGTTGAGGATAATGGTGAAAATAGCTATGATTCTAATGAAGATGGAGAATTGAGTTTTAACTATATATCAAGCAAGCAGGGGATTGATGTCACCTCCGCATCAAGGAATTCAATGGAGGTGAGGTCTAATGTAGTTTGGAATTTATGTTGTTTGTTTGAGGCACTATACTCTGTTTATCATGCGGTGGTAAACCTCTCAAAGATTGTACTATAATCTATCTACTGGATTTTGAATTTCCCTTTTCCGTATGAGTGACATTTAACTTCATCAACATTATGTACTAGTTTTTCTTAATGATTATAATTTTCAAATTTTAGTTATGCTGATATTGATCCAAGTGCCAGTACTGATGGTGGTTTCAATCGTTGTTCAACATAGTGCTCAGTGTGAACTTTTGTCATTATGGATTTCTTTGTCATATTTTGTTCGTTCTTATGATCTAGCTGCTCATTTCTCAGGACGATGAAGTGGGACTTTTGTCTCCTAAAGCGACAAGAGTGGAATATGCAGATGTAAGATTTCATTGCCTTCTGAATGGTAGATTTGAAACCAAACTTTGAAGACATAAATGTATGCCCTTGAACTCCAAATATTGTATTCATAATTCTTTTTCCTTGTAGATAAATCTAGATAGAAACCAATGGGATATGAGGACCTCAAGTAGAGAACCGAGAATAGGCAGCCACTCAGCCCCAATTTTTGCAGAGAAGAAGTTTGATCCTGCTGAGAAAGCTAGACAACTGCAGGCAACAACAGCACGGAAGTCTAATACGTATGTACTGCCCACACCTATTGATCCAAAAGGTTTGAGTTCTTCAAGGACAAGCAGCGCGGTTCCAGGAACAGGGCCAAGTAGACGCAATCCAAACTTATGGCACTCTTCCCCATTGGTAGAGAAAGATCCTGGTGATGTGTTGAATGCATCTGGTACAAAAGCTCAGGTGGTACAAAAAGAGAGCAATGCCAATAGTACCTCCACCCCACTACCTCCTCCCCTGGAGGGACTTGCACTTCCACAGATTGATACGTTGAATGCATCTGATACAAAGAAGATCAAAAGATATGCTTTCTCCGGTCCAATACCTAGTAAGTCGGCATCATCAAAGCCTGTGTTATATGCCAGTGGTCCCATTGCATCAACTGAACTACCGCAACTAGTTTCCGGAATGCTGTCTCATTTACCAAATCCCCAACCTTCTTCATCTCCAAAGGTATCCCCATGTGCTTCACCTCCCCTTGTTTCTTCACCCAAGATAAGCGAGCTTCATGAGCTTCCTAGACCCCCCGGTTCATCATCTGCCAAGCCAACAAATCCCAGTTCATCAGCTGCCAAACCAACAAAGTCCTCGGGATTTGTTGGTCACTCTGCTCCACTGGTTTCCAGAAATCAAGAACATAGCATGCCAAATAAAAACCCTTCAGTGGCATCAAATGCAGCATCTCCACTTCCAATTCCACCATTGATAGTTCCCCGAAGCTTCTCCATACCTTCAAGCAGTCAAAGAGCAATGGCATTGCATGTAGCAAGACATTTGGAGTCTCCTCAGGTTCCAGGCAAGGCTGAAGAAGTTGCTTCACCTCCATTGACGCCAATTTCCCTATCGAACGTCAAACCAGTATCAAATGTTTCTGAAGTGGCCTCTCACTCTAGTCCGATTCGAGGTTAGCGTGCGTTTTTCAGAATTTTTCCTCACCAGTTGATGTTCCCTTCTTAGAAGTTAGAACTAAATTGCTCCAGCACGGGACATGTATATGATGGGGGGTGGATGTTGGAACAGTTTGTGCTTCATTCTTCTTGCCATCTAATTTATTATTTGTTCCACTAGGGTTGTGATCATATATGGCAAAAGCCTACCTATTTGTCAGTTGCATCCTGCATATAATTTACAGATTCTCTCTTGATTCCTGCTCAGTCATCTTCACTATCCACAGCCGAATGATGATTCTTATTCTTAGCAATTCTGATTTTTGAACATCTTCAGTGCATGCAGGTGGGAGCTGATATCATACAGATTGGTGAAGCAGTGAATTTCTCGGGTTTCCTCGTAAGATTGTTTCGGGTCTCATTTTTTTTTTTTTCATTTAGGTGCAGACAGCTCTGTAAATATGTTGTTTAGTTTCTCATCCCAACCTTTAGTCTCTCTTTGTTGTTGCTTATGATGAGAACTAAACTCTACGAAAGTCGTGTCTTTGCGATGTTTCATATATATTTCTTCAAATGAAGAATTTTGTTAATCACCAGTGGAAAGGTTTTTGCGTTCGTTGAACCTGCGGAAACAGGTAAATTGCTGATGGTTAGAAAATAAAATCCACAAGCTTATACTTGGTAGTCTTAAGTGCACATTTGTTTTCACCATAGAGATCCTTTCTGTTACACTTTTTATTGTCAACTAGCACCGTCGTATGATTAAGCTTGATCTCGTAGAATGGACTCTCAAGTAGTCAAATATTTGCCCTTGGATCAAATATCCATCAAATCGGATATTATTTGTTCTTTTATATGTATTAAATTTTTTTATGTATTAATTTTATTGAACATAAATCGACGGTGTTGGTACAAAAGAAATTATCACAAGAATTTAGTGGACTTTGATTAATCTTAGTATTTTCGTACTGAGGCGGGCCAGAGCCCAGAAAACAACACAACACTGCACAACAAGGAATGGACCTGGGCCGATTAGACTTTCACTGTTTAACACATAGCGATACGTCGTCGTTTCAAGCTGTTGAAATCCAAGCACCTGCACCTTCTCCTCCTCATCGTAGCTACTGGGCTGGGCGGATAAGGTAATGACAGTTTGTTAACAGTTATATCGGTACCAATACAGAGGAAGCAAAAAAGCCGTAAGCCGTGAGCCGCCGCCGTTTTGTTGTAAATTGTAGAAATGGAGATAACAAGGAGCCTTCTACTCCATTCGTCTTGCTCCAAGCTTCCACTCCGCACTCCCTCCCGCCGCTCTCAAGCTCCGGCTTCCACTTTCTCAATTCCGACTACGTCTCGCACCCTCTTCCGAAAACCTCTCGCCGCCTCATGCTTCGCCTCCGACTGCGGCGATTCCAGTGAGTTCGACTTTTGAATTTCTGATTTATGCTTTCATGCGCGCCATGTTTGATAATTTGCTCTTGTCACTTTGTTTATTTGAAGGCTCGGCAGCCAAGGTTTCTGTAGCTGACCCCT
The DNA here is from genome assembly GCF_019419815.1 of Pyrus x bretschneideri. Taxonomy (NCBI): domain Eukaryota; kingdom Viridiplantae; phylum Streptophyta; class Magnoliopsida; order Rosales; family Rosaceae; genus Pyrus; species Pyrus x bretschneideri. The sequence continues at coordinate 318,664 of NW_025999413.1, read as the reverse complement.
CTTCGGTAGTGAAGGTGGGCTTCATGTTCATGGATTCGCCTTTGTTTCATCATGAATTCTGAAATTTTAATTTTTGTTCTCGTTTGAAGTGCTGATTGTAACTGTTCAGTTTTAATTCAGAACAAGGCAATAGATATAACCCCTGAGCTGAAAGGAACTTCCATATTTCTTGTGGGTAAGCATTAATTTACTCGTTGCTTTGTAAAACTAAAATGCATTCAAAACTCGAATCCTTGCCTTGCGTGGTTAAGAAATAGAATGATGACGATCTTTTTGGTGGAAAAGGCATGAAGAGCTCCATGAAAACCAGTTTGGGGAAGCTCCTAGCCAATGTGTTGCGGTATTATTACTTTGACAGGTACCTCTATATGCTACATTTATAAAATATCAGGATAAGTTTCTTTGCTCTAGATTGTATTAGCCTGAACTTGTAATTTGTGTTGTTTCGTCCAGTGATAGTTTGGTTGAGGAAGCTGCTGGCGGTGAATCTGCTGCCAAATTGCTTAGGGAGACTGACACAAATGGTTTTCGGAATCTGAGGTGATAGTTTTCGAAGTATTGGGTGTTTGCTCACCTGAATACAAGTTGGATTTAGTAACATTCTGATGTGGATTATTTGGGTTTTATGCATGTATAAATTGAGATATTGGTGCAGACTGAAGTATTGAAGCAATTATCATCCATGGGTCGATTGGTGGTTTGTGCTGGAGATGGTGCAGTTCAGAGTTCAACTAATCTGTAGGATTATCAAGATCACTTAGTTCTGACATCATTGTTACAATCCTTTGTCATTTATTTATATATAATGTTAGTTGTGCATTTTCTGACTCACTTCAGAACATGTATAGGGCTCTTCTGAGATATGGAATCTCTATATGGATTGATGTACCTGTAGACTTGGTGGCCAGGGGCATGATCGAAGATCAAAGTCAGCTTCCTGCACTCAACGTATCTGCTTCAGCATCTTATCCAGAGGTCATCTCTTCCTCCTCAAACTTATAACTGTATACAGCGTACTCTTTTGTTGGCCTGAGAAGGAAAATAAATGGACTCTACCACTTAACATTGTGCAGCAGCTTAGTCCTGATGATTGATACTTCTGATGTTGATAACCAGGTTTTGACTCACCTAAGTACTTTGTATGAAGAAGTCAGAGGTGGATATGAAACAGCTGATGCAACCGTTTCCATTGAAAGTATAAATAACTCCGTAAATCTTTCCTTGTTTTTAATGTATTAGATTATGTTTCCTTGGCAGTTCTAACGATTTTGTTTTTGTCCGATCAGAACTAGCTTATCAATTAGGTTATGATGATTTTGGTGATGTAACCACAGAAGACGTGGCATTGGAGGTATTTAAGCAGGCTAGTTTTGAAATGCATACATTGTTTGAAATTTAAGGCAAACTGATTTAAGGAGGCAAACCCTTGGATTGCTTTCCTCTCTATCTGTGAATTCAGGTTCTGAAGGAGATAGAGAAACTGACCAGAGTAAAGAAGATGATGGAAGCGGCGGCAAGACCATTTTAACAGTCCGGCGGTGCAGAGCCCCATTTTCAGCAGTTGGAACTAGTTTCTGCTGTAATACCAAATTCTGGGGATGGCACCCTGAGGCTTTGTGCATGTCGTGTGTTGGCTACAATTCTGTGTTTGTTTTCCTCAACCAAAACGGCGCATTGGCATTAGCAAGTCTCATGAATTGAAAGGCTGGGAATTCATTCCCGAGAAATTGGAACACTTTGATGGAACGAGATGTGTTTGTAAGGGTACTATTTTCAAGTTTCAACGCACCTTTTTTACCTTGTGGACGCTCCGCTCTTGTTGATTTTACTTTAATTATTTAATCTAAAGGCTTAATAAACTAGAAGAATGTGTATGAGGTGAGAAAGGGTGGTGAAAATTATTTCTCTAAAACTATATGTTTTCATTGTTTCGCTTAAGAGTAATTGTTAGGAAGAATAAATTTCAGAACTAAATTTTATAAACTAAATGATGTGGTTGTTGATGATTGAATTATTATCTAAGTGTTGATTAACAAACTTATTTTCTGTTAATGGTACATCATTTAGTTTTAAAATTTAGTTTAAAATTTTAGATATATATTGATCGTTATACATCTCTTACATTACCCTTTTCTAAAACCAAGAGGTCAAAAACAATTGAATTGGCAGAAGCCGCAGAGAAGGTGTCGTATGATCCTGACATCCTGTCATGTGACACCACGTGCCCTATACAAAGCAGTAGGCCCTTAAAGTTTGGGCTTGGCCCAATTGAAAATAAGGCGGGTTGGTGGTGGGTGGTGCATAGAAAGGAGCAAAGAAAGTGTTGGGGCAAAAACAATGAAATTAGCAAAGGGGACAGGATAAGCCTCCTGAGTAGTCTGTCCTAACTCAATTGGGTCGTCGTCAGTAGACTGACTGAGGGTTATCAGTTTAAACGTGGACCTGTTGGCACGGCTCACTCTGACTACTGGATCGCCTGATGCAGCGTTATGCTCGGAGGCCCATGCGAAAGTGAAATGGATTAATATTTTTGAAAAAGAGCGAAGAGTGGGCAGGAGGCTGGAAGGGGACTTTGATGATGAGATTGGGATGTGCTTGAGATTCCTGGTTTGATTAGTCGTGTTTTTATGTAAGTGATAAGGAATTTTATTTTTTAAATTATTAAATTTTTAACATATATATTTTATATTTGTATAGTGATATATGGTGTATTACCTTGTGTATCGGTCACATTGAAAAATCTCTCGTCATGAAGAAATTTTTTATTGTGACAGGAAACACGAGTGTTACATTACGTGTTTTTATGTAAGTGGTGGGAAATTTTATTTTTTAAGTTATTAAATTTTTAACACACCATTTGTATAGTGACATGTGGTGTACCACCTAGTGTGCCGGTCATACTAAAAAATCTCTGGTCGTGGAGAAATTTTTTATTATGACGGGAACACCAAGTGTTACACTACATGTTTTTATGTAAGTGGTAGAAAATTTTATTTTTTTAAGTTAGTAAATTTTAACACACATATTTTACAATTTGTATAATGACACATGATATACTAATCAGTGTGCCAGTTCCATTAAGAAAATCTCTATTAGTCGTGGGAAAGTAGGTATAAAAGCAAATGCAGTGGCAGTGGCAGTGGCAGCGGAGGCGGTAAATGGTCAATAGAGCGCGCTTTATACGTGTAGGTAGATCTCTGTACTTAGAGATTGCATATGCAAAACCATACAAAGTGAAAGGCAGGCAGGCAGGCAGGCAGGCAGGCAGGGTAAGATTCATTTTTCGTTTCATTTTTGAACTCAAAGCGTCCAAAAGTGAAAAGAAAGTTAAAAAATTGAGAGAGAGAGAGAGAGAGAGATGAGAGAAGGCAACGCAATGGTGCGAAATTGCGAACGAATCGAAAGTGCGTTTTAAAATAAAAAATCCTAATAAAATGATTTGAAAATTTTGAATTTTAACGATAAGAACAAAAAGATGTTGTAAGTGAATAGTATTAGAATTTATTTTTTAAGTATAAAAACATGATTTTTAATTAAAATAAATAGTACCGAAAGATTTTCGTTAATTTTTTTTTTAAAATATGTATTAATTGAGGGATTTTAAAAATTACAGCCGAGAAAAGTAAAAGAAATTGATGACGCTTCTCGTATTTAGGGAGAATTGGGATTCGGATTGAGTCTATAAACTTGGCCTCCTTTTTCTCCTTCTCTCAGACTCCTCCTGTATTTGGTCTCTGCCTCTCTCTCTCTTCCAAAGCCAAAGCCAAAAGCCAAAACCAAAACAAAAACCCTTGTCCCTTCTGCTTTCAACCGAAACCGATTTCAGAAGCATCGGCGGTGGTTAATTTCACAGGATCGCAGTTTGCATGGAAGATCATAATTTGAGATGATTCGTTGTTTTATCTCCGCTTCTCTCGGTGGTGCCGGTGCGTCTTCTCTTCTACTGCTAAATTACTAATCACTCCCTTTTAACTTAAATCCGTCTCTATTACTATATTATACGTATTACTAGTAAAACCAGTCAAATAAGTCTGTCCTCGTCTTTCATGGAGCCTCTGTTTCTCTTGGTCGTCTCGAGTATACGTACGTTCTACACTCGGATTGCTCTTGCTCTTAAGATCAGTGCTTTGATCGTCATTTTTCGTGTTTTCTCAACTCATTCATGTGAATATTGTTTCAGGCCTGACTACTGATTCTTCAGGCAATCATGAATTATATGCGTTTCATGACTTGCTGCGACGGAGGTCTGAACATCTGCGCTACCCATGATCCTCGCACGACTCCGATGCGCTTAAGTTTCTCTTTGGAGAGAGTGGTAACTCAAATGTTTGGATTCTGGCTGCCTTTGGTAGGTACTTAGCAGTTACTAGTAGCTTCTACAGACCACTTGTGTTCTTAATTGAAGCAGAAATTAAGAGCACTTATTAGTTATACTCACAGCGCTGGGAAATTGGAAATTTTTGTTGTTCATTTGATTGGAAGTAGAGCTCTATCAATTGATGAGCTGATGCGATCCGATTCCCGCGACATCCCTTCCCATTGTAGAAAAAAAGAGAACAGAAAACAAAAGAGAGAGACGAGTTCGGGATCAACCCTGTGAAAGTTAGAAATGGGATTGCCTCAGCTGCCCTTAACTGGAACTTCTGAGGAGGTGAAAGCTGCTTCTCTGGGCTCCTTTTTACAAAGCCCGCCTCGATTTTCTAGTATGAGCACATGTGATATGGATGGGATGCTTGGTGGAAGTGCAAGCCAAGTGGGGGGAAATCCATTATGCTCCTCTTTAGGAGATTACCAGACAAGGACCTCCCTAGAATTTTCAAAGCTCCCTGATGATTCACTTGGATTTAGAGGGACCGCGCAAGTCACTAACAATGTTCATGGTTTGTCAATTGTTTCTGTTGATAAAGCTGGTCAGATCACTGCAAGAAATGGACAGAATATTCTGACCCCTGCTTCTAGGATTGTAGGTTTTGAATCAAGCGGAACAAGTTCTCTAAATGATGACTCCAAGCGTGTTTCATGTGGGCACGTTCACTCTTCTTCTTCAGTTAATGTCACAACTAATAAAATTGTGACCAGTGGGTCTCTAGTCAGGAAGCGATTGTTGTCCTCATTGAATACTACGCTTTTTCCGCACCAGTTTGAAGCTGATCATTTAAACATTGGTTGCAGAACTTCTGGAGCAAATTGTCCTGCTGTGAGTGATAATTTTAGTACATCTATCTCACATGATTATAAGAAAGCAAATGTTGGGAGCAAGGTAGTTTTACCATGCCAACTTGGTCTCTATCTAGTTGCTTGGAGCAGAAGAGCATGCCACATGATAGTGGTATTATGGAATCCATTTTTTTCACGAATGGCCCCTTGCTGGAAAACAAGGATATCGGACCTCAAAATAGTTATCAATCTGCACCTAGACGTGATGACTTGAGAAAGCGGAGTAATGCACAAATCCAAAGTGGGGCAATATCCATATCTCCAAAGGAAGTGATCTCACCTTTGCACTCTTTGTCACCTCTTGGCCCCAGGTTGTCTGAAAGATTGAAAGTTGCAGGGGGCTCCAGGACTACTGACAAAGAGTTGGACGATTGTCATTCAACCTTAAGGAACGTAAAACAAACACTTGACAAGTCTGATGCAGACATTCTCTGTTCCCCTGAAGTAGGGGAGTTTAAAAGTGCTAGTAAATTATTGGAAGATGTTGATGTTTTTCACAGGGAATTCCTTCCTTGTTCTCTAGAGAATAGTACTGGCATAAGTTATTCTTTGTCCCACGGGTCAGCTCCCAACTCCCAATGGATGAGTGGGCTTTCTGTCGGGAGATCCTTGGTTGGTTCATTCGAAGAATCTCTACTGTCTGGTCGGTTCATATCAGGGAAACCCAGTCAGGTTAGTGTCAATGTTTCTGCTGTGTAGTAAATCCTGTACATTATTCATTGTTGCTATTTTATAACTGCTGGAGTATTTAAATATGTAGAGAATCGATGGTTTTCTGGCTGTGCTAAGCATCACTGGGGGAAACTTTTCTCCGCAATCACAGAAGCTTCCTTTTTCAGGTAACTAGTGTAGAAGGTGATTGCTATTTATTGTATTGCGCATCCATACATCTTTCGAGAAATTCTGCATTGAATAGGAGTGGAGTACAAAAGATTAAACGAGGCTTCAGCAATGATGGTTCACCTACTGTCACAAGCCGCCTGCGCATTCCTGTGAAGGGCCGTATACAATTGGTATTTGTTGTCTGTTCCTGCTGTTATAAGCATCCATTTTATTATCTATTGCCAAAGATATTGAAGGGTCAAGTTTTTCATTACCAGAGAACTTGTTTGACTGAATTACTTGTTGAAACCGTCACTTTATGTAGCATGTTACATTGCGATGGGTTATCATTATTAGTCATACTAAATTAAGCTCTCCATACTTTGATTTATGCAGGTTCTAAGCAATCCAGAGAAGACACCTATTCATACTTTTCTTTGTAACTACGATTTAAGTGACATGGCAGCTGGTAGCAAAGTAAGTTGAGCGTTCGTATCTTGTTGCTACTATACTATGTGATGCTTACGAACTTTGTATTAAATATAATTTGTTGAAAATTTATCTATCATTATAAATTTGAAATGTAGCAGAGTTGTAATCCCGCATCCAAGGAGAACGTATGTTTACATAGCAACTCATACAGCTTTCTAAATTGTATACCGTGCATGCATTGAATTAGATCTCTGCCTAAAAAGTAACTTCAACTTGTGAATTATATTGCCCTTAAGCTGCATTGATGGATTTTCAAACGATTTTGTGGTTATAAATTCAATGTGTATGAAAAACAATAAAGGACTATAGAATTATGTTGTGTGGTTTATGATATTCCATGTTTCTGAGGCTACTTTAATATTTTTTTGTTTTGTTCATTTCTTATCTGTTCAAATCAAAGTAGACTTTCTTACGCCAGAAGGTCACCTTAGCATGCAGCCCAAATTCTCCCCAGTCGAGACAAGGGAAGACTGATTTGAAGTCAAAAGTCATAGAGAAGAAGGAAGTAGAGAATACAGCCGGAGTAGACATTGTACATACAACAAGATCTGTAGATCAGAAAACTGAAATTAGAAGTGAAGACTCTAATTTTGTGGATTCAATAGACGAGGGAGATATGTCCAACTTATCCCCTAAACTGGGAAGGGGATCCAATGCTTCGTTCCTTGTTGAGAAGAGCCTCACCAATGAGGAGTACCGAAGCAGCAATGGAAAGGAGCGCAAGTGTGCTGATGCATGCTATGGAACTGACAGGAAGCACAGACATGGTTATTCAAGGTTCAATCAAAACAGTAATGGTGCTCTCCGATATGCTCTCCATCTCCGTTTCATATGCCCTTTTCCCAAAAGAAGTTCTAGGACAGTCTCGAGGTGCAAATCAGATCCCCTATCTACACCACAAAGAACAGGCTTAGACATGGATGGGGAGCGCAGATTCTACTTGTACAATGACTTGAGGGTCGTATTCCCTCAACGACACACAGACGCTGATGAGGGAGAGGTAATGTGCATATTTACTTGGTCATGCATACGCATCACATGCTCACATATCAAAACGAAAGTGATCTTGATGAAGGGGATATTTTTGCATTGCTGCACAAATATGAATGCTTTTAAATTTGCCTTCGTCTTCGCGTTGTGCTATATCTTGTGAAAGCTTAGCTGATTATGCTGTATCTTTTCTTTGGTTCTTTTAATCGCAGTTGAGCGTGGAATACCATTTCCCGGAGGATCCAAAATACTTCGACATCAACTGAAGCGTCATTTTCCCTTGTTTTTGTTTATTGTACTCCTCTGTGTACATATTCTCATATATATATATATAACTTTCTTTTGGTTGGTTGGTTGGTGATGGTGACTGAGATTTTGTAACACGGAGATTAGTTTGGGCCGGGCCATTGCTCCTTGTTCCTTTTTGGAGGGAAACTCGCGATATTGTGTTTGAATTTGTGGGGCCCATCAATCACACACAAGCACAACAATAGAAAAAAGAAAAGTTGAATTGACTCAAAAGTGACGCGGGGATGGAAAAAAAGAGGGTCTCTCTATGTAAATTGCAAAAAGACAATCCAAATTAAAATTCATGAACAATTAAGAAACTCATTTGCTTATTATTTTTACGGCTAGTTTTTCAATCCAACGGTTGCGTTTCAAGGACCGTTGGTTGATCCAACGGTCCAGATTCAAATTTGATTTTTTTAAATATGTTATTTTAAAATACATTGAATCCAACGGCTGAGATCAAATATAATCAAATCTAACGGTAAAAAAAAAGATCTAACGGCCCAAATTTAAATCTAACGGTTAAAATAATTAAAAAAAATTATTTAACTCAAAATTCACCCAAAAACTCTATAAATACCTATGTATTTGTTCAAACATCCACACAAAACTCAAATTTCTCTTACAATTCTTCCAATTTATCTTTCCACCATTTCTTTCCATTTCCAAATTGTTCAACATGGCAAGAGAGCATATTAGAGGTCGTAATTGGACTTGTGAGGAAGATGTTGCTCTATGCTTGGCATGGGTTTCTGTTAGCGAAGATGGTGCAGTTGGCACTAATCAAAATAAGAAGGTTTTGTGGGATAAAATCATTGCAAAGTTTCAAGAAAACTGCAATGGTAGCAGGCGGGATGGTGGTGGTGTTTATGATCGGTGGAAGACTATCAACAAAGCATGCACTTTATGGAAGGGAAGCTTGGAGAGAGCCGTGGTTGGCATGGCTAGTGGGAGGAGCGCCATAGAAATTGTGAGTTTTGTTCTTGATATTTTATTTGTCATGTACATAATATTATGTTGCAACTAATTATTTTTATGTATTTTTTGCATAGGGTGACAAAGCAATGGAAATTTACAAGACAAGAGTAACACCAAAAAATCAAGTTTTTAAGTTGCAACATGCTTGGGACATCCTCAAGGATTGTCCAAGGTGGGGAACCGATGCGGACCAACAATGGGGAAGATTATTTCAACGTGAAGCTGCACAGACAAATGCCGGAGATAAAGGTGTTGTTGAAGGTGTTGATGAAACGACCCCATCTCCTTCTTTTGCAAGGCCCCCAGGAAGAGATAAGCAAAAGGAAGCAAAGAGAAAAGGGAAGTCCCAAGATCTGATGAGTGGACACTTTGATACCGGAATGGCAAAATTGAACGAGACTCATAGCGCTCGCCAAGAAGAAGCGGCTCGAATGCGTTTGCAAATGAAGGAAATCTCGGATAGGGAGGAAAATAGGTTTGAAATTGAATTCATGATGAAGGACCTCAGCCAATACACTCCAGAGAGGAAGAAGTTCTTACGTGATAAGCAAAAGGAAATTATGCGAAAGTCTGCCTCAAGGAGTATGTTTCAAGATGATGAATCTTCTCAACCCTATATCCCAACATTTCAACGAAGTCCATCACCAAGTGAAGATAGTGGATATGATTGTTAAGTTTATGTAGTGTATGAATTATATGCTTTATTAATTATGTGCTTTATTAATTAAGTTTATTAATCATGTGCTTTATTAATTAAGTTGACGGCTTACTTTGTGGGAAATTTAGTGATTTTTCAATATTTATCGGAATTTAAATTTTTTTAGATTAAAATGTTCATTAAATTAATTTACGATAGTCTACAGTTGTCAAATATTTTAAACATTTAGATCTAAATTAATTAAATCTTGTAATTAACATGCATTTAATCTTCACACGAGAACCTTAAGAGAGCAGGAGTCCCTACTGGAAGTGTATTATTAAAAATATATTTGATTTTGGTTTAGAGATCATGTGTGCAGTTGTCAAAAGGGCAAAAAGAAAAAATAGAAACATTTAGACATGAGACTGATGTGGCAGGCTCGAGGTGATGTGAGGTGAGTTGAGTTAATTAGATTGATTTATCATGGTTAATCAAGCTTAAATAAATAAAATCAGAGGGGGCCAGCCATTGACGGCATGACACCTGGAATGAAAGGGAATAAGCCAACCTTGTTACCGTGCACGCGGCAGCTGCATCCGGCAACAAGTGACGCCATGCATTAAGGGAAGCATTGTTATTGTAAGTTGCTAATTGAAATTTACTTAAAACAATTGGAATCAAGTATGAAGGAAGGAAGAGAGCAATGCCATTTTAGGGTTTTCTTGCTCGCCACGCAACTACATAATTAACATATCAAATTACCCATCAGATTCTCTCCGGATCTTTTTGTTAAGGATTATAGAGATCCATGAATCGTATTTATTCATCGTACATCATGCGGTTAATTTTTTCAGGTACTGTTTGTGTTTAATTTTAAATAAAAATATTTAAAATAATTTCTAATCGCACGATGTACGAAAAATAGACACGATTCACAGATCTCGAAAATCCTCACAAAAAGAATCTGACGAGAATTTGGATTCATCGAATTATAGAGTGACAGAGTGGATGAGTCAGTCAGTGTTAAGTCAGCAGGCATTAGGCATTTCTATTGTATAACGTCGCATGCACACAACACAAATGAACATATGTATATAGTATTACAAAACTGCATGGCTTGGAGCCTTGGAATCTTTTTTTATTTTTATTTTCTGTTTGATGATATACCACGCGTAACGCCCAGGTTGGTTGCTCTTCTCTTCACTTGAGCGTTTCAGTTTCCACCAATGAAATGTAGAGAGAGAGAGAGAGAGAGAGAGTGAAAGAGCGTATCAGTCCTCCTCTCATCCATCTTCAGTGAACACGGGGAAAGTGACGGTAAGAGGGAGAGGAGGGAGGGAGGGAGGAGAGAGAGAGAGAGAATATGCAGAGACAAAACAGTTATATTAGGGCCTCGCCCTTTCCAAGATCCTCATCCATTTAATTTTCGCCTCAATTCCTATTCTGCCCCTCTCTCTTTCTTTCATTTTTTTTTTTCACCTCTAGTATTGGGGTAGAAGAATGAAGAGTGCGTCGTTTTAACTTTTAAGTGTATGTGTGGATTTTGATTGCATTTGCATATCTAATATGTTTGTCACTTGTGAGCAAGTCAGTTTGAGAATATTATATGGCTTCTATCTACTTTGACTTTAAAATTTTAATTTTAAAAGAAAAGGAAATGCTAAGGGGACTTTCTAAAAGTGGGACTCTCCGTCACCTCATATTTTTTGCACAAATTATGTGTCAACATTATAAAACAATGTGCTAAAAATATAAGTTCATGAAAAGTTCATAAAATGTCTCACTTTAAAAGAGTATTCTTGACATTTCTCTAAAAAAAAAAACAAAATCAACCTCATTAATTATTAACTAAATAATTAATAAATCAGTGGTAATAATATGTTTTGATAGGATATGATACAAGGTAGGTAGCCACTTAACTTCAATCAATGTGCTCCAACCCTTGTCACTACTTTCTGTGCATATCATGCGAGGGCAACCTTGGTAAATAGAAACGCACCTACGCATTCTTCAGGTCCCATTTTATCCTTTCTTCCAACCATTGCTCTAAAACTCTACGCCTAACGCTGCTTATGCCCCACTTAGGTGTTAGACGGCTGGTCACCGTCCCAATTAATGTACAAACGTTTGAAAATTAAGAAATGATGCCTACACACCTACCTAGACCGCCTAATCTGCTCAAAGCCGCCTAGGTTGCAACTCTCTTAGAAGAAAATAGATAACTTTCATTTGCATTTTATTTTTTTCAATAAATTGTAAAAATCTTGTTGAATACTTAAATAAACACACATTATATGCTTGTTCCCCATGATTTCATTATGTTATAATACTTCATAATATATATGTTATTTTATTTTGTAATTTTTGATGAAATTAAATATATTTTAAGTATAAATAGATACTTATTTATATGAAATATATTAGATTTACTCAAATCCGCATAATCCGCCTAAGCGCTAGACCCCAACCCACCGCCTGACTAGCGCTTTACGTTTTTTAGAATCTTGTTTCCGGCGCAAAAACCCAGCAACCAACTAAATTTCCATATTTATCCTTTGATTTTTCTTCTTGTTTTTTATTGGGAGGGAAATATCTATGTTTAATTGTTGTGCAATGGGGAGTGGGCGTAGTCGTGTCATTTGGCTGCACCCAATCGTATCCTTGCGTCCTTCCTCCCGCCCCCAACTGCAACAGTTTTTGTAATCGCTACAGACAAATATGAAATCTGTACTGCCCCATTGTCTCCATTTATTCCTCCACTCGACTCCACTCCTGTCATCCTCCTCTATACCTCCCTTTATAATACCTACACCCCTCCCTCCCTCCCCAATAACCCCTCTTCTCCTTCTCTCTTTTCTTTCTCTCACTAAAACCCCCCTGCAGTCTACTGAGGGAGATAAGCTTTCTCTGTGCTCTCTGAAACTGCAAGTCGTGGTGTTTCAATGGCGGCAGAGGATGAGATGTATCATGACTTCCTAACTCAGATGAACACACCTCCCCCTCCACCTCCTTATCCTCATCATCCCAACCCTTCTCTTTCTTCTCCCTCCCCCTCCCTTTTCAATAACCTCCTCTCTTCCTCTTCTTCCCCCGGACTTCCCCTGCCACCCACTAAAACGCCTTCATCCCACCAAATTCCTACCCATCCTCAGCCCCCTACCACCCCCCACGCTCGCCGCGCTTCTTCTTCTACCGCCGCTGCAAATCGCATCTTCCAATGCCATTACTGCTCCCGCAAATTCTACACTTCCCAAGCCCTCGGCGGCCACCAAAACGCCCACAAGCGGGAGAGAGCCGCCGCTCGCAGATCTCTTCTAAGCGCCGGCGGAGGTGGCGGCTGCTCCTCCGTTCCCACCCACTCTCCTCACCATCCTCATCATGTCCCTGCTTTCAACGCCTCACCTCCCCCTACTCAATATCAGATCATGCCCACCAACGTGCCACGTCAGCATCATGATATTGATGACCATGCTCAGCAATATTCGACTGGGCCTCACGAATACCATCAGCTTCGGCAGAGCCACCACCACCAGCAGCCAGAGGCGGCCGTACACGACAGCAGCAGCTGCTTTTTAATGGAGATGGAGCACATCATGCAGCAGGACAACCAGCCACCTTACTATTGGGCGGTGGACCTCTCCAGCATCAACACTACTAACCACCACCACCCCCACATCCCCGCCGCCGCCTCCACTTGCTCTCTTCCCCAGATGACTGACGGCCCCACCACCTCCGAGCTGCCTCAGCCCCTCTTCTCACGTGCACCCCCTTCTTCCCACACCCATCAATATTATCATCGCCATCCTCAGGATGCCACTGCCGCTCATCCTCCTCGTGACAATGCCACTCTTCACAGCCTTGACCTCTCCCTCCGCCTTTAATCATCATTCTTAATTTACAACGTTCCTATCAGTGCTCTCTCCTAAAATCTGTCAGCCCAGTTTTCTTCTTTTTTCAGAGAAAAAAAAAACTTAATTGCTCTTAGAAATGGATGGTTCAAGCCTTCAAGATATGGAAGGAAAGCGAAAAGTGGAAAAGTGCTTGTGGGTCTGTTTTTTTTTGTAGGTTTTTTTTCTTATTTGGTTTTAGAAATTAGTTACAGAAAGTGAGAAACGTTGGGCTTCAAAGTTGATATGTAATGAGTTTGACATCTTGTTACATGAATCAATCAATTTTTCAAGCTTTATACTCTGCATTGATCTCTCTCTCTCTCTCTCTCTCTCTCTCTCTGGTAACATTACTGATCATCTCTCTCTGCATTAGATGATGATGATGATTAAGTGTCATCCCAAAAACAAAAATGTGTTGTGAAAACAGGGATGAAATGAATCGATGTAGTTTTCGGCACCAATCGAGATGGCATCGGACCATCGATGATTTAAATTTCTATGTTACGAATCTACCCTTCTGAATTCTGGAAAAATGCCCTGCAATATGCGGCGCGCGCGCGATCGATCACGATATTATGCTCGTCGATCAGTAGCGGGTCAGTTTTGTACAGTGGGCCACCTCAGCTGCTTTTGAGGAGGAGAAAACCTCCCACTTACATTTTAATTTTTTTGCAACAGCTGGCTGATTTGGTTACGGAGGAATAATGGTATTGCTTGCAGTTGCAGCCGATTGGAAATATTATTATTCCTCTTGTTTTTGGTCCGGTTTGAAATTTCATTTCAACAATGCTCTAGTTTCCAACGTGCTCATAGGATTGTTGAAATAAAATCAATCATCAAATCTTAGATGAAATATTGATAAGGTGGTTCAAAATTTTTTTTAACAAGTTGATATTTTAAATTATTGTAATTTATAAAGAAAATCTCGAACCCTGGCAACAACTATGTGACAGATTGAAAAATGACGGCACATGGATGGGTGTGTTTTGGGCACAAGGGTCGAGAGCCATATGCCAGATTTGATATGTGACTGATTTATCGTATCGTATAAACAATGGATGTGTTTTCGCGGGACTGATAGAGAGTGATAGATAAAGCAGATACTACTAAGATAGAGCAGATAATACTAAAAAGGAACCTCTAAGAGCATCCCCAGCGTAGGGTTTTGCTCGGGGGAAGGGGTCCAAAACAATAGCCCGAGGGCCAGTGGCGTTGCTCCAGCGTGGGGGAGCCCGGTGGATGGGGGAGGCCCGAGCTTCAGGCCCGTGAGGGATTGCCAGCCCTTGAGCCCGAGGTGGGGGTGACGCAAGGCTGACACCAGGGTGGCGTCAGCGCATTATTTAATTTTTTTTGTGTCAGGCGCGTGCACCCCACCCGCGCGTGGGGGCGCGTCGCCGACACAAAAATCAGAAAAAAAAAGAATCCGTCAGCTACCGTTGGGAAGCCACGTGGCTTCCCACGGTGCGTTAGATCTTAACGGTCACTTAATGTGGACCGTTAGATCTCAACGGTAAAAAAAAAAAAAAAAGTCAGATTTAATATCCACCGTTCGATCTGAGATCAACGGTGGATATTAAAATGCTTTATAAATTAAAAAATAAATGAAAAAATAGTTTTAAAAATCTGAAAAGTTACCGTTGTGACACGTGGCACAATCTGGAGTGTTGGAATTCAAATTTTTTTATATCCAACGGCAGAGATTAATTAATTGAATAAAAATTTTAAAAAAATTGTAAAAAATTCAAAAAAATTCAAAAAAATATCTGAAAAATCTGAAAAAAATTGTAAAAAAAATTGTTTTTACTTTTCTATAAATACCTTCTCATTATCATCTACCTTACACAACAATTTCATATTTTCTCAACTACTTTCAATCACGTTCCTTTCTTTGTCTCAAAGTTTGAATCCATTTTTTTTCAACAAAATGACCACTGGTGCAGGTACGAATTGGTTGCTTATTGAAGATGTTGCGTTGTGTACTAGCTGGGTTGAAGTTACTCATAGTTCGCTTACGGGTAATGAGATGCAGTTGCGAGAAATGTGGAGTCTTATTCATACCAATTATCTTGAGAAAATTGGTGGGAAAAGAACCAAAGAATCGATGTCCAGTCGTTGGAAATTACTTAGCCAATTGTTTAGTACGTGGAGAGACGCGTTGGCACAAGCTAGTAGTAATATTCGAAGTGGGGAAAATTACTCGGATCAGGTAACAATATATTATTTATTTGATACCCAAATTTACATTATAATTATTTGTTTATATTATTTATTTGTTATCTATAAAATTTATTATTTATTGTTTGTATTATTTATTTGTTACGTACAGAATTTATTATTTATTGTTACTTATTTGTTACATTATAATTATGTTGTTTGTATTATTTATTTGTTTGTTACATTATAATTATGTTATTGTTACTTATTTGTTACATTTATTTGTTACATTATAATTATGTTGTTTGTATTATTTATTTGTTACTTATTTTCATTATAATTATTTATTTGCATTATAATTATGTTGTTTGTATTATTTATTTGTTACTTATTTTCATTAAAATTAATGTATAATATCACTTACATTAAGAAAAAAAAATGTGTATATTTAAGGTTAAAATTATTTACTAAACTTGGAACTCTAGCCCCATGTTATGATTAACATGACATATATATATATATATATTTGCTAGGTATACATTTGCATGAAACTTAAACTTGTATTATTTATTTGTTACTTATTTTTATTGTGTAGGAACTTCAAGCACAAGCTTGGTACGCTGCCAAAACCAAAAGCAAAAATAAATCATTCAACCGGTGGGAATGTTGGAATATTGTCAAAGATTGTCCTAAATTTAGAGTTGTGCTAGTCGGTCCAGAAGTGCACATGAACAGCACCCCTCTACACTCTACACCCGATCATGTTCATGAAGATGATGCAGAAGAAATGCCCGAAACGCCCCTCCCTGAACAAGCGTCGGGTTCGACCCGTTTTCCAATTAGGCCTCAAGGTAAGAAGGCTTCAAAGAGAAAAGGGAGTGCTTCGAAGAACGATTATGCAAAGTTCATGGAAGAACTTACTCGCCAAGGTGAATTGACTTTGGCGAGGGAACTGGCGAAAGATGAGGCTGATAAGGCTAGAGAGGCATCAAAAGCAGCAGCTGTTGAGAGAGAATTTTATGCTAATGAGAGAGAAAGAGAGCTACTTAGGCAAGAAAGGGAACATGTTAGAGAAGAAAGACGGGCTCAACAAGATCGTGAGATTATGAACATGTCTTTAGAAGGAAAGTCTCCAAATTCTAAATTTTTTTGGAAGTCAGAGAAAGCGGACGTGGTGCGAAGGAGGCGTGCAAGAGAAACAATAGCAAGCCAAGGTGGTTCTAGCACCGCAAGAGAAGATCATCCTAGCACCACAAATTAGTTAAGTGATGATGAATAGAGTACTTTTTGTAATCGGAGCCCATAATTTTCCAATCACTTTGGGTTGTAATTTATTATTTATTGTTTGTATTATTTATGTTGTTTCCAATTTCTTGAATATTTATTCAAATTAATTTGGTAAGTTATTAAGATGAGAATTATGCACAATCACAATTTAAGATGAGAATTATGCACAATCACAATTTTAAGGTTGCAAGCAATTTGAACATACACTAAAAGCCAAACATAAATACTCATCTGGCTTTCTAATATTAAACATAAACATAAACATACTAAAGAATTACATATACTAAGAATTACATAAACATAAATATAAACATACTAAGAATTACATAAACATAAACATAAAAAAAGTACATAAACATACCAAATAATAAAACACACCAAATAAAATAACATAAACATACCAAATTAAAAAAAACACACTAAATGAACTTAATAATTATCTTCAGCTTGTTTCAATGCCCACTGGTGCTCTATCAAGTCAATTTGTCGGGCATTGTGCATGTCTGGCCTTTGAAATGCAGTATATCGTTGAATGAGTCTTTCATTGTAACGTCCATCCCTTTGTAATGGCTCATGTTGCACGGGCTCATCGGTGGCGTCATGAGCACAATATATACGTGTTCTTGAATTGTTCATCGGGTCTGGCTCATATTCATCAACAGCTTCATAATCGTACTCATCTTCCACAATCATGTTGTGAAGAATGATGCACGTCATCATGATGGATCGAAGCGACTCCACATCAAACAATCTGGCAGCACCCCTGACGATTGCCCAGCGAGCTTAGAGGATACCGAAACAACGCTCCACATCCTTCCTGCACCCCTCTTGACAGCTTGCAAAGTGTTTTTCCTTCGCACTCCGCGGACGTGGCACTGTTTTGACAAATGTTGACCAGCGCAGGTAGATGCCGTCAGCTAGGTAGTATGGCTCGTCGTACATACGTCTGTTGACCTCATACGTAACTTTTGGTGCCTTTCCTTGCAGGACATCGTTGAACGCTGGGGATTGGGCAATGACGTTGATGTCATTTTGAGCTCCCGGGACCCCGAAAAAGGCGTGCCAAATCCATGTATCAAAAGATGCCACTGCCTCCAGAATGATACTTTTTGCTCCTTTTCTGTCCCCGTAAGCGCCTTGCCATGCACTTGGATAGTTTTTCCACGTCCAATGCATACAATCAATGCTTCCAATCATCCCAGGAAAGCCACGCATCTCCGCCTTCTTCAACAGCCGCTCCAAGTCCATGTGTGTGGGTTTGCAGAGGTACTCAGCGGTGTAGATAGATTCGATTGCTCCGCAAAACCTCATCAGGGACTCAAGAATGGTTGATTGCCCCATCCTCGTTATCTCATCCACTTGGTCTGCAGATGCTCCATATGCAAGCATCCGCAAGGCAGCAGTAATTTTTTGCTCAGGCAGTAGACCCATAGCACCAAAAGCATCTTTTTTTTGCACAAAATAAGAATCATGGTTGCAAACAGCAATCATGATTTTGTTGAACAAATGTCGTTCCATTCTAAAACGACGTATAAAGTACGTATCAGGGAATGCACTATTAGGAACAAAATAATCATCCAAGAGTTCCATACCTCGTCGTTGCCTGCTTCTATCAAGGTTTCCGGAACGGCTGGGCCTGCAGATCTGAGCCGCAGCTTGGATGACTCGACGGGAATGTGAGGCTCTGCCCCTTCTTACTTCGTCATCTCTCATTTGACGCTCCTCATCCTCTTCCCTCTCATTTCTTACCCCCTGGTGATTGAACATTGCTTCTGATTCGTTAAACAATTCTTCCTCTTCCTGATTGAATTCCCACATCATCCTTGAGGAAGAAGAAGAAGACATTGAAAGAAAGAAACAGAAACTATGAATAATGATACAGATTTTTGTGAATAAGGAAGCAGAAACTATGAATAATGATAGAGATCTTGAGAATTTTGGTGTGAGATTTGTGAGGATGGATGGTGGATTATATAGAGGATTCAGAAAGGATTAGGTTGTGCATAATGCCACGTGGCATGCCGTCATTCGTTACAAATCTGATGGAAATCTATCCTCAAAGATTGTGAACAGATTATGACACGTGGCATGCCGTCATTCGTTAAAAATCTGATGGAAATCTATCCTCAAAGATTGTGAACCGATTATGACACGTGGCGCGACGTGATTGGTTAATAATCTTATCAGAAATCCATCACCAATAATTGTATTATTTTGTATTATTTAATAATACTTCGGATAATGACACGCGGCGCAACGAGAACGATTTAAAATCTTATCCGATATTACAATTAAAATTATTTTGTATTATTTTATAAATAAACAAAATACTAATATTTTATTGCCTATTGCCAGGGCTATTGAAGTGTAACGGTGGAGATGCAAATTCTATTCCCAGGGCTACTTACTGTTCATTAAGGGCAGTTACTGTTCATTAGGTGGATTGAATAGTGTATTGCCAGGGGGGAGGGCTCCAACGCTGGAGTTGCTCTAAAAGGAAGAGAAATTTACCACGTATTTTTATATAAGTGGTGAAATTTTTTATTTTTTAAGTTGTTAATTTTCTAACATACGTATCCCACCATTTGTATAATGACACATGGTGTACCATCCCCTGTTTCGGTCACACTAAAAAATCTTTCGTAAGATTCCATTCTTGCCAAAGGCAAATTTGAACCACATTATTTTTATAGCTCATTGTGCGACTAAATCTACCTCTCTCCCGTAGTGTAAATAATATCGTATGTTAAAAAAAAAAAATTCCTTTGTCATAATGCGATTGGTTAAAGTTTTTTTCTTTCAAGTTTTTAACAAAATGTATATGATATTTGTGTACTAAGCAATATCCTCGGCACACTAAAAAAATCTTCCAAAAAGGAGAAAGGATAGGGAATTTCAAAGAATTCAACTATATTATTATAAAAGGAATTTTTATTAGCACTCCAAATAAACCAGACACAATTTTGAATCAAATTTGGCCTGCATATATTGTGACGTGAGGTTTGAGTACCAACTAGCAACAGATGCATAACAAGGAAGATCATTGACGAATATCTTCGTCGGTCAGATATCGAATGTCGGAATTTCCGATGTGAGGCCAGACATGGCCCTGTATTGTATCCGAGACAATAACGTTCTATACGGATCCTTCTCTCTTTTCTCCCTCAAATAAGCAAGGCAATTCTCAACTTCCGACTTCACTTGTAAATACAGTTCACGAGCTTTCTCCCTGTCTCGTAATTCCTGCTTCCTCCCTTCACATGGTTCCCAATAACATACAAATTAAGTCAAACAGGTTGCACTTCTGATGAATTGATCATACGTAAACACATGAATAAGTATGCATCTAGAACCGCAGAATCGAAACCCACAATTTACCTTCTGTTTCAATTGGTTTTCCAAAATAATAATAGAACCTGCCAGGAATTTTCGGTATGATTCCTGGCAGGTGTACATCCTGGTTTCCTACCTCCCCACCAACGCCCTTTCTGTTATCACAAGATCACATTGATATTCAACGATAAAGTTAATCTTTGGAAACAAGGATGACGAGGAAATGTATGATCACACGAAGACACAAAGATGGATGGTTCTATGAGAACATCTCAGATCAATTACCTCACTTTCGCAACCTCATCTGTTAACTCCTGTATATAGTCCTTAAGCGGAGGAATTCTCATTTGGTCGTCATAATCCAAAAATAGCTGTTACAAAGATGTCAATAATTATTCTGAGAATGAGTGGTGTGAATAACCAAAGCTCAGTAAACTTGTGCTTTTATTTAGCAAGGAAAGATAAATTAGATAACAGTAAATGTAAAATAAGGTGTGCGGCCTTACTTCACCAATATCATCTTCTCCAACGGCGCCAAAAGGTACAATTTTGGCTCCAAATCTAGATGCCATTCTCACAAACTCCGACTGTTCTGGCCAGAATAACTTATATTCCTCCCCCTGGATACATTCCAAGTTATGTTTAGTGGAACTGATCCACTAAGACATTTGGATTCTAGGCTTATCTAGTCTTCTCAGACAAAAATAATAACAACAATAAAGTGACTGTTACCTTCCGGTGAAGAGCCTCACGCACTCCACCTGGATAGAGTAGGACGTGAGACTTTGTAGAGAGAAGTTTGTAAAAGTTTGCACCAGAGACAGGAACTGCACCCATAAGTCTGAATGTGTCGAATGCTGATAGATCAGGAAACTTTCCTTCTTTCAATTTTATAAACATCATCGGATGTGCTATTCCTCGCATTAGGATGTTTCTTTCCTCCATCATCTGAGTTACCATGGGAGCCAATTCAAACCCCAGTAACATGTGATAACCAACAAACAATACAGGACCCTCAGAAGGTATCCCAGCAAGGCCCCTCACAATCTTCCCATCTGGTAAAGTTGAGAACATCACTGGGCTAGTGACCATGGTTAACAATCTACGCATAATGCACAGTGATCAGACATTAGTATAAAAATAAAAAAAAAGTTAAGGTTTGCTTGCAGAACGGGAGGGGCGTTGGTTAGAAACATTGAAGCAAGCTTATGCATAATTTCCATCAGCTCTCTTGTCTGTGGTTCAATATAATATGACACATAAATAAAGCTACTGTCTAGGATCAAACCATTAAGCATAAACAGAGACATAATGTAGGGGGCTTCATCGACAGCGAGGATAGCAGAAACCACAACTGCAATTGTAAATTCCATGAAAATATCACCCACCTGTTTGATTCAATTATATTTTTGACTTCTAAAGGCGTTGGCGGTATGTAATCAGTAACAAAGTCATGAGTACTGGAACGACGATAGACACCAGTTGCCTTGATGACAGTCACCAAATCAAAAGGATCTTCCTGCCATGGATTGCGAGAACAATATACATATCAAAGTAAAAACTTACAAACTCAAAAAAATTTGGTTATAAAAATGACAGCATAGCATTGGAATATTAGAAATTGCAGACAGTAGCAAATTCAACAAAAGTTGATTCATTACTCTAATTAAATGACCCTAAGAATCTAACTCTACTATTTAACTTTTTTCCTTGGAGATGTTGGGTTTGGAAAAGTAGCAGAGAGAAATTCACTAATTTATCAGGGCTTATACTATCACCAATAAGAATGTACACAAGCACACAGAGAAAACAGCGTACCAAGAAGAGGAAATGGCCGCTGTTAGCAAACATACGAATCTCACATTTTGCAAGGGTGTGTTTCAGTCTTTCCCCTTCCGCTTGACTAGGTAACAACTGATCCTGTCCACTAATAGACAAATAAAAGATAAGTTAGCCTCATCATTCTAGAAAGATGACAATCAAAAGCAGTAAAGTGCTCTGATGCATGACTATACTTGACCAGTAGATCACAACTATTCAAATAAATTTCCGTAAACTCAAATTACACCTTATTTTAAATGTTTACTTGCAAACTCTTCAGGTCTGTTAATCATCCATAGTAGCGTTGAAATACAAATACATCAAGTCGAGTCCTCCAACATTTGTTTCAGAAAAGTTTTCTTGAATTTGTTTCTTTTTTAATTGGGAGAAGAGGCTGGGTGGGTTTAAATTATCAATTGTAAGTGACTGCTTTCTTAGTCACTATCAAACGAATAAGCAGAAATAAATAAATAGACCTGGAAAGTATCAGCGTTTGAGCTTTTACAGCGTGGAGACGTGAATTGGCATATGGAGATGCTGATCTAATCATTTGTAGCTTCCACAGAAATGTTTCTCTAGGTAAGATATCAGCAAGAACCTGTGGCTTCAACCATTAATTCTTTATGCTAGATTCAACTACACTTCATGAGATATAAGTACGCAGAATACACACAAAAGATCAGAAGAGACCAATCTCTTAACTGACTTCAAGAGTATTGATTATATGATAACTTATAATGCTACATAAGAGATCCTTGAAAGCAACACGTCTAAAGCATCATAAGTATCCATCTATGGAATGAGGATTGAACAGATTCTGACTAAGTGTATAGAGTGATCCAACTTGTGGGCGAAAGTAATGTTAGTTTGTTACATAGTTGTGTCTTACAGAGAGGTAAGATGCTGATGCAAGAAGATCGTGTGATAGCTTCTCAACTGTCTGTGGCAGAGGAAGTCCAAGTCCCGTCTCCAAGTTTCCCATCAGAAAACCTAAATTCATGCAAAAGAGTTGCAGGTTAATGAATAAAATTATTTTGTAGCAAGCACATGAACTTTGAGCCAACAATTCACCATAATTTGGAGCAACGAACATTAAAAAAGGTGGTATAAAGAAAGCAGACCTGTCATTGAGCTCAGCATGTGAGGAGGGCTGAGAGGAAGCGAGTCAGGAATGACCTGCAGTAAAGGTATTAACGGTTGAAGCTGGGACTTGCTGAAGGACGTAGCTGCACATGGATACCAGGTAGGAGCTAACCCAAGTGAGCAAAAGTATCAATTGAATAACTTCTGTCTTAGAGCTAAATTATTTAGCTTTTATATAAATGCTAAGCATTTTGCCTTAATCTAAGAGGAATTGGTGAAAATTCAATGGACCTAATACATTTAATACATGACTTTTCATATCTCAGCATGCCTATTTAGTACTTATTTATCCGGGAATCTATAAACTTTGAATCAAAATGACTTAATAGGAAGCAGCGTCTTACCTGGATTAGCCAAAATTAGAACAAGGTCAATATCAGGGTTAAGGGCAGCCACAGAAAGGGCAAGGCATGCTCCAAGAGATTCTCCAACAAGATATATAGGCCTATTTGGTGCAAGACGATGCTGTGACCGGACTGTTCTTTCAACCAGCTTAACTAGGTCTGGCACACGGAAATTAGTAAAACAACCAAATTACATATGAATTCATCTCTTTCATCCAACAAAATAGGAAAACAGAAACAAGGTGCACCATTTTATCTTCTCCACATGATTTTCACCACACTGTTACGAATACTATGAGGACCGGATGAAGCAAACATTTTGTGCAACACAAGATCAACAAAGCTAAATGCATTTAAAAAAAAAAAAAAGAAGGAAGAACCTGTGAATGTTGTTCGATCCTTGGCAGGGATATGCAAGCACCAGACATCGAAAATCCTTCACATATCAAGTAAAAAAAAAGCATATATGATATCAAATCAAGTAATTAAATTAGTTCTAGCAGGAGGAACTAACTTATTTAGTTCAGAAAATAAATAAATCAATTCCAAAATGCACTCAAACAAATTTTTGATAGGACGTACTTTCCAAGTTTCTGATGATGCCTTATGAGCCCAAGTCCAGTGCCATCAATTCCTGCACGATTCATTTCAAAGATTTTTAAGAAAAAAAAAATTTCGAAATAAAGTCGAATTATTTGAGCTCATTTTTTGAATAAAGGAAAAGATATAGCAGTAAAATTACAAGGTTGAGCAGTAATTAGACTCGTGCGATAATCATTGAGCTTTTATGTTAGCGAGCGATCGCAAATCAGAATCATTTTTTCGTAATTGAAAGCTCACATTTGCAATGATGGTGATGATGGCATCATTTGCAGAGATTTAAGAAAAGGTAAATGTCGGATAAAAGTGGAAAAGCAGAGGGATTTTTAATACCAGGCAAAAAGAGAAGCAGAGGAGAATCGTCCAAGCGGGACCCGCCGCCCAAAGGAGAGAACCAGCGAGGCGGTCCACCGTCGGAGCTGATGAAATCCTTGGCTTGCTCGAAGTAATCCTTCAAGCTCAGGCCTTGGTCTTCCGCATCGAACTTATGCTCCTCCTGACCAGCCTGCCTCTTAGTCTCTGAAGCTGACGTCGTCGTCGTCGTATGAGCTTCCTTCTCAGACGACCTGCCGCTTGCGATGTTCGCTGCTGTCAGAATTGTCGGAGTGTGGTCTGTTGACGCAGCGGCTAGCCTCCGCGACGAAATCGAGATCGGATTGAACTTTGATCTTCCGGATGAGGATGATGATGACGACGTCGGTTCCTGACGGATAACGGATGGCAGGCGGGCGGGGAAAAGACAAACTCCGGTGGAGGCCATGGAATAATAGAGGCAGCTGGTGGAACGGCCGAATCGGCCGATGGCTCCTGCTGACGGTATTTAGAGATTTGAACGCTTATTAGTGAAAGTTATTTTTCCATTTGAGGAATGAAGTTCAAGCATTGAAATTAAATAGATGGATTGCTGGCCTTATATTGTATTTATAAAATAATTGTTTTGTTGTTTTTGTGTTTTGTTTTTGTCTTGTTTGCTTGGATTGCTGGAACACTTAACTGTCAGCAGTTCGAGTGGCAAAGCAGAACACTGCTCTACTAAAGTGTTACTACTACGTAACTACAGTGGATGAGGAGGGCGAGGGACGGAGGAGCCGCGGGTGGTCCAAAATTCCGGAGAGGCGGCTGTAGAGTTGTCTACGGTGGCATTGTCCTCCTTTCTCGCTTCTTTGTCATTGCCGTTCGCAGTTTTGTCCAATTTGGGATAAAAAACGTGAGCACTTGGATGGCATGTCACTGCCTCATAATGTGTTCTTTTATTGAA
This sequence comes from Pyrus x bretschneideri, assembly GCF_019419815.1. NCBI lineage: Eukaryota > Viridiplantae > Streptophyta > Magnoliopsida > Rosales > Rosaceae > Pyrus > Pyrus x bretschneideri. Next base: position 293,404 of record NW_025999413.1, on the reverse strand, counting down.
TTATTGCATAGCTTAAATATGTAGGATCCATTTAGGTAAAGAATGATGCATTCAGCCGAACGTACAAAAGAATCTATTATTACTTATACATCTTCAGTGGATAATACGACATCATGTGCTTTAACATTTTTCATGTTACATTCTATTATTAGTTTGGAATAACGTTGTTCGGCGTCTAGGAAAATCTCTTTCAATATCTTCATCTTGTATGACAATTTTTTTATACAATGATACGAATAAAATGAGAATTTAATAAAATGAACTTTAACTAAAAATTTCTGATACTGTTCATTTTAACGAAAAATCATATCTTTACACTAAAAATAAGTTGAGGAAAATAGTTTGTAAATTCAGAAGGAGCAGTGGAACAATTTGTTGGACTGATTCAGCAATATAAATTAGAAAGTAGACGAAGGACTAGCGTCCATGAATTGACGAGGACCCGCGTTGATGGCTCGCTTGCTTGCCCCAAACAATACTCAAAATGAAATAACTTTCAACTTTGTCAGACTGAACTCCAATTCCTTCTTTGAGCAAAAATAAAAAATAAAAAAAATTCGAATTATTTTTCAAATAGTATGATATACATCTTAGATTTTTAGCCAATGTTGCCCATGTCCAAATTTTTTGCATTTTGTTTTTATTTTTTAGAGGTGTGATATCCACACACCATATTTTACTTCTCACATATTTTTTTAATTTTTGACCGTCGGATCGGATGAATTGAAAAAAATCAACAGACAAAAATTAATAAGGGATGTGTGAGAAGTAAAATAGGATGTATGAATAGCACATCCCATTTTCTATTATTTGTGTGGGTGGAATTGAATCGTTGGTCAAGGGACGTGTGTCACTCTCACCTGCATAAAAAATATTATGAAATTGTTTACTCACCCAAACAGCTTAATTAACTCCTTAAGCTAACACCAACTTAAACACAGGATCATCATTTTATATAATTCTTCTAGAAAGTCCATATACAGAATACAGTACAAGGAGTGATGATTAAACTACAATTCAACATGTGCCAATTAATCCTGGCCTTCATCTCTCTATTTTTTATTTGTGTACCTCAAAACTTGGGACTGTTTCTGTTTAGGTTAATATTTGAATATTGGGTTGCAAGTGTAAGAAAGCCAAGATATGCCAATTAGAAGAAGATTTGCCCGAAACCCAACACCAGATCCAGGGACAAATTGGCACCTTTCCATTAATGCATAGACCATGTGCCTATGATTTAAATGATAAGTGATAGAGACTAACTCACAATCAGCCAAAAAGCAATTTTCAGTGGCAATACAAGTAAAAAGTTGATGAATCATTACCCTTCAGATGCTTTCGGGTAAGAGCAAAGTCACTGCAATTGGGCTAATTTGCTTATAAAAGGAGGAAGAGGCCCCAGAGACAAGGTCACTCAACCAATCAAACAAACAAACATACAAACTCTGCTCTCAAGCCAGATTTGTATCCAAAAGCTGAAATCAACCCAGATTCAGTCCTTTTTAGCACAAGCTATCTTTTTCTCTAGTTTAAAAGCTCTGCTATCTCCCTCAGTGGCGTAGTATCGATTCCCTTGTGTAAACTTGTTTACCATCCACCTCTTTCTAGCATACAAACCCCTGTAATCACAAAGAGAAGTGCCTGCAAAAAGTTCAACCTTGACAAACAAGGTGAAATCTTGCCCGAAACTCTTTGTTTGTTCTCTAAATTTGTAGATCTATTACGTAATGCATTCTTCAATATGTATTCAAGTCATATTCACCTATTTTCCTACTTTAAGAGTCTCATTTGCATATGGATTTGGTTAGTTTAATGGATATGTTATTATTAAAATCAATCAAGAACCAAGCAAATGGCTAAATGGCTTAAAGGGAACCTAGACTCTCTTCATTCGAACATACAAGACTATGAACTAAAAGTCCTTGTTCACAAGGCAAGAAAAATAACTTAATGTGGACTTAACTCATCCATGCCAATCCTTTGATAACAAGAAGTTCGAGTAACTTGGGACGTAAGTAATCGACTTAAAACACACTTGTTCTACATCTGCTATACAGAGATAGCAGTGGCACGCCTAGCACTCAATTAGTTTTGATTGCGAGCCTCAAGGCCTACACCTAAGGCCTTACAAAGGCACATTTCATAACTAACTTTGTCCTCTTCTTGTAGCATATCGAAAAGTAAGAACCCGACTACACATTCAAAGTGCCAATCCCTTGGGAGTTGTGCTAAGGTGCCAAGGACCATTCCCCACGGAAATCTTTGCTCGAACAGTTTCCTCATAGAAAGAAAAAAAATGGAAACGTAGGACTGTTCACAAGATAGGACAGCTGGACGAGAAATTTTGTGTTATCACTAGAACACAGATGGTACACACGTGTTTTTATATAAGTGGTGGAAAAAAATTATTTTTTAAGTTATTAACTTTTTAACACACATATCTCATCATTTGTATATTGACACGTAGTGTGCCACTCTGTGTACCGATCACACCGAAAAATCTTTCCAGCTTGACCACCAACATCGATTGATCATGGCTGGTGTTATTCATAAATTTCTTTTTATTTATCGAAATTTTTTATTAATTTATGTTTTTATTTTCTTGAATTCATTCGATCCGAGAATTGAAAATTGAGAAGGATGTGTGAGAGGTAAAATATAATGTGTGAACAACACCACCCATTCACCATGTGCTAATTAAAAAAATTAACAAGATTGGCAATGTGTCATGTCTCTTCTCTTAACCAATAATGTATGCGCACAATGACTTTTTTGAAATGTTATTAGCATCTCCCTACAAGAAAAAGAAAAAAAAAAGAAAAAAAAAAGAAGAAAATAGGACCATTGGTATTTAAACTTTGGTGTAATCAAAACTTTGAATCTATGAGTTAAAAATTTCTGACTACAGATCTTTAAACTCCTTGACAAGGCATGGAGAAATGATTTTCTTACAAAACATTTTTTAAAATTTCATCTAAAATAAAAGGTTTTAAATGGAAACAAAGTTTAGAAGTTCTGACGAATTTGCTTTTGTGACCATTGCTCTCATTGTGACAAAATTAAAAACTGCTTAATAATTGTTTCATTTTCAATTAAAAAATTTAAAATAAAAACGAAATCCTTATGAAACGATTTGTTAATAGTGCCGGAATTTTAATATCGGAATTTCATAGATTCTTGTCACTCTCAGTCATGAGTCATGTGACTCGTCCCGATCTATGTTGTTTTCTTTTTCTTTCATGATTTGATTGATCAGGGGGGTTGGACTTTTCCTCTATTTTAATCAAGTAGACCACCCACATGACTAATTCCATTATATTCTAACGTTATATTTATGTTATGTTGTCTCTACCTCTCAATTTTCCAATTTTTTTCTCAAAATATAATACTAAATAAGGATGCACGCAAGATAGTCATGGCCCGCCATTGCCAAGCAACTGTTATGCCCGGTTCTCTGAGTGGACCGGTCCATCATAATCGTTAGGCCTTATTGGGCCTATGAGCTACACTCTCAAGTCTCTGTTGTGGTGGCTACTGGCTACTCCATATTCAATTATTCTTGGTGAGCTTGTACATTTCCCATTAAATTAACCAACCTACAACCAGTCCATCATAAATAAAACCCTTCCACTAGGTGGACCCAACGCTTGCAATCTCTTTCACACAAACCCAACCTGTATTTTGGTTCATCCGGCATCACGTTGGTTCCACTCGCAACAACGTAGCAACTGCATATTAGCCAATTAGGTGATCACGCAAAAATAATATGACTTTAGTTGGCTAATTTCTAAGAGGTATACGATATGTTTCTCTAATAGTTAGTCTTTAGTTTCGGTTGAGTCCTATGTTTGGGTCTCAGAATGAGTATCGTTTCGGATTCTCTTTGTGGAGATTTTGAAGATTTTCAAATCGTGTTCGTTCATCGTACATCGTATGGTCAGAAATCATTTTAAATACTTTTATTTTAAATTAAATATAAATTGTACTTTACGAAAAATGACCGTACAATATACAATGAACGGACACGATTTAAAGATCTTCTTGAAAATGAAGAATACTTGGTTTGCATGACAATTCATTATATTTTGTGGACATCGTATGTTATCACATCATTACATATCTTTTAAGATTGTGAGATTAACGTAATTGCCTAGTCTTAGAAAATAAAACCATATTGCTTTTGGTTTTGGGTTAAGTTATTTACTTTTTTGCCATTTTATTTGAGCGGTAGGTTTCATATCAAATCAATTTATTTTAATTTATTGCGTAATTTGCCACTAACTCAACCATGACTAATTTAATTTATCTTACCTAGTCTTAGAAAACGAAATCATATTTGCTTTTGGGTTAAGTTATTTGACATTTTTTGCATTTTATTTGAGCTGTAAGTTTCATATCAAATCAATTTATTTTATTTTATTACGTAATTTGCCCTTTGGCTAGAGAGTAGTGAAACACTTTAGAGCTCGTTTGGATGTGTTTTTGAAATGACTGAAAGCGCTTTTGATGAAAATGTTTTTTGAACTAATTATTAGTAAAAATGTAAGTCAATTCTGAAAAAGCACTTAAAGTGCTTTCTGAAAGAAGCACGTAAGCCCATATGGATCGCTTTATTGTTATTAATGATGTGACTTAGTTTGGTCTGAATGTCTTCCACCCCTCCCTCCGTCCACCCAAAAAAATGTCTTCCACCGCTCCCTCCGTTCACCCAAAAAAAGTAAGTACAGCGTGCTAGAAGAACTAAGATACAAAAGAGAAGTGCAAGTGTTTTTACGTGTCTCACTTGTTGAGTTTTGTAAAAGTCATTGACCCTCCACTAAAATCCAAAATCCGGATCCCTTTTTTCTCAGAATTTGCCTTTAAATTTGGACAAAGGACCCATTTATAAAGACATTTCCCTTGTCCGTCCTAGTTAGGTTGGACTCACTTCTTACCAATCTCTAAAACCCTCCGATCACAATTCACCACTGGATTTTCTCCACCTTGCTCTTTGCCAACCGCCCCTCGCAATCCCATTTTCTCCGGCTTTTTCCACATTTGATAAAAGACTCTCTTGCATTTTCTGCTGTATTTACGCTCCCCCTTTTCTGTTTCCGTGTTCTGCATCCGTTGGTGAAAGTCAAACAACCCACCATCGAATCGAAATGGCGTCAGAGAAGAGCTCCTCCGTGCTCCAAGTCACTTCTTCAGGCGGTCCACTGCGGATGATGACTCCGTTGACCGCTCAAGTTGCTCTCAGAATCACAGCCATTGTCTTCACACTCATCGCCATCTCCGTTACAGTCACCAACGGCCAATCCGTTGCCGTGTTCGGATTCAAGTTCGAAGCCCACTACTCCTACTCAACTGCCTTCAGGTAAACGCAGATCCAAAAAACAAATCAAAGATCCAATTTTTTACAACAGATATGATCATTTTTATTTATTTATTAACTTCCTTTTGGGTGTCTCTGTTGTCACAGGTTCTTGGTTGGTGCCAATGTTGTGGTGTGTACCTTCTCAGTGCTCTCATTGATCTTCGTATCCTTCTTAAGCCGTCCAGCATCTCAACACCTCAAAAACTACTTCTTTCTCTTCTTGCACGACACGGTTAGCAAATTGTCGTCCCTCGACTTTTTCTGCAGTTCCAATAACAGTTCCCGTTATAAATTGTAACGTTAATGAATTGTAATTTGTGTCGCAGGCGATGATGGTGCTAATGATATCCGGATGCGCAGCGGCGACCGCAATCGGGTACGTGGGGAAGTATGGAGAGAAGAAAATGACTTGGCAGCCAACGTGCGGTTACGTGAATGAGTTCTGCAACAAAATGACCATCTCTCTTGTGTTTTCTTACCTGGCTTTCTCTGCCTACTTGCTTCTCACTCTCATGGCTGCTCACAATCTCATGCCTCGCCCTACTGAATGAACTCGCCAATACACAATTTACAAGAGATGTATCCCATCCATCATCCGAAAACGACATCGAAAATCTCACAGTTTATCAATTTGCTATGTCTTGTTAATTAGCATTTGGGTCCTTTGCAAACTTGTGCTGCATGTACATATGATTTCTTAATGGTTTAGTTTACATATTACCCCTGTAGAAATTATGTTACTTAATCGTATTTATTTGTACTTACTGTCTCCTTGATGGTTGAGGAACTGGTGGCTTCTTTGGATTAGGAAATGTTGCACAAACTATTTGCCTATTTGTAGCTTTCTTGCCTTTCTTCTCCTAACAACGAGAAAAACTTACTTGCAACCGGAACGCGACAATAAGAATGCCCCATAATAACGTCCAGTTGTAGGTAAGTTCGTCCTGTTTCTTTTCAAGTTTGAAGGGAGGACATTTATTAGGGTCGTTGACAACTTAAGAAAATAAGAGGGGGCAGTATTTAATTCCATAGCCACCTAGATTGCAATTAGGTAATTTGTCATCAATTAGCTGTGTAACAAAAAAGGACATGCCATTTAATTCAACAAGATTGTCACTAATTGATGACCCCTTTGTATTTGCTCGCCTGACTTGCGTGGACCATCATATATCAGTGATGAATGATGATCGTATATAAAACATATACATTGTGATATGTATTAAGCTTGTTTAAGTCACTAATAACATGATTAGTACTGGACTTAAAGTATCACTCTGGAGTCTATGTCTCGTCGTTGCTGTCTTTTGGGTGCGCTTTCAAGGTCTGGCCTTCAGCTTCCCACTTTTCGGAATCCCAGGCCGGGTCAATCTCGGGTAGCTGATAGTCATCAGGTCTTAATGACAGTTGAAATTCTGGCAGGTCAGGCAATGTTTGTAGAACCCTGCATCCGTAGTTAAAAGGTTAATTAGATGTTTTGGGGACTGAGATAATAGAGGAAGATACAGAAAATAATGGCTCCTTACTTTTCTTGTTCTAAAAGGTAGCCATACATCTGAGATTTCCTTGTTGCAACTTCAGGAATTTTCTGATGCAAATGCCTCATAGCTCCCCAGAGTGGAGGAGCCCTGAATTTAGAAACAAAGAAAATAAATAAATCAAGAATATCAAGGCAATTAAAGCTTATGAAAAAGGAACAAGAATAGTCAATAATATCCACCTGGTAACTGGAGCTGCAAGGCAAAAGGTTAAGCAAGCCTTCTTGCTCTCCGATAGAAGTTCTTCCGCCGCAAGAAAACAACATACAGCACTAACGTGGCAGGACGGTTCATTGCCCTTGTCAAGGATCAGACCGTGATAGTAATACGATGCAGCCTGCACAGACATTTACATATGATATACATAGATATTGATTGTATATATGCAGAAAGGGGAACAATTTCGTATCAATATCGATTTAAAACCTTTGACTCAAGAAATTTCCAATTGATGAACCAGATATGCTTCTTCTCACACCCGTTATTCATGTCACATCCTGACAAGCAGTTATAGGCCTGATCTCGAAAAACAGAACAAACACAGTTTATAGAAACTTAGCATATAATTGCAGACGTCTAAGTAAATCCGAAAGAAGCATAAGCTGCAGGTTTGAATTGAACTAATGAATGATTACAGCATAAATACAAACCTGACTAAAATAGGTCAACTGTTCACATGCCAGTCTCCTTTTAACTGATAGTGCGGCCTTCTGATATTCAACAGCTAAGCCAAGCTGGATTTCTGTTCCCTGCATTTTTAATCAAGATCAGTAAATCTGTAAACTTACCTCTCAGTCTTAATAACAGCAATTACTGTCTTAGTTAACTTAAGACTAATCTAATTCATGTTTCTCCACTCCAAATCAATATCTATACTCAATGGATGTCAATGTCAACATAAGAAAATCGATTCCACTTATCAAGGAAGTACCTGGCCTAGAGTTTGATAAGAAATGGCCTCCAATACACCATCCTGCAAAATTTTGGGCAAATTTTTCCTGTGTTCGTGACATAAATATGTTTTAGTTTTAAGTAATTGGCACCAACTGTCTAAATCCCAAATCTAATGTTATGTTACTTTCAACTCAACATACTTGATTTCAGGTGGTATGCGAACCAGGACATCCCGGACACAGAATTCCAAGTAGTCAGATGCCTTGAGCAATAAGTCGACAGCATCTCTCTTGGAATCTGGAAGAAAAGAACATACTTAAGGTTAGCCATCAGGTGAACATGTATAATAAAAGCATATGGACAAGAATACAAACCTGAAGAAACTGTCCTTATAGTCGAACCAGAATGGTTGAATGGGATCATCAAGGTGTCAGCCTCCGACAATGTAAGCATAGCCATCAGGTCCACAACAGATAGTACTTCAAACCAGGAGTTTGCCACACATGCTTCCTGCAACTCGTCACATTTGATCAAACTCGATTGCATGACAAATTATGACAAATACTCCAGGTTATCCCATATATACAAATTAATGACAAATACTCCAGGTTATCCCAGAGGTTTAATATAAAAAGAGAGTAGGGCATACCGGTGTCCTCTGCAACTAAGACAATCTGATTGCGAAGCGATGACTGTCTGTCAACAAGATCTTTTGGAATGAGGCCTCTAAGACGCTTTTGAACATCAGACTGAGCCGGGATTCGCGTAGACGGAACGAAGACCGCGACTTCAGGGACAGTCAACTTCTTCTTTCCTCCAATAGCATAAACACAAGAGCCGCACCCCATTTTGTTTTATGAGCGTACATATTGGTTTCAAACATAAGAATAAGAACATCCTACACAACAAACCAGCCGTCCACTTATGGAATTTCAATTTTTTCACAAAAACTGTCAAAAGGATTTTGGAAAATTTTCCAAAATTTATTAATTATAAGCCAATATTCGAGTCATTCTCGTCTTCCCAAATGTTTCCAAAAAGTGATATTAGGACATTCTAAAGATTTTAGACACCTACAAATCTTTTTGGGGGCCACGCTATTTGACACATCCTGACCAAAATCAAGGCGTGCTGACTATCACGTCTTGATTTCGGTCGGGGTGTGCCACTATTAGTTTAGTTTACCTTTTCAATTATCAACTTAAAAAATCAATAAAAATAATTTCGAGACTTAATAAATGGTAGGATCACATCCAAAGGTCTTGCAGCATCAAAATTTGAGACTTCAAAAATAAAAAAGATTCATTATAAGTCAAAATTCGAGTCATTCTCAGACACCACGTATTTCTTAATATTAGTTTAGGACTTTACGAAGATTTTCGACACATTAAAAAGTATTTTTGAGGGCCCCACTATTAGGTTATATTATTATTTTTTATTTTCCAACTTTGAAAACCAATATAAAAAATAGTTCATGACCTAATAAATGGTAGGATCACAAGGTCTTGCAACATTTTCCTTAGCTCCCATGCAAAATATTTCCTAAAACTAAAAATTTCAAAATTTTCACAAAAACTATGAGTTATAATCCACGTTTTCAAAGCTATTTTGATCCTAGCCACGCCAATTTGTGAGACATGCAAGATTGCATATAGTCGGTCATAAGTAAGAACTTTTCGTTTTACAAGTATACTATCTCATTCTCGTCAAACTAATTTTGTTCTTTCATATTCAACAATGCGCATATTTGAAAGAAAACAATTTAGTTGGATTGAATAAGGGTTTTTTTTAGAGTCAAACCCTCACATATCTCGAACTAAAAGAAAATTAAAGACCACAAATAAATAGAAGTATGAGGAGAAAAAATTAGTGTTGGAAATCATTTTTTTAAAACCATAAGTTGATGTGATTGAGCTAGAGTTAACGGAACTGGGTCCTTTCTGGAGGTAGATTGTCTGCCTTCCAAATTTGGGTGCTCTTTTCATTTCCTTCTATTTTGTGCGGTCATAGTTAAGTCACGTCAATATTTTATATTGATTTTTTTTTTATAGAGATAATAAGACAAAAAACAATTGGAATATAAAATGTTGACGTGGCTTAACCGTAACCGCACAAATAGGAGGGGATGGGAAGGGCACCTAAACAGGAGGGCAGACAATTTGCCTCCATCCTCTCCTGAGCTCAAGATGGGGATCCTTGTAAGTAGCCCATCCGGACCATTCAAACTTGATCCAACAACTGCAATTATTATAACTTTTAGAGTGGCCCCCTATTCGGAGCCGTTTGATCAAAATTCAACAGCCCGGATGGACTGCTCAGGAGGATCCCCATCCTGAGCTCATGAAAGGATCCAGTTCCAGAGTTAACAGGGTAGGATCTTATCCGGATCCTCTTTGTGAGGATTCTGGATATTACTTCATCGTGTCCGTTCATCTGTCATCCTACGGCTAGAAATTATTTTGATTTTTTTATTTAAAATTAAACACAAACAGTACCTGATGAAAACTGACCACACAATGAAGAGATCCTCGAATCCTCACAAATAGGATTCGGAGAGGATCCTCATTCAGAGTCAACAATGAAAAAAGAAAGGGTAGAGTAGAGATGTGGTTATGATTTTCGTGGGGAGGCATTTGACCTTGCAAGATTAGGTGGTTTATGTAGGGCATCTCCATTCTCAAATTCTCAATTAATGGGTTGACACTTGACCAATGCCACTGGTAAAGTCCGGAATCATGTTCCCCTAGAGATCACGGCTGAGTGAAGGTGACTTGAGGGATCGATAGACGAAAAAGGAATAGAAAGGGATATCTATTATCTAGAGAGGAGTAGTAGTACTAGTAGTAGTGTTCCATATTACTTGTAGGTAAAGGAGAAGGATTTCATGTTAGATTTTGTTCTTGTTTCCTTTATATGTGAGGTCATAATCTTCTCTTCTATCTTTATTCAAATTTCAACGTATGTTTAAAGGTGGTCATGAAAAATACCGAGGCCTGAATGATGAGAGCAATTAATCTATTTCCGCATTAGATTCTATACTAATTTAAAAATAATAAAATCAGCTAGTAACCAACACTCTAACAACTCAAGGAATGCGTAAGCGCACCAACATCGGTACCATCCCAAAAAAAAAACTAGTTATTGATGAGGGCCTTTAAAATCGCTTATAATTAAAAGCTCATATCAACCTAGTAATCTGCCGATGTGTGAGTCTCAACTCACGCTAGCACAACTTGGTGTATTGCAATCAAATTACAATTAGGTATACAAAATATACAGTCAAATAGTTCACTAAATAAAGAGAGGCAAGTGTTTCCAGTTGCAGAGCAAATCTTGGCTCTGGATGCATCCATGGTCCAGTCCACTGAGGCATATAAGTCCTTCAAAGCAGCTAAAAGGGTCGGTTATAAATAACATATTGAGCATATTTTTTGACCAATTTTAACGTGCAAGTTGCATACAATGCATATATGGTCATTTAATTATAAGTCTCTTGCTTAATTTTGTGGAAATTTTGTCTGAACAACTATTTCATTCAGCTAATGAACAAGGAAAGTTGGATATGAATATAAAAATACATAGAAATAATATTGGAGCCTGCAGGAGGAGGAGGAGGTCCCATATTCCCATTCATTCAACTAGTTGAGGAGGATAGAATATATTCCAATATATATGGTGGTATGGGCAGCCAAAGCTATATCCCATATGAAATGAAATGAGAAAATTAACTAATTAATTAATATATTGTAAAATAATAAAGGAACCTAGAAATTGATAATGATATACTGGTGATGATCTAATTTTTGACAATGATCAGAATCTTATCTCTCTATATGCATGGTTAATATTATTCGTCTCAATCGACAGCGATGAGTACTCAGTAGTGCTGCATGGCAATATGGCAATGGCATGCATACAAGCTAGCTTATAAATAGGGAGTCCAAGGCGTTGGATTAGAGCATGCATGGGATAACTGGATTAGATAGAGAGATATCACATCAAAAGAGGAAAGGAAATATTGAAGGGAGTGTATAACATGAAGAGAAGAGCGTTGTTTGGTAGCCAAGGATGACTTGCCTGCTGCCTCTCCTAATTCGAATCCAATCCAATCCAAGAGGAGTCCTACGTTGTTGGGTTTCCCAGCAACAGGCACCAAGCAGGTCTCCTTTGGCTAACTTGACAGCCTCTTCTTCTCATGCTATACCCTTCTTTCTTCTTATTCTGCTTCAGCATTGTGCATTGTACGTAACAGATCGCAAGGTCGACGTTGATGGGATATCGAATTTGATGTACTAGCTATGCGCAGGAAGCTGGAGGCCTTACATGAAGAAAAGAGCATTGTTTGGTAGCCAAGGATGACTTGCCTGCCTCCAATTTCATGAAAGAATATATGGCATTATTTAGTTGTCTGTCTAAAATATATATTCATGTTTGGATTCCAGGCAGTCTCCTTGGCTAATCTCACAGGCTGTTTTCTTTCATGCTAGGCCCTCCTCTTCTTCTCTTCCCTCCAAGTCCAAATCACTTCATACTGCTACAAGCCCCTCATCAGTTAGCTTCGATCTTCTCCCTCATATCAACATTTGCGCGCGCACGCACACACACACACATTACATGCATATTGTTGAGAGTATAAATCTCACATTAAAGAAATTAGAGAAGATGAGCGCTCCTTTTACTTAAAATAACTAGTATCTATACCATACGTACGATAGAGCATAGTTGTCAATCTTGTTAGTTATTTCATTCTATGTCAAAGAAGATAATTACTATTTTCAAATCACAACAAAAATAATATGATGAAGAAAAATGGTAAATCCTCAAATTCCGATCATATATCTAGTTAGGAAATGGGAAGTGTTATTGGCACTCCAAAAATTTCATTCTACACTTCTCACAAGTGTATTTTTCCTTCTAAATATAAAAAGTTTGGAGTGTAGAATAAGAATTTTGGAATGCAAATAACAATTCCCTAGGAAATTTCTAGCAAAGTTTAACAAGACAACTAATTTTTAATATACATGCGGCATATAAGAAGAACAACTTACATAGAATAAGTTTACTATCACGTGATGTTTTGATCTAACAATACATTGTTATATGAAGAAAAAAAAATTACATTTGACAATGCATTATTAGACAATAAACGTCACATAATGTGAAACGATCAATGTAAGTCTTTTTCACATACAAAGGGAGTATCGAGAAATAAACGTGGGCACTCATGTGGATAGGTGAAGAAACAATGCAAACTTATTGGATGTCGATGATGGCGGGTCCAGATTCTCTCCGGACCTCTTCAATTTGGATCCTCCAGACTCTTTAATTCTTTGCATTCTCCGATAGGTGTTGGCTCCAATTGCCGACCCATACCTTTGTCTTCGGGCCTTTGGTTTCTCACAACTGGAACCAAGTCCTTCTAGATACAGAGAGAAGAGAGTCCGGGAGAGAGAGAGTGAGAAGAGGAAAAAGATGAACACGAAAAAGCAAAAGAAATAAAAAAATTTATGATCGTTCGATATTTGGTTGAATATTTGGTTGAAGGACAAGATTGAAGGATTCGGAGGATCCGGATGGAAGTATACTTTAATTGAAATAATAATATAAAAATGAAACAGTAAATTTGTTGATGACTTTTGCTCATGCATTTACTGATTGTTTTGTAATTTTCACAATTCTGGTCGTTTGATGTTTTTGGTTGAATGGACAAGAATGAAGGGTCCGGAAGATCTGGATGGAAGAGATCCGAAGAGAGTGCCAACCAATACAAGGCTTTTGTTGAAATAGTCTTTTGCTCATGCGTTTACTTATGTCTTGTAATTTTCACCATGCACCAGAGCTATATCCTTCTTTTTTCCGGTCAAGAAAAAAGCTACGTCTTTACAGAATGCAAACCTTACCCAAGCATATTAGAGTGAAGTGTTACATCACATGTCATTATAAAAATAGTGATATATGTGTGTTAAAATTAATAACTTAAAAAATACAATTTCTTATCATTTATATAAAAACACGTAATGTACAATTCTTGTTCAACTTTCTCCAAAACGTACGACTTTATTCGAGATAGTGAGAAATACGATAGGTCAAAAATTAAAACAAAATCAAGAAAGCTAACAAAATATACAGTATAACAGTCCAATTAGATCTAATTACGAAACAGACCCTAGGGGTTTTCCCTTTGACCGGAAGTGTGTGAATCAATTTAACATTTTCCCGAGTTGAGGATCCCAAGCATTTGCGAACGGGTCCAAAGCAAACAACACCTCACCTCACCTCAGCGACTCAATCACGACTCACCACCACCTCCATCCCAAATCCAAATGGCGATTCCGATCACCAACGCCCTCCTCTCGACGGCGGTAGCTCTCTTTCTGTTCACGTCGGCGCTCGCGAGCTCCGACGTGCCCTTCATCGTCACCCACAAGAAGGCCTCCCTCAACCGGCTCAAGTCCGGCGCCGAGCGCGTCCTTGTCTCCATCGACATCTACAACCAAGGATCTTCGTAGGTTCTTCTTAATCCCTCCATTTCCGTTCTCAATTTTCGTTGTATTTGCTTCTTTATTTACTGATCCAGCTTAAAGTTCAGTAATTTTACATGCTTTCTGTTAGATCCGCTCGATCTCTTGCGTGTATGCTGTTTTTGCTAATGTTAATCTATTCTTATCTCCATGTGGAGTTTATCTAGCTTACCTGTCGGTTGAAATGGATTGTCTGTATTAGAGTATTGCGGTTTAATTGTACATTGTTTGTTGTTTATTGGATTGTTTTTGTTGAATCCCGTTTCTGTTTGGTTTCTGTGAAATTTCGAGCAAATTAGACGAATGGGGCTTTCAATCTTGGAATTTTACTTGTTCCCGTATTGGGTAGAAAGTCAAAATCAGAATTGTTTCGGCAACTGATCCCGAACTGATGGTCTATATGCCGCTGTAGACATTAATGTTATTTATTCTGTATGGTTGATCTGATAACATAAGCATTCAAAATAATATTAAGCTGCAAGTATTGTTGGAATCTCAGCGTCACAGTATTAGCTGTGTTTGTATTGTTGTACTTGTTGCATAGGAAATGACTCTGTTACCGGAACTAATTGAAGCATGCTGAAAATGTTTGGGGAAGGTGAGGCGAGAAATTGTTGAAGGAATTGGTCTTTTTGTGGAGGGATAGAATGAAAGTTACATGCATGTTTGAGTCGGAGTATATACAAATACAAGTGTTACGAATTGTGAAAGCATATCAGTTTTTAATGTTACCTTGTAGTTTCCTTTCAGCATAAAATAGCTTGGTAATATAAAATGCCTTAAGCTAAATCTTGTATAAGGCTACATTAGCTTTAGTGGTTTAATTCTGCACATTTCTGCAGGCTTTTGTATTTGTATGGGAATCCACTCTTTCATTTTTTCGACTATCCACCTGTCTATGACTCTATTGATTGTGTATTAAGTTAACTGAGATTTATTTTTGTATTTTTTTTTATTTTTATATATTAGTAACGAAAGTTTGTAATGTTTCCCTTGCAGCACGGCTTATGATGTAAGCTTGAGTGATGAGACCTGGCCTCGGGATATCTTCGATGTTGTTAGTGGTAACACTTCCAAGTCATGGGAAAGGCTTGATGCGTAAGTTCCAACTTTTTCTAGTAACATTTTCTGCTTTCCATGGCTTTCTCACCGATTGGTTCTTAGTTATTGATTGCATAAATGGGATTTGCAGAGGTGGCATTATATCTCACTCTTTTGAATTGGAGGGCAAAGAAAAATTACTTTTTAACGGTGCACCAGCTCTTATTACATTCCGCATTCCCACAAAGGCTGCTTTACAGGTTGGATGTCTGCAGCCGGTTCCTTTGCTACTCATTTTTGCTGTATAATTGTATACCTTCTGACTTTTTTCTGTTTCTTATAGGAGTCTTATTCAACTCCAATATTTCCTTTAGATGTTCTTGCAGACAGGCCTCCTGAGAAGAAGTTTGAGTGGGTAAGTTTCTTCATTAGATAAGGGTTATATAATGCAATCTGATTTTGGACAAATTTTACGGTGTTAACTGAGGTGGTGTTTTATGTTTTCATGAAATTCTCTCTGTTGGCGGCCAAAATTTTCAGGTTAAGGTATGAAACACTCTTTTTTATGCCGTTGAATCTTTGTACTCAGAAACTTGCTAAATCATTTGTTAACTTATATTTGCTGAATGGAAGAAGGAGTTTTAACATTCCTCTGTTTCGCCCCTTACAGTTTGACCTTTTCTTGTATGCAGAGGCTTCTGGCAAAGTATGGGTCTCTGATCTCTGTGGTGTCCATTGTGGTTCTATTTGTGTACCTGGTTGCCACTCCATCCAAATCCGGTGCGGCAAAAGGGAGCAAGAAGAAGCGTTAATCAGTGCTTGATGCTAATGCATGCATCTATGGTGTTGCGAGTTGGTATTTTCCTGAGTTAATGGCACATGTTAGTTTCCAAAGCTTCCTAAAAGGGAGTAGTTTAACAAGATAGTGTAAGATCAACAAACTAATACATACAGCGGGTGTAACCCGAAGGAGGTCTTTGGTAGCGCTTCGGAATCAGTAATTGCTAGTCAATTTTGGATTGAATGTTATATTTTGCATTTGAGATTTGAAAATTTGATCCTATTTAAGCTTTAAAAGGAATCAAGATGCAATATTTATTTTCATTTGTCAAGGCATTTATATTGTTAAAAGACTTTTGGTTTCTCTTAATTAATGATAAGTCATGCTACGAGACTAGATTTCAAGTTAAAATATTTGTCTAATACATATTAGATGCGATAAAGGAACTTTTATTGTTTTGAGTACATCAATATTTTTACATTAAGAGGAGGGAGAGTTCGGTTAAATCACATAATGGGCTGCCTAATTTGGTATCGAATTCACCATTCACGAAATGTGGTAGAGGAACTTAGAGAGCAGACATGCATCATGTGTAGTCTTGTGGGGGATAATAGATTGTGTGACTTTGCACATATGATAAGGTTTTATTAAATAACTGGGAAAATTGGAAACGGAAAGAAACAATCAAAATTGGAAACGGAAAGAAACAATCTCGGTCGATCCGAGTTATAACGAAAAAATGCAACTCGCACGCGCTGGATGAGAGAAATAAATATTGTAGAAGAAAAGCAAGACGATACAATTTCACGAGCAAAGCAGAGCAGCAGTAAAATATTAACAAGACTAGTAGCTCTCCTAATAGTCAGCCTTGTCAGGCTTCTGGTATGCAATGTCATTGTCTGCAGCAACGATTGGTTTGACGGCAACTCCAGATGCCACAAATGTTGACATACTTTGGGTCAAATGCCTCGACGCCTTTTCGTAATTAATAAAACCCATAAACCAGAAATCATGGCCGTCGATCGTCACAATCTGGATGTACTTCTCCGTTGGATTTTCCCTCATCACCACTGGATTGATGGTTGCAATATTTCCCAATGGTACCATTATTTTGTAGTAGCTCCAGGTGACCTGGCCGGAGGGGGCGGTGAAGGATAAAGGGCGGTCGCTGCAGAAAGCTGTATGGATATTAGAGAGGTAAAGAGTTCCGGCAACTGGTCCTGTGGATGTGGACAGGTAACAGGCAAATGACTTGTACAGCTTCTCGTTGGGATAAGTCGCAAATGTCTGCTTGTACAGAGCCTCAAATCCTCCTCCTGTTATTGCTTTCGCCGTCACGTTCATCTTCGCCCACGCTGCTCCAGACACCGATGTCCCCGTTTTCACTGACAAGAGATCATCAATCAATCAAATTAGTTTACATGTTAGTTAATGTGTATCAATTTAATCGGTCTTGGGCGTCCATAAGATAAAAAAGACGTCTGCACTGAAAATTTATGTGCTTCTGGAATGGCTAAAAGTGTTTCTACAATCAAAAGTTTCTGACTGTGTTTGTTAGAAACACTTGAAGTGCCTAGATAAGCACCTGTCAAGTAATTTTTCATAAGGCACTTCTAGCTAAAAGACAGTTAAGGGCAGAAGCGCTTTCTCAAGGAGCAGGTACAAACAGCCGTTTGACATATACTTACTAGGTTTATTAAAAGTAAAGTGTATATATAGACATATAAGAGATGAGACATATATATACATATATATATATATATATATATATATAGATACATACGGTTGTGCCAGATGTTGTTGGCCATGGACTCGGCCTTGTTGCTCCAGGAGTTGAAGACGTGGAGCATGGATTCCAATGGACTGGTGTTGTTGGACTTGTCAAGGGGTTTGTACTGGAGGTAGGGATTCTGGGCTTGCTCGGTTCCGGCAGCACCCCACAGAGCTGCTTTTTTGTTGTCCGGATGGCATGTTGGGACGGCAGGGTGCCCCATGACGTGAGTCCCCCACTGCGCTGATTTTTCTTCCTCACTTGGAGTTGGTGGGATTGACGGAGGAGATGCGCCGCTTGACGACGACGGAACATCTTGATCAGGAGTAGTGTGTTTTAGCTCTTCGGTTTTCCCATTCTGAGGGGAGGATACGCTAGGAGGTGTTTCGAAATGGGTTTGCGGCGACGAGGACGGTGGCATCGGCGCAGGTGTTTGATGAAAAGGGTTAATATCTTCAGGCGGAGGAGTTGGGAGGAAAGGGTTTATGTCTTGGTGAGAGGGAGGAGAAATGGAGGGGTATAGAGGAGGTTGGGATGCTTGGTTGTTGGGGTGGTTCATTTTTGTTGGGACCTTGGAAGGTAATGGAAAACAAACGAAGCTAACGTGATGTGTGTTTTCTGGTGTGAGAGTTTGTTGGATTAAATGGGATTGGATGTGGTTTGCAGAAAATGGCAATGGTTTTGAGTGTTTGGGAGACCTTATTTATACACAAAGGAGAAGTTGAGAGGATAGGAACGTCATTAAAAAAGAAAGAAAAAGTGGTTGAAACTTAAAACGGAAGCAACGGAGCTACATCAGATCTGCCTTTGAAGACCTTCCAGATATACAAGGCAGATGTGTATATATGATTAATTATCAAGTTTTAGAGGGAGTTTCGTGACTGCGGGGCATGTGAAAGCGACAAGGTTGGCTTGTGTGAATCCAAATACACGGTTTAGTAATGAGCATTACTCGGATGAGGATAGATTTTTCAGTGTGATAGGCACACGGGGTGGTATACCACATGTCACTATACAAATAGTGGGATATAAGTGTTAAAAAGTTAATAACTTATAAAAATAAAATTTCCTACTACTTACATAAAAACACGTGATGTACCACTCATGTTGACGGGGACTCATGAGGAGGAGGAGGTCGCTTAACCGTGTTATATTCCATTTAACCTAATAAATTATAAGCTAACGAGTATTGCCTGCCGGCCTTTCCTTAAGCTTCCAGATAAGACTAGAATTTGCACCCGCGCGTTGCTGCGGGATTGAAAATTATATGAAAAATTATGCACCTGCAATCTTTATAAACAATGTTCGAGTCAAAAACTGAGTTACAAATGCAAATGCAATTTATACACAACCTCATCATGAATGAAACAAATTTAAACATCTAAAGAGAATTCTATTCCTTCAAAGCAGAAAGGGGAAAATAATTGTTTCCTTAACTATTGAGGGAATACCTGCCAAATAAAGCTTACTACATTCTTAGACTTTTCATGTGCTACATGCAACGAACGTAAAGCTTGGATACCAGACTTGCTCCCAGTTTGAGTTGTATCCAAAGAAGGGATAACTGACATTATTTTGCAATAAATTGCAGAAAGTGCCTTGTACAGCTCTCCATGCTGCAGAAGAAAACAAAGACAGTAGTCAACTAATGATGTACGATGATAAAACCATAAGGCAAATCAAAAGGTGACAGTGATAATAAAAAAAAAAAAATGCATGACAACTTCAAAATTGAGTTTTGGAGAGAGAGAGAGAAAGAGCAGAGAGAGGTTGTAAGCAAAGACCAAATATATAAGACTTTTCATTTACATGCATCCCAAATTAGGGTTCCAAAATCACAATAATTCTGGAAATTCAGGTTCCAACATTCCAGAAATAATTAAACAAAAAGAAAAAATTAAGAGAAGAGAGGGAGGAATAATGCATACCAAGGAAGAGAAAAAGCTGGAATGGATCGAGATGTTTGAGGACTGAAGTGAATTGGTATCTGGGTCTGTTTTGTTTTTTCTTGAAGTTATAGTAATTTGTATGCACCATCCATTTGTATTTATAGTAATTACCTGCACAAATCTCAATCACCTTACAATCTATCACTACACACATATAGTTCATACAAAATTGCAGGAATAAATTAAACTAACAAATTAAAAGAAAGGGACAAATAATGCATACCAAGGAAAAGAAAAAGCTGGAACCGACCCTGCCATGGTATATAGGCATCTCAATTTTCAATACCAATTACCCTTCTCAAATCTAAACATCTCTCTCTAGTCCTCCCTCCCATACCAAAGTCCTCTCACCACCGCATCACATAGTAACACAAAATCGAGTTATTCATGATTACTCAAATCCCAAGTTGGGTGAGTGACTATAAATTCTCAAGGCATCTAGTGACCAAGAGAATGACGCTCGGTCTTACCTTCAAAAATAGCCATGTTAGGTTATTGTAAAAATTATGATCCACTTTTATCATATTTATTAAACTCTAAATAAAAGATTATGAACCATTGTGTTATTTACATGTACCAACATGCAGGAAAAACATAGGGTTTCATATTCCAAGAGAAAAATAAGTTAAGGAAAAACCTCAACACCTAACCTTATTATAATGGTGGCTGCTGAGTACAGCATCTGATCGTCTCAAGGACCTCTTTGAAACCGCCGTGGAAACATGTGATTGGGAATCTAGATGACAGCCTAGAACAACATTGTATTTCAAAGCCTGATATTCATAAAAACCTGTGTCAGCTTTAAAAAATCTAACTATTTTCTGAATCACAGCTACAATTCTTTAAAATCATTTTCCTGGAAACAAAGATCATTCAAATGTCACTATTATTAAACCTATTAGCAGGAACAAAGATTCTTAAACTTCCTATCTCCATATATGAATTTAAGGAGGAGAGAAAAACAGAGTTATGCAAGTATAGAGGTGCAGTTCAGTTGATTTTAAGTTGTCAATGGGAGAAAATACCTGGAGTTGAAGATAAACTTGGTGAAAGTAAAAATCTTCAAGCTGCAAACAAATTGATCCTGGTTTTTGTCACAGAATGTCCTTTCATCAGAGAAAATTATAGCAAAACTTTTAAAACTAAACAAAATTGTGTGAAATGATTAGGAAAGCAGAATTTTTCCGGACTATGCAGAGAAATAAAATTTAAATTAAAAAAAAAAATGTGAGTTCAAATAGAACTATATAGAGGTACACTGAGCAGAAAATCTTATTTAATGATAGTCTTTTAATTTATCATAGGTTTTTTTGTTACCAAAATTTAACAATTCAAATTAAATTCACCAAAAAAGCATACATGTTTTTTCGTTAACTTGTACATACATTTGTGAATAATTAAAGAAAAACTGCAGTTTAAAAATCTCACTTCTTCAACAGAATTTTGTAGGTGGATATAAGTATTTTGATTTTGTAGAAGCAAGTTGGATAACGTGTAAACATACATAGATTACAATGCTGAGAAAATAAGTCTTTATCTTTTATAGTAATAAACTATAATTTTAAGAAATTTAATTACCATTTCATTCGAGAGTAAAGTTTGAACGCCTTGAAATTTGTGGAAGCTCAAAACCTGCAATATGAATAGTGACAAAAAGGGCTCAATTGTTAAGAGGAACTCAACATTGGACCTCTAGCAATCACATAACTTTGCACAAAACACTCAGGTAACTTTACCAGGATTACACAAAAGAGACAAAAACAGAAGAATAATTCCATACCTCTGAATCTCATATGGGAGACCAGTAGATTCAAATGAATTGAATGGTGGAGGCACATTAGCACCCTAGCAAAAGATGTAAATCAGATCACTCTGAGCAGATAAAAAATTGATATTAGACATCCAGAGAACAGATCATCATTCAGGACAAAGTTGAGTTTGAAGTTCTTTGAACACCATTCAGAACAAATTCCCATGTTACCTTCATTTAGGACAATAAATTTACAAAATTAAAGTTGGGTTTTTCATATTCTCTATTGGGTATCGAAAGTCGTGGGGAAAGATTGGAAACAACCAAACCAACATCCAATTTAGTACACACCTAAGAAAAACAGAAGCAAGAAACAAAACAATGAAAGATCATAAAAGGTTCAACAATACTAAACAAAATTACAGTTGGATTTAAAGATGCATACTCAAGCAGCTCCTTAGTGCTTTCAAATATGGCCAGGTCTTCTTCCTTGAGATTCAAGGATACTTCTATGCCATCTCCATCTCGTGTATCCATTAACACAATCAGATTCTTGAACTCCGTACCTGAAGTCACCCATGGTGGCTTTCCCCATCCAAAATCAGGTTCATAGAAAGGAAACCTGCATCAACTGCTGCAGCTATAAGTTTCTACATCACTCCTTACCATGAGATTCCAATAATCCTTGAAAAATTCCCATACATCGTCCCCACCAATACCAATACCATATTTTATTTTAAATTCCCTTAAATATTCTAACACATTGATATGTACAAATTTTCACAGAATTAATGTAAAAATTACCTTTTTTTGGAGACCACAACCTCAAAAACCGCTACTTAAGCCAGAAATTTAATCACAAAAAATTCTGCAAAACCTAAAAAAATTTATTAAACTGACATAAAACCAAACCCAGAAATATAAGGGTACAATTCTACAAACCCACCAATTTAATGAAGAATTCTCCAAAACCCAGAACCCTCTGCCAAATGAAATGGTCAAAGCATGGAAAGTAGACTCGAGAAATCCAATCGTTAAAAGCTATCAGAGGAAAGGTTGAAATATAGCTATAAAAACAGGTCCAACCAAGTAAAGTAATCCACTTGGTTATTAAACGTAAAATTCTACAAAATCACTAAAAACTTGTTAAAATTCAATTATATTAAATCACAAATTTGAAGCTGATTTTGACATGCAATAGGTCTAAAAGGTACCTGAGGTGATAAGGTATGGTTTGACATCTTCTTCTTTCTTCACCTCTTTCTAAGTTGCTCTTTGCATAAACTACAGTAATTAAAAAAATAACCCAATTACGTTGTATTAATCTGTAAATACAATTAAAGGTCCACCAGAAAATTATATAACTCAAAATTAAACAACACCAAGATGAATTTAAGCAAAACCTAGATCAGATTCTAAAAGGGTTTATCAAAAATAATAATTTAATCAGAAATTAACACTCACAATAAATAAAAAACCAAAATTTTATCGTTTCTTTTCATCTTTTAAGTTCCTGAGAGTGCTGGAAAGCTCTCGCTTTGCCATATTAGCTTTCTGGGCTTCTACTCTGGAATCTAAGTGAGAACTGAAGGCCCTGCGAGAGCAGAAGAGAAAGCAACCTCTAGCAACAGAGAAAGCAGTGAAGGTTTTTTAGCAAGAAAGTGCGGTTGGTAACTTGTGAGACAAAGATCGCACGGTGGAAGAGGGAGAGAAGGTAGCCTTGGAGAGCGAAAGGAATCGAGGTTCAAGAGCGACAGAAGCAGGGAATTGTGAGAGAGAAAAGTCGAACGGAGGGAAAAGTAGAGAAGAAAGGTCGAGAAGTAGTCGATGTGGAGCGATGATCGACGCGTGGACAAACGGCATAATGGAGAAGAAACAGAGGGCATTTATGCCATTGAAAATGACAGAAGCTGAAGAGTGATCGACAGGTGGAGATGGAAGGCAAAGTCGTCTTTTTACTGTTAAAAAAAGGAAAAAATGGGCAGATAACAAATGAATTGGAGGGCAATTTCGTCCGCTTACTGTTAATGAACAGTAATTTCATCTTGTTGAGTATTAGTATATACACACACATGTATGTATATTTCTCTGCCACTTTGCATTTATTATCCCTTTTTCGAGGAATGGGCCTTCATTGCTACCACCAGACAATGGCAATGGCAATGGCATCCCCCTTTTCCTCTTGCCTCTTTCTCGAATGGAAAAAAAACAGTGAGAGAGAAATAAAATAATAACATGCATAAAAAAAGAAAATGCACTTTCAGAGAGAGAGCTGCAACAGTGGGTGAGGGAGTTCTTGAGAAAAATAATTATATATATATAATAAACAAAACAGTCATCAATTGTTTTACCCCATGGATAAACACATTGGTTTTTGGACAAAAAAATGATAAACAAATAGACTGCAGGACAAAACAAATTATAGTTGTCAGGAGTTAAATCCAGCCACATAGTTTGTGGCGCCAAAAAGGAAAAAAAATTATAAAAATATTGTTTGGGTTTTTAAAAGCAAAGAACCGCGGATGATGGAGAACGGCACCAGAAAGCGGAAAGAACAAAATGGCCAACTCACTGCACAATTCTAGAAAAGGACAAAAAATTGCTCAGCAGGCGAGGGACTAAACCGGGTGGGCACTGTTAATGAACAGTGCCAATCCGTGAGCTTTAGTATATATAGAAAGCAAAAGGGGCAAAGTTGAAATAAAAGAAGAATGGGCGAGGACAAAATGGGAAATCCACTGGTCATCCACAGTGACCAACCCTTACGGGTTTTAGTATATATGATATTCCAAGTGAGATAGCATGTCCAATCCATGTACTGCAATGCAACTCTCCACGGCCACATGTTCCACGTGGATACTCAAAATAGGCAAAACTAAAGGAAAGTTAAAAGAAAATTCATATTGTTTTGAATGCTGCTTCCCTCGCTGACTTGAGTTGAAATTAAGGGATAAAAGACATGCATGAGATTTTCGCTTTTTTCCACTACAACAATTGATTCCGGCGGTGTTTCTTCTTGGTCGTAAAAGCACAATTTCGAGTTCATAAAACACTTGCACCGAAAACGCTATCAGGCAAGGTATGAATATAGTAAGACAACTGAATATTGGGCTTTTTTACGTTGGGCTTTTGAGGTTTATAGCTTTATCTTTCCAAAGAAAGCCCAAGAAGAATGAGAAAGGGTTTTAAATGAAACTTTAGCGAAAAACTACAGGTACTGTTTACTTTAACGAAAAACCATATTTTTACACTAAAAAATTAATCAAAGTACTATTTATTTTACCTTTTATTTTGTCCTTATTATTAAAACTTAAAATTTTTAAATTTTTTTCATTAATTTTTCCTTTAAGTTTAACTCATCCATCTAGTTAGCCTCGCATCGTATGGTTGAAATGACAGGACCCAGCAACCAGCCCACTGAAACGGGTCGAATACGATTAGAAACAGTCTGGCAATATCGACAATCTGGGACCCGCGGTTACTATATAGGGCTACTCGATTTCTTAATTAATTCTCACCTACATATTTTGATCAGGCTAACAATCCGACCACCCGACCACCACAGACCGCGGGAACAGAGAGCCATCGGAGAAGATGAGTTACCAGAAAGCTCCTCAAGAACCCTACCCTCCACCAGGTATAACCAAAACAAACTCGCTTCCTTTACAGAATTTCAAATCTTTTCAATTCAATTGTTCAGTTACTTTTTACTAATCGATCATATTATTTTGGTATTGAAGGATATCAGTATCCGCCTCCTGGGTACCCATCAGCTCCACCACCACCGCCACCGTACGAAGGGTACCCTCCTCCGCCGCCTCCACCGTACGAAGGCTATCCACCACCACCACCACCACCTGGGTATCCTCACGGATATGGTCCGCCTCCGCCCCCGCGTGGTCCGCCGTACGAGGGGTACCAAGGGTATTTCAATCAGGGGTACCCTCCGCCACCTCCTCCTCCTCCGCAGCAATACCAGCACTATCACTGTGAGCATAACAATTACCAAGGCCAAGATGGTTGTATGCCTTTCTTACGAGGCTGGTATGTAATCTTCCCTCTCTGCCTTCTACTCTTTACCCGCAATCTCAGATTCTCTTCCTTTGATTCTTGCATACACAATTGGAACTTGATTAGTTAATCAACAAAAAAAATTGAAACTTGATCAAAAGTTTATCTTATTTATTGCATTAAATAAGCTTAATTTTTCTGTGCATGAATGAAGGTTTTTGCTTTTGAATTTTGATTGGAGAATGTCCAAATAGTTTAGTTAGTAGATTCTCTCTAGCCTCAAAGGATTGAATCCTCCAGCTTTCCTATAACCATATGTGTCACTCTGTCTTTTGGCTTGGGTTGGTAAGTTGGTATCTGTGGAAAGTAAATCCTTTTTTTCCCGGTTATATTGTTTTACATCACCTATATCAAACTAGTTGTTGTCCTACTCCAAATCTTATGCACGAGAGATTCTCTCTTGTCACCAATTCACCGTGTGGCAAGCGTTTATGGACTGGTGGTTCACCTTTTGAACAAGTGGTAAACGTTTATTTGATGGGTGATTTGATTATTATAGTGCATTGGTTGTAAGAAAGTTTTTCACCTTGTGCACAGCTGAGATTCTTCTGAGAAGACAGGAATACGACATATTGCTTTGCCATTTTGTCTTCATATAATAATGCTTGGGCATTCCTCCAGGTTATATGCTCTTCAAATGAATAATGGCGCAGTGTTCAGTTCTGTAGTTTTGCAAAGTTTTAATCTTGGACCGTCAAATCACGAACATGTACCTGACTCTCCTAGAAGAAGCCTATTGCTACGCTAGGGTTGAACAAAAATTTTTAACTTGTGTCCAGGCCTTAGTTACTCCCTAGATGCCCTCTCTTGTAACTTTTTAGGGTCATCCAAATTCTGAGGTGATTTGAACAATAGCTAAAATATTGACTATTGAGTGAGAAATTTCAAGCCAAATACATTTCAAGCTTGCCCCGTTAACGAACAGGATTTATTTGTTTAATCTCGAATATGTTTTGATCCAACTTTTAGTTTGCTAAATCATGCTTATACTATCAAGTGGAAGCTTCAATTTGTTATTACGCTCATTATTTCTTTCAAATGATAAGGGAGGGAACTAATTGGTTGTTTCTTTTGCTTGTGCAGTTTGGCTGCGCTATGCTGCTGTTGTTTGCTGGAGGAGTGCTGCTTCTTTTGATGATATTGAAAATGGATTGTTTCTCAAGCCACTTCCATAAATTTGAGCGTCGTAGTGTATTCTTTGTTAGACTCGAGAGGGCTTTTGGAATGATTTATGGTATATTCTTGTTTCGTGCAATGTTCTACCCTAAAACTTGTTAATTGCAGCAGTAAAGACTACAGATTTGAAGTGTGGATTTATGAATCTCTGCCTACTTATTTACTCTCTTTTCTATGTTTTTTAGAAGTTTATGAATCATCCACCTACCTGGATACTGGATAGGAACACGGTTGTCAACGTTTGAATTCGTCTATTTTCTAGCTCTTCCTCTCAGGTGGTAGACATGCTCATTCTATCTCATCTGGTTGCCAAAACAAGTACCCGACTCAATCGCCTCCAACGCCACGAGGATATGATAGCGGGACAACGATAGTTGTAAAAGATTAACAAGACAATTGGAATACTGGTTCGAATCTATTTATAACAGCATAGTTTACAATGGCCAATCTCTCTGAATTTAAACAACTTATGACTAATCATCGTCTAAAATCCACTTCTCAACCAGCCTAACCAAAAGTACAAACTAGTTAAACAAGAGAAAAAAAAATTACAACCTAGAAAATGCACCTACAGAGTCCACACAAACTCCGGTGTATCTCTTCTCTTCCCTACTAGTGTGCGATAGAGGTACATCTTGTCCACTCGTTGCTCATCATCAAGGTCCATCTGATCATTCTCATTTATGATCTCCACATTCAGCCTTGGCATCTTCTTTGCTAGTGCCCTGCAGCCTCCCAGAGTAACTTCGCAGGACGACATCCAAAGGGATCGCATTGCTTCATACTTTCCCACGTCCCTTAGAAGTGCCTTGTTTCCGAAGGGGCAGTCCCAGATCTCAAGCTTCCGGAGCTTCTTGCATCCATTCAACACATAAAGCATACCTTTGTCACTGTCCCCGGCAAATGCAATGGAAAGCATCTCAAGCTGCTCAGCATACATTCCAATGTACAGAAAAACCTGGTCGGTCAAACGGCCAGAGAGCGACAACCGCCTAATTTTCTTGCATGCCTGAACAATTGCCCCAAAACCTTCATCCAGAGGCTGCATAGTGTCAGCGTCAGGTTTAGTGGGGTCAAGGATGCACAACCTGAAACGTATAAAGTTTGGGCAGTTCTTGGCCACGGTTATGAGAGCAGCATTAGTCATTTGCTGGCAGAAGTAGAGCAACGAATGAAGCTTTGGGCAACCAGCAGATATGGCAACAAGGCCTTCTTCTGTTACAGAAGCATGCCCAACTGCAAATGGATCAGAAGGAAAAACTCTCAATTCCTGCAATTCTTTACAAGATGAGGCGACAACTCCTAGTCCTTTGTCTCCAATACAATCCAGAATCTGCATAAATACAGGAAAGATTAATAACCAACCCTTTTCTTTTTTGGTTAAGAAGCTGTGATACGAATCATTTTTCTGTAGCAAAGGCAAACAAAGCATACCCATAATCGCTGAAGTTTGACACATTGGCGAATTAGCTCTATCAACTCACTGCCATGCACCCCTGGAGCATAGCTGAGGTTCAAAGATGTCAGGTTTTCCAATATTGGGTAAATAGAGGGCAGACATCGAGGACCAACCTCCAAAAAACCCGACAAGCTCTTAATTGATTTACATTTTAGAATAGTTGCCTTGAGTTTGTTGTAGGTATCAGAATCAGAATCCAGAACATAAGACCCAGTTCCCAAATCCACTAGTTGAGGCACTCGCGCCAATACTTTCTGAAGAGTGTCAGGAGGCACTGCACGGTTTAACCTTAATACTTTGAGGTTTGGAGATCTCGCCACTAGTCTCTCCAGAGCCGCTAGATTAATTTCACCTTTGAGGCAAGCAAAATTCAGGGAAACTAATGAGGTACTGCTCTCGGGAAAGCAGCTTAGCCAATGGCCTCTATGATCATCAATATCATTTTCCTGCAGATCCAGCTCCTTAAGAAACCTACGCAGAAGACACGTTGGAGGAAGTTACAAACAGATAAATGACAGGCAAAACTCAAACTATTCATGAAACACAACTTAAGCTAATCAGCATATAGACTCTAGCAACATTTCACACTGCTCGATATAATTGTTTTTCCATTCACAACATAGAAACATGGTTAAAATTCGAAAACAAAACGGATGAAAGAAGAAGCAACAATGATATTCGTTGCAACCATTTACATCCAAGCAAATAATACAAGTTCTGGTGAAAAACAGAAACCCGAGATGTCCCATTAACCATTTACGGTATGAATTATGCAAAAGATGTACAGAGTAATAATTTTGAATCATGGGGAGCAGTTGCCTATATTCAAAAATGTAAAAGAGAACAAAATTGGATGGCCCAGATTGGCTAAAAAACCAAAAGACAAGGTCACAATATGAAACAAAAATTGAAGATAACAACGCTTGCATCAACTTTTTCGAATAAAATCCAAGGGCTTCTTAGCTGACATTCTTTTTCACCTCTTGATTAGTCATAAAATTACAAAACAGAAACTCCATTTGGGCATGTAAAACAAACAAGCAAGAACAACAAAACACAAAACAAAATCCAGATTAAGCAAAAAATAAGCGAAATTAACACTCTTATACGTTATCAACAAAAAGAAGTATATAATGTCACCTGCAATTGGCAGCAACAGCAGCAAGGCCGTCCGTGGTAAACCCTTCACAGCTAACAAGCACCAAAGACTTGAAATTGGGGAATGACCTGGAAAGCAGCTCGAGACTTTCGTCGGACACGACCATCCTCTTGAGGCGGAGCTCCTCCAGGCCAACCCGGCCATCTGCGAGAGCTTCAATCCACGGTTGCAGAAAGCCGCCCCACTCATGAGGGACCAAATTGAAGTCGGCGAAGTGGGGCTTTCCCTTCAAAGTCAGAGACTTGAGCCCCGGAAACCTCCCGATCACTCTCTCCGGACTGATCGCATAGCAATTCCCGATGAAAACTCTCTCCCTACTGAACCTCTCGATTCTGAACCACGATTTGCACACCAACGACACCGCGTTTCGGTCCTTCTGCGAGGTCACCGACTCGAATATGTGCTCTACTACCTCGTCCGGAAAGTAATTCATCCTTCTTTCCTTACCATTCGACCCCACACTTTCCCGGGAAAATGTCAAGGGAAAATCCAACAAAAAGAAATCAACTTTTCCCAGAAAACGAACTGAAAAACCCAACAAGTAACTACCCTCACCTCACATATCTCTCTCACTCTCCGTGTGCAAGGTCTGTGTCCTGGATTTCAATCTGTGACAAAGTTCGACACACAAATCCGAGTCCTTTGAAAGAGAATCTGAGAAAACTACACGAATGAGACCAGATCAGCAGATCTAAATACATTCAAAGATCTAGGTTTTTATTCATTGAAAATCTTGTTTGACATCACCCCTTTCACCTGAGCTTAGATCTGCAGTGAAAGAGGAAGAAAAGAAAAAAAAAAAAAAAACAAAGGGAGACGAAAATAAAGGAAAATATTTTTTGTTTTGATTCTAACGAGTGATCATCTGGAAATCAAAAAGTGATGATTACAGGCCTGAAACAAAAAACAGACATAAATATTTACTGTAGATCTCCCAGAATCTACAACGAGTTCCTGAAATAGAAATTATTAACAACATGGAAAATCTTACGATTCTAAAAACGAGAGAGAGAGAGAGAGAGAAAAAGAGAGCGAGCCTCAACACCAAAGGCTCAACCTTCAACCTCAACCCGTGTTAAAAGTGAAAGCCTTTAACTCACAGAGAACCAACCCCTCTCCCGCCAACCACAGCCATCCCCGATTTATTATTTGGCCAACCCTGGTTACTTCGCATCCGACGGTCCTACATGACTTAATGGAGAACACGAAGCAAATCTAAACCGTCCAATGAGCGATCAGGCATGTGTCCTTATCACTGCTTCGGAAGAGGCCCTCCCTCCCTCTCTCTCCCTCTCTCTCCTCTGCCAAAGTCATTACTAAAGAGATGAGTGATGGATTGTCAAGGAAAGGAGAAATCATATTCCTTTGAGACGTCAAATTACCAAAATGCTATAAAGTCTAAAAGATTGCTCGCTCACTTCATTTGTACTGTCGCGAGTATGCAACACTCGCTCTCTCCGGCCACGACATCCCATGTGAGGGGCAGCGTTTTATCCTTGTCTCACTCGTGCGGGAGCGAGTATTGCACTTACTAACTCTCCCGCGTAGGATACAATTTCCTCACCCATCAAAACTTTATCTTAGTGCGTCAGAAATTTTTGGACTCAGTTTTCCCCCCCCCTCTCCACTGGTTTCTCGAAAACCAAAAAAAAAAAAAAAAATCTAGTTTTATTTATAGGTTAGCTTTTTACTTTAGTATAGTGCTAGCAGCACACTTAATTTTTACTTTATATACATTTTTATTTATTTATAATCGTCAAATCAGATAAATGAAAAATAATTTAACATTAAATTAATAAGAAGGTATGAAAAATAGAAGTAGAACTATCCTTACTTTATCTTTGTCCTTTGTGTGCGAGGGTCTACGTGATTGTGAATTACGTATTATTAAGCTATAATATCTTTTTTTTTTAGTGCATAAAAGTTATAGTTATATGTGACCGTAAGAATTAAATAGTAAACTATTTTGATATTTTAAATTAATCACGTACTATCATATTTAGATTGGTTTAAAATATCGTTATAGTATTTGCACATAAGCCCTTCTATATGATCAATAATTTTAATACTTGCTGATTGTTTTAATGATTAAGAAATGAAATTCAGAAGTAAATGAAAGATAAAAGAAGGGGGAACATTTTCTTGACAAAATCTAAGGGATTGCTTGAAATGGTAGATATATGGATAAGTTTGTGGCGATACTCTCTGTGCCTCTAGCCCCCCATTTCGCAATTGCAATTGCAATTGCATATTTACATTGCGCAATGATGATCTGATTCAGTGAGTTATGGTGCACTGTACGAGTTTTAGTACTCCCACGTAACTGGTTGCATCACTTGCTTACTGGTGTCTGGGAACGTACGCGGTACACATAGTTGGCGTGGATAGATTCATCATGCATCATTCATTCATTCATGGAAGAAGATGAGCACCTTGTTAGTTGTTTCAATGCCATCAATTATGGACGGTCAGGAATCAATCAACGACTCGCCCACACACACATGCGTCAATCTTGTAGGAGTGTGATATTGTACATTATTTTTACTTGTCACGCATTTTTATAATATTCAATAGTTGAATTAAATGAATCGAAGAGGATGAATAGTCAACAAAATTTTCATTTTCCAATATGCTTTCGTGTCACAATATATTAATTATTCTTTTGGATAATTCAATTATAATGAAATTAAAAATCAATTAAGAATTGAAATTTACAGAAAAACTTGCAAAAGATATTCACATCGCATTACCTGGATAGTGCTCACAAAAATATAAAACCATCGTACAATTGTACTTTGATTTTACTCGATTTCACACCATGCTAGTTTTAGTCAGTGTGAGACATACAATTTTAACGAAATTTTCCTAATCGTCATCTCTCTACATATGTTTAGTTGCTAAATTTGATTAGTGAAACAAAAAAGTATCTGATCCCGAGTGATATACAGAAACAAGGCCCCCAATAATAAGGCAAAGTTACTTTGATTGCCTTAAGGGCGCAAATGCCCTTTCTGTTTTTAGTCAAACCTGCATGTTGACTTGTTCTCGAAATAAAATTTAATCAAATTAGACGCAATTACGATGATAACCTTCTCACATTTCAATTTATATGAAAGGAAGTTTTCCTATCTTCCAAAAATGTAATGCTTAAGGACGACAAAACTTTAAAATAAATAAAAGTCTTTTTTTTTATTGATTTTTTAATATTTTTTTCTTGACAAAAAGTATTGTTGTATCGATATTCTAAACTTGTATAAGAATTTTCAACTTAAGTGATTAAGAACATTTTCTTTATGCACTCAATATTTTGTTTTAGACTCCTGACTCCTCAAGCATTGTCATATGACAAAAGTTTTGCAATAACACTCATGCTAATGAAGTATTAAGATGATTTTAGCGAGCACCAAACAATTTATTATTTGTAAATACCATGAGCTTGTTTGTTATTTAATGTCTTTGGAGAGATTTTTCAGCGTACACGGATTACAGGACGAAACACCACATGTTATACAATTGGAGGGATATTTAAGAAAAAAAACTTTGTTATAATAATATGTGATGTTTCGCTTCTATTCCAAAAACCTTGAAAAGTCTCTTATGTCCTTGGCACTAGGGCAGTATTAGTAATTAATAGTAGCATAGGTATAGGTCTATAGGGAGAGAATTATGGAAGCTAGGTCGTATGGTATAGTGGTATATAAATAGTGGACGGTGGGATAAATGTTGCGTGACATGTACTTTTTAGAAATCTCCAATGATTGTTTGAATTATTTATGTATGTTATGTATGCACTGTGAACAGTGGCAGTCAAATGTTGACGCCAAGTGGTGATGTGCTACTGTGTGTTAGTGCTTTGATTTCCCAATTTTATCTGCTTGCCGTTAAACTTTTCCAAAGTGAGATAGAAAGAAAGTAAGAGAGCCCCGGAGCAAAGATGATTAGGAATTTGGAGCTTCGATATGGCCATGTGGTGGTGGGCACCATATACCCCCACCCTTTTGTCACTTGTTAATTGTTACCCTTTGCTTTTGGCATTGGCGACTTCTTGCCCGCCACGTATATCTAGTTTATTGGCCAATATCCTAAGACGGGTCCTAATTTTTGAAAAAAATTGAAAACACGATATGGTACATCATATGTTATAATACAAGTTATTGGTGTTCTCGATCCACTAAAAGATCTCTCTTAGTTTCTTTACTTATGAAATGACTTATTACACATAAACAGCATAAAGATTTTCACCCCCATTTTCTTCAAAGGGGTGTGTTATCCACACACCTCATTTTTATTCTCAATTTATGTTTGTTGATCTTCTTCAAATACTTCTTAAAACGAACCAGGATTTGCTCTGTATATTTTTCTTAGTTAAAATACCATGCAGCCTTGCATAATATAAGACTTAGATAAACATGCAGAAGATCCTGATCCTCTCAAAAGAAAAAAGAAAAAAAAATAATGAAAATGGTCTGAAAACTTTGAGTTTTAACGATAAGAACAAAATAAAGGGTAAAGTGAATAGTACCATAATTGATTTTTTAGTGCAAAAATGTAATTTTTCGTTATTAAAAAAAAAACGAAGAAGTGAGAAGAAGTTCACCTTCCCTACTAAATGGTAAATATACACACGACACGAACAAGGTCTGAAGACTTGGGCGCCTGCATGACTTTTATTGCCAAAGCCGCCGAGGAAGCAAAGATCACTTTAACTTGGTTAAGAGTGGAAAAATTAAAATGAAAAGTCCTTGTTTTGGTTATATAATTATTGAGAGTAGTTTCTAGGCTGGCAATATTTGTCTGGCATAAGCCTACTACTGTACTTACTACTGCCAACTAATACGTAATACAACCATGAATTTTGTTTAATGCAATCATCCAATCACAGTATCGGAATTTGCATTCGAAAGCCGGGAGTGGTTAGGCCAAGAGGGGCA
Organism: Pyrus x bretschneideri; assembly: GCF_019419815.1. Lineage (NCBI taxonomy): Eukaryota > Viridiplantae > Streptophyta > Magnoliopsida > Rosales > Rosaceae > Pyrus > Pyrus x bretschneideri. Next base: position 259,010 of record NW_025999413.1, on the reverse strand, counting down.
TAATTAAATATAATTGTAGCCCCACTCCCATATAATTACAAGGACTTGGGGCTTACATAATTCAACAAGCTGAATGCCACCAAAGTCATATATATATGATTTTTAACACATGTCATCATCATTTCTTCCATCTTCCTCTCTATATATCTTGCTGCCTCAATTATTGACTAGTATTGCACCCATGTGATGGGAGGTTCATCAAGTTTACACAACTACCTAATTCAAAGTTTCAAATCACACTTATTTACTGTTATTCAGGTAATTAGTTCTAGTTACGAGAGTGTGTGTTGGGGATGATTGTATCTTGTGATCACCAAACAACACACACGAAACGTCAAACCCTTATATTTTGGTCCCACCCTTTGGTGCCCTATACCATACGGCATACGTGCCTCTGGACAGACGTAAGAATTTATCAGGTGTCTATGTACTGTGCTCTATAGTTGTACAAAATTTGGTATCCGAGAAAGGAAATGGGAACAAAAAGATTGAGGGTAGAGGGCTAGAGAGAGTAGAGGGCATGCGATATCATAACGCATGAAATTGAAGGTGCACCGTGGTCTGCCGCTACTGCGTTTTCGAACCTTTGGTGAAAGTAGGCTGAAAGCGACTGAGACGAGAGAGGCAAGGCAAATATATTACGTATAATTGTCATAAATTATAAAACTTGGTCCCAAGACTCCCAACTCCAAGTCCAAGCAAGTGATATGGTAGCTAGAAGTCTGTCCCCACACTCGTGGCTTGATAGTAAGTAATCCAAACTTAGCAAACCACGACAGTACGAATGGGTGGTCATGGTCGTCCTCGTTGTCGTGGTCGTGGTCTCCCGGACAAAACTACATGGTATCTGTATAAACAAGAGTGAGAGAGAGAGAAACCGGGAAATTAAAGGACCACATAACTTTTGTTACTGTTAGCTAATAGCTAGCTAGGTTGATGTTAATGATGACGATGACGTCATCTTCCCTTTCCCTTTTGGAAGACGAAGGAAGAAGAACAATTAGAATTGACAAACCTAGGAAAACCTCGGTAGGGCAAGGGCAAGGGCTAAGGCTATGGGAGGCATGCAATGCAATGCAATGCCAAGGGAAGGGAATGCGATGCATGTGATCTTTGTGGTGGTGGTGTTGAATATGGGGATTCAGACTTGCTTTTAGCTTTTATAAACAAGCAACACACTACATGGTGCGTAGCACTAGTACAAGTTCCCTGTTGGGTGTTTTTTTGCACCGTGAAAACACACGGCCATGACCCATTCCATGTAAGTCATTTTATTAGGCTCGATTGATAGAGTGAAATGGTTATGCCTTTTCAGTTATCGGTCCACCAGAGTGAAACGATCTCCACTTATGGGCCAACGCCCAAGGGGGGGGGGGGGGTAAGGATGCTTCCAACTTCCAAGATTGAACATGCCAAAGGCTTTTAAAATCTCAAAACAAAATGGGGAGTGCAAAAGAAGACGAAAATGGGAATAAGGAAATCATTTCAGTTCGATATCATAGACCAAAAGAAAAGTGGAAAAGAAAGAAAAAGAAACAAGAAACAAGAAAAGACCAACTGCATAGATAGACAAAGGGGGGCAGCATAGACCATATAATTTGCACCTCTCAACTCCACAAAATACGTGCATAACAACCAGTAAAATCTACGACATAGTCATCTCCGGTTACCCATATGTTGTGTCAGCCAAGGCAAGAGGAGAAGAAATAGAGCAACATTTATACGACCAACACAGAACGGAAAACATGCATTAAGGCACCACATATTGGGGACAATAGAACTTGATCCTCGATTCCTCATATAGTCAAACAACAATGGGTAGCAAACAATGGAGAAACATAATCCTTGACCTCTAGTATGATTTGGGGGTTGGAAAACTAAAAAAGCAATCACCAGCCTTGCAGATAAGTACTAAAATTTTCACATGCAAAGAAGATTAGGTATAGCCAATGCTTATATTTACCGACACTGAAGTCTTCCAGATCCAGACTGACCACATAGGCAACGCAAATCATAATCCACAGACAATATAAAGAGACTAAGATTCGGCCAAATTAAGTAGATTTAAACGAAACAAAATGCTATAGGTGAGGATCACATCAAAATCATTCCTCCATTCTCCATTGGACCATTCCAAGTAATGGTATTTCCATGCGATTGGAAAAAGGAGCAATCAATAATAATAGACGGATACCCTATGACAGATTATCCACTTGTATGACGATAACTTCAGAACTACAATGTGATTTGGCCTGTACCACATCACAGAATCCCACATAGCATCATACCTAGTGACCTAGCTCAGAACTGTAACTTTGGCATAGGCAAGTGATGTTCTTCAAAAGGCTAATTGATAAATCACTTCCTTAACTAGAGCTAAGGGTTACTGAATCTTCTCCCCTTTTTCTCCTTGAAGTGACCTCGTATTTTTAGCCAAGGCAAACTCTTCAGGAAGACAGTCCAGCTTTAAACCTTAACGATGCCTGTGCAAATAGTAAGACTAACCACCTGGAAATCCCCATAGGGGGTCAGGGACTTGAGGGAGATGGTACTAAAACTACAGAAAGGGGGATACATTTATGCTTAGCCTAGTCAACCTGAAGAACATTCCCTTTCCCAAAATAAGTGACGAGGTCTTTGTTTCAAAAGTTCGGCATGTTTGCGCTCTCAAAACTTTTGTCTTCCTAACAAAAAGTTTGTGATCAAGTTTTCCCACATGATTTCTAAAATTACAGCTTGTAGCCACTACTCTGCCATGTTACAAAAAAGCATAGACATATGCACACAAACTTCAAAACTGAACTTGAAGAAGGATAATACCGACGGAATGATAGAATCCAATAAGGACTAAATACTTAGATTGAATTACATAAAGTATTCACAGCCTTAGCTGCAATGTTTTCGCATAGAGCAACTAATTAGCATAACCTCATCGAATCACTTGCTACTAATACTATTTTGCAAAACATAATGTCAATTTTTGCCTGCTAATTTTGGTGGTTTTACTGACCTTCCTCCTCAAATCAATCATCGCTGTCATCACTGTCATCTTCTTCTTCGTTTCCAATGTCATTAGCAATGTAAACCCCTGGCTGCACCTGCCGTCTTCGAGTCCTCGAAGGAAGAATGTTATCCAAATCGACCTCCGCAAGAGGATCATCCGACAAATCACTGTCTCCGTCTTCGAATTCGCTTCCGCCGTCGCTCGAATCATCGTCGCTGTCGTCGTCATCTTCTTCTACCAGTTTCCCTTTGCCCTTGTCATCTCTCATAATGCCCTTCCCCTTGGGATTCACCTCCGCCTTCCCGTTAGACTTTTCACAGTCGTTTTCTGCTTCGTAATCTTGCTCCTCGTCTTCGTCTTCGAGGTCAGCACTGGCTTCAAACTTACAGATTTTCTCTTCGCCAGCGGAGGAATTGTTGTGGAAATTTTCTGGGTTTTGAGTTTGAGGTTCGGCAGCCAACGGACTGTGATCGGGAACTTCAAGCTTCTGGGTTTTGTTGGGGCAGTCGGGCTGGTCGCCGCAGCTGATATCGGGTTTGCGCTTCGCGGGAAATGTGAGTTCGCCTTGGTCCTTGGTCTCAGCCATGGGTGATTGAGCTTTAGTGAGAGGTTAACAAGGAGAGAGATTGGAGCTCTTGGTATTGGGTGGTAAGTTTAGGGTTTTGAAACGCCACAAAGAGTAGTCGAGGGGATGCCAATTCGTACGAGAGGTCTGCCGCCTGCCGCATCGAGAATTTTCCCTCGGTTTCAATCTTACTTTTTTAGGGCTTTCTTTGTTAGAAAATTGCGCCATATTTATATTTATTTAAGTTACTTAGTATTTTTCTAAAATACATAAGGAATTTTTCGATATTGTCTAAAAATAAGTGCACGAATAATATTATTGAAAAATTTAAACCACATCAATTATAATATCCATAATCACTCGTTGTGCTCATACTCTGTTAACTTATATGCACAAATATATCGTTAGATGTCATTGTTCCATGTAACATCAAATTGGCTTCCATATGAGCTAAAAATGAACTCACCGACCATTATGAAAGAAAAACAAAGATTAAATCACCAACAGAACACTTCCAGACTTCCTACTGCAGTATGAACCTTTTCAGCTCCTACTGCCATAAACAACTGGACTCCTTGCACTGACATATTCAGTTGGACTAAACAAGTCCTTGTGATCCAACGGAGCACTTCCACGCAGTACAAGAGATGAAATTGGATGAAGAGATCATGAATTTGTCTCACTTATTCTATGCGTCTCAATTTCCAATTCTTCATCAGTGAGTCTACTAACTGTTTCAGCAAAGGTTATTCAATTATAAATATAGTTTACAATCATAGTCAAACTACTGCTATATAAAAGCTACAAGGAAATCATAAAATAACATCAATTGAATTGTTGTCCAGCAATTCATCATCATCATCTTCTCAACTGATGAATGCTTTTCTTGTCCTCAAGTATAACCAGTTGCCTATGTATTGCTTATTTATTCAACATAATGCAATATACAAACCAAAATGAATTACATGGGCATCACACACAAGGAGAAAGTATTACCAATCACTGAAGCAATTGAGTGCATCACCTGACCTAACTCAAAGGTGCTTTTATTATAACCTTTGCAGGTTGCAGCAGTCCCCCAATATGATTCCCATATACTTCTTTGAGGCATTTAACCAAACAACTTGGAGGCCAAATATGCATAGTACCCACAAAAGTGGAAAGCGGAACTAAAAATGCAAAAAGTCACAAAACAAAGATAAATTGTGATTCTTGTTTCAATCAACAACCACAAGTTCATTTTCGAAACATACAACGCACGAAAAAAAAATTATTCAAAGTTTGGAAGAATTGAAAATAAATTTTTCAAGGTTTGGGTGAAAAATCATTCATGAGACATCTCAGAGAATCAAATCAACTAGAGTAGGAATGGCGTTGTCCTGAGCAGAGAGATCAAAAGCCAAATTGTGTCGGACACTTTCTTCTGCTCGACATGAGAATTGGTGAAAAAGGCAGTAGCTTGACATATAGATGGAATCACCTGTTCATATCATCTGTCGTGAAATGAAATCAGAGGGGTTAGGATTGGATTTTAGATGGCATTTGGTATTTATACCACCTCTTTCAAATTCATCAAAATCCTTCACCTAATAAAATCCTACTAAATATTTGAGATTTTGACTACACTTATACTTGTGTGGATTTTTTTTTTTAAATCATAATTGACTATCTCTGAATTTGGATGGATTTTCAAAATCCTATTAAATCATAATTTGACTACACCATAATTTCAGAATATTTTAAAATCTTAATCAACTACACCTAAATTTCAAACTTTATTAAGCATCTCCAAATGAGATGTCAAAATGTCCAAATCAGAAATAATGGTAACAAAATACAGCATTAATGTTTTCCAACCGAGAAGCTAAATCTGATGTGGCATGACATGGATTGACATCTCTCCTCCTTGCTGCCAAATTTGATAGCACCTTGCTTTTTATTGGTTTAAACCATTACCGTTTTGTTTCTTTGCATTCCCAATGCAAAGAAAATACATATGAATTATTTTTTTGTTTAAAATTTAACATATCAGTTGGAAATCAAAAGTTAAAAAAAATACTAAAATGCCAAATAAATCTGCAAATTTAAATTTTAGATTTAAAATTTAATATCTCATTTGAAGATGATCTTAAATTCTATTTCTACGTCCTCTTAAGTTGTAACGCATTCAACTTTATTTCCCACTAAAATAATATTCGTTGTTTGTTTTTGGTGGGAATTATTCGCCGTTTCTAATGACCTGGTAAGCGTAAAATATTCCCAATTTGATATTGGCTCGGAAATTTTGGGCAGCGCCAACGCGGTCACTGAATTGAATCCAAAAAGTGGGGCACCAAAAACGGATTGGACGACTATACACCACCACCTTCCTCCTATCTCCTCTCATCCTCTTCCCCATCCGAGTCTGACCCATCCAACGGGTCAACCCGACTCGAATACCGGATCTACGCTGCATCTCTGAACTACGTACCCTCAGAAACTCCTACTCACAGCTCCGAAACTCCCAGATTCCCCGATCCAGTTCTCGTCGCCAAGCTTCAAACAGCTTAGACGACGTAGCTTTCGGATCATACAATCGTCCCACCGCAAAAATGATTGCTATCCCTTATTTAACCGCGTTAACCACGTACTTCAGCTATGGATTGCTCTTCGTTTTCGGCCAAGTCAGAGATTTCTTCCGCAAAATCATCGACTGGTGGAGTGCTAGCAATTTGCAGGTTCCGTAATCATTGTACATAATTTTGTTTCTATTGTTTAGTTTTTCCTGTAATTTTATGTTTAAAAAGGCATTGTTTTGTTGCAAAAATCAGGGTTATGCTCCAATCTGTTTAGGACTTGAAGATTTCTATATTCGCCGGCTTTATCTTCGAATTCAGGTATATTGTTATTCATTTGATTGTGTTATATTTCTTCAACTGTATGAAATGGATGCAGCTGGTCCTGCAATTACGCATGAATTCCATGGAGTCCCACAAACATAATTATTGATAATTCTGGTTAATTTTTTAACTGGTCAGGACTGTTTCAATAGGCCTATTGCGAGTGCTCCTGATGCTTGGTTTGATGTGGTTGAACGCTACTCCAATGACTACAACAAAACACTCAAGTAACGATTACAAATTTCCTCCGATTCCGCAATTTCATGTATATTTCGCGCCTTCTGTTATGTTTTCTTGATTTATTTTCTCATTGTGTAACTCGGCTGATGCAGGCTAACCAAAAAAACCAGTAGATGCCTTAACTTGGGATCTTACAATTACCTTGGCTTTGCTGCATCTGATGAGTACTGCACACCTCGCGCTATTGAGACGTTGAAAAAATATTCTCCCAGTACATGTAGTAGCCGAGTTGACGGCGGTCGGTATACTAATTCTACTTTGCAAGGAAAATTTGTTTGAGCTATTTTTCTAAATGAATTTACCACGATACGCTTCTATCACCAGGCACCACGGATTTGCATAATGAGCTGGAAGAGTGTGTTGCAAATTTTGTTGGGAAACCTGCTGCTGTAGTTTTCGGAATGGGTTATGTCACAAACTCTGCTATCCTTCCTGTTCTGATGGGGAAGGTTTGCATCTTTTCTCAAATGTATGACTTCTAATTTTGTGTTTACATTCCTTATCTGAATATGTGCCATTTGACTTTACAGGGAGGCTTGATTGTTAGTGATTCTTTGAACCACAACTCCATTGTTAATGGCGCAAGAGGATCTGGAGCTAGAGTTTGTGTTTTCCAACACAATAGTAAGTTCATTAGTTACTATATTGTATAGCGTGGATGCTGAGGATTTGTTCTTGGCATAAATTCTACATTTCAGGTTTTAAATGATGGCGTATATTTTTATACAAAGAGAGCACACTGAGGAAGTGTTAGTTTATATTTAATTGCAAAGACTGTGGGGTTAGGCAGGAGTTTTGCAAGTAAATGACAGGTTTTTAGGTTATTTGCCCGTTTTCCTAATCCGTGTTATGGATTTATTTAATTACTCGAATGAAAGGGCTGTTAATCAGATACGCATTTCCAATATGTTGCTTCTCTCTGTGAGATGTTGATGATAACATGAATAGAGTTTTACTCATTAAGATTAAAAGAAAAACGTGAAGCTCAGGTTGGAGGTTGCACCCTTATATCTACTTGTTGCTTTATTTACAGCTCCTGCTCATTTAGAGGAAGTTTTGAGAGAAAAAATCGCAGAGGGTCAGCCTAGGACCCGCAGACCCTGGAAGAAGATAATTGTCATTGTGGAGGGGATATACAGCATGGAAGGGGAGCTTTGCAAACTTCCTGAGATTATAGCAATCTGCAAAAAATATAAGGTTGCACCTTGGTAACTTTCACTTCAATATATGTTGTTTGGTCTCCTAGTTCTATGCAGTATACTTTCATTTTTCACAGTATATTTTCTTATGGGTTTGTCTAAAACTTAGAGACACAAGCATATTAACGGTCATTCGTCACAACAGAGAATAAAATCAACATTCTGTGAAGCATTCTTTAACGGAATGTATTACTTTTCTAATTAATTGGGAAATACCTTTCTAAACTATTGCTGAGCAGTTTGGATATTATGTATTTATTCTCTGCTACTTCCTTTCTTGTCTTAGGCATATACATATTTGGATGAGGCCCACAGCATTGGAGCGGTAGGGAAAACTGGAAGAGGTGTTTGTGAGCTCTTAGGTGTCAATACAGCTGATGTAGATATCATGATGGGAACATTTACCAAATCATTTGGATCATGTGGTGGCTATATTGCAGGATCTAAGGTTTGTTTTTTGAACTTTCCTTATACTTTGAATTTGTTGATCAGTGTGTGGTGTGATCTAGCCAGCCTCTCAATGTGGAAAAGGCATTCATTGAAATAGGAGAGACTCAGTTCTGCATAATCTATATGACTGGCTGGCTGGCTGTCGGTATCTTTACTTAAGTGGTATTTCTGGATGATCAACCTGACTGAACACACTTTTTAACTCTTAGCTGAAAAGCATTTGTTGATTTTGGGAGAAGGCTTTCTCCGTTGCATGATACATTGGTTTATTTGATTCTTAGCTGTTAGACAAATTACCATGTATTGAGTTTTTATATTCTCTTCATAACAAACACTTTGACATGCCTCAGTTATGCCATCCTTTTATTCACATGGTGTGTCTTTGCAGAGTTATTTAAATGATACCATGAGCTCCTTATTGAATTTAACGTGGTCAATGCTGTTATGTCCAGGAGCTTATACAATACTTGAAGTACACTTGCCCTGCTCATCTTTATGCAACTTCAATATCACCACCAGCTGCCCAACAAATAATATGCGCCATAAAGGTCCTTCTTGGAGAGGATGGTTCCAATAGAGGTGCTGATAGATACTTGTTTCTGCCTCCTCAATTTCTCTTTGTTTTTGTTTTCTTGTGTTTTCTTTGGTATGTCTTGTTTTTAGTAGATATTCTGCAAATGTCTTTATCCGTTAATGCTTCTTCTCTATAGACGATGACTGAAAGAGTTTTGGTTTCCTTGTAGGTGCCCAAAAACTTGCACGTATACGGGAGAATAGCAACTTTTTCAGGTCAGAACTACAAAAAATGGGTTTTGAGGTTTTGGGGGATAATGACTCTCCAGTAATGCCAATTATGCTTTACAACCCAGCCAAAATTCCTGCCTTTTCACGGGAGTGCCTCAAGCAGAATGTGAGTCCATAGTGCCCCCACAGTTGTCCGCTATGGTTATAGTTTTCTGTTGCTCCTAAGTCAACTTAAATTACCCTTAATGAATGGTGCTGTTACAGGTAGCTGTTGTGACAGTAGCATTTCCAGCAACCCCGCTACTGTTGGCAAGGGCACGTATATGCATATCCGCATCTCATACAAGGGAAGACTTGATCAAAGCCTTGGAGGTAAATTCATGTATAACTTGTTCCATTGGACATCCATTCCCTGGCTTCATGTTTTTCCAAGTATATGCAGCATCCTTGTAACACAGTTGCAATATTGGTTGCAATGTGAGAGTTTGTGCCTTGACATTGTCTTGGGGTTTGGTTCTTTCAGGTCATCGGCAGGGTTGGCGATCTGGTGGGTATAAAATACTTCCCTGCTGAACCAAAGAAGGCGCAGGCCGAAGAAGAAAGGTTGCTGAAGCTGGACTGATTAGCAAAAGTGCAGATGGAGGGATGCCTTAGAGCATTGAATGTTCATTTGTGAGGCATAAAAGGGGCCGGGGTAGCTGGACTAGAGTCTAGGATATATGATCACGTATGTCTGTCTGTACCTTGTGATTTAACTTGCGTTGTCATCAGCTCCCGTTGTAATGTGGTACTCTCTATATCAAAGGTCTGCACCGTGCTTCGCTCGAATAGGGCGTTTTTTGTTCATACATGGTCGATTTCACCCTCATTCATGCGTTGGGAGGGATAGTATTTCAATGTTCTAACTTCTACTAGTTTTGTTTATTTATATCGGTTTTCTCTTTTCTTCGTACGAGTTGTACAAATGGAACCTGTTAGTTTGTGACCAGAATTTGCTATTTTTGTTAGTTATTTTCCATCAATTACAATGACAAATGGTCAATTCAATATATATCTTTTCCTCACCTGATTTTTTGTTAGTTATTTTCCAGCAATTACAATGACAAATGGTCAACTCAATGTCTATCTTTTCTTCACCTGAACAGTTCAGAAAATTCAAAATTAAATGGGCGAATTGCAAGGCCAATTTGCAGCAAATGGTACACAGTATAGTTCTCGAATACAATGATTACCTTGGTATTGCTGTAATTAGAATTTACCCATGGTGATGCTGATTAATTTATAGATACAAATTTTAAAATTTAAAATTATTCAACGATGATAAATAAGATGATGAGTATTAATGTCACTTGAAGATGGTGAACAAAAATGCACTCTTATTTACTCGAGGTGTGGAGTCTAAGTTAAGAGTTGTTAATTTATCACTTCATTTATCCGAACAAAAAAAAAAGAATAATACTAAGCATATTACCTATTTAAATATTAATTAATATATTTATTTTCTATTAATGACACGTGATATGGCTTGCAAATTGATTCACTTTTGCATGGCATCCAAGTGGCAGCGGAAGCATATTTGAGGTTAAAAGAGGAGTGAGCGATTAGGGGCAAAAAAGGCATTTCCCAAATTTACCCACAATACAATGGAATGTATAGTGCAAAATTTTTTCCTTATGTCACCATTTTAATTTTGATCATTGATTATTTTATTGTTTTTATAGTTATGTTTGAGTCTCAAAATTTTGTTCACGTATAAATCTGTTGATGCCCCTCATTTCAAATATATAAATTTTATTTTACCTCTGAAAAAGGTATGTCCCAAAATTTCCAGCTATATATTTTACAACAAAATATATTTCAAAATTTAAATTATAAAGAAGAAAATTCGAATTCGAACACTAAAAGAGTACATTTCCTCGAGCTCATGTCAGCACAAAAATTCAAAGTTTTAAATGGAAATGGATGTCGTAATAAATAAAAAGAAAAGGCGAAGTCCGAATGTGAATCAGATTAAGTGGCGTAAAATCTGGAAATCAGATGGAGCCTAGAGGTCTGTTTTTTCAGTCGGTTAAATCAGATAGCCGTAGATTTTCGGAATTAAACGATCTCGGCCGTGCGTTTTAATAAATTATGCTTGATGTGATTAGTGAGTAAAATAGTCCATGGTGTGAGTATCACACCGGAAACTCTCCTTCATCCCTACCATACGTAAAACTCTCTTGTTCGTCTCTGAGAGAGAGAGAGAGAGAGAGAGAGAGAGAGAGAGAGAGAGATGCCATTGAATTGATTACACAGTTGCATGGGGAGTCAGAACTTTTGCAACACCTGGAGGTTCATCTCAGCCCAACATTGCTGTCTTCACTGTCCATCCGTCACTCCTCCGTTGGCCACTCTCCAACTACCACCACCCCCCACCTTATCCCCTCCTCCCCCTCCCCCACCATCCCCTCCACACTTCTTAACACTAACCATGGTTTGATCATTAAGTTAACTAGCTAGCAAGGTTTAATAAAAATAAACAAAACCATGAATGCATATTGCACATTTGTCATCCGACCCAGAACAGGAGGTCCTCTTTTGTAAATTGCTCCATTGCGAACACCATAGCTAAACCCTAAATCTGGCTTTTTCGTCCATACATTAATGCATACAGCCCCATTTGCACATAAACAATGAAACAGATGTGAAAAAAGAGAGCAAAGAAAAAGCTTTTAGAAATCATGATAAGACTAAATGCAGGCTGCACAAATGTCACTGGAAAATCAAGGATACCAGCAGCAACTTTATTCTCCAAAAGCCCTTGCCAAAAATAGCAAAGAAAACAAGGAAAATTAAACAAAAATTAAGAAAAAGGTAGCAAATTAAGCTGGGAGTAGCACACACCTCCAGAACCACCTAGCTAAGCTAGATATATATTCTTCTCTTTCCAAAGAGGTAGCCCACCCATTTCGCGACTGCCGAGCGTCCTCCACAGCCACTGTTACTGAAATCCAAGGTCCAACCTGTACTAGTAATTTCCTTTGCTTTTTAACACTTTTGCTTTTGGTTTAATGGACCAAACAGCGGCGGCAGCAGCTGTAGCAGGTGGCGGCCTTCGTGAGAAAACCGAGGCCTCTGGCTTGAGGGCAGGTGTAGGGGCTGAGCTCGGCCTTGTCATTGCCAAGGGGGACAAGGATAACCCGGATCACAAGAGTAAAGTTCACGGGTCGGAGCGGAGCGGATCGATCCATGACCTTGTCCGTGCTGTGACCAGTTTCGGTGTCCTCAGGAAGAAACGAATGACCAGACATAGGCGATCCTCCATCATCAACTTTCACGACCTCTCTTCTTTCGCTGCTGCTGCTTCCTCCACCCCCTCGCACGTGCTACCACCCCCCTCCACTCTCCCTCCTGCACGTGTGAGCTTCCTCAATTTCCCTTTCCTTTTCCCTCTACCTCTCATACGTATATAAATTATTAGTATTATTTGCTTATTATTTTGTTCTTCAAATTTTACCCTTCTTCGTTTGAGTTAAATTTAATTGAATTATTTTCTTATTTATTTAATTATTTTTCTGAGATTTATGCTCCCCCTTTGGTAATCACATGAAATCTGATGTTTTACTTTTCGGTCCATATGATCTGACAATGTTCCATCAGATGTATGTTAATTTGATTTGTATTTTTTGCTTGATTTTCTTCCATTTATTCATTTATTCATTATTTTAATTTTTTTTGTTACAAAGACTAGATTGATTTGATTGACCTTTTCATGGACTGGATATATGACCCTTCACACTTACAATTAATCACTCTATCAAATTTTATAAATGGAGTTTCCGGCTTCGTTATAAATGCTGTGATTTGGATGATTAATCAAGGGCAATTGTATGTTTTTCTTTGGGGGGATTTCCTTCTGAAATATTAACTATTTTATTTTACTTTGTAATGATATGTTGGTTCAATGGAATCAGTCGGATCTAATATTTCTGAACTTAATCTATGTGATGGCATGATCAGGTTGGGCACCAACAGTTTAAATCTACTGATAGAATGATGTATGTCAACGTACATTACGTATATAAAAACCTTTACTAATTAATTTGTCTGTGTTCGAAAGGAGTCCCCATAAACCCCCTTCCCCTTAGATATAGATTCTGGGGAAACTCTATAGTATGAATTTGTCATATTCGATATGAACATTGTATAGTTAAATAACCGTTCGATTGATGAGTTCACCTTTTTTTCAGTTAAAAGGCCAAAGAATTGAGGAGTCCGCTCTTTATAGTACTGTTTGATGAGCGAATCATAGTTGGATTTATTCATATTTGATATAGAATCCCTAATCTAGGTTGGATTCTAGATTCTGAAGTTTATAACTTTGCTAAAATGCTAATCATCATGTGATTTATTGTCCAAGACATGACATGATAGAAAACACTGCACCTTTGTGACTTGTCACTTATCTCAAGACAAGTTTGTTCGATGCATATCTTTTTTTGCCTTGGTCTGATTTCAATGATATCATGAATGGATCTGGATGCTTCAGGTAATTGATCCAACACGGTTGCGATTTCTTTTCCAAAAAGAGCTAAAGAATAGTGATGTGAGCTCTCTCAGAAGAATGATACTCCCCAAGGTAATTACTCAATTTGTATCGCATTTATAAATGGCACTGACTATGATATGAATAGTATCATGCTAACTAATTGAGCTATTAAAGATTCATATATATATGACAATGCCAAATCGTTTACTTAATTGCAGAAAGCAGCCGAGGCTCATCTCCCTACCCTCGAATCAAAGGAAGGAATGCCAATCAACATGGATGACATAGATGGTCTGCATGTTTGGAGCTTCAAGTACAGGTTTGAAGCTCCTCAATATCTTTAACGAGTTCTCTATTCCTTTCAAGCCCTGATCAATTTTCTGGCAATTTATGATTGCACAAAAAGTCATCTACTTTTGTTGCTTTTTCTAATTAATCAGGTTTTGGCCTAATAACAACAGCCGAATGTATGTACTTGAAAATACGGGTACATATCTCTGCCTTCTTTCCCTTTTATCAAACATTTGGTTCTTATATTGGGTTATCAATCTTGTAATGTTGATTTTTTTTTTTTTTTTTTTTTTTTCAGGTGAATTTGTTAATGCACATGGCTTACAGTTTGGAGATTATATCATGGTTTACCAAGATAATCACAACCAGAATTATGTAGGGTGACCAGACCATTATACAGTTCAAGATGATTTGATCATTAATTAAACAGACGCTAATTAAGTTGTTCTTGACCGTACATGCATTTGCAGGTCATTCAGGCAAGAAAGGCATCTGACCAAGATCATGTATACGGAGACATAAGTGGTATGAACATTGCGGTGAATGACCTCTATATGCAGGAGTCGAGTTTGTTTTACATGCCGAAAATGGAAGAGGATACGACTGCGGGCTTGTCATTTGTGTATGACACCACCACCTACTCAAACGACTCTCTGCTTGATTTTTCCGGGGGATCAATGATGACAAACTACTCCAGAAATGGGTCTCTGCATGAAAGTTTTGGATCTGTTGAGAACTTGTCTCTTGACGACTTCTATTAAGTTTTAGCGTAAACTAATATATGTGCAATATCAGTATAAGGGGCATTGCATGCAACTATATGAAAATATGTAACCACCTAAGTGAAAGTGACCAAATGAGTCTGACTTTCTCTTTTTGTACCTTTGTATCGTATTTTGATAGTTGATCGTATGTACCAATAAAGGCATGAGCGAGTGTAGTGCAAGTGTATAAACTTGTGACATGTATTTTGTTTAATTTTCTGGATAGATTTATGATATCGGTTAATCTCCCAATCTTCTTGCATAAGAAACTGAAATGAGTATTGAATATGTTAAAAGATTAACAACATATGTAATTGGAACAAGTAATCTTGTTCCACAAATCTAACATTATCCATGAATTGACTCATGCTTAACCGTTGATTATGGGATTTTGTCTAACGCCAGATGGGCAGCCCGTCTAGCTCAGTTGGTAGAGCGCAAGGCTCTTAACCTTGTGGTCGTGGGTTCGAGCCCCACGGTGGGCGCTTCTATTTTATTATTTTGGCAGGTTCCTATGCCTTCATTTTTATCCGGCTATTGGTTTTTTTTAATTTTTTTAATATATTTTTTTTATCTTGCTATGAAGAAATGAATGAGGATCCTCAGAGGTTTTTGAGTAATCTTAAATTTATGTTCGTTTATCGTATATCATTCAATTAGTTTTAGTCAGATATTATTTATATTTAATTTTAAATAAAAATATTTAAAATAATTTCTAACCTACAAATGAATAAACATAATTTAAAGATCTCATTATCCGAGGATTCTCATTCCGAAGAAATAAGCAATTATAGAAGTTGTGGATGAATCAGGATGAGATGGCATGATCTGATTGGCCTATTAGTAAATATATAATTTTGGCAGGGAAAAAGAAATCAGGAATTAAACACGAAAATAGAAATCTATAGAAAACAAAAGAAGAAGGAGAAGCAGCACCCAGCACCCAGCAGAGAGAGAGAGAGAGAGAGAGAGAGAGAGAGAGGGAGTTTGAGGAGCGCCTAGCAAAAGCACAGAGCGAGCTGCGAGAAGGAGAGAAGGGTGAGCGGATTGATTAGGTGGGTGGATTGAATGGCGAGCAGGTATTGGGTGGTGTCTCTGCCGGTTCAAAACTCGGCGTCGTCTCTATGGAACCGTCTGCAGGAACAAATCTCCAAGCATTCCTTCGACACTCCCCTCTACAGAGTACTTACTCCTGTTTCTCTCCTTCTTCTGATTTTTCAAGATCTGATCTGATTTTTTCCAATTCATTTATCTGCTCGTTTAATTTAATTGTATCAAACACTTTTTGCAGTTCAATATTCCTAATCTCCGTGTTGGAACCCTGGATTCTCTTCTCTCCCTCAGCGACGATCTCTTGAAGGTATTCTCCCGATTATTGTATTGATAATTTGGAATTCTGAAACTTGTTTGGTAGCTTAAAATACCAATAATTATCTTTTTTCAATGATAATTTTCTGACATTTTATCTTATCCGATTGAAATCTCATTGCCTGAGAATACTCTCTTTATAGTTGTTGAAATCTAATTTGTTGCAATTAGAATGCAATTTTTTCTTCGCTCCGATCTGTAAATTTTAGTTTTAATTTTGTGATTTTTGGCAATTTGTAGTCCAACAACTTTGTAGAGGGTGTTTCTCATAAGATCAGGCGCCAGATCGAGGAGCTTGAGAGGGTTTCTGGCGTGGAGAGTAGCGCTCTGACTGTTGATGGAGTGCCTGTCGATTCATACCTCACCAGGTATTAATTCACAGTTCAATGAGATCAATAATGGACTTGAGGTGTGGTGTTTTGGTTTATCTGTGGTCACTGTCTGTGACTGAGTTTTGAAATTTGGATTTTTGCTGTGGTAGGTTTGTTTGGGATGAAGCCAAGTATCCAACAATGTCGCCCTTGAAGGAGGTGATAGACAGCATACATGGTCAAGTTGCAAAGATTGAGGATGATCTCAAGGTAATGCTTCATATTTTTTGCTTCAACCTGATGAGATGTGAGTTTCCTAAAACTTATTGGAATGATAAACTATACATACTCCATAAGTTGTAGTCACTATAAGCATTTCTTTGTTGTGATGAGGGGGCCCAAGCTGTTGCTCTTAAAGGATGGAATTTATTGGTATAACAGATGATATTTGTTGCTGGAGAAGTGAATGACTATAGTTAATGGCGCTGAGCCTAGTTTCTCCAGCTCTTTTCATTAGTTTGTTACCCAAACAAGCAACTTAATGATAAGTTGGATTTAAATATATTTAGTCTGACTCTTTGCAAGAAAAATAAATCACCATTTTATGACTCGTATGTTAGGTTCGTGTAGCCGAGTATAATAATGTCCGCAGTCAACTGAATGCTATCAATAGAAAGCAGAGTGGAAGGTATAATATTTCTATAACTCTAATCTTTGCAAGAGTATGACCTATTTTATTACGATTCTTGGTTTACTAATCTCTTGGTGTTTTTTAGCTTAGCAGTTCGTGATCTTTCCAGTTTAGTGAAATCAGAGGACATCATTGTTTCAGAACATCTAGTGACCCTCCTTGCAATTGTTCCCAAGTACTCTCAGAAGGATTGGCTATCAAGCTATGAGACCTTGACTAACTATGTGGTATGATTTACCTCCAGAGCTTTTTACTTCAGCTGCTACTGACACCAGGTTATTGCAGTTGGTTGGAGATAGTTGATGTACATCCTATCTTGCAAAGTTTTGGAATAACAGCTAGCACTTAATTTTTTTATGTTTATTGCAGCCTTCTTCTTTCAGTCTTATTTGATCATATTAAGCATTTTTCAGGTCCCTAGGTGCTCCAAGAAGTTATTTGAAGATAATGAATATGCTCTTTACACTGTAACACTGTTTAATCGGGTTGCAGATAACTTTAGAACAAGTGCTCGTGAAAAGGGGTTCCAGGTGCGTACTTTTGTTTTTTGAACATGCTGTTCTGATTTCCCATGAAAGTTGCAAAAATGAATCTCCTTTACAGTTTATGCAAATATCAAATCACTGATCTGATAAATGTAACAGCAATAGAGATATGCAAATATCCTAGTTCCATTTTTTACACTCCGAGAAATTTTATGACTAACTCGTGGTTCTTTATCATGTGGTTCAGATTCGTGATTTTGAATACAGTTCTGAAGCACAAGAAAGTCGAAAGCAGGAGTTAGAAAAATTGGTGCAAGACCAAGAAAATTTAAGAGCCTCCCTTTTGCAGTGGTGCTATACCAGTTACGGGGAGGTAATTTTTGCTTCACTCAGTTTACTTTGTTCAAAGTTATGTCACTGGCCGTGCAATAAAAATGTAGCAAAATTGCGGTAGCATGGGTCATGTTCTGATAGACAGTGGTATTACTTGTGGGTGTCTCTACCTAGTAATCTTAAATTAAAGATTCCCCTGATGGCCTTATTTGAGTGGCCTCCATACACGATGCCTGCTTTTTTCTCTCTCTCTCTTAGTTACAGTTTTCCAGAATTATTCTTGGTGGAATTGTTGTACTATTATTATCGTATGTTATTAATGCTATTGTTGTATCCTGTTTTTGCATGCCCTCCTACGACAAATTTGGAAATTTCTTACTCAATGCACTAGTTTCTCGCCTGCAGGTTTTTAGCTCCTGGATGCATTTTTGTGCTGTACGTGTCTTTGCAGAGAGCATTTTGAGATATGGTTTACCACCAAATTTCTTGGTAAATAAGTTTCATCTGTTGTCACTGGTTTACGACCAAGCATTTTCTCTTGACTAAGCATTGGATATTCAAATGAAATTTCAGGCATGCGTGCTAGCCCCTACTACAAAAGCCGAGAAGAAAGTCCGTTCAATCCTTGAAGGATTGTGCGACAGTGGCAACAGGCAAGTCCATAAGCTTTCTTTATGTTTGTTTTACACAAAGGGAGAAGCTAACTCTTCCATAAAACAGAACTGACCAATTGTAATCTATGCTAAGAAACCTTGTGTGATGTGCTGTGTGCTTTTAACGCATCTCTCTTACCTTACGTCCTTGATGTTTTTGTCAACAATGCAGTACCTTCTGGAAAACTGACGATGAAGCCGGGGGAGGAGTGCCTGGTCTAGCAGGTGATGCGGATGCACATCCATATGTTTCATTCACGATCAATCTTGTTTGAATGGGCACTTGATTATCCCTGTCAGAATCTGAGGATCTTTTTGGACGACAATAACAGTGGACGGGATAATTTGTATATTAGCATTTACAGTCGCATTCTTTGTTTATTTATTTATAATTGCTGCTCTGGGATTCTTCGTGAGGGATCCTTTTGTTTTGGTGCTTAAAACTTGGTAGTTTTGGGGCTCTCCGTACTAATATCTGTAGAGCATGGAATCACAGTTCTTGGCTTTCTATAATTATTTGAAAGAAGCGATGGGAATAATATCTTTGGGTTTTCAGCCCTTTGACATATTTCGTTCAGTGCTCTTGCGAGGTTGTTTGGTTTTTACACATATTGTTCCATACTTTCGAGCGTGTTTCTCCCATTTCTGACCTTCAATCCAAACTTGCACTTATGTTTCGACATTGGATTAAGTTAACGCTTTAATCTAACAAGAAATGTGGAGCAAGAATTGCCTTCGAAGAACAGCATGAACCTATTTCAAATCATTTCAGTTTGAAACGATAAAACAAAAATCGTATGCAGGCATAATTCCCATGCCTTTCGATTTTGGGATGGCAAAGAAAATACCCCATCTAACATTATTTTTTGTCGCCTACACTCGACAAAGGGTGACTCCCCTCAACACCAACATAAAATTTCAAATTCATACCTCATCTAACTACAAATACGTCTTTTAAAAGAGGATGAGAGCAAAACCATCCCCAAATGCAAAAGAAACAATACTCCTGTTTGATACCATTTAAGCAACTTCAGCAATCCTATGCTTATTTCCTATGACAAATTTTCAGTTCCAAAAAACAACAAAGTCGATCCGGTTGATCACCCAGTGGTTTACACCTTAGCAAGCTCGGATGCAGCAGCAACCGGAGGGGGAGCACCGCCAGTTGTTGGCCTGAAAATTTACCGATTCACAAAAATTTACCTAACCATGCATTTACATAACCTAATAACAAAACAAATTGTTGCAGGAAGGAATGACTTACAGTCCGACGAAAACTTTGAATGCATCATAGATACCCCACTGAGCTCCAGTAAGAGTTCCAATCATGACAATACGAAGAGGAAGCCCACGGGTAAAGAGACCGATCACTCCCATCTTCTTGACAGCCTGCACAGCCAGAAACCAAAACAATCAAAACAGAGCAAGGAAGAAGATGTACTAGAACAAATCCAGAAACCATAGCACTCACATCACCAACTGTTGCTCCTTTGGCATTGTTGAGGAAGGAGACAAGATTGTCAGCAGGATGAGATACAATAGCACAGAATACACCAGCCACATATCCACCAGCAAAACTTATACCAAGCTGCAAAGATTTGGAGCACTCGCTCTTAGGTCTAGGGATGGCATATTTATAGATCATCTCCACAATAGTCTCAAAGGAGGCAAACTTCATCATGGTGTCTACAAGAAAGAACAAGTAGGTAAGTAATCAGCATACCAAAACAAGAAATACAGATTAAAGATCATGAAAACGCAAGTACGCAAATTCAGCACCTATCGGGCAAGTTTCAGAAACCTCTTAAAGAAAATGTAGAATATAATAGGCAATTTGCTGAAGATAAATCTAAACATGGCCCACACAAAGCTTCAAGCAAGAAATATTTGTCTTAATAAATGACAACAGAAGGCTACACCGAAGGGCTCAAAACCCAAATAAGAAGTAAACATGGCTCATAAGATTATATCTAAAACAAAACAACATAAATATGGCTATTTTTTGTGGCCAGAAAATTCATCCAATCTACCTACAGCTAGAAAAATGCAACAATATCATGACCTCAATTGCTTATTGTGCAAACAATCCATGTAACTTGCAGAAGCAGGAGGAAGATGAGATATAAAACAACTTAGAAACTTCATAATAGTAAACATGACATAGAAGTAGTATTCAAAAGTTCAAAACTACAGCTTTCAAGTTTGTGGTTACCAATTGCATCTCTAAAATTATCGCTTTCATGTTTAAAAGGGGTTCCCCATATGGTGCATCAGGATACAATCGAATAATCCTTTCAAATCATATGCAGTTCACATGAGTATCAGGATAAAGACGGTCATGTATTCAAATCTTTCCAACTTACATGGGATTTGACGTCCCCATAGTGGAACAATACCCTTGTACAATCTGAAATTGAAAATTATTCACATGTTAATCTTAGCGACGGTAATTTAGTTTGAAACTGAAAGAAACAAAACAGGCATCTGTGTGTAAGAAAAAATATTACAACAATGATGCAGTACAACTTACCCAAGAGCACCTTCTGATCTGACAAACTTAGGAAGTCCATCTGACAAACCTCTAGCAAATCCAGGCTGAGTTTGCACACGGACCTTGACTGCCTCAAAGGGGCAAAGAGCAACATCGGCAATGACCTCAGCAGATGCTGAACCAGCAAGGTAGATCAAGGTCTTGTACTTGGCAGCAAACTCTGGTCCAGCAAGGTCAGAGTAGTACTTCTTGAAAAATTCATAGAATCCAAACTTGCAGGCACCCTGAGCACTGTAACCAAGGAGGGTAGGCACCCATCCCCTGAAAAAGCCCTTAACCCCCTGCTCCTTGAGCAGAACTCCAAAACCAGATGTGATGCTTTTGTATTTTGCGGGATCAATCTGAAAAATCAATAAATAATACCCGCATCATCAATCAAATTATCTACCTTCACCATTAAATAAAGTGAGAAATATGTGCACGTTACAAATGTCTCTGATATGAACCAAACAAATATCTTACATTGACAGCCCTTCAAAGCAAAATAACAAAATGAAGGAATCAATATAGAATGCCAAGCAATCAATCGATACAGAAATAGACTGAAAATCAATAGATCAAAGACTCCAAATATAATAAAACAACATGATCGAGAGGGTACAAATAAAGAATTAAATAAAATCCCTAGACTTTTGAAAATTCGACGGAATTCAGATCCAGTTCAGATCATGATGCAGTGGAAATAAGAACCAAAATATACAAAATTCACAGCCAATATGTGAGCCACGGATAACAAATCAGAGACCTGAACAGTCCAAGAACCTAGGAAAGATATCCGAATAATTACATACATACATACACACACACAGAGATACATACACAAATGAAATGTTACGGGCAAAACCGAAGAAAAATAGCACAGATCTAATCAGATAAAAGAAGCAATTGTATGATAAGCATAGATAATCAAAATTAAGTCAGAGATAAGAGCTCGGGGAAGAAATAGCTAGGGATCTGACCTGCATATTGCACTTGACGAGGTCAAGGGGAGTGACGGCCGTGTGAGTGAGACCACAGCTGAGAATTCCTCCAAAAGTACAGGCAGCGTAGAAGGAAGGCGAGTACATCTCGATCTTCCCCAAGGGCTCGCGGGGCGACGGAATGACGAGGCCCTTCCTGGCGGAGACTCCTTCGACGGTGGCAGTCGGCGTGAAGCCGCCGCTAGGCCTGGCGTAGAGCATCTTCTCCAGCGCGATGGAGGACGAGGAGCTGTAGAGGAAGCTCGGGATCAGAGCCTTACGCGATTGCTTGTCTGAGAGAGCCATGGGAGAGAGAGTGATTGATTGCTCTGAGATTTGGGAGATGAAGAAGGAGAGAGAGAGAGGGAAACGGAAGAAGAGAGAAAGGTATTCTCTCCCAAACTCTCGCTGCCAGATGCTTTTGCTAGAAATGGGGCGCTCCTCTCCTCTCCTCTTGCCCTTTTTTATTCCGGTTTTTGCTATGCGCCTATTGGTCCGACGCTAGCTCAACCCTCGCATCAATTCCACGACATGGAGAGAATTTTTACCGTGCCAGGAACACGAAACCAAAGTTAAGAAATTTTATTTTTTAAGTTATTAACTTTTTAACAATATATTTTATTATATAATAACACGTGATGTATTATTTCGTGTGCCGGTCATATTAAAATACCTTTTTATGACATAACCCTGTCGATCACATTTATTTACTATTATACCACTCAGCGTGGCTGACCTTTCGCATTTTTTGGGCCCGGCGGCCATCAAACTAGGTCTTTTCACTCTTTCTTTTTTATTTGTTCGGGTACCAATTTAGGTTTGTTTTGGTCAAATATCAAAGTAGGCATTTGAATCGATCTACTTCAAGGAATGAGGAGCTGTAATTATATGCTGTTTTGAGTAATCGAGAAAGTCTCTGGCGACTAGAGAAGTGAAATTGAAAATCAACTAGGGTTACAATCAATCTAATTCATGTTTTTTTTTTCGAATATTTGATTGCATATAGTAATGTATTTACGATATTTTTTTTAAAATTTTTTGTATGTGTTAGTAAAAATTTAGAATAATTTCAATATTTAATTAAGTAAACATACACTTAAGGATAATAATTTAAGAAGATGATTTTATACACATACTTTTTTTTATCTTTCACATATATAATTATCTCATTTAATCATTTTTAATTCATTCGATCTGTTAATAAAAATTGAAAATCTTGCGGAGAAAATGAAAAAGGATAACACCGCCCGTGCGAGAAACTGGCAGAAAAAGAAACCGCCATAGAAGAGGCATGAATAATGCCAACCCATAGAAAGGCATGTACGGGGAAAATCAATAGATATGGTATTTCCAATTTTTCAAAGGCTAGTGTTTGACTTACCTGTTTCTCTACTTACAATTAACGAATTTTTATCGTTTGACCATTATAATTGAAATTGTTTATTTTTCTTTTTCATCATCTAAAATCTTATATGCAAAAAATTATTCAATTTAGAGATATTTTAGTCATTCGTATGCATAAAACAAATTGACGATTTATGATGATGCTACTTGTTACTAAAACGTTAATTGGTTTAACATGTATAGATAACTAAACAATCTCCAAATTGAATGGTTTGTCACAAATATAATCTTTAGATGATGATAAAGAAATGAACGGTTATGATTGTAATGTTAAAACTTCGTTAATCATCAGCAGGGAACAAGAAAGTCCTCCATGGGACACAAGCATCCTTTGGCAAATTGGCAATTCGTAAACGTTACTTTGGTTGCGTAGTCAAAGTATCACACCCTTTTGATTTAGAAAAGAAATATCATTAGTTATTTTCCTTCCCGGTAAATTTCACTACCTTCCATTATATATACGCACTTTTTCTGAAAAATATGTCCACAGCCCGCAGAAATCAAAATGAAACATATGAAGAGTTGAAAAATGAAATGCAAATCGAGCGTTATTTGAAGAACTGAACGATCAAGGCTACATGTGGATACAGAGTCGATGAAACATATGGTCTGGTTGTTCCACTAGCTTTTCATCTCCACGCCATAGCTCACGAATTCACTTGCGAATCCCCAATGCATAATGCTGAAGTTCTGGTTCACTAAACAAATCCAAAAACATTAGCAACACCGGAAACAGCAAAGGAATTGTCGAATGTCTGAAGATGCTCGATTATAGGCTTTGATTCCTATCCTCATTCTACTACTCAGAATCATGTGGTCGGTCGAATATGAGAGTGAAAAATGAGGGAGCCCGTTGAGAGGTAGATTCCGGAACTTGGAAACCTTCATCACCTTAGTAAGCCATCATCTTTTTGAGCATGACAAGTATCCCATTGGTAGAGTAGTGATTTGTGGTTCTGTTTTTTGACCAGAATCCTGGTCAAGGCTGATCTATAATTTACTCAGTCTTCTGTTAATCAGACACAATCTTATCAGAAGTGGCGTTCAGTCTCCCCAAAACTGATTATATGAATGTTAGTCATAACATTCATATACAGCCATTACATGCTATATATTGCTCAACACCTTCGAGCCAAATTTGCTTACCAATCGCCATCTTCTTACAGAGCCATCACCAATAATCTCCACAAGAACACAACCCATCCCTGAAGTGATGAAACCGCTTTGAATCTCTGACCACAATTTCCCGATCAACAACCTTTGTAATCAACTTAATAACAGTATGACAATCGGCGCAAACTCGGAGATTCTTGATTATCTGAATCGTTACACCAGGTACAGAATTCATGATTCCGAAGGCAACAGCCAGCTTCTCACTATGTACTCTTAGGACCATTTCCTTCTCTTCCTCATCAACATCATGAAGAACTGAACTGATATTGGGTGCATAGCCAACCTCTTGCAGCTTGATTGTCAGGTTTTCTAGATACTCGTAAATCTTCTCATGCTGAGGATGCTCTCTGTCTCCAACCAAAAATAAATGCACAATACCTCTCAGTTCAACCAAACTGAATCCAGGAGGTTTAACCAACCCACGATTCTTCATCAGTATTCTCATCCTCTCAACATCTTCCCATCGCCCAGCATCGGCATATATGTTTGAAAGCAAGATGTAGTACCCACAATTATGAGGGTCGAGCTCAAACAGCTTCCTCGCAGAAATCTCTGCAAATGTCACATTTTTGTGTACCCTGCAAGCCCCAAGAAATGAACCCCAGACTACACAATCTGGCCGGATCCTCATTCCTTTTATTAAATCATAAGCTTTGCTAAGATCACCAGAACGTCCAAGAAGATCAACCATGCACCCATAGTGCTCAATTCCAGGTTCTACACCGTATTTGTGGCTCATGTTATTAAACCAATACCAACCTTCTTCTAATAGACCAGCATGGCTGCAAGCATTTAGAAGTGACACAAATGTTATGTAATTTGGTTTCACACCATCTCTTATCATCTTATAGAAGACCTCCAATGCTTCTTTGGCACGGCCGTGCATTCCATAACCTGCAATCATGGCGGTCCATGTCCTAACATTCTTCTCCTTCATGCAATCAAATGCCTTTCTTGCCAAGTCAACTGTACCACATTTGCAGTACATGTCGATAATAGAGGTAGACACTATCACATTCTCTTCCAAGCCCTTTTTCAGAACCTATAAACAAAAAGACCAAAGATCGCATTAGTTATGAGAGCCTACAGTAATAACCTATTCCAGATATGATATAAAGGGCTTGCGAGAAATTTGAATACCTGATCATGTATGGACTTCCCAACTAGCAGAGGCCCAGCATGTGCACATGCTAATAACAAAGCAGACAATGTCACCGCATTGTAGCAGATGTCACCATCCTTTGTCATCCCGTAGAAGACTTGCCATGCCTCGGAAGATAATCCACTCTGTGCATAAGTTGCAATCATGGAGTTCCAAGAAACCAAATCCTTTTGAGACATTCCATCAAACACCTTTCTAACAAGACCGAGCTCGCCGCATTTGGCATATGCATCCATCAAAGTATTCCCTACCCGTAAATCCCCATCGAAACCTCTTTTAACCACCAACCCATGAACACTTTGGGCAAGTCCCTTACTCGATGCACGAGAACAAGCCGACAGAACAGAAACCAGAACAACAGGATCTAAAGAAACATCCTCATTGTCAATTTCCTCGATCAACAACTCTTTAAACAGAGACAAGGCTTGGCAGGCGGCGTCGTTTTGAACACACCCGGTGATCATGGATGTCCAAGAAACCACATTTCTGTAAGGAATTGTATCGAACAGTTTCCATGCATCCGTCAATCGACCGCACCTGGAGTACATATCGATGAGGGCAGAGGAGACAAAGAGGTCGGACGCAAAGCCGAAGACCAACGCCTGCTGGTGAGCTTGCTCGCCGGAGTGAAGGTCCAGCAAAGCGGAGCAGGATTTGATGGCGCAGGGGAAGGAGGAGCGGTTTGGTCTGAGGGAGAGCTTTCGCATCGACGAAAATGCCCGGAGGGCTTCGAGGGAGTCGCCGCTCCGGGCCAAGTCGGCAATGACGGAGTTCCAGGAGGCGACATCGTTTTTGTCGACGTATTTGTTGAACCAGGTTGTGAGGTTGGGGTTGTTAACTGTGACCGAATATTGGTGTCTGCTCACGAGACAAAAACTCGATTTTGAAATCTTCATTCGTTCATTCATTCTTCCCCCGGCGGATTTTCGTGGCTTTGGATTCCCGCTGAGCAAACAAACTGGTCGCAAATATGAGATCCTTTTGGAGCGGTTGACATGAAAGCTTTTCTGCCACCCTTGTAAAGTCGCACATTAGTCAACGAAATGATTGCAAATGTTGTGACAGATATGTCCGTCATCCGTTAGTCCCAAATGACGCCGGTTCAATATGTCATCGTGTTAGTTTTAACGTACGAACACGGTGTTATCCAAAATATTCAACAATATCGATACAACATGAACATTCCCAACAATATGGATAATACGGACTGCACGTCAGTTCTTCGACGTTCTTTCTGGCATAACTAACCAAATGATCCATAGAATCATGAAAAGTACAGAAACAGCAAATTACAAGCCATACGTTCGTTCCTCATCCTAAACCTGAGCTTATTGAGTCTAATAACACCTCTGGCATAATTACAACAGATTCGAGTAGTTACGCAGCATTGGCAAATTTGAAGAGAAACAAGGTAGAAAGCCCGGCACCAAACATTAGAGCACCGCACTGACAGTCGGAGTTGGGGTTGGCGGATGAAACTTTGCCAACGAACTGGCCAGAGCTCGGGACTGGTGCAAATGCATCTGAGGAATTAGAAGCTTCATCACTTGGAGAAGGGAAGAAGGACGACATATTGTTACTGGGTGGATTTCCATTTGGTAAAACCGATGGAGAAGCTGAAATCGTTGGCACCACACTCGATGACCTGCACAGAGCATGTAAATTAGCAAACAAGATGGCTGTGCATAAAATTGCAGAGAATTTACTGACAGACAGAGCCATTAATTTCCACAGATATCTCTGGATTTTAGGCTAGTTGAACTGAACTCTGAACTGGGGGGTTCAACTTCGATGTTCAATGTGTGTGTGTGTGTGTGTGTGTTTATGTTTATGTTTATAAACACATCAAGCTATTGATGAGTGAGTGAGTGAGTGAGTGAGTGTCAGTGTGAGTGCCACTGTTACTGCCTCATCTGTGACTGTCTGTTGTAGTCACGGGATGGACAGCAGCACTTTCAATTCTCTTTTGTTCTTATTTATGGAAATCAACCTTTTTGTTTTCTCTTTCTCTGTCGTGTTTATTTGCCAAAGTAAAGTTAGATACCAATTAGCTCGTGGTTTAATGCTAATTGTCTCCGCTTGGTAAGAGGAAGGCTCATAATTGAGTTATGGAAATATATATATATATATATATATATATTTGTGATGCGTTTGGAATCTGATTGTAGCTAGGATATAGCCATAACATGCTGCATAATGGATTGCCTTATTTCTATGGTCAGAAATTGTTAGGCAATGCGATTCGCAACTGTCGGCTGCAGCTGCCGGCCCCATCCATCTATAAACCACGATCCATCCCATGTGAGAGTTGTTGGTGTCTGGTGACCCACGCACCGTACCTGTGTGTGTCCTGTCTGATGACACTTGTTACAGAAACTAGGACAAGTTACTCTAGCAGTCTAAAATAACCACATGGCCTTTGCCTCTCTCTTTACTTTTCTCTCTCTCTAACATGGTTTTGCATGCAAATTCACCCCCGAACGATCATCTAACTATCCAACTTAGCGTCCAATAACTCCTCTCATTTGGAAGTGTTTTTATTGACTCGTTTGAAAGTGTTTTTAAAATGATTGAAAATGTTTTTGTGAAATTGATTTTGAGTTACTTTTGGAGTGCAGAAAGCACTTAAAAGTGTTTTTACAGGATTTACTTGGATTTTTACCAAAAATTGGTTTCTAAAACATTTTCATCAAAAGCGTTTTTATTCATTTAAAAGCACTTCTAAACAAACTCTAAAATAACTGAAAGGACTTTTGAGTAAAAAATGTTATTCTTAAATTTCAGGCAGACGGGCCATATACCCACTCCAACAATACCGATACTGTCCCCACTTAGAGTGTGGTAATTCTATTTAAAAGACTTATTCTCAAGCTCTGTGGCTAATGTGGGACATAGGAATTCTAACACTCTCCCGCACGTGAGACCCTATTTTATGGGTCACACATGGAGTTTCACACATCGACAACTATGTGGACCCAAGCCAGGGCTCACCAGTTCGCATTGGGCCAATGAACATGGCATCTTTTGCCCTACGTGGAGCCATGTCAGGGCTCACCCATTCGAGCGGGGCCAAAGGGGACCCACCCGTTCACGTGGATGTATGGGCCCATCTCCTAGTTCTGATACCATGTTAAATTTCAGGGTAGAAGGGCCATGGGCCCACTCCAACAACATCGATACTGTCTCCACTTGGCCACCTACTCAATCTGTCAGGTGTGAGGTTTTAATACAAAAGGTCTCGGAATTAGTTAGAGTGGGGTAATTCTATTTAAAAGGCTTGTTCTCAAGCTCTGTGGCCAATGTGGGACAGAGAAATTCTAACAGATATTGAGTCCGAAAAACACTTGAAATGTTTCTTACTGAAAAAGAAAAAAAAGAAAGATGCATACATAAAAAAGGAAAAGAGCATAACCAAAACCCAACTCAGATTGTTCCAACTGAGATTTAATGTATATAGCTGATAAATGCATGAGCAAAGTTTATGAATTACGAAATTTCTTCAAAATATACAGGAAATACATGATTCTGCACACCATCTCCTGTAAATGCTACAAATCAAAAGAATCACCCGATACAAGGATCCAACTCCAACAACATTTCATTCTTCTTTTGCGGAGTTGAACAATTCGGAAATAAATATAGCAAATGTTACAACAAATGGCAGGGTATTGCATATTTTATGCAAAAATATCGTGTTTTGTGACCTACTGATCCCGGGAAATGAAACTTCACTTTCCCATCGTCGGTATAATGTAACAAGTTATGATACTCCAAGTCTCTAACCACTACATAAGCCTGAGGTGTGCAGTATCATTCAACCTCTTTATCTGCCAACCTGTTCTCCATGAATGCTGTAAAACTGTCACAGAAGAGTCTTCTATGCAAATCTTATGCGACATTAATGGGCTGCATCCAAGGATGCCCGTGAGGAGACATTTGATTGGCACTGCATGACTGAATATACCAACACAAGACGCAGAAGAGGAGCTTCTCCCACTTAAATCATGCGGGGAACTTAGGTGAGTGACGTCCTGGGGGGAAATTTCATCCTCAACCTCCTGAATTCCAGTTGTAGTCACAACTTGTAGCCTGCTTTTACCAGACTTTTTCCTCAAGAGCCCCTGCCGCTGCCTGTGAAGCAGATCCCAGTTAGGCGGAGGAAGGGAAGGCCCCTCTCGGTCATGAACTGAGTTGGTTGATACATGAGAACTATGGTGTGCAAAGCCTTGACTCTCACTCTGATTGTGTGATGAGAATGAGTAGAATGCTCTCGACTTTTCAGGAAGCCCAAGGACTGTCCCGTTTAAAAAACCAACCATTTGAAATTCCACTTGCCGAAGTGACTCTCCCGATGGTGCAGAGAAATCAGGCTGAACTCTTTCGATGAAGCTCAAAAGTTCAGCTGTGTATATTTCTGACCGGGGGCACCCCTCCCAATCTCCCTGACTCATCTCTGCAAGCGCATCTGAAGATTGTATCTGTCCAACTGGAAAGTTCATTTCCTGCATGATTTATAGCCAACAAAACTAATTAGATACATGTAAAACGTCTTACACTATACCTTGCATTATCTCTTTAGCTGCTCATATCAGGAAACAATATCTACAAAGCAGTCTATGTCACATCGTCAGCTGAAAGGGGAACCTACTTATATGATTCTTGATGAAGAAGAAAAGGAATCAAAGGGCTGGGGACCTAAAACTTAATGAAGGAGAAGGAGGAGGTGAAGGAGAAGTCAACCAAACGGAACACTATCAAACCTGACCTGACTTTCTAATCCAGAGAATTCTTTTAGTCCAAAAACTCAAGGACATGATATATTCTGCCAAAATGATTCTGATTCCAATTATACTCGTACTCATTCTTGGATATTCATAGTTCAGAACACATTACTTGGACTAAGAAGCCACGTCTTAAAAGCTACGAGCCATAACTGCGACAGCTTCTACACCAGTCAAGTGACCGAGCAAACGAGGGACCGTGACGGTAGTGATGCATATAGCACTTATAGCTTTCATTCTATCCCACAAACCAATTAACTCGATGTGAGGAAGCTTTTCATCCCAAATATGCGTTGTCAGCTATACAAATCCTTGCATGCACCGTGAGTTACCAATTGCAAATTCTACCAAATTATAAGCTAGAAGGCTTCAAACGAAAAAATCATATTCAGCAAGTAGTTGACGGACACATTCACATATCCCTCTCTCACTGATAAGTCAATATTATCGAAATTCGGACATAAGTAAAATTCCTATAGGCATAATTCGATGCATAATTCATAGTCAGTTTTCTAAAATTTGCAATGCGCAATCAGAATTCTAAACTCCAAGCCTTCAACGACATGAAACAAGTTCAATTAAAAAATTACCTGACAGACGGAAACCGCCATGGAGCGCGCACGATCCAGAGGAGATGAGTAAACGGCACTGAAGCTAACCCTCTGGGAGTTCAAGAAAACCGCCAGGGCCCTGGCCTGGCGCTTGCCGTTGGGAGTCAAAGCCGCCTGCGGGCACCGTCCGCCCACCAAATCGGGCCTTAAATTCAACTCGCACTGGCCGTGACTAATCAAAAACACCTCCGTGACGAATCGGTCATCCTCCATGCCATTGGACGAGAAGCTCCGGGAGAATCCGGGAGGCGGGGGCAGAGGCGAAGGCGGAGCTAGGACGTTGTAGGGGTCCCACACCTTGATGGAGGGTCCCAGGCGCGGGGTGCCCAAGGTGGAGAGCTGAGGGGAGAGAGGGGATGCGGATGCGTGGCAAAGCATCTCGGGCTCTTGTTCTAGAACCTTCTTGATCAAATCCTTGTCCAATTCCAATCCACTTCGAATGTTGGGCTCGCCATTGATGCCGTTCTCTTCCTCCTCTTCTTCTTCGTCTTCCTCTTCGACCTCTTGTACGGACTGTGTGGCGCCCATCAATATACAGAGAGAGAAAGAGAGAGAAGTGAGATCTGCCGGCGCACCGATTTGTGAAATTAGATCTGCTTCCGCTTCTGCTTCTTGTGTGGTTTGACTTGTTGTATAAATGATATCAACACTGTAACTAGTATTGTATTATAGGAATGTTGGGATGGTTCGACGTCAGTATGAAAGCTGGACAGACAATGCTATCCCTCCTGTCCTCCCCCACCTCTTATATGGTATCCCAATCAATGTCAATACAACTTCCGCTTTTTCTCCCTTTCCCTTCCTAACATTCACACGAAACGCAGAAATTATTGTTACCAAAGCTCAACTGTTGAAGAATCAACTTCAACTATCAAGTATGTTCAAAGGAAGCCTCATACGACGTCGTATTCCGCCTTGGACTACCGGACCTTAACTCATTGGTTAAGCCTTCGTGATCGGCCCACTTAGTGATCGGCCCGTTTATTATTATCTTTTTTGTTCCAAATGGAAACGGTCCGGTCCAAAGGGACTTCACTTGATGATAAGAGCAACTCCAGCCCAAAGAAAATGGACTGGCACCAAGTGAAGAAAATGGACTGGCACCAAGTGAATCTGCTCCAGCCCGTGCAATTGACTGGCACCTAGCCCGTGCCAGTCAACAGCCCAGCCCAAAATGGACAGACCCATAAGCCGGTCTGTTTCTGGCGCGTGCAACACACGCGGTGCCCGGGGCGCGTAGCCGACAGGCTGTGCAGGCGCTGGGGCCCGCGTGCAGGCCCACTTGCAGTCGTCCGGGGTGAAGGATACGTGGCCTCCTCAGAGCCGTTGGATTTCCAACTGCTAGTTTTTTAGGCCGTTGGATTTCCAACGGTAAAAAAAATTTAAATTGGACCGTCCGATCACAGATCAACGGTCCACGTTTATTTGACCAAAAATTTAAAAAAAAAAAAAAAAAAGGCCCAACGGTCAGAAATTTGACCGTTGGCCACGTGGCATCGTGTTGGCTGTTGGATTTGATTATTTTTCAAATCCAACGGTCCCGATTAATTACAACATTAAAATTTATTAAAAATTAATTAAAAAATGTCAAAATTTTTTTAAAAAATACAGAAAAATTTTAAAAAATTATTATTTTTTTCTATAAATACCTAACCCTCATCTTCCACCTTACACCACATTTCAATATTTTCCACCTTAGCGGAAATCTATTCAAAAAATAGTACGTTCGGATAATGACACGTGGCGTGACGAGATTGGTTAAAAATCTTATCGAAATCTTGCCTAAATTATTGTACACAGGAAGTGACACGTGGGTTGTCGGGATTGGTTGAAAATCTTAGCGGAAATCTATTCAAAAAATAGTACGTTCGGATAATGACACGTGGCGTGACGAGATTGGTTAAAAATCCTATCCGAAATTAAAACTTTTTTTTTTTATTATTTTATAAAAAAATTATTTAATATTTTAAATGGACTGGGTGCCAGCGCATTTTGTAGGGATGGAGATCGTTTGTGCCAGCGCATTTTTAGACTAGGTGCCAGCACATTTTTTTTTGGGGTGGAGATGCTTTGGCCTATTACTGTTCATTGAGTCTGTTACTGTTCAATTAAGTGGATAAATAGGCTAGGTGCTGGCGCAAAGTGGATAGGGGTGGAGTTGCTCTAAGAGCGCATGATTCTCCTTCATTTGTCCCCCTTTCATCCCACCTTTCCCCCTCCGTCCTTTTTCACTTTTCATCGATCTCATCTCGTATACGTAATAGTTATCAAATGGAAGCTGGTTGTAGATGCAAGCATTAACAAGCAACATAACTAAATAACAAACCATATAACTAGTGATATATCGTTCCCTTTTTAAATGTTGAAAGATGTTTTAAGTTTGGATTTATTCATTCCATATCTCTTGTGTGATCCGTGATCGTCAATCTTAAACTATCCAAACTCTTTCATCGTATCTCTCGTAATCATAAACAATACAAAATTAAGCTTCGCGTTGATGCTCACTCCACCTAAGCCTAGCTAGTTAGACTAGTATCCTAGAATGGAGAATATATATATATATATATATATATATATTCGGATTAGCTAGTACGCAAGAAATTTTGTAGGTCTATGCATGTCCACCATCAATATTATTATGTGTTAGATTTTATCACAAAATCAATGGCGTAGCCAGAAATTATTTGGTGGGTGGGCTTAAATAAAATTATTACTACGAAATCAAATTTTTAATCTTATATTGCCTACATAAAATTATATAATAGTAAAAACTTGAATGTAGTAATTTGAAGTAAGAATTTTGTGCTATGTTTTATAGGTTTCTAACCTTCAAAGCTTTCAAGTGAATAAAATAAGAAATCATTTGTGGTATGGAAGTTTTAATTTATTACTATTAAATATAATATTGGTTAAAGTGATGAGTTTATTTAACATCTGTTAGCTCTTATTATTATTAAAAACAGTCTTATTAATAAAAAAATGCATTTGTTAAATGGAATATGACAATTAAAAATCATAAACTCACCCAAAAATTAATATTTTTAAGCTTGAAGAACCAAACTCTCCCTATGCTATAGCCTAGGGGAGCCTTGTACTTGGCTCCGCCCTTGCACAAAATGTTTCGGTAATATTAAAAATGAAAACTCCTATGTATTAATTGTATACTATTTTAACATTACCGATGTGAAATCCTATATCGCAACAGTACGTATTTTAATTAACACCCATCGATCATTACAACCTCCATAATCCATATAGTAATAGTATTTATATTCGCACACGAAATACATACAATACCATTGATCCACGCATGCATGCATTATACATATGTTGCTCCAGTTGCTAGTGTTGAACTACTTTAATTACTAATGATCATGCATAACTGGGGTTTGTTAATGACAAATTAATTAATCAATTAGTGTTTAATCAATTGTTTGTATGCGTGTACAGAACATGATAAGGTAAGGGCAGTGAGGCCAACAAAAAGAAGAACATGATGGAATAAAGTTTTGTTTAAGAGACAAGAAATATGCAATATCCCGCACTTTGAGATTGTAGCCTCACTCACTTGTCTGATGTTTGTCTCCACAACCTCAACAATCTGCTTAATTATAGCTTAATTGTTCCTTAAATATATATATATTGAGATCCAATTATATATTTACATCTTTAAACTAATAAATATTACACCATTCTTTTCTTTACGATAATTGATTTGCTCTCCCTTTTAATTTATTTTTTCTTATTTTACTTCCTATTTTTTGTTAGCTACTGTAGTCTGCAGTACCCTAGCTACATCCTAAGAACCCCACATTGATTCTTTATACCTCCTAACCATTCATTTCGTATTGGGATATGATATCCACACACCTCATTTTACTTTTTACACACACTTTTAATTTTCGGTCGTCGGATTGGATGAATTGAAGAAGATCAACGGACTGAAATTATCAAGGAATGTGTGTGAAGTAAAATAAGGTGTATGGATAGCACATCCCTTCGTATTTCTCATGATCCACTATATGTGTTCAACTTCAACATGATATATTTAAAGGTGTATATATACACACACGTGTATACATATATACATATACTATTATTCGGTACATAACTACATATGATCTACAAAGATTTCTACACACTCCATATTAAACTATGCGTTTGTCATTGCTCTACTTGGAAGTGCCCGGCAGGCCGGTGGCAGTGGCCCAAAAGATTGAGAAACCAAAGTTGTTTCTTTGTATTTGAAAGCTATTGTTTACTTTTTTGATATGCAATATTATATGAGTAATGCTATATTTGCGGACAATATTTGAG
The DNA here is from genome assembly GCF_019419815.1 of Pyrus x bretschneideri. Taxonomy (NCBI): domain Eukaryota; kingdom Viridiplantae; phylum Streptophyta; class Magnoliopsida; order Rosales; family Rosaceae; genus Pyrus; species Pyrus x bretschneideri. The sequence continues at coordinate 223,547 of NW_025999413.1, read as the reverse complement.
TACTCATTGGTGAGGATTTTATTTTTACTTACACTAATGTATGTGGCCCCGAATTTTATTGTAACATCTGTACCTCTCAAAATTTTCTAAACTAGCAATCAAACATCTAGTCATCTAATTACTACATGCATTCAAATATCCCTTATGAGAGTTGACAACCTCTTTCCTCCATTCCTCAGCGAGATTTGACAATATTATTGGGCACATGCGGGTTAGTAAGAATTGGGTGCTTATCAGTAAGTAGCCAAATATTGCCTTACATTTACCACTTTTTTTTTACTATATTTGTACTATCTTTTTAATAGAGAAGAGATTCACGACACATGTAGATCACATCTTTATTAGAAATGTGATACAAATTAATGTAGTAAGAGTAACATATTTGATATTCTATTTTAAATTATTTTAATTAAAAATTTCAACTTGAATGGCAATAATAGGAGACACTAACCTGATCAATTAGCATAACTCCGATCTATTTTAAAAACTACAACTCGGCTTCCTTGTGTTTTTCAACTTCGGATCATTAAATACGACAGGTCACATATGTTATAAACCATCTTCAACTTCAACATCAACTCGGTTGGTGCTCTCTCTCTCTCTTTGTGCATGAAAACGCGTATCTACTAGCTCTCCAATAGATTCTGGGCCTTGTTTCTGCTACCTTGAGTTCTGCCACTGGTCAAGCAGCTCTTTCTCTCACAAACTCTCTCTCTCTCGCTCTCATCCTCAGAATTCATCAGATCTTTGCCGCAGATATGCTCAAATCACTAACCAGGTCAGTTTACACCTTATTTACCAATTATACCATGTATGCTATTTGACATGATCAAAACAATTATATATGCTAATCCCTAGTAGTAGCTATATAGGGGCTGGAAATTCACGGAAACTGATGAGGGATGTATATGTGGAATATTTGTTTTCTTCTCAGAGAGTTTAAGCTGATCAGCTGCAATGCTTTTCTCTGTAAGCGAGCAAGGCCCTTTTCAACGAGTGGCGCAGCTGGCCATGGAAGGTATGTTCCTATATCATATGATCTGCTGGTGTTTTAGCTGCAGATCCTTCGATTCCAAAAACATGCATGCATAGTAGATGATATTAATTAATAATTTTCCTTCTTTTGCCCATCTTCTCTTCTCTTGTTAATGGAAATCTCTCCTACCTCGGTACCTTAGTCATTGTGATTATTGTCGCGCGCATATATAGTTTTTGTGGCATTATTATTTTCTGTCTCAGTACGCAGTAGTACTATATCATTTTAAGTATATACCATGTTATATATATCTGTATGCGAGGATTTATTTAGTACATATGAATAAACATAACCATCTTGAACAGTTTCCAAGTAAATTATGCATATAACGTGGAGTTATGAGTGATCCCATGATTAAAATTTCATTTCCTAGTAATTAATTTCGGCATATTACTCTGCTCTTTGCTCTCTGCTCTCTTCAATATGATATAGTTTAGTTTATTGAGGTCAACTTGAGTATTTGATTAATAATTATGTTGGCAATGATTAAGATTTACACCCTGCAGCACATGCAATGTTCTCAAGCTTAAGCTACCCCTGGTTAGATCTAAAGTAACTATTCATACCATATGTCTTCATTTATATGAAAATAATCTACGTACAACTAGGACACTGTTACGCTGATACTTAAAATTAATCACGTTTTGTCTTGGTATATTATCTTTTTTTATGTATAACAATGTATAACTGATTTTAAAATACCATTACATTGACTTTTGTTGTAATTATTTTTTTTTAACAAATTTGTTGTAGATAAGTTATTCTTCACTTTTACATCATGTTACGTTTCAACTTTGATCATTATCAGGCATCAAATTCAACTCTTTATTCAAAGTTTTACGCACAAATCACACTTTATATTAATTAATATGAATCAAATTTTGAATGGGGCGGTGTTGCTTTTTTGGGTGATTGCCGGCGTGGAAAAATGATCCACAACTTCGTAGTTGAATGATCAATCCGCCCCCAATAATCATTTTCTTAATCGGACGTCGTTTGGCATTTTCAAACGACATGACTGATCTTGTCTTTTCATTGATATATTCAACCACGCATGTTGTTCCTTTCTTTTCTTTTCTTTTCATTGTATATTAACATGATAATATTAACATCTGTTTTGATGCATTAAGAATCTAATCATCTATTTGCACACTTTCTTTGTAAAAAGCAGGCTGCAAGGCAAGGTGGCCATAATAACAGGGTCAGCTAGCGGGCTTGGGAAAGCCACGGCCCACGAGTTCATCCGACATGGAGCACACGTCATCATTGCAGACGCAGATTCTGAGCTGGGTTCACAAGTCGCCAAAGAGCTGGGGCCCGCAGCCCACTTTGTCCAGTGCGACGTTGCCGTTGAGTCCCAGATAGCTGAAGCTGTAGAAACCGCCGTGGCTCGTCATGGAAAACTTGACATAATGTACAACAACGCGGGAATAACAGGCCCAGCGTTCCCGCCCAGCATCGTTGACCTGAACCTTGAGGAGTTTGACCGCGTGATCCGGGTCAACGTGCGGGGCGCGGTTGCTGGGATAAAGCATGCGGCACGAGTCATGATACCTGCGGGCTTAGGCTCCATACTCTGCACGTCCAGCATAGCTGGCTTGTTGGGTGGGCTTGGCCCTCACCCCTACTCGATATCAAAATTTACGATACCTGGCCTGGTTAAGTCACTGGCGAGCGAGCTGTGCCGAAACGGGATCCGAGTCAATTGCATATCGCCGGGTCCAATCCCGACGTCAATGGTGGTGCGGGAAATAGGGCAGCTTTATCCGGGGGCGCCGGAGGATCAGGTTAAAGAGATAGTGAATGGGCTGGGAGAGCTCAAGGGTGCGAAGTGTGAGGAGATAGATGTGGCGCAAGCTGCGGTGTATCTGGCATCGGATGAAGCAAAGTATGTGACGGGTCATAATCTGGTGGTCGATGGAGGCTTCACCAGCTTCAAAAGTCTTAGCTTCCCTCCTCCTCCGGATCAATCTGTGTAATGTAATGCTAGTATATGTCCAGAGTCAAGGACAGAGTCAGAAATTTCTTCTAATGGGGGCAACCGAAAACAACTCTTATTATAGTGTGGTTATACGCAATATGATATTAAAGATGGTTTCAAATGATGATGTATCACAATTCCAATGTTACAAAAATTTCAATATAGTAGTGGAAACTGACAAAGTGATGAGAAAAATATAAGTGCATGATAGACGGGAGAGGGTTTTTTTCAGTTTGAATGACAGAACAAGAGCACTATTGCTCATATAATATTTGATATAGAGTATAAGTAGAATGCATGTATGTTGAATATTAGATACATATATTTTCTTCAAAGATAACTCGTGTATGTTATATAATTGTAGTCTGCAACTAAACAAACGAATTACTTGAGTGAGGGCATCTGCCCCCAATAAGCCTTCATTGGCTCCCTTCATGTCCAGAGTCCAGACTCCAATTAGGTTTAGACTTGTTTTCGCAACAACGTACACAATTACGCACATGCATGTTTCTTTGTAATTTCAAGAAGCTGGATTATATATGTACTATAATATAATGTTGATGAATTGTTTCCCGGGAACGTACAAACTTACGTGCATGCATGTGTCTTTGTTATTTCAAGAAGCTGGATTTTACATGTACTATATTACCAGGTTGATGAGTTGTTTCCCGGGGAACCATAAAATGGTGTAAGTACATACGTGTGTCCATATGCACACACGTGATTGATCTAAGTATTACTGATTGGATCTTCGGGCCCTGCATTTAGATGTTATGCATTTAACCGCATTTTATATAATCTTATAGCCGTCTAAACAATTCAATAACTTAAATGAAGCCACATAAGCTTTAGGATAAATTTGTATATCCAAAGTTAAACGGTGACAGTCCTCCATTCTCCTGATCTCCTCCCTCCCTCTTTCACGAGAAGCCCTTCCAGATTTCAGAATCCCTAGTGGGAACAGCCCATTCAGCCGAACCAACATTTAGAGTCGATGAGACTTCACATTTCAGAATATCCTCTCATAAAATGTTGTTTTGACATGCTTTGTGCTTTTTTCTTTTTTTCCCATCAAAATCCACAAGCCCTCAAACTCAGAATTACGAACTACGTATGGAGAAATTCTATAGCTTTAGGGATGGGTTATAGAATTGTCAGAAGGTTTTCTTAATTACACATATTTTTCAGTTCATATGTTTGAAGTCGGAAACGGTATCCATAGGCCATAGAGAAATAATACAATCAGGTAAACTATTCTCATAATTGTTTCTAATTGATAAAATACAGTGTGGATTTGTCAACAAGTGTTCTTGTTTGAAAAGAAAAAGAAACTGAATAGAAATAATCTGTGGGAGGAAGTAAAGAAAGAGAGAGATAGAAGGGGAGGAACTAAACACGAAGGGAGAGAGAAAAGAGATAACGGCCGTATGGGATTAACGTAAGTTCGTAAAAGAAAAATAAGTTAAAGATAGAGTAAATGATGTATAAAATCCTAAGTCATCGGATTGCTTGAATGGCTAAGCTTCTATAAAATAAAATGCTGATAGATGCACGACTTTTTATTTGGGATTTTTATTGATTAGTATGTCAATATAGCGTTCGGTTGGTACTTTGTTTGAGTTCACTTCTCAACGTCATATATATTTTCTTAGAAGTAACTTGCATAATACAAATAAACTGTCATGTGACGTTCTATTTCAATTATACAAAATGCATTTTTAACATATCGTTGTGTAATTAACACAAAATGTAATGTAGCGGTAAAATACAAGTTGTTTCTCTATTTGCTCAGAGGAAGAGGTGGAGCCATCCACATCGAGCAACTATACATTATTAATAAGAGTGGTCCCGCAGGTCACACAGCTGAGTGTGAATTCACTACGAATGGTAAACAAAATGCCTGCATGCATGGTCCTGTCTCTAATCTTTTAGCTGTCATGGACCCGCCAGGAGCTTGCAAGCTGGTTTCCTTATTACTACTGTTTCAATAAAAAAATGAATAACCTTGCACTTTTTTCGTGGTGTGGAATCTGTGGATGAATCATATATTTCAGATAAATTTTCAAAATTTAAACTATCGGAAAATATGGAGACCACAACGCCCGTAGTAAAACACAACCGCTTTGGACAGGTCTTCGATCGTTAGTACTCTTCAATCTTCAGACTTCACATGTATGCATGTTGATGTCGGCCAAACGGCCAAGTTAAAACTTGGAACATTTTGTATTTATTTTTCCATATTTGTCTACATTCTGAATTAATTTGTACGTTAGAGACAATTGCAATTAATATTTTGGCATTGCATGGTTGATATTTTATTTTTGGTAGGAACATGGTGGATATATGATATAATTCTCATCTCACGACTTGGTAGTGAGTTGCATGCATGATGCATGCCATGTATGTACACGTACTAGTCCATACTGGACTAGTTAGTTTTATTGGCGATGATGTTGATGTTGTTGTTGTGACTTAAGACTGTTCTAAACGGAAAGTTGGATTTCAATAACACTTAATTAAAGGTGTTTGAATTCTAATTAATTAAGTTAATTCGTCTTACACACATGAACGTTGAACACCCAAACAAAGTTGAAAAAGGAAATTGTAGATAGTGAGATTTATTGCTGGGAGTACGTGGGTGCGGTGAATCGCAACGAATCACGAGAACCTTGGGGTCTCTTTTAGAAAATTTATTCCAAGTTAAGTCTTGCTTTCAACTTTGAACTTTTGAACTTTGAAGTTGCATGGCGCAAATGGCAAAACACAACTTAAAGTTGTTTCATTATCTTGGTGCATGTACCTTATGGTATGTGTGTGGAAGCCACAACATGCAATATTATTTCTAAACTATGCCAGCTGCTGAGTAATTCTAATATCATACGGTCACGTAATGTTAAGATTTTATGTATTTAATTTAGTTTTTACTATTTCGAGAGAATTCATTATTAAACTTGTCAAAAAATGGATCACTGATTCTTTTAATAAAACCTAATTTAAAACTTTTTTCCAAAATAAGATGCAAGTAAGATACAAAAAATCTAAAACGAAAATACTTAAAAGAACAATATTCTTCTAAGTTTATAAACTAATACTAGCAAATTTTTAGTTCGAAAAGACAAAAGCCAAAGCCAGTGCTGCAAATACGGTTTTCTAATATTTCTCTATCGCAAAATCCAAAAGTCAGAGAATTGGTGTTGATTACTTGAAGTGTTCCACGTGAACCAGAAATTGATTGGCTAATTGGGCTTCCGTTAAAATTACTCGTCTCGCTTTAGGTAATTGGGTTGGGCTTTTTCTTTTCTTTTGGGGACCTTGGTAACGCATGTTAATCAGACAGACTCGCCTAAGGTAACACAAGGCGACAAACCAAAAGGAAGCAGCAGCGTGCGAACGCACAGACAAAACGTAACGTTCCAACTTGAACGAAGCCATTTCCATTTCCCAGCTGAAAATAAAGAGAGAAAAAACATTGAGAATCTATATCCCTCCGTTTCTTCTAAAAAATGATGACCCAGCGCTGAGCAAAAAGTTCCCCTCCCATCCTTTTCTGCGTTTTATGCCGAACCTTTGTAACTGAACCCATCCTTTTATTTTGTCTCCTTCAGACGACCTTCAATAAAATTAACAAAAAGCCTGACAAGCGAAGAAACACAGTCATGCTTCCGATGTCGAGCGGCGCCGCTTGGATGGGCGGAGACGAAGACGACGCAGCGTCTTGGACCAGAAACAGCACCACCACCCACAACAACAACAACAACAACAACAACAACAACAACGAGGCAGAGCCCAGAAGAAACGACCAAGACTCGAGCTTGGGAGCTTCTTTTTCAAACTTCAAATCAATGCTGGAAGGTGACTGGTACATGAACAACGTTCTCAGCAACCCAGCTCAAGACCTCCATGCCTTCTCTTCCACCCAAGCTTCTGAAACTACACTTGCTCCTCTGCAACCAATCGACTCCTCCGCCTCCTGTTCTCCGTCGCCGGCCTTCTCTCTCGACCCTTCACAGCCGCCACAGCAGTTTTTGCCTCCAAAATCCTGCTTCTCCTCTCTCCTCAACGTCGTCTGCTCCAACCCTTTTGATAACAACGTCGACCTGGGCTGCGACGCTGGGTTTCTGGGCTCCTTTCAGGGAAATCAGCCTTCCAATTCCTCTGTTCTGATGGGTTTCACGGCCCTCAATTCTCATTCTCAGATGGGTACTCCCGAACTCAGTTCGAGCGCCGAGTTTCCAGCCAGTCGGTTGCTTCCGGTAACGGACAACGCCAATGTACTCGACGGCGACTTTGGCTTCGAAGGCTTCGATGGCTCGGCCGGCGCTCAGCTGCTGAACCGGGCTAAGCTCCTGTTCCCTTCCATGGGTGCTCAGCCCACTCTTTTCCAGAAGCGCCGCCAAAACTCTGTAGGCGACGGGGGTGATAAATTGGGAAATTTGGAGATTTCGGGTCCCAGGTACGGGGGACTACTGGAGAGTTTGGAGAAGAAAAGGAAGAGGAACGAGGAGGGTGAGATGGAGGAAGGGAGTCTGGATGTGTCCGGTTTGAATTATGACTCGGATGACTTCAATGAGTACAGTCAAGTGGAGGTGGAGGAGAATGCGAAGAATGGTGGAAGCAATTCGAATGCCAACAGCACTGTCACCGGTGTAGAGGGAGGAGACCGGAAGGGCAAGAAGAAGGGTTTGCCGGCGAAAAATTTGATGGCGGAGAGGCGGCGGAGGAAGAAGCTCAATGATAGACTCTACATGCTTAGGTCTGTTGTACCCAAGATAAGCAAGGTAGTCATTTTCTGTACCATGTATACTTAGACGTAGTTCTCCATTAATTTACTTTTGCCTTGTTCCTTTGAAGATGTAGTCTTTGTGCTTTCCCCGTCTTTTTATGTTAGTTTATGTGAGTTTCTTGTTCTAATTATATTGTGTTTCTTTCGTTTTTCATTTTAACTAGTACTATAAGTATGTGAATTAGCTGAATTTAACAGCGGAATTTGCGTGGAAGAATTACAGTGAATTTAAGCCATTTAGAAAGCAATGTATTCATACCATTGTATTGATGTACAAGAGAAGTACCCGTGCTGTTTTACATCGAATTGGTCGTTTTACTTGAAGGAAGTTAATATTTTGGAAAATCCATGACAGATCTGATGGCTCTTGATATTGCCTGAAGTTTGGCGATTGTTTGGGTGATTTATCTTCCTGTGTGATTTGTGGCTTCTCGCTCGTTAGTCATAATATCTGATGAGTATTCTGTCATGTTGTAAACAGATGGATAGGGCGTCCATACTAGGGGATGCAATTGATTATTTGAAAGAGCTTCTACAAAGGATTAATGACCTCCATAACGAGCTGGAGTCCCGGTTCTTTGCTGCCTGCTTCAACAAGTTTTCATCCGTTGACACCCACTCCATCCACCCTTCCCTGCCGTGTTAAAGAAGAGCTCTGCCCAAGCTCCTTGCTAAGCCCCAAAACTCAGCCGAAGGTAAGTTTTATTCACCTGGTTTTGTAGTTTGAAGCATGTAAAAGGTGCATAAAGTATGATTGAGGATTTTTCTTTAACTTGTAATATTTGGTCAACTGTATTTTGCAGGTGGAGGTTCGGGTAAGGGAAGGGCGAACTGTTAATATCCACATGTTCTGTTCTCGGAGACCAGGTCTCTTACTCTCAACCATGAGGGCCTTGGATAACCTTGATTTGGACGTCCAGCAGGCTGTGATCAGCTGCTTCAATGGGTTTGCTTTAGATGTGTTCCGAGCTGAGGTATGTTTCTTTTTGGGATAGCGAATTGCTGAGACTGTTTTTACAGTGTACTGTTTCTGGATATGAAGCATAAGGGTGAATTGTATTAACACAAATTAACACACACGCACACACACACACACATATCTATCTGTTCTGCTTTTTAATTTTTGGTGCTTTACCTTTTGACATCCAGATCTAATATATAGTATTATCCTGACTATGTGTAAAAATCTTCAATTTTACTATGGGAGATATGAAAGATGAGTTTGCTATGTTTGCTGCTTCTGAACTTCAACTTTCTATTCTACTGTGTTTGGAAGATAGACTATCAGATAAAGATTTTAATCCCAAAAAGATTACTTGAGGTTGGTCACAAAGTTTGATTGGCATAAAAACTGCTTCGGTTGCATCTGAGCCTTTTTTTCCGGGAATGTCATGAAATACAACTTTGGTATTCTTACTGTATCTTTTGCAGTAGTAAAGTTTTTGGGTTAAGTAGGGACACACAAAATATAATCCCTTGTATGTTGAACAGCAATGCAGGGAAAACCAGTTCTTGCCAGAGCAAATAAAAGCAGTACTTTTGGATTCAGCTGGATTTCATGATATGATGATGTAACTGTTACTCGAGCATTACAAATTGGAGCCTTACAATTGGGAGAAATGAAGGCAGGCAGGCACCCTCAACTCAGCTAGCTAGTTTGCAAATGCGCAACGGCTTCCTTCTCCTCTCTTTGTTCCATCGATAGAGCCCATAGTGCTTAACTCGAAGAATGTCAGCCGATGATGTCCGTAGATTTAGTTTTTTTAATCATCTGTTTTGTTGTAGTGGATTATGTTATGTTGAATCATCAGGCAAAACTGCTCTCTTATCTTTAGTAACTAACTTCAGCTCTTGATATTAATTTCCTCTCTGTTGTGTTTACTTGTGCATGCATGAGTAGGCTACAATGTCTGTTTGCGAGTTGTTTTTAATTGCAAGCGATGTTAGTACTCTAAGTTAGATTAGAGCGAGGTTTAAACTTGGGACGCAATTTGGACCTTAAGAAAGAAAAGCTTCTTTGCAATCGGTGCCAAAACGTTGTTTGACAAATCAAAGGAAGTAATTGTTGAAACAGTCTGAATGGAGGCCCACAGTACTAACTGAGTCAATACGTGTCCACGCGAACCGCGCCATGGGAGACGCAGATAATTCTGGACTCCACGTTTGGTCCAACTTTTCTAAACCGCCAACCTCACTTTTTCTGTCAGCGGCGTCCCCCTACGAAATTTCTGTCAAATTCTGGTGGACTCAGAACTTGTAAGTCAAAAACCTTGGTGCTGCGTCAAAAACAAACAACACAACACTGTCGAAAAGAAGAGGCGCCGCCAGGGTTGGGTTTGGTTTGGTTTATTTGTGTGTCTGTCTGTATGTCTTCCGGGTATTCCTTCGGCATTCCTTGAGAGTATTGAGAGAGTTTTGCCGCCAGCTCGCCCTCTCAATGCTCTGAATCTTCAACGACGGACCACAGAGCCTCTGCCGCCTCTCTCTCTGCATTCCGTTTCCGCCGCGCCGTTCCGTTGTTGGAGGCTCTACGTTTGGTTAGGTCTCATCTTTTTGATTTCTCTATCTTCTCAAGGTACTTTTCAATCTCTCTTACTTTTGTCTTGTTTGTGTTGTGTGTCGTGCATGTATACATGAATGCTGTCCCCTCGCCACTCCAATATCAATGCAAATGAATTTAGGGAATTTTAATGAAAAGATTATTCATTTTAACGAAAAATTATATTTTTAAATTAAAAATTATTAATTTTACTTTTTATTTTATCATTATCCTTAAAAATTCAAAAATTTTAAATCCCTTTCGTTATTTTTCCAATGAATTAATTGCTTCTCTCCGTTTTACTTCAAACAAAACTAAGATTTTGAAATTATCTGCTTTATGTCCTTTTAGCTGTTTGTTTACTTCAGAAATTATTCAATCAAGCTATGGAATTTTGCAGATTGAGCTGCTGCTCAAGTTCGAAATTCGATAAACCGGTTCTGTGTTGGGATCTTGAGTTTCTCACTCTGTGCGCCATAACAATCAACTGTTTCAGACACTCCGTTCACATCATTAGTCGGAATAACTTATCTTTAGAATGGTGACCGCCTTGCATTTTTCCGGAGTTAAAACTCTGTGCCCTGCATCCTCAGAAAGATCTTTGCAATTCAATCAACCACTTTTGTCACAAAGTCTTGGTTTTGCAACTTGTGTCGCTTCCAGCAATGGTTTCTATGCAAGTGCGAAAGACTTTTCTTGTACGAGCAGGGTTTTGAGAGTCAGTTGCGAGGGAGGGATTGCAGATGTTCTTGAAAAGAAACGGACTGACAATCAAAGCCCTGGCGAGAATGAGAAACAATTGACGTGCGTTATGAAGTTTGGTGGCTCGTCGGTGGCTTCTGCAGAGAGAATGAGGGAGGTTGCTGATCTTGTACTCAGCTTCCCACAAGAGAGGCCTGTCATTGTTCTTTCTGCCATGGGAAAGACAACTAACAAACTCCTACTGGTACCACTTTATATGAACATTACTTGATAATTCATCCAACTTTTTATCCCTTCATTTCTTACCATTAACAACTTACGGTCAGATTGGTTTCTCATGAGTAGGCAGGAGAAAAGGCCGTCACTTGCGGTGTTACCAATGTATCTATGATTGATGAGTTGAGCTTCATAAAAGAATTACATCTCAGGTGAGAACAGTGACATATTTTTCTTTCTTCTACAAATTTTTTAGGAAAAATAATTCAATTTTCGATTTTTTTCTCATTGTGCATCACCCTATTCTGAATAGGACTGTGGAAGAACTTGGAGTGGACAGCTCCATCATTTCATGTGAGTTTCTTTTCTTACCCGCACTTACAGTTCACCTTTTTTTTTATAAAGCAAATTATGATCTTTGTTTTGTATATCAGCAAGTTCAAAATATGAAGCAGCCTAAAGGTGGCTTTGTATACCAATGTTCATTGTAATCCTACTGTTTTTTTTGGCTATACCCGTTATCCCTGAATTGCAGCACACCTCAAAGAACTGGAACAACTTCTGAAGGGAATTGCTATGATGAAAGAGTTGACTTTACGAACCAAAGACTATCTGGTTTCATTTGGGGAATGCATGTCCACGCGGCTTTTTGTTGCCTATCTGAATAAGATTGGCGTTAAAGCCCGCCAAGTATGTTCTTTTCCAATTTAATTTAATGGTGAAAAGTGCTCTCAAATTTCCTGCTGTAATTTCTGAAGAATTCCTAATTGTTTGTTAGCACCATTATTGCTGATAGAAAATTCATATGATTGTGTGTTTGTTGTTTTGGCAGTATGATGCCTTTGAAATTGGGTTTATAACCACAGATGACTTCACAAATGCGGACATTTTGGAGGCAACTTATCCAGCTGTCGCAAAGAGGTTACATGGTGATTGGATATGTGATCCTGCTATTCCAGTTGTTACTGGTTTTCTTGGAAAGGTGTCCCTTCTGGCTAACTTCAACGTATCTTCAGTTTTTGAAAATTTCACCCATTAACACTATTGACACTGTTTTTCTGGTTACAGGGATGGAGATCATGTGCTGTGACTACGCTGGGTAGAGGTGGTAGTGATTTGACAGCTACAACCATTGGTAAAGCATTGGGGTTACGAGAAATTCAGGTGAGTTCAAATAATATTTCACTTTTTTTGCCCAATTTCCTAGTTCTAAAAATAGCAAAATATGACCTATTTCTCAATGTCGTACAGGTGTGGAAGGATGTTGATGGCGTTTTGACATGTGATCCTAACATATATCAGCGTGCAGAACCTGTACCTTATTTGACATTTGAAGAGGCTGCCGAACTTGCATATTTTGGTGCTCAGGTATCAATAATGATGCTAAATATTCATAAATATTCGCAACACTTCTCTTATTAAGTGCCAATATTAGACGCAATGGTTTCTGACTTATTTAATACAGTTTTTTTCTGACTTTAAATACTCAGTTTTCCTCTTCTAATGGTTTGAGGTGCTTTGGACCACCTGTATTTTAGTTACAATTGTTTTTGTTCAACAAGAAAAAAAGAAAACATGATTTAATCATTTTTCTTGCCTTCTTGCAGGTCTTGCATCCACAGTCCATGAGACCAGCCAGAGAGGCTGATATTCCAGTGAGGGTTAAAAATTCATACAACCCTAATGCTCCCGGTACTGTTATCACCCATGCAAGAGATATGAGCAAGGTTTGTAAAAGTAGTCTGCTGGAAAATTGAACTCCGCTGTCAAAATGCTTCCAACTTCATTGAGTTTTCTTTGTCTCAATTGCAGGCTGTATTAACCAGCATCGTTTTGAAAAGGAATGTGACTATGTTGGATATTGTTAGCACTCGCATGCTGGGTCAATATGGATTTCTTGCTAAGGTGAGAAAACAAATTACCTTTTTTCTGTTGGTTGTCCTCTTGATAACTTCGTGGCTTATATTTGTAATATTTTCCATGTAGGTATTTACAACTTTCGAAGATTTGGGCATATCAGTTGATGTTGTTGCTACCAGTGAAGTTAGTATTTCCTTGACACTGGATCCCTCAAAGCTTTGGAGCAGAGAGCTTATTTGGCAGGCAAGTGTATGATCTCATCTTCCTTTTCCTCTGACTGGTTATGATTTTCTGGAATTTACTTGACAGATGCATCTAAGCTTTATTAAATTGTCCGCGTATGTTTTGTTATGATTTTTCATTTTATGCATGTTCGTTCTTGTCGGTGCATGGTATGGAAAAATGGTAGCCAATCACGTGCACACTACATATTTTCGCTCGCAATTCTTATATAAGTTCTCATTGAATACCGTATCTTCCTTGCAGGAACTTGACCATGTCGCGGAAGAACTTGGGAAAATTGCTGTTGTCAATCTTCTACAGCACAGATCAATTATATCTCTCATTGGAAATGTGCAGAGGTCATCACTGATACTAGAGAAGGTAATGTATTGTGTTTTGCTAAGTAGTTAAAGAATGTCCCCTAATTTGCTTTTGTTCTTTGGTCGACTGCAACTTGATCCAACATTAGCCATCTCTTTGATCATGTATATTTGATTTTAGTATTCACATTTTTGGTCGCTTGTGGCAGGCATTTCAGGTTCTTCGAACCATTGGAGTCAATGTTCAAATGATCTCTCAGGGTGCATCCAAGGTATCTCCCAACAACACTAGTTCTCTCTCTTTTCATTGTAGCGGTGAAGCCAAATTTTTGATGCCCTTTTATCTGTCTCTCCTAAATCCCAGTTCATTTTCGACTAGGCATGATTCATGAACGAATAGGGTGCTTACAGTTGATTCCCTATGAAATGTTTATAAATTTGATTTGATCATTTCCGTAGTTGAACTTACCATTTACGTATTACCACTGGCCAGGTTAATATCTCTTTGGTTGTAAATGACGATGAAGCAGAGCAGTGCGTTAGGGCTCTCCACCAGGCTTTTTTTGAAAACGATCTCTTTGAAGTAGAATGTGGATCGGAGAATGGTTCGGTCTTAGTATCAGAGCAACATTGAAGGAGATTCGATTCTTCGATTCTTTGAAAATGCACCGTTAGTTTACACACCATATGATTTTCAGCTTTAGTCATTAGTTCTACCATTTCTGGAGAAAATATCTGCCCCTTGGGCTGTCAGTTTAGAATTGAAGACGTGGTATCGCCACCGATATTGTATCATGTTGGATAATGTAATGCTTGTGTTGCAAGGAATTAACTAGGAAATAATTATATTTTTGGTGAAATAAAGAATGAGCAAGGGTTATTATGGTTTTGAAATCCCGTCCCAAGGATCGGGGAAATGTCACCAGAAGTCTCCACAAGAGCAAAGCCCATCTCTAAAATGATGGAACCTGCTTGAGTCTCTAACTATTATTTCCCTCCCAACAATCTTTGTGATCACCTTGATTGCGGCATGGCAGTCCGTGCAAGCTCGTAAGTTCTTCATCACCACTATCGGTGATCCTTCCGGTGTACTGATCAATGCAAAAGCAATTGCTAAGCGTTCACTGTGATATTTCAGAGACTCCACTTTTATTTCCTCATCCTCGTTGTGCAGGGCACAGCTTATATCCGGCTTGTATCCTTCCTTTTCCATCTCCTTCGCCAACGTGTCAATCTTGTTCATAATCTTCGCACTCTGTGGGTGGCTCTTGTCATTCACTGTAAACACGTGAGTTTTGTGATTGATTTCCACCCAACTATACGCTGTAACCTTTCTGATTCCTCTCTCCCTCATCGCCTTCATCACCTTGACAACACTCTCCCATTGACCTGTTGCTGCATAGATATTTGACATGCTGACATAAGCACCTGCATCCCTAAGCTTTTCCATTTTGAAAAGTCGGTCTGCTGCTCTCTCTGCCAATTCTTGGTTCTTATGAATTTTACATGAGTTTAGAACTGATGACCACATAATCTCATCGGGCTCAAATGGCATTTCAGCCATCAATTTCTCTGCTTCACTGAACCTCCCACTTCGACACAACAAATCAACCATTGATGCATAGTGCTCTCTCCTTGGAACAATCTTACTGTTGCAAGTTAAGGAGTCGAAGTACTGTAGTCCTTCGTCAACAAGCCCGCAGTGGCTACAAGCAGTTAAAACGCTTAGGAAGCTCACTGAATCTGGTTCGAAACCAGACTGAACCATCTGTTCGAATGATCTAAGAGTGCCTTCGCCATCCCCATTTAGTGCATAAGCTGAGATCAGAGCATTCCAGCAGACCCGATTCCTCTTGGGCATCTCTTGAAAAATTTGAAGTGCGTCTTTCATAGAACCACATTTTGCATACATATCTAGGAGTGCGCTTGCAGGAAAAACATTGGATGTGAATCCTAATTTGATCACAGATGAGTGTAACTGCTTTCCCAGCGAGAGGGAAGCTAAACTCGCAGAGGCTCTTAAGATGCTAGAAAAAGTAGCCTGGTCCGGACTAACATTTTCTCTGCGCATCTCATTGAACAGTTCCAAGCCTTCCTCATGGACCCCGTTTTGCACATATCCGGATATCATTGCAGTCCATGGAACTGCACTTCTGTCAGCTAGAGTTGTGAATATCCTTTTGGCTTCCTCAAATCTGCCACATTTGGCATACATGTCCACCAACGAATTTCCAACCTGAATTTCTGAATCAGCTGTTACTATAATCGCCTGGGAATGGATCTGCCGACCCATGTTTAAGTTCAGCGTATTTGATGCGATGCTCAACATGGTTGGAAAAGGAAATTTCTTCCTGTCATGTTTAGTTAACTGTAATTCACGAAAAAGATCAAGAGACGCTTTAAATTGCCCATCCCACACATGAGATGTGATGATTACATTGTAAGAAATGCCATCCAACTCTGGCATCTCATTGAAAAGTTTCCTTGCTTCAACCGACGACTCATGCTTTGAGTAGAAATCGAGCAATGCATTCCCCACGAACACGTTCCAAACAAAATTAGTCTTCACCACAAAACCGTGAACCTGCTGCCCAAAGGTTATGTCGTCTAAATTAATACCGGCACAAAGTACTGCTGCGAAAGTGAACTCCGAAGGCTTGTGACCCAAGTTTTGCATTTGAGCAAAAAGGTTTACAGCCTCTTCATTCAAATTATCTTTTGAGTATCCTGTTATCAATGCATTGAACGTAACATTATCTCTCTCGGGCATTTCCTTGAAGAGTCGACAAGCTAAATCCAGGCGACGCGATTTGCAGTAGGAATCAATCAAGGAATTGCAGACCATGAGGGTGGAAGCATATCCCAACTTAAGGACATGTGAATGAACTTGAACTACTTGTTCGGTGGTTCCCATGTCGCTGCATCCGGACAGGAGAGTAGCAAAAGTCACATAATCCGGCTTGGTTCCCCACCTGTGCATGTCGGCGTAAAGTTTAAATGCCTCCTGGTATCGATTAGCTTGGGAAAACCCACCTATTAGTATGGTCCACGTTACCGCTGTACGGTCAACCATGGTGTCAAGCAGCTCTCTGGCCTTGGAAAGATTGCCGGAGTTGACGTAACAGGAAATCATCATGTTTGTGGAGACGGTGTTTTTGTGAGGCATTTGGTCGAACAGTTGACGTGCTCGAGACAATTCACCTCGATTTAGGAAGTTATTGACCAGAAAATTGGACCGGCATGTGTGGGCATCGAAGCCCGTCTTGATGAGACGGGCATCAACGGAGTTTTGGGCGTTGAGGTTGGGATTAGGGAATGGTTTTGGGGAGTCGGGGACTCTTGGTCTTGGAGTTGGAGTTTTAACTTTGAGGAGCGCATTTGACGATCTAAATGTTGTCATATCGTATCGTATGCAATATATCAGCTGCTTTAACCATTTGGGTGGGCTCCTGGCAAATGTTGGCTGTGGAGGCTCGTGCTTGTTGTGCTGTTGCGGCGCTTTCGGCCGCAGCGGGTGGAGGAAGCTGTTAGGATCTGTTTGTATGTTTCTGGTTTGGGCTTCAAACTACGTTTTGGACTCTTGGGTTACTACGAAGGTCCATCTTTTGCTCCCGTAATTTATGTATTTTGATTTTTGTTCTACACTTCTTTTGTATTTTAATAATAAAGTAACCCCTTTACCCACAAAAAAAAAAAAAAAAAACAACGAAACAACCATACAACCCAAAAGAAAAGCTTAATTGGTACTTAAAAGTGAGAAATATAACATCTACACAAAATGTCGCTGACATTTCCTCAAATAAAACAAAATGTCACTTAAATCAGTTTACATGCTTCCGTTGGATAATGAATGCCTATGCAGTAAGTACTAAAAAGAATCTATAACAAACAAACATTAATTAAGCCACCATACATGCGTGTGTATCAGTATTTCCATACATCTTTCTACTTCCAAAAATCTCTACGAATGTAGCCACAAAAATATGAGCATTCGATCAGTGTATCGCTGGCGATGTCTTTCCCACTGCTTAAGGCAGCTTGAGATTCCTCCCATGTCATGACCACTCATCCAAGCATAACGAGAGAAGTGGAAAAAGCCGAGTTCTGTAATCCACCGGGAAGAAGACCATCTCACTGAACATTCCACAAGTCAAGGAGAAACCAGGAATACACGGCTCGGTCTGCTCTAAACCATCCAAATTAAGTCCATAAAGAATCAAACACAGGATATTTCTTGGCTAAACATCTGATTTTAAGGAATGCCTCACGCATACAAGGTCATCCAACTTATTGCCATCCATTTTGTAAAGAGAAACACCTTCCATTTGAATATAGTGGTCCTGCGCCTCCTTCCTCAGACTCTTGAAAGGCAAGACTTCCCATTTATTGTAATTTGAAAACTTTCTTTTATCACTCATGTCTGGAGAGCCTGAGACAGGACCAACTTTGTCAGCGTCCACGTTGCCCGACACCTTGCAACTACCAAACTGTCCCAAGTCACCAGCCTCACCCCTCTTTAATCTCAAGGCAGCTGCATGAGCTCTGCCTATCATTTCCCGACTTGGCACATCTGACCAGTCTTGCTTCCTCTTAGATCTCATGGGAGAATGGATTCGGACAACCTGACATATAAAAATAGTAAAAGTTGAATCGTTTGGGGATAAAAATTCAGGCATGAGCCTATAACTGCCATACATTCTAATAAATAAGAAAAGTTTATGTTCTTACGCCAAGGCACTCTAGGAGCTGGTAGTATGCCCTTCCTTGAAGTGGATTGTGCCCTTTCCTAGGTGCAGAGAAGTAACGTGTCCTACAATGAAGCACAAACTAGTCAGCCAAAGGACGACAGACAAACAATGTCACACCTGAATTGCACTGATGATAAAGGCAGGAATATAATTCCTTGCTTGCTAATAATGATTCCAGCAAATAAATAACAACAGCATATCAAGTAAAAGCCAAACGAAACAAACCATTCAGTATAGCCAGGATCAACAGTGAAACCATATATGTCAACAATGTCGCACATAGATAGTGCTAGTTCTACTGATTTCATTCCGGTTCCTTTGGCACCTCGGCGGAGCACAATACCTTGGAAAAGGTAAACTGGATTTGTAATACTCTGCAATATGTTAGGATCCAAAATGTTAGTCAAGTCTCGGAAAACGAAGTGTGTTAACTATCTACTCAGATAGAACATATATATTGGCCTCATTAGATGCAATCTTCACCTTGATCATTGCATTAAAGTCTTTGTGCGTAACACTTTTGATTATAAGTACCTCATCAGCTGCACAAGAAAGGGAAAGTTGCAAACATGGAAACATACTTCAAGTAAATTTTCTGAAGAGCGATGAAGATTTAGGATTTCACATATACAACAAACAGAAATTAACTCTGCCACACAGAAGTAAGAAATAAAAATTAAAACACACAAATTACTTAGAAGCATACCAGACCCATTTAGAATGGCAACCATGTTTCGAGCAGCACCCCTTACAACAAGGCGAAAATCCCTCTTCATACCAACATACTTGGCATATTTCTACACATATGAAGGACTAATTGAGAGTTTTATCAACTAAATTACTGCCTATTATTCCATAGGAATCTGTTGCCTATAGAAGGAGTAAAACTGAAAAATAACAATATACTTAAGAGGCTGTGTTTCCCAACTAGAACCACAGAAGAACCAATGGCTGTCTGTCATGAAAAAATCAATCCATATATTCACCGATGATAGGAAACAAACATGCTATTTTACCTCATTAACAGGAGCCTCATTGTCCCTTATAACAGCATCATGACTATCAATCTCTTTTCCAAACTCCGTCTTCAAAAGATCTCCTGAATTTCCAACAACTGCACATGTGCGAAATTGCTGAGGATGAAAAGGTGGCTTTGCTGGTAGTAACACATTAAGATGTTCCTCACAAAGTGTCTTATTGTAGCATTTCTTAGTTCCCCTACAACCAAACAAATACAGAGGTAAACAGATGGACTTGATGTTCGTAGGCATTTGCATGCTATAATCTATTGGCAGAAATCAAGCACAGGTTTGGAAGATATAGTGTGTAGACAAACGTACAATTGTGCGATCCTTTGTGGTGCATACTCCTCCCAACCTTTAGGCCGAACATCTAGATACTCCCTTGTCAATACTGTCGTCATGTTCCGGTACTGCATCCATCCTTAAAAGCATCAGTTTGAAGAATCGGCTTAAGGAGTTAATTACACTTAGACAGATGATAGAAGAGAGACAAACCTGCTCCCACAAAAGAAGTGCCTCACAAACATTGTAGGGGTATTCGAGTGCTTCAAACTTTTTAAATTGCTCATTATACTGCAATTCGAGTCTCATGTAAATAGCAATTGGAGATTAGACTAGTATCAAAATTCAAAATTCAAGATGAAATTGTGGTGACAAGGCAAAGAGTAGTCGACGGACCCAGGTGCTGTTAGTTCCTTCCGGGAACTTAAGAGTCAGATTGCAATGGTCAATAATGTGTGCAGTCAGACCAAGCCCTCTGTTTGCCTACATTTACCTTAACCTTTGTAAGAATTCATACCCAACACTAAAACACACAAAAATTACAGAAAAATGAAGAAAGAAAGGAACAAAAACAGATTTCTTGGATCAGTATAACGCAAAAATATACAAAATTGAACTGAATCGACAACTTGAATTAGTGATTTAAATGACAAGATTTAAATTTAAACAATGGATTAACAAAGGCAGATCCGGTGAAAATTAAGAAACTAACCACGCATTGCTTCACAGTAGACTGAAATTCCGATAAAACCCGAACATCATGTTGGGTGTGGAGATCTAATTTCTGATTACCTGGATACATATAATTAAAGATAAAGAAATTGAATTATGAGTGAAACATCGTGTTTAGTTTTGATTTAAAGGAAAAGATATGAACGTGAGTGAGCGAGGGAGGACCTGCGAATAAAGAGGATTGGATGGCGAAAAGGAGAAGAGAGAAGAAGGCGACGGAGCAAATCAGGTAGAGAATAGTGGGCCGCCGGTTGAGATTGTTGCTGCTCGACGCCGGTCTGTGATTTCTCATTGCTCTACTACTGCTCGAACGAACAATAACAGCAGCAAGTCTCTTATTCTGCTTAGCTCGAGTAGGCCACGCGGAGAGAGACTAGGAGAGTGAGACTATCGACATTCGACCCCGAGCTTCTGATTCAGGGAAGCATATACCCAGCCAAGGAAACCAGTTGAATTACCAGACAAGCAAATCAATTGATTCTTCACTCTATTGGTGTATAGTATTTTTTCTTTCTTTCTATTTTTCAACTTTAAAAATCAATAAAAATAGTTTCAGACCTAATAATGTTAGGATTTTATTCAAGGGTCTTACAACATTTTGTTTAGCTACCATGCAAAATTTTTCATCAAACTAAAAATTGTAATTTTTTCATAAAAATTGTGAGTTATAACCTACGTTTCAAATCGATTTTCGAAAATTTTAAGATATTTATTATAAGTCAAAACTTGAGTTATTCTCGTCAACATTTTCCTTAGCTCCCTACAAAAAATTTCCCAAAACTAAAAATTTCAATTTTTTCAAAAAAAATCTTTGAGCTATATAACCTACATTTTTTGTGAAAAAATGCAAATTTTTTATTTTAGCCAA
The DNA here is from genome assembly GCF_019419815.1 of Pyrus x bretschneideri. NCBI lineage: Eukaryota > Viridiplantae > Streptophyta > Magnoliopsida > Rosales > Rosaceae > Pyrus > Pyrus x bretschneideri. The sequence continues at coordinate 202,236 of NW_025999413.1, read as the reverse complement.
ATATTTTTCGTGAGTATTAAAGAAAATATTATATGGCATTTGGAATCGATTTTACAGTTTTTTGAGCAATAAAAGTATATTTAGTAGAATATTTGAGCCAAAAACTAAAAAACTAAGTGAAAGATATAGTAGTGAGGACTAGAGCAATGTCAAAATGGGATTCGCCTCGTTCTGCGTGCATATAGTCCGTCTCGTTTTTATGCCAAAAGCCAACCCCATTTTTGTGAGTGGAGCTTGCCTCGTTTTTCAAACCACCAAGCATGACTTTTGGAAATATTTTGCGTGGGAATTAAGGAAAATTTTGCAAAACTTTTGGATGTGATCATAACATTTATTAGGACCCGAAACTATTTTTTATTGATTTTTAAAGTTGAAAAATAGAAAAAATAATCTAAACTAGTAGTGGGGTCATCAAAGAGATTTGTAGGTTTAGAAAATCTTGGGAATGTCCTAAGTTAAATTTATTAAACGTGTGGTGCGACTAGAATTACTCAAATTTTGGGTTACATTGAATCTTGTAAGAATCCTCAAAAATCATTGGAAAACATGGGTTATAACTCACAGTTGTTGTGAAAAAGTTGAAATTTTTAGTCTTGGGTAATACTTTGTGTATGAGTTAATGAAAATGCCCCAAGACCTTCGGAAGTGATCCTACTGTTTACTATGTCTCAGAACTATTTTTTATTCATTTTTAAAGTAAAAAAATAAAATAAATATATAAACTAATAGCGAGCCCAAAGAGATTTATAGGTGTCAAAAATCTTTGGAATGTTCTACATTAATACTAGAATGACTCAAATTAAGGCTTATAATGAATCTTATAAAAGTTCCCAAAATCGATTAGAAAATGTGGGTTATAACTCACAGTTTTTGTGAAAAAATTGAAATTTTTAGTTCTAGGAAATATTTTGTATCGGAGATAAGGAAAATATTACAAGACATGTGGACGTGATCCTACAATTTATAAGATCCCGAAACTATTTTTATTGATTTTTAAAGTTGAAAAATAGAAAAATAATATAAACTAATAGCGAGGCCCCCAAAGAGATTTGTAGGTGTCGAAAATCGTTGGAATGTCCTAAATTAAATTTAGAAAATAAGTGGTGCGACTAGAGTGACTCAAATTTTTGCTTATAAATAATCTTATAAAAGTTCTCAAAATCGATAGGAAAACGTGTGTTATACCTCACAGTTTTTGTGAAAAAAAGTTCAAATTTTTAGTTTATGAAATATTTTGCTTGGAAATTAACGAAAATGTTGCAACTATTTTTCATTGATTTTTAAAATTGAAAAAGAGAAAAATTAACGAAAACAAATAGCGGGGCCCGAAAGAGAATAGTAGGTGTTTGAAATCTTGGGAATGTACTAAATTAATTTTAAGAAACATGTCGTGCAAGTAGAAGACTCTAACTTTGGCTTATAACGAATGTTGTAAAAGTTTTCAAAATCAATTGGAAAATTGTGGGTTATATATAACTCAAAGTTTTTGAGAAAAAAATAAAATTTTTTGCATTAGGAAATATTTTCCGTCAAAGTTGAGCAAAATATTGCAAGACCTTTGGACGTGATCCTACCGCTTATTAGGATCCGAACTAATTTTTATTAATTCTTAAAGTTAAAAAATAGAAAAATAATATAAATTAAAAGCGAGGCCCCCAAAGAGATTTGTAGGTGTCAAAAATTTTTGGAATGCCCTAAATTAAATTTAGAAAACAAGTTGTGTGACTAGAATGACACAATTTTTGGTTTATAACAAATGTTATAAAAGTTCTCAAAATCGATTGGAAAACGTGGGTTATAACTCACACCTTTTGGGGAAAAAAATTAAATTTTTAGTTTTTAGAAATATTTTGCGTGAGAATTAACGAAAATGATGCAAGACCTTTGGATGTGATTTTATCCATTATTGGGTCCTGAAACTATTTATCATTGATTTTTAAAGTTGAAAAATAAAAAAATAATGAAATTTAATAGCGGGGCCCCTAAAGAGAATTGTAGGTGTCCGAAATTTTGGGAATGTCCTAAACTAATTTTAGGAAACTTGTGGTGCCACAGCTTTAGTGAAAAAATTGAAATTTTAGCTTTAGGAAATATTTTGAGTGGGAGTCGAGCAATATATTGCAAGATCTTTGGACGTGATCTTACTGCTTATTAGGTTTCAAAACTATTTATTATTGATTTATAAAGTTGAAAAATAGAAAATAGTATAAACTAAAAGCGAGGCCTTCAAAGGGATTTGTAGGCATCAAAATTCTTTGGAATGTCCAAAATTAAATTTAGAAAACAAGTTGTGCGACTAGAATGACTCAAATTTTGGCTTATAATGAATCTTGTAAAAGTTCTTAAAATCGATTGGAAAATGTGGGTTATAACTCACAGTTTTTGTGAAAAAATTCAAATTTTTAGTTTTTGAAAATATTTTGCGTGGGAATTAACAAAAATGCTGCAAGGTCATTGGATGTGATTTTATCCTTTATTAGGCCATGAAATTATTTTTCATTGATTTTTAAAGTTGAAAAATTGAAAAAAATAATGAAATCTAATAACGGGGGCCCCAACGAGAATTGTAGGTGTCCAAAATCTTGGGAATGTCGTAAACTAATTTTAGGAAACATGTGGTGCCAATAGAATGACTCTAACATTGGCTTATAACGAATGTTGTAAAAGTTTTCAAAATCGATTGGAAAACTGTGGGTCATTATAACTCACAGTTTTTGTGAAAAAAATTGAAATTTTAGCTTTAGGAAATATTTTGAGTGTGAGTTGAGCAAAATATTGCAAGACCTTTGGACGTGATCTTACCGCTTATTAGGTTCCGAAACTATTTTTTATTGATTTTTAAAGTTGAAAAATAGAAAAATAGTATAAACTAAAAGCGAGGCATTCAAAGGGATTTGTAGGTGTCAAAATTCTTTGGAATGTCCAAAATTAAATTTAGCAAAACATGTTGTGCGATAATAATGACTCAAATTTTGGTTATAATGAATCTTATAAAAGTTCTCAAAATCGATTGGAAAACGTCGGTTATAACTCATAGTTATTGTCAAAAAATTAAATTTTTACTTTTTGGAAATATTTTGCGTGGGAATTAACAAAAATGCTGCAAGACCTTTGATGTGATTTTATCCTTTATTAGGTCATGAAACTATTTTTCATTGATTTTTGAAGTTGAAAATTGAAAAAATAATGAAATCTAATAGCGGGGCCCCCAACGAGAATTGTAGGTGTCCGAAATCTTGGGAATGTCCTAAACTAATTTTAGGCTAGTAGAATGACTCCAACAATTGCTTATAACGAATGTTGTAAAAGTTTCCAAAATCGATTGGAAAACTGTGGGTTATAACTCACAGTTTTTGTGAAAAAATTAAAATTTTAGCTTTAGGAAATATTTTGAGTGGGAGTTGAACAAAATATTGCAAGACCTTTGGACGTGACCTTACTGCTTATTAGGCTCCGAAACTATTTATTATTGATTTTTAAAGTTGAAAAATAGAAAAATAGTATAAACTAAAAGCGAGGCCTTCAAAGGATTTATAGGTGTCAAAATTCTTTGGAATGTCCGAAATTAAATTTAGAAAACATGTTGTGCGAGTAGAATAACTCAAATTTTAGCTTATAATGAATCTTGTAAAAGTTCTCAAAATCAATTGGAAAACGTGGGTTATAACTCACAGTTTTTGTGAAAACATTTAAATTTTTAGTTTTTTTAAATATTGTGTGGGAATTAACGAAAATACTGCAAGACCTTTGATGTGATGTTATCCTTTATTAGGTCATGAAACTGTTTTTCATTCATTTTTAAAGTTGAAATTTTGAAAAAATAATGAAATTAATAGTGGGGCCCCCAACAAGAATTGTAGGTGTCCGAAATATTGGGAATGTCCCAAACTAATTTTAGGAAACATGTGGTGGCAGTAGAATGACTCTAACATTGGCTTGTAACGAATGTTGTAAGAGTTTTCAAAATCGATTGGAAAACTGTGGGTTATTTTAACTCATAGTTTTTGTGAAAAAAATTTGAAATTTTAGCTTTAGAAAATACTTTGAGTGGGAGTTGAGCAAAATATTGCAAGACCTTTGGACGTGATCTGACCGCTTATTAGGTTCCAAAACTATTTTTTATTTATTTTTAAACTTGAAAAATAGAAATATAATATAAACTTAAAGCGAGGCCTTCAAAGGGATTTGCAAGTGCCAAAAATCTTTGGAATGTCCAAAATTAAATTTAGAAAACATGTTGTGCGACTAGAATGACTCAAACTTTGGATTATAATGAATCTTGTAAAAGTGCTCCAAATCGATTGGAAAATGTGGGTTATAACTCACAGTTTATGTGAAAAAATTTGAACTTTTAGTTTTTGAAAATGTTTTGCGTGTGAATTAACAAAAATGCTGCAAGACCTTTGGATGTGATTTTATCCTTTTTTTGGTCCTGAAACTATTTTTCATTGATCTTTAAAGTTGAAAAATAGAAAAAAATAATGAAATCTAAAAGCGGGGCCCCAACGAGAATTGCAGGTGTCCGAAATTTTGGGAATGTCCTAAACGATTTTTAGGAAACAAGTGGTGCCAGTAGAATGACTCCAACAATTGCTTATAACAAATGTTGTAAAGTTTTCAAAATCAATTGGAATTTTAGACGTGATCTTACCGCAAGACTTTTAGAGTTGAGCAAAATATTGCAAGACTTTTGGACGTGATCTTACCGCTTATTAGGGTCCGAAACTATTTATTATTGATTTTTAAAGTTGAAAAATAGAAAAATAGTATAAACTAAAAGCGTGGTCTTCAAACGGACTTGTAGGTGCCAAAAATCTTTGGAATGTCCAAAATTAAATTTAGAAAACATGTTGTGCAACTAGAATGACTCAATTTTTGGCTTATAATGAATCTTGTAAAAGTTATCAAAATCGATTGAAAAACGTGGGTTAATAACTCACAGTTTTTGTGAAAAGATTCAAATTTTTAGTTTTTGAAAATATTTTGCGTGAGAATTAACGAAAGTGCAAGACCTTTGGATGTGATTTTATCCTTTATTAGGTCCTGAAACTATTTTTCATTGATTTTAAAGTTGAAAATTAGAAAATATAATGAAATCTAATAACGGGGCCCCCACCACATCCCGGGCTCAACTCCACCGTAGCACGATATTGTAACATCCCACATCGCCTAGGGGAGTGGATCCTGTAAGCCTTAAATGTATATTCCCATCTCTACCTAGCACGAAGTCTTTTGGGTGCTCACTGGCTTCGGATTCCATGGGAACTCCGAAGTTAAGCGAGTAGCGCGCGAGAGCACTCTCATGATGGGTGACCTACTGGGAAGTTCTTGTGTGAGTTCCCATAAACAAAACCGTGAGGGCAAAATTGTCACATCCCTGCCCGGGCCCCCATCACATCCCAGGCTCAACTCCACCGTAGCACGATATTGTCCGTTTTGGGCCCCAACCACGCCCTCACGATTTTGTTTCTGGGAACTCACACGAGAACTTTCCAGTGGGTCACCCATCATGGGAGTGCTCTCGCGCGCTACTCACTTAACTTCGAAGTTCGCATGGAACCCAAAGCCAGTGAACTCCCAAAAGGCCTCGTGCTAGGTAGAGATGGGAATATACATTTAAGGCTTACATGATCCACTCCCCTGAACGATGTGGAATGTTACACCCCAACGAGAATTGTAGGTATCCAAAATTTTGGGAATATCCTAAACAAATTTTAGGAAACATGTGGTGCCAGTAGAATGACTCTAACATGGGCTTATAACAAATGTTGTAAAAGTTTTCAAAATCGATTGGAAAATTGTGGGTTATATAATATAACTCACAATTTTTGTGAAAAAATTGAAATTTTAGTTTTAGGAAATATTTTTCGTCGGAGTTGAGCAAAATATTGCAAGACCTTTGGACGTGATCTTACTGCTTATTAGGTTCCGAAACTATTTTTTATTGATTTTTAAAGTTGAAAAATAGAAAAATAATGTAAACTAAAAGTGAAGCCTTCAAAGAGATTTGTAGTTGTCAAAAATCTTTCGAATGTCCAAAATTAAATTTAGAAAACATGTTGTACGACTAGAATGACTCAAATTTTGGCTTATAATGAATCTTGTAAAAGTTCTTCAAATCGATTGGAAAACGTGGGTTATAACTCACAGTTTTTGTAAAAAAATTCAAATTTTTAGTTTTTGAAAATATTTTGCGTGGGAATTAACGAGAATGCTACAAGGCCTTTGGATGTGATTTTATCCTTTATTAGGTCCTAAAACTATTTTTCATTGATTTTTAAAGTTGAAAAATAGAAAAAATAATGAAAGCTAATAGTGGGGCCCCAACGAGAATTGTAGGTGTCCAAAATCTTGGGAATGTCCTAAACTAATTTTCGGAAACATGTGGTGCCAGTAGAATGATTCTAACAATTGTTTATAACGAATGTTGTAAAAGTTTTCAAAATCGATTGGAAAATTGTGGGTTATAAAATTAAATTTTAGCTTTAGGAAATATTTTGAATGGGAGTTGAGCAAAATATTGCAAGACTTTTGGACATGATCTTACCGCTTATTAGGTTTCAAAACTATTTTTTATTGATTTTTAAAGTTGAAAAATAGAAAAATAGTATAAACTAAAACCGAGCCCTTCAAAGGGATTTGTAGGTGTCAAAAATCTTTGGAATGTCCAAAATTAAATTTAGAAAACATGTTGTGCGACTAAAATGACTCAAATTTTGGTTTATAATGAATCTCGTAAAAGTTTTCACAATCGATTGGAAAATGTGGGTTATAACTCACAGTTTTTGTGAAAATATTCAGATTTTTAGTTTTTGAAAATATTTTGCGTGGGAATTAACGAAAATGCTGCAAGACCTTTGGATGTGATTTTATCCTTTATTAGGTCCTGAAACTATTTTTCATTGATTTTTAAAGTTGAAAAATAGAAAAAATAATGAAATCTAATAACGGGGCCCCCAACGAGAATTGTAGGTGTCCGAAATGTTGGGATTGTCCTAAACTAATTTTTGGAAACATGTGGTGCCAGTAGAATGACTTTAACTATGGCTTATAACGAAAAATCGATTGGAAAATGGCGGGTTATATAACTCATAGCTTTTGTAAAAAAATTGAAATTTTAGCCTTAGGAAATATTTTGCGTTGGAGTTGAGCAAAATATTGCAAGACCTTTGGACGTGATCTTACCACTTATTGGGTTCCGAAATTGTTTTTTATTGATTTTTAAACTTGAAAAATAGAAAAATAATATAAACTAAAAGCGAGGCATTCAAAGAGATTTGTAGGTGTCAAAAATCTTTGGAATGTCCAAAATTAAATTTAGAAAACATGTGCGACTAGAATGACTCAAATTTTGGATTATAATGAATCTTGTAAAAGTTCTCCAAATCGATTGGAAAACGTGGGTTATAACTCACAGTTTTTGTGAAAAAATTCAAATTTTTAGTTTTCCAAATTATTTTGCGTTGGAATTAATGAAAATGTTGCAAGACCTTTGGATGTGATTTTATCCTTTATTAGGTCCTGAAACTATTTTTTCATTGATTTTTAAAGTTGAAAAATAGAAAAAATAATGAAATCTAATAGCGGGGCCCCTAACGAGAATTGTAGGTGTCTGAAATCTTGGGAATGTCCTAAACTAATTTTAGGAAACATGTGGTGCCAGTAGAATGACTCTAACATTGGCTTATAACAAATGTTGTAAAAGTTTTCAAAATCGATTGGAAAACTGTGGGTATTCACAGTTTTTGTGAAAAAACTGAAATTTTAGCTTTAGGAAATATTTTGAGTGGAAGTTGAGCAAAATATTGCAAGACCTTTGGACGTGATCTTATCGCTTATTAGGTCCCAAAACTATTTTTTATTGGTTTTTAAAGTTGAAAAATAGAAAAATAATATAAACTAAAACCGAGGCCTCCAAAGGGATTTGTAGGTGTCAAAATTTTTTGGAATGTCCTAAATTAAATTTATAAAACATGTTGTGCAGCTAGAATGACTCAAATTTTGGCTTATAATGAATCTTGTAAAAGTTCCAAAATCGATTGGAAAACGTGGGTTACTCACAGTTTTTGTGAAAAAATTCAAATTTTTAGTTTTTGAAAATATTTTGCGTGGGCATTAATGAAAATGCTGCAAAACCTTTGGATGAGATTTTATCCTTTATTAGGTCCTGAAACTATTTTTCATTGATTTTTAAAGTTGAAAAATAGAAAAAATAATGAAATCTAATAGCTGGGCGCCCAACGAGAATTGTAGGTGTCCGAAATCTTTGGAATGCCCTAAACTAAATTTAGGAAACATGTGGTGCTAGTAGAATGACTCCAACAATTGCTTATAACGAATGTTGTAAAAGTTTTCAAAATCGATAGAAAAACTGTGGGTTATAAACTCACAGTTTTTGTAAAAAAGTTGAAATTTTAGCTTTAGGAAATATTTTGAGTGGGAGTTGTGCAAAATATTGCAAGACCTTTGGATGTGATCTTACCACTTATTAGGTTCCGAAACTATTTTTTATTGATTTTTAAAGTTGAAAAATAGAAAAATATTGTAAACTAAAAGCAAGGCCTCCAAAGGGATTTGTACGTGTCAAAAAATCTTGGAATGTCCTAAATTAAATTTATAAAACATGTTGTACGACTAGAATAACTCAAATTTTGGCTTATAATGAATCTTGTAAAAGTTCTCAAAATCAATTGAAAAATGTGGGTTATAACTCACAGTTTTTGTGAAAAAATTCAAATTTTTAGTTTTTGAAAATATTTTGCGTGGGAATTAACGAGAATGCTGCAAGACCTTTGGATGTGATTTTATCCTTTCTTAGGTCCCGAAACTATTTTTCACTGATTTTTAAAATTGAAAAATAGAAAAAATAATGAAATCTAATAGCGGGGTCCCCCTAAGAGAATTGTAGGTGTCCGAAATCTTGGAAATGTCCTAAACTAATTTTAGGAAACTTGTGGTGCTAGTAGAATGACCCTAATTTTGGCTTATAACGAATGTTGTAAAAGTTTCCAAAATCGATTGGAAAATTGTGGGTTATGACTTATAGTTTTTGTGAAAAAAATTGAAATTTTACCTTTAGGAAATATTTTGCGTCAGAGTTGAGCAAAATATTGCAAGACCTTTGGACGTGATCCTACCATTTATTATGCCTCGAAACTATTTTTTATTGGTTTTTAAAGTTGATAAATAGAAAAATAATATACACTAAAATTAATTTAGGACATCCATTGTCGTTGCACTGCATGCTTTCTAAAATTAATTTAGGACATCCTAAATATTTTTGGCACATAAATTATGTTTGGGAGGCGAATCACTCCAAACGCAACGTGTTTATTTGGTAATGAAGAGGAAGAAACCATGGAACATATTCTGAGAGATTGCCCCACGGCTGCCGCTGTGTGGTATTGGAGTCCGTTGGATCTCAAAGTACATGAAGGTCGTCATGGGGGGTGGCAAGATTGGTTGGCGAGCCTGGGCGCATTCATTGGCAAAGGAAAGCTTTGATTTAGTTCTTGCGCTTGTCTGGAGTATTTGGAAGGAAAGAAAAGCTTTCCTTTGGAATGTGAAGGCCACGCCACCCATGGAGATTCAGTGCAAGAATATGGCTTGGTTGCAGAGTGCAAGAAATGGCATGGGAAGTCAAAGTCCAAAAACACTTATACGGTGCAGAAGTGGAAGAAACAGGAGATTGGTTGGCTTAAATGTAATTTTGGTGGGGCTTGGGATGAGACTGGAGGCGTTGGAGGGGTGGGAGTCGTCATTAGGGATCATTTGGTTAATTTCGTGGCTGCAATGGCTGTGAAAAAGTATGGAGTGGGTTCACCTCTGCATGCCGAGATGGAAGCAGCAAGGGCTGCGGTTCTGTTTGCTCAGACGGGACTTAGGAGGCAAATATGCTTGATTTTGAGGGAGATGCAAGCTTGGTTCTAGCGGCTTTAAATTTAGGGAAAGCAGCGGACTCTTCTCTGGGGCATGCGATAAATGATGCTCGACACTTCGTCCGTTCTTTCTCACGTATCAGACTTTCAGACGTCCGATGGAAAGCCAACAAGGTGGCACATGGATTGGCGAGGAGTGGTTTGGCTTTAGAACAAGTAACATGGTTTGAGGAACCCCCATGTAATCATTGATCTTTTATTTGAGGATAGTAATTTTATGTAACGTTAGTGTTGGACACTCTTTTTCCCTTCGTGGGGTTGAAATTCCCGACAATGTTTTCATTGATACTCATTGTTGTGCATCTTATCTTCTTTTATGTACGTTTATTCGCTCTTACTCATAAACGGATATCGTACTTCTCAAAAAATATATGCATATATATATATATATATACTTGGGAGACACCTGTGTACTTTTTTTTTCTATTTTTCAACTTTAAAAATCAATTAATTAAAAATTATAGCGGTTCCAATTTGTAAAACATTGGCGACATTTTTGCATCCTTTGCACGCGCATTTAGACAAAAGAAAAATATAAGAAGCGCTTTGAAACAAGACTTACAATTATTCAGCCTCTCTAGTATGGATTTCTCAAGATGAAAAACAGAATAGCTAGAAAAAGAAACAAAAGAAAAGAAAAGAGGGTAAGGATTTCAGAAATGGTTCTTGTTTTTCCATCTACCCCATTATACATAATGGTCATACATTCACTGACTTTCGTGTCATCAAAGGTTTATGATACAAGACGACACCATCATGGTACTCGAGGTTTTGACAAGTCATCAGTAGCGTCGACCACCAGCTGTTGACAAAAGGACTCGACTCTGTTTCCTTCCCTTCTTTCCCGAATCATTTATCTTGGGCGGGTCCATATTTTCACCAGGCTTAGCTCTGGAGATTATATTAGCAAATGACGTAACACCCGCATTCTGGGTACCTGCTGCCAAAGAAAAAAATGAAACAAGGTTGAGCAACCACAAACTCTCGAGATACAACATACTATTATCTTAGTATGACCCTGATCAAATATCCCTCAGCTACAAGAGATTTGATTGCATACACATTATCTCAAGCACAAAAAGCAACCTGTATAACAAGATTCTGATAAATACCATTTGTCTTGGGAGAGACTCTCCCTGCATCATCCCCATTCAGAGAATTGGTTCCTTCTAGTTTCAGGGCTGGAGAATCGTGCGCAGCAGCAAAACCAAGCCTTGTGACACTTGAGAAGAGCTTCCTTTCCCCAACAACAGGAGAGCTTGAAGATGTCGCTGTAGAACTTCCCAAAGCTGAACACAGGAAGCATATGAACAAAATAAACTATTAAATGATATTTAACATAAGACCGCAGTATGTACAAATATGTATCTGCAAACTTCAACAAGAAAGATTAATAATTAATTTAACAACTTAGAGCACCCATGTATGCCTCACCATACTCCAAATTTGTTTTTCCTTATTTGAACAATAAATTTATTCCAAATCAATCCAATGCTACTACTTGAGCTGACTAAATATACCTACAAAGGGTCATGCGTCTAAAGATATACAACATATACAAGGAACACTAAATTACCCTCGAAGTCATCCATGGAGAATGTAGGGGATCCATCATGAAAGGACTGTCCATAACCTGCTACTATGGGGATGGGATATGCCACGGTAGATTCAGCCTTCATTTTCTCCCTTTGCTCCTATAAATAGGAACAGCATATAATTTTACAGCATGAACAAACTACTGTTATTTTTACAGTCTATAATGAAGAAGCAATTAATAATACCTTCCTAGCAAGTTGTTTCCTCTGCTTTTCACGCTTCTTTATGTCTTCCATAAAGGGAGACAAGGCATCAGGAGACAATAACTCACTCAGATCAATCTCACAAAACTGAAATTTGAAAGAATTATGATGAGATACTATACACAGCCTGCAACAATAATGCTCTTATAGTGTGACCTCACACAGATCATGCATCAAAGGTACCTGGAGTATTGTTGTTAAAGAAAAATGACTCAAGTAGCGGTAGCGCCTCCTCATAGCTTCTGTCTGAGTCACTGTCTCCAATTGCAAAATTTTTCCACTTATCCTGCAATAACGAATTAGACCCATTTTCACATTTCAGTTGATATAAGAAGACCCCATAGTTAATAAAAGGGCACTCCCCATCCCCCTCCCCTCTTTTAATGCCGCACTTGCAAATACCATACCGAAATTTTCAGACAAGTACAACGGTAAAGAATATGCATCCTATAGAAGAAAGAATAAAGGGGGGCTTTGCCATTGATTTTGCATAGTCTATGCATACAGCAGAAACAATCAGCAAGCTTTTGACGATACCTGTGTGGTAGCATATCATGGCTCCCATAATGGTGTAGCAGGCATTTCATGTTCAATGGATGAAGAATGATGTGCTGACCATCAGCTACCTGATATAGAGACATAAAATATTAATAGCAAAACCACATTGAAATCTCTCCTCAATCTAAAGGTTCAAAGACAAAAAGAAGCAAATGACCGACTAACACACCAAATACAAACCAGTAGGAATATAAATGAAAGCAATTTTAAAAAGTCAAGCAACTGTCGCAAACAAGACAAAGATAGTTGCAACTATGCACAGCAATGAGCAGTTTAGTAAAATGCCAGATTACTTCCCCAAAAAACAACCGAAGAAAATAATTGCAATAAGAAAAATGGGAAACATGATATCTATTTATCAGTCACCTGGTAGAAATTGTATGATTCCTTCTCCTTTACAATTCCAGAGTCATGTAAGTCCCCTCGAGCACTCTTGCTTTCATCATATGAAGAAGACAAAACATTTTCATGGCCTTCCAATGATTCAGCTGCATCCACAGAGTTGTCAGAACAAGTCCCATCATCCGACTTCTCCAGAGATAAATTGTCTGAACGCTTATTATGGTCATAGACTTCATTGGATGGATTTGCAAGTCCAAATGTAGATGCTTCAGTGTTACCATTCGCAGAATTTTCAGTTGACAAGATAGAACCACTATTATGATCATTATATATACAAGATTTATTACTGTCGCTAGCCCGGTGCTCGTTCCAATATTTCTTCCTCTGTTCTAATTGTTCCATTGCAGCACATACATATGGAAGCTTCTCTATGTCATCAACAAGCCCCGACTCTGCCCTGACCAACCAACCATCTAACTCTGATATCGCTTTTCTGACTGCAAGATCTACATCTGATGTAAATGTAAACTTTGAAAAGGGGTCATAGCTTTCATCACCACAACCTCCAACGGCATCTTTCTCTTGTTTACTTTTATGGGATAAAGTAAATGAGTCCTTTTGTCGACTAAGAAGCATAAACTCTATTGTATCACCAACACAATACTGCTTGACATTCTCCACGAATAGAGTGTACAAATCCTTAGGTGATATCATCACAAAACACAACGGGCATCTTTTCCAGCAGTCTCCTTTATGATCCTCCTTCCCCATCAGCAAGTATTGCAGAATACATGGGAAACAGAAAATATGTCCACATGAGGTTATCTGCGGACAAAGAGGATATTCCAGACAAATGGGACATTGAACCACAGTTGGGGTGGAATATCTCACGCAAATGATGTCCTCCCATTGTAACATCTTGTCTGGATCCATCGATTCAGCTGAGTAGTTTCCTGAATCTAACACCACAAATTTGTAGTTAGCCTGAAGAAATAAATCTTTATTGTAAGGCTTCCTCTTTTGCTGCCTTCTTGTTGGAGGAGGAGGAGCTCTACGCTGAGGACGAGCTATGGGGTCATAATAAAAATTCAACAAGTGGTTGCCATTCATTAGCTGGGCTTTCCTTCCTGTTTGATGAGTGGAGTTTCCATGAGAAGCAGCAGATCCGATACTTTGTTCAGTTGAACCACAACCAAAGGTTCCTGATCTTTTCCCTCTAGACCAGGGTGATCCAACCCCTCGTCCACCTCCACCAGAGTGACACTGTGAATGTGTCTTGTGGTGGTTATTAGGTAAAGTCTTGTTACACCCAGGCATCCCTAACTCAATCACCTAGATAAAGGACAAGGAATGACCAAAGATTGAAAGTCATTACTCAATGGCTCTCTCAGATCATACAAGCGTGGGTGCTGCAGAAAAAACGAAAGGTTCAAAACATGAAGTCAATATACCTGCTGGGAAGATCCACCAGAATCTTCTGCAGCCGGTGCCGGTGGTGATAGGCCTGCAGACGAATAATTTAAACAACATTCTATTTCAAATAGTAAAAATCAAACACCTTCGAGCAGAGGGAAGATCAATAATTGACTCCAAACTGCTGCACTCATCCAAAAAAAGATTGATTCTTCCAATTTGCTCAAATTCTAGGGTTTTAATTTTCTAAGAAACAAAGCAACGGGATAAGAAACAGATTGAAGAAGTTGAAAATCAGATACCTCCAGTAGCGGAGGAGCTAGATTGAGAGTCGGAGATCCGAAGCGAACCAAATGTGAGAATTTGGCGGGAGGGATCCGGCGGAGACAGCGACTGGGGCTGAGATTGAGAAAGGGAAAGGTGACGGTGGCGGTGGCGGTGTCCATGTTGGGAGTTAGGGTTTACAGAGGGAGCTGAAGAGGCAGATGACGATATAGATCCTTGGTCTTGGTTGGGCAAGATGGACATGAAAATTCTTCCAAAAACACTTTGTTCTTCTTTTCGCTAATCGGCTCGCAAGTCACGCATTTGCCCATCCCCTTTTATTATTTTCTTGTATTTATTGGACAGCGCAATTACGCGCTAGAGGACCCCACCCGCCTATCTCTCCTTGAGCATCTTCACCGAATATAGGGTTCGACTTCGACCACCGCTACAATTACAATTTAACCCCTGGGCTTAGATGGCTTTGGTAGATCTTTCCGAACCATTGCAGCTAGGGTCCTTAGACTTTTCGGAAGCATGTTGCCTTGTTCGGTAGTTATATACCGGATTTCAATCTAATTTCCGGTAGGGTTATGTCGAAAGGCTCCAACAAGTATTATTACTATTATTTTAGGGGGACTGATTACAATACTTATATGTATTTAATACAAACACCACTTAATAGTTAGATATGTTTGATGTGATATATGTACTTAATATAACTACAATCTGACCATAAAGATGGTGAATGAATTAAATACAAGTAGATATTATAACCAAATCTTATTTTGTATGATAATAAGCCTTCTTGTTATGTGTTAGTGATTATTTTCTTTAATTTTAAGATACTTTTTGTAGACTTTATAGATATGGCGCATAAGGATAGTCTCATGTGCGCCCTACAGCCTCCTCTAACAGAGGCCAAAGCATGTTGGATAAGATGGAGGCCGAAGAGGAGCAAACTTGTGAGCTATTTACTGAGGAGGGTAGGCGACATCCATTTCTTCGACCTCCTCAAGATCAATCTGCACTCAGGAGTTTCAAAAGTCACATAGCAGCTACTATATGCCACAAGTTAACAAGGTATCCATGTCGCTTGCAATAGTAGCTTAGCTAACTCGATACTTAGTCCAACCTCGTTTCATAAAACCACATGGCTCCATGATTTTTATGTTTTTTGTCCAACAGTACAAACATAACTCAAAAGTCTATTTACATGACAGCAAAAGTCCAGGTCTCCAGATGCCAAGGGCCTCTCAAGCCTCCACAACATTTTCAACCTCATTAGGTTAGGCATCAAATAAATAACGATGGAAGCTTTGGTTAAACTCAATGAGAAAAGTTCGGATTTCCATTGGCGCAAGTTCCACAACCAGTTTCGTAGGATCAACAGGTCCACCCCTCGAAACCTTTGCTTCTGATGAAGAGCCTTCTTCCACCTTCCAATTGAGTCTCTTTTTCTCCATTTCTGTCCGTTCTTGATTTGCCGACAAATTCATCTCTGTAAGTTTACCAATCTGTACCAGAAAAGCACAATATTATAAGAAAGGGGTTCTACAATGAACTCTGGTTAATGTTTGTGGCTCATTCTTTTACCTTCTTCCTGGGGAAGAGCTGCTTCAACTCTACATTTGTCATTACAGAAAGATCCCTCTCCTCTCCAATCTGAGCTCCATTTTGAACAAGAAAAAACAATAGTAGTAAATAAAATGTGGAGGATCAGAAGTGAAGAGTACTTTATAAACAAATGAACGAAGTACTAGAGCAGATATAGATTGTTGAGTAGAACGAGTGAGAAGTTAGAACCTCATATAAATGTGCTAATCGAAGGAGAACTTTTCCATCATCAAGCTCCTATGGAAATTAAAGAAAACAGGATATCACAATTCTGTTTTCTCCTGCTACCGTTATGGTTTCGAATTTCAATTCAATATTCTAGGAAAGTTAAATTGGATACCTAATCCAGATAAAATTATAATGAAAAAGCTAAAGAGAAATATCTGAAATTCTAGATAAGCCCCAAGTACCTGAAGAGTTATAAGAGCGACATTATCAGGTAAACTGTACGAGGAACCAACCCCTGAAAATGTGGTTACATGAGAATTCTTCCGGTTATCTCCATCCTACAGAAAGGGAGTCGCCTATTATTGAGCAGCTCACAAGACTAAAATAAAACTTACATGTCTTTATGTTTTTTTTTGTATTTTATAATTTCACCTGTTCAGAAAAAGCTAGTAAAAGAGGGGAATATATCTCCTGACCAAAAGTACGACGCCACTTGGCACCTTCTCCCAGGGGATCGATTCTGAAATAAAATTTTCCTTGGATCTGATAAGTTTAACAGAAGCAAGAGGTGGACACTAAAAGTTAGGCAACCTTAAACTCTTAGGATAGTCAAAATAGTTATACCACATCTAGATATGGTCGCAACCAAAACTCCAGTTTGGTCTATAACACCGCACGGTAGTCGTTGCAAAGCAGGTAGCATGTACTTACTCTTAGTCCACTGCAAACGTTGTCAATACAGACGGTTTCATTTAGAGCCTCTGCCACACCTCTTGAGTCATCAAGCAGTAGTCTCCTGTATGGTAAGAGAAACAAGGAAATCCCAATCATGACTTTAATCTGTATGCTTTATGAAATAGTTACATTCATGACTGTCGTTCTTATTTAAGAATAAAAACATGCCTGTGGAGCATCAACTCTATCTGTCCATCCACTGTGCTGGACCCTCCTACAGATCGGTCCACCAAAACCGAAAATTCTGTACTATTATCTTGCATGTATATCCCAAGATTAATCTGCAAGGACAACATGAAAAAAATGTGAAGATAATAAACTAGTACAACCCTCACCTATCCAATAGCAACCAGCTGGCAATGGAGCCTAAATTTGTACAAAAAAACATATGCATTTGATTTAGAAAATCTTAAGATGGAGAAATTATTATTCTATTTAAAAGGATATAGTGGAAATAGAACTATCATGTCTTCTAATTCATGAATTTCTACTAATTAAAGGGAGGGACCACAGTATTCTTTCAGCCATATGCACAACACTGTGTAAGTGCAAACCACATGTTGATACAAACTTCAACTCAGTTTGCTAATAAAACTGAAAGTTAATAAGAGCAACAGAAATAGCCCCCAGCACCCTGGGCAGAGTAAGTTATGGTACAATTGAGTATTAGAGAGTTGAGACAAGAAATATATAAGAAAAGCCACATAAAAAAAGAGGTTTACTTTGAGGAAGGAAAAATAAACATACTGGATAATAATTTCCAGCTATAGGTTGGTGCACTTTCAGGTCCCAATCTGTTCTATAGTCACGAATCTGCAAAAAAGAGATCCTTGCATTATGTTATGCCAACAATAAATCAACGGTGTAGGTACCAAGTAACATATAAATGATGAACTTTCCATTCATTTGATACATTTGAAGGACTAAACGATTTCCGTTTCGAATGATTTTTTGTAACGATGATCTTAAAATGAAGATTAAGATATTGAACGATTCTGATTACAAAATTTTTACAGTGAAGATACATTATTTGCACGTGGGGGAATGAACTCATCTCACCAAGGGAGGAATGCAAATAATTATTCATATTTTGTGAAAGATAAATTTTGAAAAGTGGGTTGGAGTGACAAATTTTTAAGGTAGAAATGTGCCAAATGGGTTAGCAAAGTACACTTGTATAGAAAAAAATTTGTTAACTCTTTTGGAGATGCTATAAAGTTTTGAGCATCAACATGATATCAAAACTACTAGATAAACCATTGTAAGAGCAAGTAACTAGTATACCCTTTTGATAAAATCACGCCCATTAGAATCAGTGTAGAACGTTTTGTTGGTAGCCATGGTAGTGGCCAGTTGAGTTACAACTTCTTTTCCAATTCCGTCATCAGTAGGTAATGGCCCAACCTGAAATTGCAAAGATTTTCAATGAATAGGCTTGATAATGATTTTCAATTTTTATTCCAACTTTCTTATTTTTTTGTCTTTATTTGATAAGCTTACAATAAACTCGACTTCAACATGCTCCTTCTCTTTGTGAATTCTGGTGACCTACACACACATCCAATGAAACATTACTGAGATTTTATTTTAGAACATAATAATGATGCTCCTCAGCCTGCAATAGAACAAAGAAACAAACATATACAGAGATGGCAAGCACTTGGCAAGCAAGGCACCTGATATATCCATGAATTAATACGTTGATGTACTTCATCTATTACTGGTCCACGCACGACAGTCAGAGAAGCCTGAAATATTAAACAACAGTTGCTAATCAACAATATCCCAACTTATGCCTGAGTCTAAACTATATTTCATAAGGTAAAAGAACACACCTTTTCTCCAGGTTTTATGAGAAACGTGCCATTTGGACGGAAAATATAAGCCCCAGCATTCTAGAAAAACAGAAAAAGAACAGTAAAACGTTTTATATTGAAACAAATAGATACCATAGAAAGGATCACTTAATCATCAGTTTTCAAGTCCTTCAAATTGAAAACATAAAAATAGAAAATAAGAAATATTGCAACAGGGCACAACTTCTATCAGCATGTATATATACCTGAGGAATCAGAGGAGCTTTATCATCACTGCCATTATATCCATTATAAAAACTGTAAGACTGTTCGACCAATTCTTCAACCTTCAAAAGAAATGAATAATTGAGTTAGCTACAACAATTTTTTCTTTCTATTTCATTGCCTTTTTTGGCAGTTGGATTAAGAGAGCTATCACAACGTCGATAACCTGACACTGAATCACACCAATCAAAAACAGATATATAGTAACTACGCAACTGTTAGGTGCATTACTTACCAAGCTTCTTCTATTGACATAATTGGTCAGTTTGCCTTGATTTGTAGAAAACGTGAGTTTCACATTTCCTTGACCAACTTCAATAGTGGACTCTTCCTTACTTTGAAATGTCTGTACAGATGATCTGGTGCAACCAGCACCTTTACCCAAAAGGGAAACAATCAATGAAAAATTAAGATTCCTAGCAAGAATAGATCCATCTATGCTCCCATTAACAAAAAAAAAAAAAAACTAATAATTTCAAAGCCGTTATAGGAGTGGACCTGCTCCTTTGGCAGCTGAGATAGTGTATGTGCTGAAACCGAGTGGTGGCACAGATACTGTAAATGCAAGCCAATAGTTTGGTGTCTTTGTTGGAGTTTGACCCAAGTATGCCTTAGCATAGTAGTTCCTTAAGCCCGCATGGGCATCATCTAGTGGGAGAAGCTGGGATTCAATTTCTCTTCCCTCAGAATCATGAACAGTGACATCTTCATTGATAACCTACATTATTCGTAAATATCACGAAGTGGGTTATTGATTATCAACTCGGTATTCACATGGGCTTGTTTCATTTAACAATATAAATTATAAAGTGGCCATTTACAGAACTTTAGGAACCCAAATACGCTAAGACTTCACAAACCCTGGTTAACATATAAACTCAATCTAGGCACTTGCAAGGATTTTCCTCCTTATGCTTATTTTTATTTATTTCTATATTAATGGAGAGGAAACACTAACACATTACACAAAGCACTAAGATAGAACTTGAAAGGAAGTACTCACAGGAATTCGAATTACATCATCCCTCTTCCATCCAAGGGAATTGTACACCACAACAACCTATAGACGAGAAACACCATCAGAAAATATATTTCACAGGGTGGAATATAAAGTCATACTTGGTTGATACACTTGAGAAGATGACATTAGATACTTTATTTTCCTTACCAATTGCTTCCCTTGGGATAAATTCACTTCTGATGCAGGGCAGTAGCTGATATTTAGAAGTGGGCACTGGAGAATCAATGAAAACAAAGTAAATGAAAAAGAAGAAAAGATGATAGAGAGATCAACTGTTCTTCTTAGCTTGAATTTGAAATTTCAATCATTGTTCTTCTTAGCTTGAATTTGAAATTTCAATCACTCTACTTCATTGTTTACGTTATAAAAAAATGCTTCTTTACTGGCGTAATCATCTTAAACAGAGTAATTAAATTCATCTCTGCTACTACCTCATACTAAAGTTCAAAATCCAAATTATCACCAGCCATTCAGTTGAAGGTCAAGTAACATGATATAAAAATAGCATAGCTTAGGGGCTCGTAATTAATTGCCTGTTGAAACTTTGTAGTTGGATCTACAGATCCAGTGTATGATGCAGACTCAACCAAGTGAGCAAGTGACGTAGCAACTACTTGCTCAGCCTGCACAAAGACAATGAACAAGCGAATGAAAAATTTGAGTTAAATAGAGTGAGGACTGAAAAGAACATTGATGTTAAAGCTAATTTGCACCTCCGTGTAGCCTATCGCCAATCTTTTTGCATAATCATTGGCAACATGCTGCTTCTCTGTACCACTGACTGCATCATGATGTTGCGCAATTGCTAAGGCATCTGCCAACGAGTCTGTGTTGGGCCCTGAACCAGTCCTTCCTTTAAAATATTCTAGTTGCCTGGCAGCCTTGTTATCCAAGAGAAACATACATATATGACGATCTGTCATCAAACTGGAAACACTAATTCATGATACATAGAAAAGTTACAAGAATATACCAAATAATAGCCACTCATTGCTCTAACGTAATTTTTCAAGGCTGGTCTACTTGTGAAGTACCCTGTCCAGTAAGCATTTGTACGATCTGCATAACTGGTATGGTGGATACTTCAGTTTCTACAGTACGGTTAGTTGATATGTCAAAGGGAAGATTAAAAAAATAAAATAAAAACTCACGGAAAGAAATCATCTGTCTTGATTGGCCATGATTCATTTGTAGCATACTTTGCATCCGTATATATGGATGGAGTAGAATACAGAGCATTAACAAGTCCATCCTTGGAAGTGCCCAAAAAAAGAAAATTGGATTTTAATCATAAAAGAAATCAACAAAAGTCATACAAGACAATTCCTAATCAGTTTACATCTTTGGACAGATTGTCTTTTGGGAGGGGGGTAGATAAACAAGGTAATAGACTGAAATAAATATCCAGTTTATCATTTTAACTTAGATATTTCCTAGAGGCATTAAAAGTGAGACTAATAATTTTATAAAACCAGCTCAGAATCATTAACGCACCAAGCAATTATTACCTTGTTGACATAATGAATGAGCTTGTCCATTTGTCGGAACCATGTGTGTGCATACTGATACTTGAAATCTGTTCCCATGGTCCACATTATATGATTTGTTCGAGTTATGTTAGCCTGAGAATAAGTAATTGTTGTCAGCCACTAAAATAATGCCCCATATGATAGAAAAAAGAAAAGAGCATTGGCCGACGATAACCAGGAAACTTACCTGTGCTACTGCAGCAGCAACAAAGTCATTAACACGATCTTGAACATTGTAATCAAACAATGTGATGTCATCCTTCAACAGAATAGCAATTAAGTTTAACAATTCAAACAAGCAAATATTCAATAAACCAAAGGAAATTAAAAAAACTTGTCTATGAATCACGATGTTACCTGAACAACTGGGGAATCATCATTAACTTCAAAGTAGAAACCAGATGGAGGCTCATAGTTCTCTGGGAATGCACCAGAAAAAATCTGCAACAGTTTAGAAGAATAACAAAGTTAGTCAGCACAGAAAATATCTTCTGGTGCCAAGAAAGAAAAAAAGAAAACTAACAATACTAATGTTACATAACGACTAAAGGGAAACATATCCATCATGATATGCACAAGTCCAGAATCCCAGTTGTAAAAATGCTATATAAAACAAAAAGCAATCTTAGTTCGTCACCTGAGCAGATGAACTGAGACTCTTCGAACCCCGCCAAACAAATTCAAGGCTCTTCTCAATTTTGCGCTTAGCCCTGTCCTGGTAATCTATTCGCCCGAAGAAAAGTGAGTCAAATCCAACCTACATCAACACCAAAATGTTGTCCACGGTAAAAATGCTCTGGCCAATTTCAGAATGCCGTACTCTTTGCATAGAAAAAAGAAATTTTGTGTTCAAAGGTAAAGCCAAAGGCGTGCTTACTTCTGCTCCCAACATGTAAGCCTGGACAGCCGAATGCCCAAATGGGTCAATTTGCCAACCAATTCTTGGAGTCACATCAAATTCCCTTTTAATAAAGCGATGCCCTAGAGTCGTCTGATCTATCATATCAATATAATGTGTTGCAGCCTCATCATGCATGCACATTCCCCCATTTCTGAAGCAACGGTAAAAAATAAAAAAGCGTTAATACCAAAAGAATGAAAAGAGACCTGCTAATGCAGTTTTTGGCATGTTAGATTACATGAACTCTAATTGACCCGAGGTGACTAGCTGCTTGACTATACTCTGGACGGAGTCACTCTGATCTCTCCACCACCGCTGGAAGAATGCCTGCAATACAATGCATTGATTAAGCAGCAAGACATACAAGTTACATATGTTATGTAATCATCTTGCAGTAAGTACCAAGTGCCAGTTTTTAACCGTGGATATATAAACTGGGTAAGATTGGAGGTACGGTTACAATTTAGAATCAAACAATTTGGAAGCGGAAGCAGCAGCAGCAGCAAGTAAAGAAAGAGAGAAAGAGGGTTGCCTGTTCGACATAAATGAATTTGCGATTCTTGTCAGCCAGCAGAGCAGGAACCAAAGAATCCAACACATTTTGCACGCAAGCCCCCTATTATCCGTCCGTTGAAAATATGAAATCAAATCATCAGAAGAAACAAACAACCCTCAGAGAGTCCATAAGAAACATTCAAAACGCCTGAATACCTGGATGGAATTGTTGGAGCCAACATAATACTGATCAACGGTCTTTAACCAGCCAACGTCGTCGTGGGTGTGAGGGACCAAATGGACATTGATTTTGCCGGGGACTATGCCTTGGGAAGTGTCGTATGCAATAAACTTGGAGTCGGCGACAAGAAATCCGACGAGCAACGTAAGCAAGCACAAGAGGGACGGAGTCGCCGCCATTAGCGGTAGCACTGGCAAAGCTCTTCTCCTCCGATGAAGGTCAGCTCCCAGCAGCTGCTCTCAAGAGTAAAAAAGTGATTAATTTCCAGAAACAAGAGCAATTGAGAGTTATTAACTTCAGAGCATGGATGGATAGTGCTATCTACACACAAGAGTCGCCGCCGCAAAAATGAACAGCATTCACACCGTCGAAGAGAGAAGGTAGAAGTCAGAGAGAAGATCACTCGCTCATCGATCTACCTGCCATTTCTAATTTTCCAATAATGCTACTCAACGTGTTTCTGTCTGACTTTTCTAATCATTTCAGAATTATTTTTTAATTGAAGTGTACCCTCTTCTACTCTACTCTATCACTCCTGTGTGGGTCATTACTAATGGGATGGCCCATGACTGGTTACTATTTACTATTTCAATTCGGATAAGGAGATTCTATTTCTTAGTTTTCAAATACATTTTTTTCACTTCAAAAATCAAAACTTCGAGAAAGGGTAGGACTTGGACACTCACTGTTAAGTATTTACTATGTTTTTTTATTTTTTTATTCAATGATATTTTAACGCCTATTTTATTATTTACTAATTTTTTTTCAACTTTAAAATAAAAAACACGTAATACTTTTTAATTTGATCAAATCAGAAGGTGGGTACATACATTGTGGGTATTCAAATATTATACCAATAATTTTTCTTAGAATTAAAAAAAAAAACACACACACACACACGGACCTTTTTCTAATTGGCCAAATTAAAAAATGCATAATAAAGTACTCACTGTAGTAAGTATTAACTAGCAATATTTGATTTGGAACTTTTCACTTTAACAGATGTCACTTATCAATTTTTCACTCACAAAACAAGACATTTAAGCACTCTCAAACAAAGGTTCCAACTTGTTTTTAACATATTGTGGAAATTGAACCAAACTACCAGTCTCCCTTCATATATAGAGATTCTTATTACGCTACAGATACATTTACTAAACAACTCTACAACAAGGACTGAGTGTCCCTTGGAACACTGAGACACCCTCAAAACGCAACTCCGATGCAATTGTACGAGAGGCACAAAAGCTTCATTTTCACGAACCGTACGTACGGAGGTGATCAAAGTCGACAATGAAAGTGCGTATTTCCATTGGGGCTAGTTCCACAACCAGTTTTGCAGGGTCGACAGGTCCACCCCTCACAACCTTGAACTCTTGGTCGGAACCTTCTACTTTCCATACTAACCTCCTCTTCTCCATCTCGGATCTTTCTTGATTGGCCGACAAACTCATCTCTGTCACTTTGCTGATCTGAAAAATAATAGAACCAAGTTAATCATTCACTAAAAAGAAAGAGCATTCAATTTCAGTACTGGGAATCAAGTGCTTATCCATTGCTTTTACCTTCTTTGTTGGGAACAACTTCTTTAGTTCCACATTCGCCAGTACAGAATAGTCTTTGTCTTCTCCAATCTTCAAATATATCAAACAGCCACAAAAATTATGAATTCGAATATCTAGCACTGAAGTGAAAACTTAGTGCGAACTAAAACCAAAAAGAGTAAAAGAGAAAGTGAGACCTCATATAGGTGAGCCAGCCGGAGGAGAACTTCACGATTTTCAAGTTCCTGCAATGTTCAGAAAAGCAACAAACCATATTACAATATTGAGTAGAGTGGAGTGGAGTACTGATATCAGAAATATGCCCATAATGCATCCTCTGAAATACCTGGAGTGTTATGACAGCAGTATTGTTTGGTAAAGCATAGGAAGGATCAATTCCAGAGAAAGTCGATGCATGAGAATTCACCCAATCATTTCCATCCTGCAAGAAGAAATTTCGCCATTTGAGCATCGTGGCATAATAGCACTTGATCAACTTCAAGCACTTCCTCACCTGTTCTGTGAAGGCCAAAAGAAGCGGAGAATTTATCTCTTGCCCAAGCGTGCGACGCCACTTAGCACCTTCTCCAAGATTATCGATCCTCACATAAAAGTTCCCTTGGATCTGCACAATTGCATTTCGCCAATATGATTTCTATATCATGTTATGCTGAAGAAAACTGTTGAATGGAGAATGGAGGAAGAGGTCTTTCTTTGAATGCCAGCTCTAAACTAATTGTCTTTAAAAAGATCCGTACGATTGAATGTCAAATTTTTCCCATCCCAAGCTGGTGGGGTAAAATAATAATTATATGCTATGATAAACATGCTTGGGGATGTAGCTCAAGAGGTATACTTACAGTTAAACCTTCACACTTCTCAGGGATGCAAGCTGTTTCATTCAGTACCTCACCAACACCTCGGGTATCATCATGAAGCAACCTCCTACAAAACAACAGAAGCATACTAGAGATAACGACAATGCAAGCAATCCTAATAATTTAAGTAATATGCATTACAGTAGAATAACAAGCATTATATTTATTTCCTCAAATAGAAAGAAAGCAAAATCCATGGACACCTGTGGAGCATCAGCTCTATTTGACCATCTACTAAGCTAGTTCCTCCCACTGCACGATCAACCAAGACTGAAACTTCCGTACTGCCATCTTGAACATAAATTCCAAGATTAATCTGAAAAAATGATTAAAGGAGAAAAAGTAAAAAAGATGAGAAGAATATCAGATTCAAGTCAAGCTCAAATGGGGTTAACATAAATGAGAGAGGGATGGCATGGAGTGGGTTGGCTCTTGCGTTAAAGGTTTAATCCTACCGAAATCAACATCTTTGGTTTATATAACCTGAAACAACACTTAATCACTTGAGCCAAGCTACATCGTGTACCATGGGATTGGATTGGATTGAAAATTGTATTACAATGTCAAGCTTAAAAGTTTAATTTAACAGGCCATAGGTAGCTTTTGGCTTAACCGAGGAAATAGAGAGCAAGAGATCCTCTAATAGTAATGCATACTCCAGTTATATGGACTGCAATCATAATAGATCAAAGTTGAAGTGTGCCACAGAAGGAAGCATACAGGGTAATAGTTTCCAGCTATTGGTTGGTTCACTTGTAGGTCCCAATCTGTCCTGAAATCTCGAACCTGCCAGTCATTTGAAAGGAATAAATTAAGTTACCCTGAAACACTTTTAATCCAAAACAAACTTAATGCATAATGCAGCTTCCAAGATATCACTAGTGGGTTATCCATCCATGAAATTTAAACTTGGCAAAATAGACAGGTTAAGAATTATTGTGAGAACATCAAAATAGGATGTTCCTGTATTTGTCACAGTGATAAATAATGCAACTAAAACTTCCAAGACCACAGTATATCAAACAATAAGATCTAAGCGGTAACAAGTATCAAAATACCCGTTTAATGAAGTCCCGGCCGTTAGAATCTGTGTAGAATGTCTTATTGGTCTTCACGGCTGTTGTAATTTGAGTTGTGATTTCCTTCCCAATCCCATCATCCACGGGTATAGGCCCGATCTAAAGTGATGAACATAACAGTTAAAAAGACAAGTTCTATAATAACCACAACATGAAAATTTGTTTATCTTTTAACTACATCAGTACACAACCGTAAACTTACAGTGAACTCAATTTCAGCATGATCCTTTTCCTTGTACACCCTTGTAATCTGTTTGTGCGTGGCATTATGTTAATATAAGTACCAACTTGTTCTGCAATAATTACTATCCAAAAAAATTTGAACAAGTGCCCTTCCTCAGTAAAAACTCACTCACTCTCGTATTGTTTAAGTGTCGTGCAAGCACCAAAAAGAAGAGTATTATAGGATCAAATAAAACCATTACACTAAAGTTCACCTATTCAAATGGAAAATTGCAAAACCTCAATTAATGTACATTGCATGACACCCAAAAGATTTTTGATCAAGGCACCTACGTAAACTTTTTACAGAATTTCTCATGCAAATGAAAAAAAGAGGAAAATCTAGAGTAAGGACCATAACATTTGTCTCTTAATTAATTGAAACTGCAAAAGTTAAGAAGGTCTGCTGATAAACATAGAGCATCAGCCACATTTTCTTTGCCAATTGAATCACCTGAGATACCCATGGATTGAGCTGTTGATGTACTTCGTCTAGAACTGGACCCCGCATGACAATTAGAGGAACCTGGAAAAAAGGTTAAAATTTTGCTTAACCTCAGTCATTCAGTTCATCTAAATTGAAAAAAAAAAAAAAAATCAGGAGCAAAAGATCATTCTTCATCAACAAAAAGTTTGGTCAAGTGCTAACATATTTGACTACCTTCCATTCAGACTGTATAGGAATTGTGCTATTTGGTCGAAACACATATGCCCCAGACGCCTTCAGAAAGAATTAAAATCCCAAATGATAATCAATCACAAAAATATTTGAAGTACAATGAAAGCTACAAGATATTTTGTATGTTACCACCTGAGGATCTTTGTCAGTCCCGTCATTTCCACTATAATAACTATATGATTGTTCAGCAGATGATGAAACCTTCAATTAAAAATATATTACATAACAAATGTTAGCATTATTGATACATCAATCAGAAAGTCGCATTAAGTGAAAATTAAGATTCAAAGACATACATACGAATGGGGGAACATGGAAAGGAAAAGGAAATGAAACTATAAACTTCTGCTTTTATGCAGTGTCAAAACTATGCAGTGAGCATGCTATTAGACTACAAAAGAGACACCAAGGGATAAAGAAAATGATATTAACTCAACATAAAAGTATGAGGAAAAAAAACATAAGCCTACCTTACTTCTGCTATTAACATAACGAGCAAGTTTTCCTTCATCTGCAGAATAATGCAGCCTTAAACTTCCTTTCCCAACTTCTATGGTCTTATTCATACTTCTCTCTAACGAGTATACTTTGGAGACAGTTGAACCACGACCTTTATCTCAAAAGTAAAATGATATAAGATAACATGTTTTGCTAGTGTGACAGGGCAAGATAAATTTGTTCTGCTTTAGATGAACAATGCATTACAATGTAAGTGACATTACTAACCTGTCTGTTTTGCAATTGAGACAGTGTAAGAACTGAAACCAATTGGTGGTACTGTCACTGAAAATGCTAGCCAATACTTGGGTGGTTCACCTGGAGTTTTACCCAAATATGCTCTAACATAGTAACTCCTTAACCTCAAAGAAGCGTTTGATAGGGGTAGAAGCTGAGCTTCAATTTCTGTTCCACCGGAATCCTGAACAGTAACCTTTTCATAGGAAATCTGCAACAAATTTGTGTTGCAGTCAACCACATAGAAGTGACAATCAAATTTTAAGGTTATGTTAATTTCCAACAAGCACTGTAAAATTTAATCCATAAAAAAGATGGCTCTTTCAGATGATACAACATCTACATTTATCGGATTATTAAACCAAGTACAGAATGGTGACTGTCATCGTAAGTTGCTAGAAATGCACGTCATGGCTCTAAGAAAAGCAAAAAGATGATGGAAGATATGGACGATATAAGAAGACTTGATTAACATTAAAACTGTAAATAAGAGACAATGATGAGATATAATATCAATAAGCACATCGTTAAAGGTTAAAGGAAGAAAGAATAAGTAAAATTAGTACTCACGGGGATACGTATCACTTCTTCTCTCTTCCAACCAAGTGGATTGTAGACAACAACAACCTGCAAGGAGGATTCCGTATGATGTTAAAGTGGTATGAAAGGCCAGTTCTAAATCTTCAGTTTGACATAAGCATACAGCTTAAGAAGTTACAGTATGCTTACCAAATTTTTTCCATCAGACAAGACAGCTTCTGATGGAGGACAATAACTAATATTTAGGAGAGGACACTGCCAACAAATCAATAAGCTGGATTAAATAGATGCTCAACTCAGTTCTTGGAAAATAATGTACAAAAGAGATTTCGTAAGTAAAGTTATGATCTTATAAAAAAAATAGTAACGTTATGACAATTGGGAAAGGGGTCATTTGAACTTGGTATCTCCTGTTCACAGGAGAGGTGTGGCTACCAACTGGTTTATGTCCTGGCCCTGTCAAATTTTCACCAAAATACCAAAAAAAAAAAAAAAGGATATAATGTTTCAAATGCCTTTTTACCCCTTGTGGATAAGGATTTGCTAGCATAGTATGCATAAAAGATACACATGCACATACAAGTTTTAAATTAAACCACTGTACGTAGTTTGTCTACTCTTCCAGTGCACAAACTTTTCAAATTTCACTTTTTTTTATAAAGAGTCAGTGCACACACTTTTCAACCTTCAGAGTATAAAAGAAATTCATGCTAAGTTTAAAAATATATTGCCTGTTGAAAATTTGTGACAGTTTGCTCCTGTCCGGATCTTGATTCTGACTTGGAAAGGTAAGCAAGAGAGGAAGCAACCACCTTTTCAGCCTATATGAATATATGATTTACATATTAAATTAAAATAAATACCAACAACGATAAGAAAAAGTGTAATGGGAACATTGGAAGAGAAAGTGACTTTGACCTGTAAATAGCCTATTGACAGACGCATTGCATAATCAGCAGCAACATGCTGTCTTTCTGTACCACTAACTGCATCATGATGTTGAGCAATAGCCAAAGCATCAGCTAATGCATCAGTATTTTGTCCAGAATCAATTCTGCCTTTAAAGAATTCCAATTGCCTAGCTGCCTAATAGCAGAACAAGGAAAGCAACAATGGTTAGAAAACCTATAAGGACCAACCTACTTGAAACTAGAACCACATCACAAAAAGAGACGGGAGATCTTACCTGATAGTAACCACTCATACTTCTGACATAACCTTTAAGGGCTGGACGACTTGTAAAATAACCAGTCCAATATGCATTAGGTTTATCTGCATACCTGAAATTGGTACCTTTTAATACAAAGACATAGAAATGTATGATACGTAGGATTAAAAGGAAAGATTTGTTAAACTCACGGGAAGAAATCATCAGTTTTTAGAGGCCATTGTTCATTTGTTGCATATTTTGCATCAGTGTAGATTGATGGGGTTGAATACAATGCATTGACACGCCCATCCTATTTTCCAAATGAAATCAATTTTTCAAATTAGCATTTACAATCTCATAGTTTAAAGTCTGGGATGAAACAATATAAGCTTCAAGTCTTCTTGTTACATTCATTGTCTAGACGCTGTACTATAAGTACCTGATTGACATAATGAATGAATTTGTCCATCTGCCTGAACCATGAATTTGCATATTGATAGCGGAAATCTGTCCCCATGTTCCACATAATATGGTTTGTTCTTGTCACATTAGCCTAAAGGGGAAAAAAATTCTTTACTGAATGCAACTGATAATCAAGTAAGAGAAGCCAGAGGGAAAACAGAAAAACATTATAGTTGATACAATTTGTTTTAGGCCCTACCTGTGCTAAAGCAGCTGCAACAAAGTCGTTGACTCGCTCTTGAACATTGTAGTCAAACATGAGAACGTCATCCTTCAAACAAATTTCCCAAGTGAAAAAGGAGCTCGAGACTCAAGAAATAAAAAATGCGTTGTATGAACCTTTTATGAGACGTACCTGAATAGGGGGTGACACATCATTTATTTCAAACACGAAACCATCAGGGGGATCATAATGCCTGGGGAAAATGCCTGTGAAAATCTGCAATTGAATTTTGCAACACAGAGAGCCAATGAATTCTAAATAACTGAAAGTACATTTTTATAAATGCGGTTTAGGAACAGATGAAGAAAAGTGTGTTACAAGTTGAATACAGTGGAAATTAAAGAAAGATGACCTGCGAAGATGAAGCAAGGGATCTAGAACCCTGCCATATAAATTCAAGAGTCTTATCCCGGAGTCGCTTAGCTCTATCTTGGTAATCTATTCGAGCGAAAAAGAGGGAATCGAATCCTAACTGCAATGAGCATTGATTTTCTAGTAAGTTCCAATTGCAATAAGCCAATAAGCGATGATTGATGAAAGAACAAGTGGGTAGATTACATATCATACCTCAGCACCAAGCAGGTAAGCTTGAACAGCAGAGTGGCCAAAAGGGTCAATCTGCCAGCCGACTCGAGGAACCTGACCAAATTCTTTCAGTATAAATTGATGGCCTAAAGTTGTCTGATCAATCAAGTCCATGTAATGCGGGGTGGCCTCGTCGTGCATACACATTCCTCCATTTCTTCAATACCCAAACCAAAAAATGCTTCTAAGAATTTAACAATTGAGTTTAAAAAAATGTGCAAAGAAAGAAATATTTACATGAACTCGAGCTGACCAGAGCTGACCAGCTCCCTGACTTTAGCCTTCAAGGCCGGGCTTTGCTGTCTCCACCATCTCTGAAAGAATGCAATCTCGACATAGATGAACTTCCGATTCTTCTCTTCCAGCAAGGCCGAAATTACAGAGTCGAGGACGTTCTGAACGCAAGCGCCGCGAATTGAGTTGTTGGCGCCTACGAAGTACTGGTCAACGGTCTTAAGCCACCCGACGTCGTCGTGAGAGTGGGGAACTAAATGAACATTGATTTTTCCGGGGACAATTCCGCCCGTCGTGTTATAAGCTATGTACTCCGATTTTGCTCCCGGTAACCCAGCCAATAAGACCGCCGTCGCCGCCGTGAACAGCAACAACGCCGTAGCGGTAGAAGCCATATACTGAAATTATTTTCTCAGAGATTGCCTGAAAGAGCATATCAATAAGCGATCGGTCTCTCTTGCTTCACCGGAAAGCGAGAACTTCTTCTCTTGTCTTGTACCGGAGGTCCGGCACATGTCATTTTAATGATGATGATCATGAAAGTGATGGTTTGGTTTTAATTATTTTTTAATTTCCAACGGATATACACGTAATTTTCTTTTCACTTATCCTTTGACAAGTCCAGCCCATACTTAACCCACGGGCTATTGATGGCAATCTCCAATATAGTAGCCCAAAATTGGATTAGGCCCACTCAAATCGGGATGTGCCGTTGTAGTATGGTCGGTGCAATCCATGGGTTTCCCATTTAAACCCTAATCGAGATTTTCAGAATTCAGAATTCGAATTCCCAACCATGGAAGACACGTTTAGGGTTCGAGTAGGCAAAATCTTCGGCTCACTCGCCAGTTCGTCGCCGTCGCCATCGAGCGGTCCACCGTCGTCCCTGAGTTCGCTATGGTCCCTAACAGACGAGGAAATGGAGAGAAGGGAATGGAACAGGGACAAGGGCAGCCCTGAACCCGAAGCTGAACCCCTACCCTTCTACTCAAAACCAAAGCCAAAGTTAAAGAATGATTTCAGTGACGACCTGGAGGATGACCTTCTAGACCTTGACGACGACGTGGAAGACAAAGAAGAAGACGAGGAGGAAGAGGCATCTGCTTCTTCTTCCAGTCAGCCTGCAACAAAGCCCAAGCCAGACGACTACAACGAAGAGGAATGGGAAATTAAATCCTCAATCGGCTGGGACTGCACTCTCGACTTCGAGGTATTTATCATTCCATCTTGATTAGATTATCATGCCATCACTATGTAGTGTAATTCGATGTATGAGCAAATCCGAAATCAGTATCGTAATGATGATTGATCCCAATTCCTGTGAACATTAAATAAGTGCGGAATCAAATTGTAATGATGATTGAGGGTTGGGACTGCCTGTAATAACGTAACCTGTATTTTTCTTGTGTATGCAGGATGAGGAAGATGGATATGACAAAGTGGCTGTTGGCAAGGAAACCGCTGGAGATCGCTTGTATATGAGGGATGTCAACGACTATGGTATCGACATAGACACTCAAGATGAGGTTCCTAGTTCCATCAAGGATTTCACTAGAGACCCACGTGCCAATCACCTGGCAGCTAAGATTAGGCTCCAGCAAGATGCTGAAGCAGCTCAAAAAATTGACTCCCACAGGGTTTCTGGGAACCGCGCACCATCTGCCATAGCTGCTGAAAACATCTCTGAAGATGCACCCAACCCGAAGTCGATTCTGAAGAGGAAGAATGATAATCAGTTAGACTCGTCTAAAACACAAAAACGTGTCCGGTTTGACTCCAACTGCAAAAGTAATGAAGATGAAGAGGGTGAGGGAGCCAAAGATGTTACTGTAGAAACTCATTCAAATGAAAATCCTCCAGTTCCGGATTATATACGAAATCCTTCAAGATATACGCATTATACGTTTGATTCATCAGCTGACGTAGATGAGGAGTCTAACAAGCAAGCCTATATGGACTTCCTTAATCTGGTGAGGAAATCAAATTCTATGGAACCACAGGCTGAGGATGCTTCTGTTGATCTTTCAAAACCTGTCACATTTATACCGAGAAAGAAATCAAGTGATGCTGTAATGATGGAATACGATGGGGAGTCAGAGAGACCGGGAGGTGATCGAAGGGAATCTGCGGCTTGCAAAGTGATGCCACTTGCCATTGCAGCGGAGGATAATGAAGATGTTTGCGCAATGGAGGAAGATGAACCGGATACAGCAACGGATGGAAGAAGCAGTATACAGAGAACTGGACGCCAATACCGGACAAAAACCAGTTTGGAATTGGATGAGTGAATAATTTTTTTCACTGATAGACGGACGTGTGACATTTCAGAGTTAACTGCGATTTTCGTGTTCGTGTTATGTAATGATGTATTTCTCTAACAAATGGTTACTGGTTTGCGATTTTGCATCTCTTTCTTCTTCATAACCCCTATCTGATTTGCTTGATAATTTCTGGAACGATAAAACCTAATTCCAAGTCCCTTGTTAAGGAAGGGTAAATAATATTCAAGCAAGAATTAAACTTTTCTAGACAAGGAAAATAAAGAGCAGTCTGGGGAGCAGCTTTTTCATGCCGGAAATAACCAATGCCTACACACATTGCACAGAAATCTACTTGTCTGGACTCCCGAGGGAATCTAAGATCGACTTGGCCAAAACAAAAATAAATAAATAAATCTACAAAAATAAATAAATAAAGTAGGAAATCTGGATCGATGATATATCAGATGAGTAGAATGCATCGTTACCCCAGCCCATTCCCATATATATGCCCAAAAGAGCAGACAAGGGGAACGGGGGTGAATGCAAGGTTGCTAGTTTTTTACCGAAATATTGATATTTCAATTCAATTTTCTCTCTGGACATGTGAGTTACAAAATGTGTCCATGGTTTGACATGTGCCTTTTCTGTGCATTTGAAGCACAATCTCCCAAAGCGTAGAGGTTAGATCAGCCGACGGAATTACAGAAGAATACAACAATAAACCCATAACCTGGAGTTGTTGCAAAGTCAAGAGTCTAAATAGCAGTTTCATCACCTAGAATAAGCGCTTCCTGCAACCTGCGGCACCACAATGGCAGAACATCTTTTTCACTTTCCCATCGGGACCCAAGACGCTATCAAGGGCATAGCCATAGTCATACGTGAGCTCCTGTCATAAATCCAACAATAATGTCAGCCACTCCAAAATTAAGTTTAAGATCCAAGCACTGGAACTCGCAGTTAAAGTCCACATAAAGAAGATTCCAAGCTCATCCAACAGAGAACAAATTCATATCAGGATCCTAAAATCAACAGAATTTAAAGCACCAAAACATTAACCTTGTTGGCTACAAAGTTCATAAATACACAACACATTACTCCTTTTAAAAATATTACCAGCATTTTTATCTCAGAACATTCACATTTTCAACCTCAAACAAACAAGATTGACTGATGATGAAAACGACCGAGAGAAAGAGAGAGAGAGAAAGAGGGACCTGCAAAGGAGGTATGTTGTCCGCAGCAAACAACATCACCCGAGCTAGTTTTAAGTCGTGGTGTGAGCTCAACACAGACTGGACAAACAGATTGGGCTCACAACTGTGATTTATAAATCTTGCTATGTTTCCAGTTGAACCTGCATCAATGCAGAACTCTGGCCCGCTATCAGAGCTCTGATCATCAGGTCTCTCCAGTGAATGAACGGCTGGTATGGATACAGCTTGTGATCGCCTCTGTCAAAAAGATAAATGAGACAAATATCTCTGGGGTGCCCCTCAGCAAGATCAAAATACATTAATTGACAAAGAAAGATGTCATATGAAATGGCAGAGTGTAATTGAGTTTAACAGAACAAACGGCTGTTTCCTCACACAGATCCACATGGTCATGAAGGTGACGTAGTTAGATAGAAAGCCACTTGTGGGCAGTGTTCATCCAAAAATAGTCTCATGTTCTGACAACTACAAGTTTACAAAATATTCGTTCTCTGCCAACATTTCATTCTCAAGTTTGTTTCTACATACAAAAACTTTGTGATTAAATTCTTCCATACATTAAAGCCAAAATATAAACCATCATCAACAATTCTTAAAAATATATCAGAACAAGCATTACCTACCGAGATAATTAATTCATGCATGCAGAAACCAAGTAGGAGATTCAGTTTGCACGCACTAGGTTTTTAAAGCTATCAAATAAAGATGTGATCTTTTATCGAACAGTACAGAAAGCCACAGAGAGACTTCAAACTGAAAATGACAAATGCATTTCATATTGGAAAGTTGAATACAGCTGCAGTGGAAATACCTCTCTTCCATCAAGCCCCTTCATCGTTTGCAAGCAATCCATGTCAAATATGTAATAGTTCTCTAAGGCACTATCTACATCTTCTGTCCTTCTAATTACTCCTATGTACTCGCAGACTGGTGCTCCAGAAGGTATAAAATCCCATGATCTAACAGCCCATCCTTTCATTGGTGTCCGGAAAACCTGCTAATGGCCAAAATTTAGAACCTTCATTTTAAACATGCAACACTTTGACAATAGCTAAGCAGTGATATTTGTGTAATCATGTGTTTATGTTCCATATAACCAAACAAAGTGGCAGCGATAACACCACCTCAAAACGATACTTCAGCCCTCTCTGAGAAGTACGATTGATGCAAGAAAGTCCACAACCACATTTTGGACCACATTCAAACACTACATCCTTCGCCTCAATTAATCTGGAAGATAAAACATAAGCAAAAGTAGCCTCAAATAAGAACATAAAGCAATAACATCAGCCAAAACTATTAGGCATCTAATATCAAAATTTCATGTAGATACATTGATACAGTATCATGTTTAATGTATTGCTCACCTGCCACCATCACGCTGCACATATGGGAAATCATCGCCATTAAGCATGGTGCATGCACAAGTCTTGGGGTCTGTGCAAGAACCTTTGCAATTGCATCCAGTGGCATCTGTGGGAAGCTTCACATTTTGCGAAACTTGGATAGACTTACAATACGTGAAACCTGAAATTTAAGAATTTGACACCAGATTATTGTACTTGCCTTAGTATAGAATAGAAAATCATTCAAGTGACTGTTTGAACAAATTAGAGGAGACCACACGTCCATGAAAAAGTTCAACCGCCACATCTAGGAATTGGACACAATCATGCATGTAGTGTGAAATAGATGATTAATGAGATGTTAAAATTTGAGATTGACAACTCAATGATAATTAGGGAAAAATCATTTTATTCAGATGCACATGTGCATCCAAGACGGGGAAAATTTCTAAAATTTGATAATTCGACTTGCCTGTGGGTGCAACAGGTGGATCATCAACCAAATTGGTAGCCGGAATGGGAACATCCTCTTGGCCCCCACTGATGTCCTCACACACCAATCTTAGTAATAAAACAAAAGAATGTAATTACAATTACAATTTGAAACGAATTTTAAAATATGTTAACATTTTAACTGTGTTCCACCAAATACCCGCGTATTTCTGCAACAGACTGCGGTACACGTCCATTGATAAATTGAACCTGTTAAACGATTGAGTATGTTAAAGAAAATAATAACTCAAATACATAGTTGCTCACTGATTCACCATGCTAGACATGTCAAAAAAAAAAAAAATGAGACAAGACATTCTGAAATTCTGAGTCTACAAACAGGAATAACCCACTGAGATATATTACCATACCCAGAGATAATAATGCAATCTAGTTCAACTGTGAGCACAGGCACAGTAACAAAATTGAGCAAAAAATTGAAATAGAAAAGCAGGGCCAAAACATTGGTTAATGTTAAACAGAGGAATTAAAAATAACAGCAGTAGCATAACAAATTACATTAAGGACTAAAGCATGCTTGCTAGAAAAAAACAAAGTGAGAAAATTTCCGATATTAAAATAGAATTGTCCTCAAATGATGTGACACCAGAGCAGACTAAGAAAAAAGAGGACTCTGGTGCACCCTATTATGAATATTTATAGTACCAAATAAGACTTAAGTAAACTCTAATAGTCTCTCCTGTATTATGAATATCAAGATAGATATTTATTTTCTGAATGTACATTAATCCCATCGTAATAACTTAGAAATGGTAGCACATAAAAAAATTACAGATTATGTGACGAAACAAAATAAATCCTCCTTTTGCTAACTAATAACAGAAGAATTTCTACACATAGTTTGGAAAAAAAATTGCCTCAAATAAGGCTTTTCTTGTCAGTAATGGAGAAAAGGATGCAAAAAAAGTACTACTGAAAAAATATATAACCTGGTTAGTGGTCAACACTGGCTGCCCTTCAATACGCCTAAGACGATACTTAAAAACAGTAAATCCAGAAAGACCCTTCTCTGCCCAATACTGAACAACCTGTAAAATGAAAGTTAAAGTTAGTCAGAAGCAAAAAGGTCGATGTACCATTTCTTTATTTGCAACTACATGACTAATTGTTTCATTGTTAACATCAGCAGAAAGTTCAACAAACAAGTAGTGCTTGATAATTAAAGTGATAGTTATGGTTTTAGTGAGATATAGAGAAAACAAATAGTAAAAATAGTAAACAACATGCTTCAGAGAATTTTACCTTGTACAAACCATCGTAAGTGTAAACTTTGCCAACATAACTACTTTTACAATCATGGCCACGAACTACTCTAACAGGTACACATTGGTCCACGCAATTCTGCAATTTGTGAGAACATACAAAATTTTTAGATTGTTTGTGATTATCGATTGGAACCTATAGACCAAAGGTTCAGATAATTGGATATCCTCATGTCTGCCGTTAAAAACCAAATCGTTACTTGCGGTCCTTGTTAGAGAATAACTCATACATTTGAACAGAGAACTTATAACTATCAGTTTAATTTATAGATTAACAAGAAACCAACACAGGTTAACTACTCTGATATAGCCAGCTCACATTGTAAACACACAGGACGAACAATAAAAAGAACCATTGAATGTATAAACAACTACCATTCCAAGTGGAAAAGGAGAACAAAATTGTAAAACAAAAGGTAGAAGACTCTAAATGCACACCTTGAGCGCTAAATTACCACGTTCTAGAACTTGGTCTCGAATTTGACGCTTATCACCTGTCAAATTATGACCACCTTGGCCAGTATACACAACATCCTCAGCATTATCCAAATCATCTTCATACATGCCAGATATAACAATGGCCACTGCGAGTGGGAATGTGTAGTTACTGTACTCCTGCATTAACAACAAGGGGAAAATCTGAAGTTGCTTCTTATTTATCAACTTAGACTAGAACATCATACAAACAAAAGAAAAGAGGACCACCATCAACAGTTTTGGATGTTTGTATATTACATACTAATCACAGTAGAGACAACCCCCTCCCCACCAAACAATATGTTAAATTGTTAATAATGAAATAAATATACAAGTTCTATTAAAAAAAATTGTAGGTTCGTTCTCAAGTTTTCAAGTCCACAGAGGAAAAAGTATGCATTACCCCCTTGCCGTAGTTTTGCCCCATATAGTCAATCCCATTCAGCCAGTGGCTATGAAAACCAACAGCAACCATTTCAGCCCGAGAATAGAACTGATGCCCAACATCAATACCTGCCAGGAAGGGAAACTTTAGCACCCACAAATAAAAATCTTCGAAAAAAAAAGAGTACATATTTCAAAAGCAACTGTTTTCAATTATCAATCTCATAAACATATCATAATCAAACCAAAATGTATTTCAGTCAACAAAACCAATAAAAGCACATGGCATAAAGGCACAATCAACCAAAGTGAGAATCGCAAACCTGGAATGCTTCCGATTCTTTTAGTGGCATTCAAAATTTCTTTTCTCTCCATCATCTGCTAGACATTATAATTTAAAGGCAAGAAAAAAACAGGGGCAGATTACATCAGACCTTATAATCATGAATGTGACCATCATATTCCCAACAGGAACATCATTATTTTACTCACTAACACGAATTTTATTATTAAAGAAAGGTACAAGAAAGACAAACATGTCCATCAAAATCAGGATAAGCTAATTGCATTAAAATAAAAAAATTTCCCCAATCAACAAGAATGACACTAAAAGGAACATCATTGAGTCTTATTACAAAACAACATCATTGAGTCTTTTTACAAAACAAAGTTATCATATTGATATCAAGTAGGAAACTCATAAAACAAGAGTAGTGTCACAACGATTAACACCAGCATCAATGTTCCATTGATTTTCATGTTTCTTCAGAATTCCTAAGAATAGTACATCAGAATCACTTTACAAAACAGAAATATCTGCACAGCACTTGCACCTAAGATCATTTGAATTCAGAATATATGACATTGTGAAAACACAAAGAATATGTCTATCATGAGAAGACAGTGATGAGGCAAGAATCATTTGGACTTGCCTTGGATACTGCCTTCAAATCAGGTCGTTTCGACGCCTTTGCCTCTGGCGGGGAAGCCTCTTTCTGCAGAAATTTGTTCATTTAGGGAATCATATTAAAGACCAAAATGCTCAGTCTCGAGACCACATGCATGTTAAGCAAAAGAGTAAGTAAAATAAACCGACCTTCGATTTTTTCGAAGATTTCGAGCCCTTTTTTGCGGATTTGGAGGCCTTCTTATCAGCCTCCACTTTTCTGCACCTCATTTCTTCTTCCTATGAATCAAATTTCTAAAAGTTGACCGTACTTCTTACCCAAACATTTTCAACATTTAAACATGCAAATAGGGTAAAATCTGAGCTCAATCCTTACGAGGACAAACCTGTACGAAATAAAGGTAATGCTTATTGAACAGCCTCAGGGTCTCTTTGACCTTAGCATGGTCGCTCTTCTCAACCGAAGAATCAGTGGGTTTGCTGGCTCCGCCTTCTAAACCAACGTTAGAGCCGGCGTCCCCAGCCTCGTTTTTAGCATGGGAGCTTTTTCCACCGTCGACATTGGCTCGTTTGCAGAGGCTACCTCCGTCTCCCCCTCCGTCTTGCTCCCCTCCGTCTCTGTGCTCATCAAGTAATGCAACTCTTTTGCGGATCAGGAGTTGCTTCTGGGGTTTCTCTTTGCCCTTAAGGCGAGAGCTAGTTCTCCTTCGCCGCGGCGAAGAAATCTCGTTTTTGGAATGTGGGTCTGCAGCGTCAGCGCCTCCTTCGGCATCGGCGGAGATCTGAACCAGAGATTTCACCACCATTTTTCACTCACTCGAAGGTATCTGCAGAAGCCAGAGAGTGATTTTGGGAAAAACTTGAGATTCTAGGGTTTATCAGGACGCGTCAAGTCACACATGAAAATTGGAGCCCTGGTTTAGGGAGCTGAGAGAGAGGGAGAAAGTGTGTGTGTGGGGAAGCGTGGGCGCGTATTCGTGGGTTTGCTGGCGTCACTGTTGACTGTCGTGTACTGGTTTCGGAAGAGTACGGACAGGCCTTGATTCCCGCCCTCGCCCCTTCATCACCATTCCTCCCTCCCTCACCTTCACTTTAGACTTGAGGCTTGAACGCTCCTCAGATTTGGCCTCTTCCCGAGGAAGGAAGGGTATTCTTGTCAAATCGAAACTAGAGTTTCCATAATTAGATACATTTTCCCTTGTAAATTGGTGTATTGTCAGATTTTAGACATTTATGGATATTTTTCCTTGCTTGTAAAATTCTTTTTCTGATATTTTTCTAAGATAATTAAATTGTAACATAAAGTTTTAAATATGTTTATGGATATTCTTGGTCCTCAAATAAAAAAATAGATATAATACTCTTTGACAGTAAGTGCACGGTATTGTTAGATAGGTAATGAAGATAAAATACATTATCAGTTTAGATAAGTAATTTTTTAAGATCAAATTCATTTGCTGTGTGATATGTGTAGCCAATTAACTTTTGAAAAGGAAAATGTCGGAAGACCTCATTTTGTATATTACATTTTTACTTTTGTCAAACAATAAATTTTTATTAGATTAAATGTTAGATTAATCGCTAGCATAATTTAAACTCACGCCGTCATGTAAGGAATAGTCACTTGCTTTTGTAAATCACATTTAAATCATCTTTCTAATAGAGATAAAACATACTCATGTTATGATTCATATATCTATCAGAGAGATAATTTATATATAATCTATAAAATATGGCCTCCTTAACGTCATCCATTTGAAAAAGGAAAAAAAGAATAGAACAAATGTGAAAATAAAAATATTTTTGGGCTCGTTTGTATGTGTTTTTAAAATGACTAAAAACATTTTTAGAAAAAATATTTTTTGATTCCAAAAGCACTTGAAGTGTTTTCTACAAAAAACACCTGTTATGTGATTCTTCCAGGAAACACTTTAAATGCTTTTTCAGGATTTATTAGCATTTTTACTAATGATTGTTTCTAAAAATATGGTGAAAAACGTTTTTAGTCATTTTAAAATCATATCTAAACGAACTTTTTATCTCTTTGTTTTTCAAATAAACAAAGTAAGGATACCTCGTTATATGTGCTCAAATTTATATTTAAAAATAATAAAAAATAAAAGCATTTTTAAAGTGCTCATAGAATCTTTTGTGCTTCAACAAAGCTGTCAAATGTTGTTCAAAAAAAAAAAAAAAAACAAAGTTGTCACATGAGCTTTCAAATTTAGAAAATGTTGTAAACTCTCTAAATTTAAATGTTCTTTATATTATACTAACGTGCTGTTGTCTAACATTTTCCCAAAAATGAAATATTGAAAAAGGTTCACATGATGGAAAGTAATATAAAATGGAGTATGCAGAAGCAAATTTGTGAATCAACAAATTTTAGTTTTCAAACTGCTATTTGGGTCAACAAAATTGTATTTAAAGAGTCACATTTAGATAAATTGTTGAATATGCTCTTAAGGTATGTTTACTTAGGATACCTTCATTTTCATACACAAACTCATCGAGACCTATCCACTTTTTATTCATTTGAATGTTAGTGAACACATGATACTTGTTACTTTCCACTTCATTCATGGTAGGTAAACATTAGTGAATATACATGTAAATCATTCAATGAGAAGGTAACTACCATTCAGTAATACTTTTTGCATATCCTTTAATTTAATAATTTATTAAACTATTCTCAAACAATCAATAGTGTAAGACAGTGAATCAAATTTGGACATTTGATGCAAAGCTAAGCGCTATTACTGAACTACAAGCTGCATACTTAGTTTAAGTGTTTTTTTTTATTGGTACTATTTGGTGTTTGAACATGAGATTTTGCATTCACATCAAGTGGTCTAAACCCTCACTCTTTGATATAAAGATATAGTTGTATTGAAAGATTTGAAATTTTGCTTTGAGGTGTTTTTAATCTTATATGTAGAAACTCAAACTTACCAAAATGAAAGGCCTTATCGAGTAGCATTTGGTTTATAATAAAACTACTTGGCCACAGTTAAGTGGTACATTTGTTTGACAACTCTTTAATAAATGCGGGCTCTACTGTCATGTGAGGCCACTTGTATTGAAAAATGTGTCGATTTTTGTGCAAAATTATCATGGTTACCACATTTATATTACTTTTTTACTGGAGATGGAGCCCACCAATGTTGGTGGGCCTTACTTATATTAAACAGATAGTACATATGAAAATTTTAATAGATGTCTTCTTAAAATAAGATAAATAAATTCTAGTACCTGCTTGCCTCTTCGTTCATGGATTTGGGCCATTTGCGAGGGAATAGGCCCAAAACACCAACACGTCCATTATCCATTTCGTTTGTAGGGAGCCGGCAGTTTGCTCGGCTTGGCTATCAGTCAGTCCATCACGTTCACATATAATTCACTCTGTACTTTAGGAGTTGGACCTCCACACTCCACAGGACCACAGACAGGAAGAGCCTGGCCTCTCTCTGCTAGTAAACAGAAAAACTAAATCCTTATCTCTCTCCATCTGTCTCTACTCTTATTTCTTGAGGGAGGGAGGGAGCAAGCGAGCGAGCAATGGCAGCGAAAGTGCTATCATCCCCTCTGCACCCACATTCAAATCCTCTTAGTTCTCGTTCTCTGAATATACTCCACGTAACCCACGACCAGCAGAGGCAGCTGCAGCCATGGCGGCTGAGCCAGCGTTCATTAGGAACCAACAAGAAGAGAGAGGTGGTGATGAGCTCCCTCCACGAGTCTCTTGTTAGTACGTCGTCGTATCTGGTACCACTCTTACTGGAACCACCGCAGCAACTGAACGCATCCAGCAGCAGCATCAGCAGCTCCCTCATGTTTGTGGTTGGAGCTGCAGAAGGCGCCGTGGGTTATTCGTTGGCCAGTTACTACACATCCCTGGGTCTCTTCGTCATCTCTGTTCCTGGCCTTTGGTCCCTCATCAAACGTTCTGTTAAATCCAAGGTCAAATTTCACTTGTTACATGTATAGATTAATTTTGCCCTCCTCCTCGATTTCCCTTATAGTTGTTAATATGTACGTATATGTGGAATTTCAGGTAGTTCAAAAGACGTTTATAGGTGAAGAGAAGAAGGCACCAAGCCAAGTCGCTGGTGAAATCTTATCCTTTTTCACTCGCAACAATTTTGTGGTCACTGATAGAGGGGAGACCATTACGTAAGCCCCACCTCCACCTTATCTACATTCAACTTACTCAATTTGAAAGTTGACGTCCATTTGTTCGGTCAACATAAATTGAATTAGTGACGAGGTCACGAACCATACTTGCTATCCATCAACTATAACATGTTATCTTTTTCTTTTTGAAATCTCCATATGTGATGTTTGTTTGTTTGCACTATGGTTTTTATTGTTTGCCTGCCATTGGCAGGAAGTTTTTTCTAACATCTATGTAGTCGTAGATACGTTCAAATACTTATGTCTTGTCTTTGAATGGTATGAAGGTTTGAAGGCATGATGGTTCCAAGTCGAGGCCAAGCGGCATTGCTTATTTTTTGCACCTGCATCAGCCTCGCAAGCGTAGCTCTTGTTCTTACCATAACTGTTCCTGATTGCGGCAATAACTGGTTTTTGCTCACCGCCTTAAGTCCTTTGGCGTAAGCACCGCCTGCAACCTCACTCTTCAATTCCATTTCACTTCTCCGTGTCAAATTGCATGTGTGCTCCAAAACCAAAAAAGGGTACTGATGTTTTCATACTGGAACACAGGGGCGCATATTACTGGAAGCGAGCATCGCGAAAGGAGCAGATCAAGGTCAAAATGATGGTCATAGACGACGGTGCGCAGTCAGAGATCATCGTTCAAGGGGATGATCAGCAAGTAGAGCAAATGAGAAAGGAGCTTCAACTGAGTGAGAAAGGAATGGTGTATGTTAAGGGCATATTCGAGAGATAAAGAAATACCTCTATATCTGTAGTCAAATTCAAT
This sequence comes from Pyrus x bretschneideri, assembly GCF_019419815.1. Lineage (NCBI taxonomy): Eukaryota > Viridiplantae > Streptophyta > Magnoliopsida > Rosales > Rosaceae > Pyrus > Pyrus x bretschneideri. Next base: position 157,491 of record NW_025999413.1, on the reverse strand, counting down.
GTTTTGCTCAGAGTACTAGGAAATGAAGCTGTTCTTGTATTAGATCCTTGAAAGATTTTGAGATATGTATACACAATCATTCAATTTGACCTATTCATACTACTTCCGTAGTACCGTAGTAGCCCCCATATCCTTTGATACTTTGCAATCCCTCATCCAAACACAGCATCTAATGATCGAGGCAGAGAGCACCATAACGTAATTTGTTAACACTAATAATAAGCCGCAACAGATAAGTAAAGTTTTCTTGATGCATAAATGACCAAATAAATAACAGAATCCTCAGTTGAGCAAAGTTTGGCGCTTTTGGTACGGTTGATGCTCAGCAAAGCCAAGGCAACTTATTGACAATCCATAGCAACACCACCCAGCGAGAGTTACATAATATGAAAACCCTATTTCTAAACACCACCAAGGGGGAAAGCGAGTAAAAGCAAAAGTGTTTGTAACAAATCTTCGACATTATCTGATTAACTTATGAAAAAGAACTCATCCAGAAACGACAGTTTTCAACCAATCAGTAACTTGTTCTCCTCCAAGAAGGAATAAGTGGGTACCTCCAAATTGTATGGTGCTGGTCCCTTGCGGATCCTTCCCGAAATATCATAGTGGGAACCATGGCATGGACAAAACCATCCACCAAAGTCACCAGCATTCGGCAAGGGAATGCAACCCAGATGCGTGCAGACTCCCACAACAATGAGCCATTCAGGGTTTTTAACCCTCTCAGCATCTTGCTGCGGATCACGGAGAGAATTAACATCTACACTATTTGCCAGCTTGATATCATCGTCAGTTCGGCGTCTGATGAAGACTGGCTTTCCACGCCACTTAACAGTCACAGTTGAACCTGGCTCAATGCTGGAGAGATCAACCTCGAGCGAGGCCATGGCAAGAACATCCTTACTGGCTGACATGCTTAGCACAAACTTAAGGATAAGCAGACGAATCAGAGAAGCATAGACAAACCTACCACCTGTGAGGACAAAGTAGGCAAATGCACGCTTGCTGGGGTCACCTGGAGGGTAACGCTCATGGTTGTACTCGTCATAAACTATCTTTGAACTAGGATTCTTGACAGCTGCCACAGTTGGCGGAACGTCTGGAACTAGATTGTTGTCCCCGGAAGGGGTCAGTGAACCAGACGCAAAACCTGAAGAAATGGATCAATTAGAGCAAGAGAAATATAAGAATAAAAGCCATTGATCGACACAACACTTGAATAATTACTAAAAGCTGTGAACTTTGGAACAGCTATTAAAGACGTCGAATGGCCAATAACATTCAGACTGAAACTCGATGCTTCATGACCTTTTTCCTTGGTCTTTTCTTTTCTTCTTCTATAAGTAATTTTAACAGAAATATACAGAATTATTATTGTGGCGAATTAAATTCAGCATCAATGGCAGCTAAATATAAGACTAAACTAATTGCACATCCCCAAAATGCATAGTATCAAACAATTCCCAAAAAAATAGCAATTAAATTCTGATGAAATACCCTAAATAACAGATTCCTGCCGAAGAATTTGGGGAAAATACCCTAAATAAGCAGTAGCCACGAAAGAGGAAGAGAAATGAGGGGAACCCTAACCTCTGGACGGAAGATATAAGTCAGGGGTGAAATAGGCGGATCTGAGCTCATCGGAGAAGTCACGGCCGTCGATGAGATTTCGGGACAGGATAGAGGAGGAGGCGGTGGCAGCCTGGTTGGACCTCCATGGCGACGCGGACACAGAAGAGAGCCTCCTCGCCGCAACCCTCAACATTTTTTTTCCCTTTTTATTTTTCTTCTTTTTGTAATTATTGTTCTGGTTTTCAGGTTTACGACTGTTGCGCTGCGAAATGGTATTTGGGCTTCGCCGCTGTACAAATGTTGCCTGTGGAGAGAGAGAGAGAATAAAAACGGGCAAACCCAATTTTCTCTTGCGATGGGAAATTGGAATTTTGGAACAAACCCAATAGGGAAACGACCGTGTTGTCGATATATTTAGCGGGCGGCCCTGATTTTGGCACGTCATATCCCATTCGATTCACTTTTCTATTTTGCTAAATTTTAGTTTTGCGATTTAACCTATGTAAAAGGACAAATAACTTCATTTGGTCAATGTCATCAAACATATTAGCAAGCACGAGTGACGAATGTAAAAGTAATCTAAAACACATCGCATATGCTCAAAGAGTGCTAACTTCTATTTTTGTAAAAATATTAACAAATTTAAGTCTGTTGTAAACATTGATGGCTGACCACTAAATAATGTAATAGATGACTATATCAACCATTTTATAACACTATAGCTTAGCTGACAGCAAGACAGCAAACACTATCATCTGTGCCTATAAAAAGGAATGTTGAGGATGAGAGCAAATACATAGAAGCCACAAGGCTCACGGAAGAGGAAGAGAGAAAAGAGAGGAAGAGGAAATGAGATAATAGAGAGAGTTATTTTGTACTCTTATTATTCAAAATTATAATGAAAGCATCACTGCTGCTTCGAAGACATACTCCAGTCATACTGACTGTAGATGAACCTCGTAAATTTTGTGTATTGTTTTATTTATTCCACTGCACACATCGTTGATTTTACAACAAAGACATTATTCTTAAATTTCAACAAGTTTTAAGTTGTAGATTTTAAATCATGAAATTAAAGCCTCTGACAACAAAGGGGAACCTTCCCAAAACTAAAATCATAATTTGCCTTTTTTTATTACACTACGTTATTAAGTACCAAACTACGCTTTTGAAAAAAAAAGTACAAGCGTTTTAAGCAAATCACGATTTCAATCTAAATATATAAGAACATATTCATATATTAACATAAATGAGCTATTAAGTACGTTACTCTCGCGTGTGAACTTAAAGCTAGCACAAACGATTGTATATATATTTTTTATTTAAACAAACGATATTATCTATACTAAATAAGAAATGGATTTAACCTCACAATGGGCTAGCAATAATGTGGTTCAAATTCGTTTTTTGCGAGAATCGAACCTAAGACTTCTCACTTACAAATAAGAGAAATACTACTTGACCGTAGTACTAAGTGACCTAAAAAAATTGAAGTTTTGTCCTCAATCACCTTTAGGAATTGATTGTTGACTAAGGGGGGTGTATGCAATTGGGAATTTGAGAGATTTTAATAGATTTATAAATTCATGGATTTTTATGGAGTTTAACTAATTTGTAAAGATTCCATGCAAAATTTTGATTGAATTCCCTCGAAATCTCATTGGGAGAGGTAAGATTTGTGAATGCTTAAAATACACTACAAAATTTATCCAATTCCCTCTAATTCCTCCACTTTGCCAAATTCTTTAAATTCTAATTCTAATTGAATACACTTGGAATGTTATAAACTTTTTTAAAATTCTAATTGAATACACTCGCATTTATAAGGATTTTAATAAACTATCTTAAAATTATGATTGAATACATATTGAATTTGAGAGAAACACTTAAAATCTAGATTGAATATCCTGAATTCATTAAAAGAATTAAAATCCCTCAAAATTTCAATTGAATACACCCCTAAATGATGCTAGTAAAAGTGTAAAACGTGAAAAATGGAGTCGGTCACACAAAACTAATGATTGTGTTGGGCCGAGTCATGGAGAGATATAAACATTTAAATTGGGATGGATAAAAGGTTTGGCCCAGTCCAGTCCAATCCAATCCAATTGCGTTGTCATCTGCGTCGTCTGAAAATCGTGGAGTCCAGTCGTACATAAACACAGAATGAAACACACAGGAAAGATAGTGATGGAATTGGAATTTTGACCCCAAGAAAAAATGGAACCGGAAGGAATCAGTAAGAAAGAAGAAGAAGAAGAAGAAGAAAGCGGCGGCGGCGGAGGAGGAGGGCGTGAGATTGACAAGGTACATTTGTCGTCGTCGGCGGCGTTGGAGATAGAGTACTTGAGCTATGGAGGAGAAGAGCACCTGCCTCTAATAATGGGCCTAGTGGACCAAGAACTGAGCGAGCCGTACTCCATCTTCACCTATCGGTACTTCGTGTATCTGTGGCCGCAGCTCTGTTTCATGGCGTTCCACGGAGGCAGGTGCGTGGGGACAGTGGTGTGCAAGATGGGGGAGCACCGCAACACCTACAGAGGGTACATCGCTATGCTCGTCGTTATCAAACCCTACAGAGGCAAAGGCATCGCCACCCAACTAGTTACCAGATCTATCCAAGTCATGAAGGAATCTGGCTGCGAAGAGGTATCTCTAATTTCGTAAATAAAATCAATCTGCTTTTGGGGCCCTAGCGTCGCCGCCGTTGTCACGAATGATTTGATTGATCGATTGATTGGATTGGATTCAGGTAACGCTGGAGGCGGAAGTGACAAATAAAGGAGCGCTGGCGCTGTACGGGCGTCTTGGATTTATACGGGCAAAGAGGCTATTCCGGTACTACTTGAACGGCGTGGATGCTTTCCGTCTGAAGCTGCTGTTTCCTCGCCCTCTTTACTCTCTTCCTTCCCAATCCCAGCCTAATAATTACAGCATGGCCATGGCCATTGAAGATTGACGAAGAGCTTCAAGAAGCTTGGTTCCTTGTATTCAGACCATTAATTTTGTTATGTAAAAGCATAATTACAGCATGGCCATGGCCATTGAAGATTGACGAAGAGCTTCAAGAAGCTTGGTTTCTTGTATTCAGACCATTTCTTTTGTTATGTAAAAGCATCTGTTTATCACATGATTCAGTCAAATGTGGTCTACTTGAACAAACAATTCAATTCAAAGCTGGAGAATTTGATTGAAAACGGCAAGATAGATTACAATTTGCTCATCTCATGCAATTCAACACTACAATTTGCGGCGCACTACACCCTCTGAATTGGTGTATTACACTCGAATACAAATTCAGGATATCTATTCTAGCCAGCAGGAGGAGCAATGTTCCGATGAGGAGGAGCAGAGTGATGGGGAGGAACAATGTGACAAACAGGAGCCCAGCGATGAGGAGGGGTATAGCGACTGAGCTGGAACATTACGATGAGGAGGAGTAGTCTTTTTATAGGTTGATCTGGGAGAAAAAATAGAATTCGTTTCTGAAGCATCTTTCCTGTTCCTCTTAGGCTCTTAGCAAGGGTGTTCCTTGTACTTCTGTTAACTTGCTTTGCTTGTCTGTAGGAGACTAGAGAGGTAAATTAAATAACCAACAACTAATTAGTTAGTTAAAACAAATAAAAGAAGTGCCAAGTACTTGAACTTAAGTGCAAGGGCACGCACTTGTCTTGATGATATGTGATGATACAGCGTGAGAATCTGTCAGGGACGAAGATGCTACTGCAACGGATCAATGGCTAGAGCTTGAGGTTGTAGATATTGATTCGTGATTGACTGTCCTGCCGCAGCATGTAATATCTCAAAGCTTGAGGCTGGGAAAGATTCATCTTCTTCATCATCCGGAGGAGCTCAAAATCCAGCATTACCATTCAATGTCAGTCGAAAACCTTCAAAAATTAAGTTGAAGGTTTATAATTTTTGAAGGTTTATCGGATAAACTAAAAGTGGTTAATGTTTCCAGTCACTTTATTAGTTTTCTCGACAACCAAACAGTAGGTATTGTCTTTCAATATAAAACAACTAATCCCCCAGAGATCTAATCAGAGGGAACAGCAGCAGCAGCAGCAGCAGCAACAACAAGAACAACAATGAGAGGGATGGAGGGAGAGAGTGGGCAAAAAAGGCGGGGAAATTATACAATTACACAAAGCAGAGCTAGATAATAGATGATGATGAATTGTCTTGAAAATTTTGTCATCTTTTTTATTTTATTTTGGAATGGAATTAATGCCAATTAATCCGCTTACCTTACTTCCCTTATCTGGAACTCTCCTCTCCTCTCCCCTGGCCAGCAAGGGCGGGGAAATTTGGATATGGGCTTTACGAACGAGGCCCGGCCTCTAAATTACGTCGATTATACCATCATTCAAAGTCCAACTAAAATGAAAGGTTAATAAAAAACTATTTTCGGGGCCTTTCTAACCAAAAATGGGAAGGAAAACGTTTGTATTTTGGGCTTTTTCGGCTCCATTTTCTTCATAAATAAATAAATAAACATATAAAAACCATAAGTGGTAAAGGCGTATTACTATCCATGGAGAGAGAGAATACCGGAAGGCGGAAGAATAAGAAAAGGATAAACCGTTTACTCGAGGGCCAGAAGTCCACCGGCTCCAAAAACCTCCAATCCCCTAAAACACTGCCGTCAACTTCCCAGTTTGTTTTTAACGGCAACTCGAACGGCTCGCTATCAATGTCATGTTAGCAGCCAAGCCATGCACAAAGCACAAATTTTTGCCTTCTTATTTGTTGCTGATTTGACTCATTTAATTTTATTTTTTTGCTAATTGTGTATTTGCATCCTTCTATAACAGTGGTTGACCCAAACTCAAATTGAACCGTTTGGAAAAGAAACTCAAATTGAACCATGTAACCTTCAAATTAAAAGTTTAAGTTCATTAGAGGAGTATTTTATCCTACAAAATAAAAGAATAAAAAGAATAAAAAACGTTTTCTAAAGACACTTGAACTCTCTCAAACTCTATCTTAACCGCATACCTTGCTGCTGCAATCAGGAATCAGGAACCAGGGATCGACGCAGCCTCCGAGCAAGCGTAGAAGCTGAGACTTGAGCCGCGCTGCGCCGCGCCCGAGCGCGCCAATGAACCGTTCAATGTTAAATTAACGGTTTTGCCGAAGCCACGCACACTCGTCTCATCTGTCTCTCTCACGCTGTCTTATGCTGTGTGGTGTGGGCGTACGTCTCTCACCCAACTCCTCAACCCAATCCGATAATACGAAACGCTCCCCCCCCTTCTCCAACACTCTCTCTCTCTCCGCATTTTAATTGGGTTTTTTCTCAGGGCAAATTCCCAATCTTTTTTCTGGGTTTTCACTGCAGTTCTCCGCATTTAATTGGCTTTCTGTTCGAGGCCTTAAACAATCACCAGTTGTTTCAGGTATTGTCTTTTTCTTTTCTTTTTCCTGCCAAATTACGCATTCCGTTGTCTTGGGTTCCCGTTTTCAATTTCTGCATGAGGTATTTGAATGCGTTTCTTGTATGTTTTATCCCTTTTCTTTTCTTTAATTTTTCATATCCGGTTGGTTTTCATTGTCAATTTGGTTCCTGAGTGGGTTTCCAATCGTCAGCGAATATGTATGGGTATCTGGGGAATGCGTCTTCCATCCATAAGTTGCTGTTGTAGCGTTCAATTTTTAATCTTTTTATGGTATTTCAGTTTTCTTTATTTCAATGCGTGCAATTTTTAATCTTTTTATGGTATTTCAGTTTTCTTTATTTCAATGCGTGCAATTTTTAATCTTTTTAATATAATTGTTTGTTTGTTTTAATTTGGCACAATTCAGGGGTGTTTTGATTCGCATTTGAGGGATTAAATTGTTCAAGTAATGCCATTGAATTCTCCATAAATAAATTGAGGTTGGACGTTGACTCTATCTTTATAGTAGCTTACTCCTTTAAAGTGCCTTACAATTTACAAAGCAAGTACTCAGTTCAAACTGATAGATGGACTCACTCCAGTCCAGTTAGCTGCATTGATTTTGTTCACCACGTGTTTCGGGTTACAGTTTTAGTTGATTTATGAGGCATTTTGTAGCTATGGATTATAATGTACTTGTAAATGTTTGATATTTGATCTCAGGTTCAATTAAAAACGACGGCATGTGTTAAAGGTAATAATGTATGACGGTATAATGCTTTGACGGAGCTTTGTTTGACATCTTGTGCTAATGGCGGCTGATCAGCAGAGAAAGGGTTGCAGTTCTAGGGAGCAACATATAGCAAAAAAGAAAAATATTGGATTGCTTCAGGATGATTCAGACGTGAACTCTCATATTTCGCTTGAGTGGGATGGGAATCAGAACATGGTAGTCGCCAAAAGGGATCAAATTGGCATAAGTAGGAGAAATTTGAAGCCTTTTTTTGATTTTGCTTTCAACAGCTTTAATACATTGGCAGATGTTTTTGCTGTTCCTGAGGGAATCTATGATTTGGAAAATTTGGAAGATGTGCTTTCATATGAGGTAGCTTTTAATTTACGGTTAGCCACAAGCATGTATCTACTTTATGTTGTATTAATGCAACTAATATGCTATTGTTTAAACAATGATGCAGGTTTGGAATACTCAACTGTCTGAGAATGAGAAGAATCATCTTATGCAGCTTCTTCCTAGCGGACAAGAGGCAGAGGAAGTTGTGCAAGCATTGCTTGCTGGGGATTGCTTTGACTTTGGAAACCCTTTACTTAAATGGTACGTATTTTTATGTTATACTTGTATTGATGCAGTCCCCCTCCTCTTCTCTTTTCCTTTAATTTTGTTTCTTTTATATTTTTAAGAGTAAATAAATGCAGCACTGCTAAATATTGTTTTTTGTAGACTAATCAAAATTTAAATTAGTTCATGTTTCTTGTAAGAAAATGGGTTTCATGTGGTTGGGAAAAGTTTGTTACATCAATATTGCACTGTTCCATCTGTTTGATCAGAAAATTTAAAACAAGAAACTTTTCTGTTGTTTTCTGTTAAATTTTTTTTCAAACATTGTATGTTGTGCATGTACTATGTATCACTTTTAGAGGATTCTAATTTCTAACATGAAAGAAAAGAAAGAAGTTATTGTAGCTTTGTGAGTCTTAAATAGTAGCTTCTTTTATGACTAATAATTTAATTCCATAGTGTACCAATGATTTTAATTGAGATATATGCTTTCAGGGGTGCTTCACTTTGCTCAGGTGATTTCCATCCTGATGCCATACTTCGTAGGGAACAATGTCTAATAACTGATAAGAAAACATTCTACAATGAGTTGCAGATGTACCATAATGAGTACGTTACGCTTTTCCACTTTTTTCTGTAATACATATAATACTGTTTTCGAAAGGCTCACTTGCGCTAAAACATACCGTCACAATCCCTTTTATGGTTTTTGTGGCAGTATGATTGCATATTTACAGAAGTTGAAGGAGAGATGCGCAAGCTGTAAGGATCCTGAAAAGGAAATTGTGCAGAATATGTGGAGGTTGATGCTCACTGTATTTCTTCTTTTTTTTCATCTCATAATTATGAGCTTAATGAATGCCAAACCTTCCCTTTGATGCTCAACCAAGTACCAATTTATAAGGAGGAGGAATTCTTCTTCAAATTGTGTTTTTCCCTTCATTAAGTCATTTGACAGATTGCTTGGAGCCTTTTGGTGCTATTCTCATGGGGATTATACTTTATGCAGGTTAAGAATTGATGTCGAGAAACCAATTTTTTCACATGCAAATGAATCCAGATTGCATGATCTTGAGGAAAATGCCATAGTTACATCTGAATCTTGTTCTTGGGAGAAAGCATGCAGTAGTGATAACCAGATTTCCTCAGTGAACAAGGGAGGAGAATTTCAGAACAGGTAATTCAGCTATCCACATTTAGTCCTACCAGAGCGCCTATGTGCTCCAGGTTCATTTTAATTTTCTTAAATTATAAACGTACTTGGCTATGGCTACTTAGTGTATGTTTAGTTGACGTTTGATGATTTTTGCCACATTTATATATCAATCTACTTTGGACGTGCATGAGATCTATAAGTTTTTATTGTGTCAGGATCTGTGAGAAAGGCTTCCTAAAGGACAGAGGTAGAAATTTGTGGGTTACACCAGATGGAGCACTTAATGCAGGAGCAAGATCCAAAAAAGGAGACAATCTACACAGGCACAATATCTACAGTAGCGATGGTGCTAAATACATGTCGTATGTTAAGGTTGGTGTTCATTTGGTAATTCTGAAACTTAATAAAATTATGGATGGATTCTGTAAATCTGCGTAACCTAATCAGTCACCTCTCAGGCTTGAGTTTTGGGATCAGTGGTCGCTTGTTAAACTTAAATTGCCAGACACATACCTTAATGGCTTCTGAGCATAGACACAGAATTATCCCATTTCCCTGTTAAGTAGGACAAATAAGTCAAGTAGAAAAAAGTTGTAATCAGATGTTAGGTTTTGAACACAATTATGTTTGGAACTCATTGCCTCTAAGTTGTTTATTTGAATGGGTTTTAACTTTTTCCTACGTAACTGTTGGCAACTAGCGTATATTAACATCCATAATTTGTTTTATTTTTCGAGCCCAGTAAACCAACACATAGACAAGACACTCCTTTCTCTCTCTCTCTCTCTCTCTCTCTCTCTCTCTTCCTACACACAGAGCCATCTTTTTTCTGTGTACTTGTTGCTCTGGGTCATGATATATAACATTCTAATTGTAATGAGGCTCTTGCTGAATGGGTGCTTTTAACTATTTCAGATTAGCAAGAAGCAGTATGAAATTGTTAAGAGCCTGAAGCAGTCTGGCAAAAGCATTCAGTCCAGGTCTCTCGAGCGGGTTTTAGGTAACCTTGATAACTTTGTTGTACAACCATATGAAGTCTTTGTGGAAGAAGAACAGAAGAAGTTACATCAGCACTGGTTAGTGTCTAGTGAAATATATATTTTACTCTATATTTGATTGTCTGCCTCCTCAAAGTATAGTCTTCTTTATACAGGTTGCAATTGGCAGTTAAAGATATCCCGGCAGCTTATGCAAACTGGATAGAAATGCATTTACAAAGATGGCAAATGACAAAGTCTTTGGAGAAGGACATGAAAAGGAGGCTAAGGTCTCTGAGAGAGGTTAGTGATTCTGCCTTTATCTCCCCCCCACCCCCTTTCCTTTTTTTTTTTCTTTTTCCGTTTTAGCGGACGTATCTACCTTTATCAATCTGGTGGTAGCCATCCGTTTCTTAATGAACCTGTCTCCATTGTTGTGTGAGATATTTTATGGGCTGGTTTGTGATGGGGTGTTCAGGATGACGAAGGTGGTCACAACCTTGAACATGTGCTTCAGGATGAGATAGATATTGGAGCAACAAACTGTCAATCTCCCATGGAAGATGATGAAAAGTCCTTACCCAGCTTCCTACATGGTGATGAGTGCAACCCCACAGACATGGAAGATGATGAAAAGTCTGTACCCGGCATCCTACAGGGTGACGAGTGCAACCCCACGGACATGGAAGAAGATGACAACTCTCCACAGAAGCTTAGTGGAGGTCATGAGTGCAACCCCACAGATACAGATTCAGATGAACATTTCAGTGCAGAGTCGGATAATGATTCAGAAAAGCATATCATTATAGAATCAGATCATTTTCCTCCAAATGTACCTGATTACACGGAGAATCTGAGTACTGCAGATACTCCAGTAAACGAGGGAGCACAATTATGTGCTAGTGGAGATGTCTGGAAGGCAGTTAATGTGCCACATTCTTACTATGATTCTACCACATGTCACGCATATTCATCTGCCAGTGAGTTATCGCTTGCACATCTACAAGTTAATCAAGTTCAGCAGACACACTTAGGTGCTATAGAGTCCGACTTGCCTGTGAGAGACAGTGGGAAAGATTTAATGCACATACAATCAGAGAATGGTTCCTTCAGTTCTTACCGAAACCAAGATCAAAATGAAATGCTTCAATCTCTCTTTAAGGGTCAGAGCATGCTATCTTACAATCCTGAGAAGAAACAGACAGGGTTGGAATTCCAGCCACCAGCCAATGTGTTTATAGGTGATGGTCAGTTTTCAGCGCATTTTGAAGAGCAGCAACACCAGTCACTGCCTCTGGAGCAAGGGCAGAAGAGAGAGAGCGAGGTATACATGCAACCAAGATTACCTGAGAACATTTACTCTGATGGAGGTAGTTACTTAATTTCAAGGCCGGAACATTCGGCTCCAGTTGAAGTGCAGGATTGGGCTGTCAATAGTGTTCGTATGCCAGGACCTCAGCAATCTCACTTACATGGTGGAGAAGTGTTGAGTCATAATTGGTTTTCTGGTGGTACTAGTGCCACAAGTCAGACCATTGGGAATGGTACGAACGCAGATCAAAGCTTATTCGGTGTTCTACCTCATTGTAACCAATTGCGAGCAAGTAGCCCTTACCATCCCGTAGCCTCCGCTGAGCAGTTCATTTCCTCTAGGAGCTATGGAACGGTGGGTGGGGTTACTCCGAGGTTCGGAAATGTTGTACCACAAGCAGGAGCTGAACTTGATTACTTGGGTGGGCATGAAGCAGCCACTCCCATGATGCATGATGATATGCAATGGATGAATTTACCGCATCAGAACTCTGGTTTACGTGATCCAATGGGTAAACCATTCTTGAGGTCGTGGAACCCGTAAGACAATTTTCTTGCCTGGTAACGTAAACAGGAAATGGTGACAAGTGAGGGTTACAGTAGATGAAAGTGCAGAGTTGGAGATAGGTTTTTGACTTTGTACATACCTATACAAGGGCCAACTCAGCAGCGTGTACATATATGTTAGATGGGGGCAGAGACAGAGAGCAGCAGGCAGGGGTTGGGGGGGAGACCGTGGGATTATTGGACAATTCCTGGCATCTCAAATTTGTTAGTTGGTAGTTTAGAATTTTATTTTTCATTGGGAATCCTTTTTTCTTCTTATTCTCTGTTTATGGAGAACTATCTTGGAATAATTTTTTGGAGGCTTTTAAAGTTTTCTGTAGAGGCAAATGCTTGAATATTAGCATATCATGGCTTTGGTTGTTGGCTGGCATTTCCAAACTCTCTTCCTCTCATGAAATGTTGAATGCTTTTACCATCGTCGTCTATCGAAGTTAGTGTTTTGCAGCGTTTCTGTTTGAGTATGCCCCATCACCATTATCATCCACTGAGCTGAGATGATCAAACACGAGTCTCGTAGGTGGATCGTGCTTTCTAGTGACACTGTTTCTAACAGCAGCAGCAGTATTGGCATTTGGTGAGCAACCTTGTTTTACACAAGACTTGAAAATGAAGATGTGGTTGAATGAAATCTGATCGAAAATGTCGGGATTTGAATTGTTGCCAGTGCCTCTGTCTATGTATGGGATATGTCAGTTGCTCTTGGAATACAATGCAATCCCGCAAGCAACTGGATCATTGTAAAATTTGGCACAGAACGCACGGGGATGCTGTCTAATAGCGTTTCCTTCCGTGTTGAAAATTAACCAACCCCCTCCACAAAACCCAAAAAAAAAAAAAAAAAATAAAAAAAAAGCTGAAAAAATCAACCTGCATTAACCTCAAAACTTTGCGTAATTATTTATTTAATTTTGTGGTCTGAAACTCACAGGGTTTAGGTTATGGTTTTATTACAAGTGTAAGTTACGTACAAGAAGAGGATGTAGTGGAAGTAGGGTGGGGGGAAGCTACGCAGTAAACAAGTAACCAGAAAAGGATAGATGGAGAGGTCGAGCAGAAGAGAGCTACTAAAACAACGGGGATCCCCCAAATCCGACTCGAGACGTTAAAGACGCACTATTGTAGGAAGGCAAATGTTTGCAGGGTCGTCAGTCGTCGCTGCGGAGATAAAAGTGGCGGCAGTTACCACTTGGATGGGATCGTTCCCTACCTCCTCCTTTTCTCTTCCCTTCCCCTTAACTGCGTGCATGCATCTCTCTCTCTCTCTCTCTCTCTCTCTCTCTCTCTGCTTGTGAGAAAGAAAAGGGATGAAAGAAACTAAGTAATAGCTAGGCTTATTAGAATTAGAGAGTTACAGACAGCTGAATTAATCTCAAAGCCAAGGGCTCAACAAGAAGAAAAAGGAAAATGGGTAAGAAAGACGTGATTCGGTTAGAGCGTGAATCTGCCATTCAAGTTCTCAAGCCCAAACTCTTCATGACCTTGGCTAACCTCATCGGTTTGTACTTTGTACTTGTAATGATCTAATCATGCCATTGCCTTTGACTGTCTTTGTAATTCTTGCTAACTGGAACCTGGTTCTCAAATATTCTCTAGAGGAAAGTTCTGATCGCGCTGAGTTTTCCAAGCTCTGTAAGAGAGTCGAGTACACAATTCGGGCTTGGTATCTCCTTCAATTTGAGGATTTGATGGTATGCATTTCATATGCGAACAATATGCTATGCTCCGGATCATCTTTTCGCTTTTCTTTTCCAGATATTATTCATGCATGTCCCAAATTTCAATTATTTATTTCCGATATCTCATCAAGTTTTGTTAACTTTGACATTGTGTATTTGTCAATTCTATAAACTCAGCAACTATACTCCCTGTTTGATCCTGTCCATGGGAGTCAGAAATTGGAGCAGCAGAAGCTTTCTCCTCAAGAAATTGATGTACTTGAACAGAACTTCCTCAAGTACTTGTTTCAGGTTCTATTCTATGGCTGCTGTGCTTCCCCTTCTTATTCTTGTTTTCATTTCTATACCGCCGGCGCCCCATACAAGTAAAATGAACAAGAGAAAAAGAAACAGGAAATCTTCAAATGATACAAATTATGCACTGCCAACTCCTTTTACAGGTGATGGAAAAGAGTAATTTCAAGATTGCAACTAACGAAGAAATTGAGGTTGCGCAGTCGGGGCAGTATCTTCTAAACCTTCCCATCGTTGTTGATGAATCTAAGGTTTGTACCGTCTCCCCAAAATGTTTTCCTTCCATCACTAGTTTCTGTCCAGCAAAATTGCTTCATTGGAACTTTGGTTTTTATGTGATGCGATCTTCACGTTTGGTTGCTGATCCCAATATGTTACGTAGCTTGACAATAAACTTTTGAGGAAATACTTTAACACGCATCCTTGCCCAAACATTCCAGATTTTGCTGATAAGGTATTTTCAAATACTGCAAACAAACATCTGCAAGTTTCAAATCCCTTGTTAAAATTCGAGTGGCTCATTTGATGTTGTCTTGCTTCAGTACGTCATCTTCCGACGCGGCATTGGACTTGATAAGACTTCAGATTACTTTATCATGGAGAAAGTGGACATGATCATTGCACGTTGCTGGAAATATCTTTTAAGACTAACCAAGTAAGTTGCTTTAAGTTCTTCTTAATTTCTGGATGGAATGTTCCGTATTTGTAGCTAGAGAAACTAGTTATGATTAATAATTTTAATCCAACCAACATAGTTGAACAACTTCAAGTCACTTGACCATAACATCATTGTGCAAATAGAATCTTGTTGATAATTTTGTTCTTGCAGGACAGAAAAGTTCTTTTCAAAAAAGAAAGAGGCACAGCTCAAGATAGATCCAAAGAAGGATGATAATATTCGCCTCCCTGACCAAGATCCAGAGGACTTGTTTGTTGAACGAATCCGTATTGAAAAAATGGAACTGAGGTTGACTATTATATATGCCTTCGATTCAATCTTATTTTGATTATTTCCACTTCATGACAAATATATGCTGTGTCCTTCAGCATTCAAAATTTGCTGTGCAAGAACACAATCCAAGAGCCAACTTTTGATAGGATTATTGTTGTTTACAGGTACTACTTTCTATTTTATGAACTATCTTCTTTTGCATTACCTTTTTCGAAAGGACCTTGAAAAAGTAATTTATTGACAAGAAGAATTATGACTCTTCAGGCGAGCAAGTACCGAAGATAATGAAGAGCGGGGAATATATGTTAAACATTTTAAAAACATTCCAATGGCCGATATGGAGATTGTTCTTGTGAGTATCTCTATCTATCACTGTCTCCCTCAGGGCATTTGTACAGTGCTTTATATTTTCCCGTTGAAGTAACATGCATATAAGTGATGCACTGGAGTAAGAAATGAAACCTTTTGTCTTTCACACAGCCTGAGAAGAAGAACCCAGGATTAACTCCAATGGACTGGCTCACGTTCGTTGGCTCTGCTGTAGTAGGGCTGGTCAGTTTCTTGATAGCAGCAATGAAGTTTGTATTGTTGCTGCACAGTAATCTTGTCATTTTTCTTTTATATTGCGAAAATGCAGCTTAATGGTAATCACCATTTGTTTGTGTTACGGCAGGTTGCAGTTGTTACTTCGCTCGAAATGCCTCAAATTGATCTTTGGGTCATTTTTGCGATTATTTCCACTGTGATTGGTTACTTTGCTAAGACATACTTCAGGTTAGGTATTTTGTTGTAATATTCATCTGTCCTGAAATTGGTTGGGTGGGTTGGCACATTCTCTCAATTTCAATTTCAATATCAATAATATGCATCGGCATGACCGTACCGTACGTGTAGTTATCAGCAGAACTTGGCTCAGTATCAGAACTTGATAACACAGTCCATGTATGAAAAACAATTGGATAGCGGACGGGGTACTCTCCTTCACTTGTGCGATGATGTGATTCAACAGGAAGTAAGCCTGATAATTTCGGATGAATTTTTGTTGGACTGGACATTAATGTATTTTTATTTATTGGTGCAGTAACAAAATATTCTTGTTGAATGTATTTGCAGGTGAAGGAGGTGATAATTTCATTTTACATATTAATGGAACAAGGGAAGGCTACCTTACTTGTATGATATATGCATCTCCTCTTGGATTGGATCTCTTCCTGTTCCTATCATAAGAATATTGCAACAAAGTTGAATTGAAGTGTTATGTTTATGAATGTGTTGCAGGATCTGGACAAGCGGTGTGAGGAACTAATCAAGGAACAGTTTAACGACGACTGTAATTTTGATGTGGACGATGCAGTTCAGAAGTTGGAGAAATTGGGAATTGTTACTCGGGTAAGGCTTACGATCAAAGGTTAGTAGTGCTAGTAATACTCACTCGTTCTAATTAATTACCCATGCCTATGGCTATGGCTATGAATGAATTTAGGATACCCTTGGACGATATAACAGCGTAGGACTGAAACGTGCGAACGAGATCATTGGCACCACCACAGAGGAGGTTGTTCTTAAGGCAAAACAAGATTCCACGCCCAATGCTTGATATTTTCTGCTGCTCACAACTACTCCATTATATTTATTTCCTTGTTTGGAATCGAATTTCCCCCTTTTTCCTACTCGCAATTTGTCAATTCCCAATAAATACAGCCCTAGATGGCCGTCTTTGAAGGAAAATTTACTTGTTTCAATTGCTTTTGCTTCTTTTCTTTTAGTTCAAGTTTACATAAATAAAAAATAAGGCCAAGGGGCATGATCAAAGATGTTCTTAATAAATAAATATGTAAACTATATCCACATTTCAAACAACTCAACTCAACTCAACTCGACAAAACACAAGAAGCTTGAATTAACTCTTCTGAGGCAAACAACTATTCTCTTTCTCAAGTCAGCTCTCTGCTAGAGTGAGTAATGGTATTCACAATTTCACATCGCACATCGACCTGATGGTCATCAGCTGTGAAGCTATCACCTGGAACTGGAAGGATGACCGGATCATACATCCATGAGAAGCTGTCACCTTCATAGGTATTAGGTAAGACAAAAACAGATTCAGATTGGCATAAATTTGCAATAGCCAGCCAGCTCTTAAACAAAAACGTCAATTCAACATTTAATAGATAGCACCACGAGTCCAAGTCCATAATAAAATGAACAACGAGACGAGATTATACAAGCAATGATGATTGCTGATACAAGACTCATTAGTTGGAATAAACACTAAACAATGGACATCTCCGGATGCACATGGCAAAACCTAACAAGCATAGACTGTATAGAGATTGTTCTAAATCTTTACTCCTTAAGAATCAACACAAGAATACAACTTCAGAACATAAGCAGGCAGGCTCATACTTGATGATGCAGATGCAAATGAATATATTTACTCAGAACAAGACGATAACCTTGATACACACTTGAATTCAGCCAAGCCTCAAGCCCTGATTGTAATTTGCTGACGATATATTGGTGGGAATCAGCTGCTGAGTGGGCTAGTTGACGCATCTTACCGCCCTCATCTGTTAACAATGCAGCCAAGAGAAGATGGTAAGTACGCAACGCAATGATGCACGTTGGTACATTGCTACATTTGTTATAGGAAATAGGAATTACTAGCACTTACTCAGTAGATAGAGATTAAAGTGTATACATGTGCTGGAAAAGCCGCGATCTGGACCTGTTGACGGTGTTAAAGCAGAGGAATATATGCTCCTCAAGTTCGTCCACAAGTTGCAGGAAATTGGGGTGGCTCTTGTGCAGCTGTTTCAGCACCTCCTGAATTGGATGCTTGTCGACCGCAGTGCCACTGACAGATCCCCTATCCAATCCAAGGCGAACCAGAAGCTTGTCCCCCTCCACTGCGGCATGGAGGCGGCGAACGAGTCGGTCAATGGTGGCAAGGTCATTGTCGAGGACACAAGTACCCATGGCAGCAGCATCAAGTTGCTTCATATTGGCAATTTCCTTCTTCTCAGTGGTAGTCATGGTGCTGCAATTGCAACAACTGCTCCTTCTACCAGAGCCAGAGCCAGTGCTAGTGGCAGTGCAGCACAAAGGCGGCGCTGCAACAACAACGAGGGCGGCAGTGAGAGCGTGGACTGTGACAGCCACAGCAGAGACAGCGACTCCAACGGCAGTGCCAATGAAGCAGAGGGCGGAGGCAAGAGTGGCGCGGCGAATGAGGCGGATTTTGGAGCGGGAGGAGCGGAGGCGGCTGTCTAGCTGGAGCTTGAGCTGGGAGAAGCAACGGCGCATTTTGTCCAAATTGGGGGAGTCGGCGTCGTCAGGGGAAGGGAAGGGGTTGTCGTTGAGGTCGAACTGAAGAAAGACGTCCAAGGCCCGACGGCACTGGGACTGGCTGAGGCTGAGGTTGAGGCTCAGTGACGACTCCACAGAGTCAGAGTGGACGACGGCGTCGAGGAGTTGGTGGAGCGGAGCATAGAGCTCGCGTGCTCGATAGACGCTGCGGTGGAGGAGCAGCAGGCAGGCTTGGGTGGTGTTCTCGCTCTGGTCGAAGTAGTCGGAGACCAGGCGAGTGAGGGTGTTGGGCTTGGAGAGGCGAAGCGCCTCTTGGACGCACTCTCGGTTGGGCTGAAGCACTCGCCCCAACAGAAGCTGGTGCTGTCTCTGACTCCGGCGGTGGCGGCTCTCTTCATTATCCGATTCGTCGTGGTCCTCCTCCTCCAGCTGCAGCTCATCATGACCAGGATCATGTTGGTGGTCGTGGACCTGATGAACCTTGGACCAAATTTCATTGTAGGATTGGCTTTGGACGGCGCGGTTGTACTCGTGGGTGAGAGTGGCGGAGGGCGATGCCTCAGAGCTCGTTCCTCCTGAAATTACGTCAAAAAATTGAATTCAATTACCAAATTGTCAAAAATTGAGCCAGACCCAGACCAATACCTTGCGACGGGGGAGGCGGATGAGGATGAGTATTGCCATTCGGAGCCGCTGCTGCTGCTGGGGAGGGTGACGACGACGACGATAATTGCAGAGAGAGACATTGCAGCATCCTCTCCAGTCTCCTCTCTATTACAAACAAATTTACAATGAAATGAATCGCAGTTTCCTCTTCTCCAACTGACACCAATCTAAAAATCTTGTTCACTCGCAATAAAGTGAAAAGGCCTTCTCCTCAACTAGTGATGAAATGCCGTTATATATGTACGTTGACGAGAATTGCTATTAACAATCTAAACTTTTAGAGTGCAAAACGTACATATGTAACAGCAACCCAAAACCTACATCCAAATCCCAACTTATATTAACCACAAATAATGGTTTATATAACAAGAACAACACTGCTCTTACATTCATCATCGTGTAAAACTTATCAAATAAAAAAAATAATGCTTTATACACTTATCGAACAACTGATATATCTCCTCTCTTCTCTCTTCTCTCTTCTCTTTCTCTAGTTTCATGTTTCAGCAAGGAAACCTAAAAAAAGTATAACAATTTCCTTTTTCTTTTCACAGAAGGAAAAAAAAAAGCCTATTTCACAAATATCACTCCTCCAAGTTTTTTAATAATTTGGAGGATGCGATGCCATACGCACACAATGTCTTTTTATTTTGTTGCTTTAAATAGCTGACTTCCTGGGATCACTGTAGAAGTTCCTTCTCCCATTATTGTCGTCAAGCTCATCTCTTTCTCAACTATCCGGTCCAGCTCCGTTACCACATTGCTCATGCTTGGTCGCCTCTCACTCGAAGCCTCCACACATCGCATGATCAACTGAATCAACCGTTCCATAGCTTCACCTGTGAAGCTATTCCCCAACCTCCCATCGATGATGCACGATACATTGCTGCCCTCTTGAATATTTTGCACCTTTATACAAGACCCAACAACAAAATTAAACCACTTTAGTGTAATATTTTCACACATTAACAAGAAATTACTAACGTATTCAAGATTCAACAGTGATGTTGGCAAGTTGCAGCAATTAAACTTTTAACTATCATATTGTGTATAAACAGTAACAACAATCAACAGAGCAAGTATTTAGTGTACCATTCCCGGTCCTTCACTATATGATATAGAGAAGAGAAGCCAATGTAAGCAAACATTTGAATGCATACCATCATATGACTAATGCATTCCAACAGTTGTAAAGACACACTAGCACATACCCATTCAACCATGTTCTGGTTTGAGTCAGAAGATGCAAAATCTCTTGCTTCTCGCCCACTCACTAACTCCAGGAGGAATACACCAAAACTATAGACGTCACTTTTTTCTGAAAATCGTCTGAATTCTCTGACCCTGCAAAATTAAACAGAAATTTGGATAAAATGACAACTATTCTTAGCATTCGCTTGAATGGTTATATTGAACACTGAGAACTAAGGGCAATACACTCCAACCCCCCATCCCCTCACCCAACCTTATCCAACAAAGAGAGAAAAACAAAACAAAGAGAGAGGGAGAGACTATTACTCTGGAGCAAGGAACATCTCATCAGCAGTCACTTGAGAAGACGAGCCTGCAATATCAACTCTTCCCAGGAAATTGCGAATTCCCGCATCTGCAACCTTAGCTATGAAGTTTTCATCTACAAGAACATTGGCTGTTTTAAAATCCTTGTGCACCACACGGGGACTCAAAGAGTGAAGATGAGCCAAACCTGCAGACAGAGGAGCTAAATGAGTCCTAATAAATAGGAGACCGTTGCTTCCAGACTTCTCACAAAAAGAAGCAGGAACTTTAGAACATCTGAAAGTCTTACAGTTGCTGACAAAAGAATTTGACGGATCAATACTCATAACCGAATATTTTTTGTCTAAAGAGATGAAAACCTGATACCAGGAAAGCCACAAATGCTCACTGATTTTGCAGATGATCACCTTTAGCGGCCCCTTGAGCTATTGATAGGCGGTTCTTGAATTCTAGCTTTTCACGTGAATGCTGGCCAGTGCCTGCAAAGAAAATTTTGAAAAACTCCATATGCTGAAATTTAGGCATTATAGATACAACAATTGATAAAACAAAAGGGTTTCGTACGAAATACAGTACTGCATGTATGATAATTCCACATGCATATCACACGAATTTAAAGAAACCCTTATATGCTAAGTAGATATTTATATCACCAGCATAATTTTTGACTCACGAAATTAAATATGGTGGCTGGATAGAGTTTTACCGAACAAGTGACTGGAAACACTTCCACTATGAATGTACTCGTACACAAGAAACTGTAGATTATTTTCTTGGCAGTAACCCAAGAGAGTAACAATATTCCGATGCTGAATAGCTGAGAGATAGTGTACCTGATATAATATTCTGTCCAGTTAGATAAACCATGATACACTGTTCAATGCAAAAACACAAATAGGAATTCAAGGAGAGAAAAAACTAAAGCATATACCAGTCCATCAAATTCATCAGGAAGAAAAGTTGGTAAGGAAGAAAAAAAAACTGATTCAAACTTACGACCCGAACCTGTACAATGCGTTTTTTGTTATTTTTAATTGGGAAGTGTTATTGGCACTCCAAAATTCTCATTCTACACTCCTCACAAGTGTATTTTTCTTTCTAAATATATAAAGTTTGGAATGTAGAATGAGAATTTTGAAGTGCCAATAATAATTCTCTTTAAATTTTGTTCAAACAGCATATACCGGTCATTCTTCAAATATATATATAAGCAGTTAATGCACAACCCCTATCACCCTAAAACAAGCTCAAAATTATATATAATACTCGAATGCCGTGAAAGAGAAAACCCATCTGTCAAGAGGCCTTGCAAATTCATTAACTTTTTTTCTTTCACCTGTAAGGTTAGAACAGTGATCATTACCTCGTTGATAAATTCCTGACTAGCTGTTCCAGGTCGCTTTTTGATGGCTACAAGCATTCCATCCTGGAGAAATCCCATAAACACCTCCCCAAAATTTCCTTGCCCAATCAAATTTTTATCGCTGAAATGTTTTGCGGCCAGAGACAGTTCTTCCATATGAAAACGCCTTGCTTCTCGCATTGACAACTCAACCCCTCCATGTCTTCCCACTGCAAGTTATCAAAACAGATAATTGAAAGGCTGTTGTTTATGCTATACTAAGTGTGTTTCCCCTAGGAAGGAAACAAACATGTGATATAAGAGTTACCTTGAATAGAAGGATCAGAAGAACCTGTTTCAGAAGTTCTTGAAACACTCCTATTGCGAGATATGCAGAACCATATGAGTATGATACTTATCCCCACAAAAGTCACGGCTCCTGCAGCACCTCCTAGTATTGCTGCAAGAGACGCTGACATTTGGTATGGGAACCACTTCAACTATGGGTAGTATTGTTGTAAAACGAATTATCATGCATTGAACCTGGAATCCAGAGGATACAAAACGCAGAGGATGATAATCTACAGAAGGTGTGCACGGAAAGCAAGGGAATTAAATCCATCAGATGTAACTATTTCTTTTCAATTCTTTATTTCCTTATTATTGGTCTTCCATCAGATAACTAGAAAACAGATTAGACAGAAAGTTGTGAGAGTGGGATTAACTTTAAGGGAGCAAAATTTCAACGATTACAACGGCCGCAAAGCAATGGTTTTTTAAATCAAAGTCGAAGCCCTTAAAATCAAGTAAAATGTCATGCCAATAGTAGTGATATACATTCAAAATGCAATAGAAAAGAAAAGCAGAGTAACATAGATAGAAACAAAGCATCATTGTATCATGGGGTTTAGGCAGCTGCAAACCTCCAGTCCTTGTCCCAGAAAAGTAAGGCAGCCAGATGTCTAAATACTCGAGCTTCATTTGCCAATGGCAACACGAACGAACAGCCTCCGAATACAACGACAACAACAACAACAACGAGAAGAAGAAAGGAAATTGGCACCCAAATCCAATTGAAATTTCATGACATGGAAAGTTGCAGGCAGGAGATATAATTACAGAAAGAAAAGAGGCATGTTTGAAAGAAGGAAGGAATGAATGAATGGAAGAATATGCAGGTGGAAATCAAAATGTAAAGACAAGAGGAGAAGAGAGGAGAATCGGAGAAGTATCAATCCTGATTGTAATTTGGATAAAATTAAATTGAAGGGAAATGCAATCAAATATTCAAATATCAATATCGTCGTTGGATTGGATACAGACAATGCCGAAAGAAAGTGACCTTGCGCCGACAACACTTGTACTGCTACTTCTCTCTCGCACTCTTAACCAAACCACCCAAATTCAACTTGATCAACACAAACACATCATATACTAATAATATAACAGACCAAATTAAATAATTATGTTCTCTATCTCTCCTGAATTTTGACGATGGATATATAGTTCTAGTTCAATCAATCAAAGGGACAGACGGAAAACCCACCCACCCCCACCTCACCCCATGCAAATTCAATTTCAATTGCAAAGCAATCAACCCACCAAAGGTTTATGCTCAAGCACCAAAACAAAACATCAAATATGAGTCAAGCGTGAACCAGAATAACTGAATAAGAGAGACAGAGAGACAGAGAGAGCGCGTGTCTGTCAGCCTCTGTTTATTTATATATTTATTTTGGTCGATTATATATTTTTTTAAATGAATTTATTCTTTATGAAGTAATGTTATTCATATCATGTTTTTATATCACATTTCTATACCATTTTAAGTGGCATCTAATATAAAGAGTCATATCATTTGAAAAATTTGCAAAAGCCAAGGAAATGAAGGAGAAAAACTTATCGTATACTACAATCATCGTTTAATTAACTAATTTTTTTTCTTAATTATTAGTTTATTAAATAATAAATTAAATTTAAAAATCTGATTAATTCAAATGATGTGGTTGTCCACATCAAATATCATCTAAAATGATATAAAAATATAATAAAAAAATATAATATGAATAACATTAGTTCTTTCTTTGTGTTTATTTCTTTTTTCTTTTTTGTGTGGGCTGTAAAGCAGAATAATAGTTGTCTGCTAATGCAAGTTGGGAATTTGAGAGAGAGAGAGAGAGAGAGAGAGAGAGAGTGGGACTGAGGGAGAGGCCTCGTTGTGTGCGTGCAATACCAATACAGGTGGGACTAGCGGCACAATAAAAACTATCTTCTGCTATGCCAAGCTCGCCATTTTATCCAACTTAATTACCCAATACAACCACGTAAAAAAAATAAACTTGAAACTTAACTGCACAAAAAAAGACAGAAGGGTAAAGAACAATACAATCCCAACTTGACGGCAAATTTAAGACAATATACATTACGTAATACGTATACTTGTATATATATATATTTACTTTTCCGTTTTTATATATAAAAGCATTCAACAAAGAATCTTAAAAAGAGACGGAGAGAGCGAGGGAGTTGGGCTGGCCAGCTATGAGCTATGTTGACATGGCTGCTACTGAGCAATTAAATAATACATCAAACTAGTCTTTGATTAAACTATTAATTAAACACATATTAATTATATACAAACCATAATAAGCATTGTAACCTCTACGGTTCTCTATCTCTCCCTCCCTCCTGCCCTTTTCATCACTTCCGTTTGCTCATGTCATTTCTTCGTTTGGATTCTCATGATGATTACTAACAAGTAATAAATATTATTATTTAAAGGTTTGTTTTAGTTAAAATGATCTCTGAGATTTGCATAACACATAACTTTGGTATCTGAGATTTAAAATCAATAAAAGTGGTCCTGCGATTGTCCACCATTCATTATTTTGGTCATACCGTTAACAAAACTCAGTTAAGTTGAGGGTATAACACATAACTTTGGTCCCTGAGATTGTCCACCATTCATCATTTTGGTTCTTCCATTAAAAAGCTTAGGGACCACTTAACAAAGTTTTTTAACGGAATGACCAAAATAATGGATTGTGGACATTCTCAGTGATCACTTCTATTGATTGATTTTAAATCTTAAAGACCAAAGTTATGTGTTATGAAAATCTCAGAGACCATTTTGGCTAAAAAAATCTTATTTAAAAACTAGACAGAGTTGTTTGCAGAGATGCAGTGCTTTAGAAAAGACAGCTGAGGTTGCATTATAAAATTAATGATAATATGAAGAATAGTTTAATTACTTGTAAGTATATGTAAATTTTTTTATTTTTTCTATGTGATTAATACTCTTAACACGCCATCTTACGTTCGGTGATACGAGATAAATACTCTCAACATGTTCCCTTCCCTTACGTGTGACGATTTTTTAAGCTTAATACGTGGACAACACAAATCGAGTAACGTGGAGTATATGTGGTCAGTGGGCTTCACACGATGGACAATCTACTTTGATACTGTGAAGAAAGTTGAGATTCCACTATTAAATCAGTTGACAGTATAAAAAATAACTCAATTACTTATAAACAAATGCAATGTCCTATTTTTCTTCGACGTGGAACTAATACTCTCAACATTCAGCTTCACTTATTACAAAACATGTTTCACTTTTTTTTTTCTATTGGCTCTTAAACAAACAACAAAGAAAAAAAAATTCCGCTGCTCGAGATTTTATAGTATGAATAAGATGAGTATGATTGGAATGTAACTTGTTTTATATCCACGACTGGCGACTGCAAATGTTATGTGACACCAAAGCAGTATGAACCATAAAAAATTAACCAGTTATTAACGTCAACTTCTGAAATTCTTGGTGGATTCAATGATTTCTAATCTTTTAATACTAATTGCAATGGAACCTTTGAGCATTTTCTTAATTTGAAATTCTTTCTCATGCTATCGCAAGTCAAGCAATATTATGTCAATTTATGAATATTTAAATTGAGACCTCCTTCGGCGTTATGAAGAAAAGTACCATCAGATGCTCATAGGCATTTGATATAAACATGTTTTATAGCGCAGCCGCAGTTTACCTGAGAATTGAACAACATAGATTCAATGATCAATGTTCCGTTCCATGCATTCCTCATATGATTGAATTCATCTTATATAAAATTGGGAAGAAATTCATTGTGAAAAGGTTAGCTGTCAATATTGGATATCATACAACATTGTGATTAGAATAAAAGCAAGCGGTTAGTGTACCTTGTTCTGTTTCAGGCTTTCCCAAGGTGTACATATATTACTTGAGAGGAGAGGAGACTCAGGAGAGATTAGAGAGTGAGATATCAACGTGTAGCTAACTGTGGGTTAAAAGACGAAAGTCGGAGTGGCTGAGACATCTAAGGACATGATTGGGTCAGAAGTCAGAAGAAAGGTTGCTGCAGGCGGCAGCCGATCGAGAAAGTGGAATTGCTCTGCAGTAATGGAACTAGGTCTTGAGAGGGAAGTAACTAGAAATGCAGAGCCAAGGCAGCAGCATTTGAAATTTTGAAAGGGAAAGGGCTAATTAAGCTCCGATAGAATGCAGTCCGAGGTTGGATTTCGATTCGAGGTCACCAGCGGGAGATGCATGATTTTGTTGATTATCCTGCTTGAGCTTGGTAATTGTAAATATATAGAATCATGAACGTGATGTAAATGTGCTTTGCTTAATTATCATTTTTTGTTTAAACTTGAAACTGCCGATTTTATCTAGTCAATAGAACATTGCATGCACGTGTGAATACATTACAAACACGTGAAAATATCATTGTTATGGCTCATTCTGTGGTACATTTGATAGACGGAGTGGTATTTGATTGATCTAAAAATTGGTCACTAAAAACATGTACTCATCTGGTACTTCTTATAGTTAGGGATGGGTAACGGTTATGACGGACGGGTAATCGCGGTTATTTACCCATAACCGTTTATGTTCATACTCGCATAATCGTTTACCTGTTAGGTAATTGCATGAACGGTTATACTCATCCCCATAACCGTTTATAAACGGTTAACCATATCTATAACCGTGTACCCATTTAACTATAACCGTTTACCCATTTAATCATAATCATTTACCTGTTTACCCGTTTTTTAATCCGTTTATCTTTTTTTACCCATTTACCCCCTTTTTCATCCGTCTGCATGTTTTTTTTTTTAACAACTTGAAAATTACAAAAGAAAAATTTGTCATAATTTTCTTTTTCTGACAATTAAACGTTGTTATAGGTACATTTTAGCATGCATTTCCCTATTTTAATCATTTAAGTCCTCGTACAATTCTAATAATTAAAATGATAGTTTACGAACGATATTTTTCTACTACACCCAAGCAAATATTTAGTTTCAAGACCGATTCCAAACCAAAATTTTAGGAATCCCAAAATAATTTCGGAATTTTGAGACAAATCGGAAATCCCGAAATTGCTTACTGTAACTCAACCATCGATCCATTCTACAGAAGTTTATCTGGTGGATACCACCATACTAGTAAAATGACAAATACATTCATCATTCGATATTGCAGAAAGCATTTTTTTCAGTACATTGCCAGGTAATATACCAGACAACACAAAGCATCAAACTTCTTCCAGCCTTAGAAACATATAAACATGGGAAACAAAAAAAAATCAGATACGAATTCAACCACAGAACTTCGATGTTAAATTATATGGGTATAACCAATCCAACGGCCTATAATTTTTAAAAAAAATTATATATATATATTAAATTAAATGGGTAAATAGATAAATGGATATCCGTTATAACCACGAGTAATATTCATAATCGATGGATACCCATTATAACCGTGGGTAATACCTATAACTACCCATTTAAATTTCAGCGTTAAAATTAATTGAATTTGGATCAGGCTTTTCAGCGTTAAAATTCAATTGAATTTGGCTCCAGATGGTGATGATTTGGGCCGTTGGACCTCATGTTGAAGATTCGGAGGCTAGAATCCTCGACTTTTAAAGCGGACTAGGAGCGCAAAACTTACTCTACAGTTGGACACCAACTCAATTAAATAATTATTTTTTAGGAAAAACAAATAGAAAAAATCCAATACCCTCTCTTCTCTCGTCTCTGCGTCTGCGTCTGCACTTGCGAGTAGCAACCTTTCTTCTTCTGTTCTGTGTCCGATTGGATTGGATTGGATTGGATTGTATTGATCACAATCACATTTTTATTTTCTTTATTATTGGTTATTTTTTATAATTTGGATAGTGAAAAAGAAAAGTAAAGTTATAGAGTACACATAACATACATAGATACACAAACCAAAAAAATCAGAAATAAAAAATCAAATCGTATGATCGTGTCTGAGAGTGTGATGGGAATCGGCAACTTCTTCTTCTTGTTCCCCGATGGCATTGCTGACGATCCCCGACGACCATCTCAACTGTGGAGAGGAGGAGCAGTGGCCGATTACGCACATTACACCTGGCTTTTCATTTGCTGCAATGGAAATTCGTCTCGGTTCACTCGGTAATTCTCACTTGTTAATCCTCCTCCGTTTATATTTTATTATAGTATGCATTTCATTGTAATGTAATTTTGACTCTTCAATTCCAGAAAATTCGAATTTTCCTCCTCCATTTGGTGCCACTTGTCAGATATAAGGGGTATAGTCAAACTCGGATTTGAGAGGATTTTAAAAGACTTTAAAATTATAGTGTAGTCAATTAAAGGATTTTAAAATTCATTTAAATCTAGGTGTAGTCAATTAAAAGATTTTAGAATCCATTCAAATCTAGGTGTAGTTAATTAAAAGATTTTAAAGTATTTTAAAATCCATCCAAATCTAAGTGTATTCGAAAAATTAAGATTTTGGAAGATTTCAATAAGTTGTGGAATTTGTGGGATTTGAGACCCAAAAGTATATATAACCAAGACTAAAAAGAATTCAACCTCACCTCCTAGGATTTCAAATCCTTCCACCACAATCCACCACAATCCATTCAAATTCTTTAAAAATCCATATGAATTTTGTAAGAGTCTTTAATCCTCCTAAATCCTATCAAATCTATCATTTTTAAAATCCTTTAAAATCTTAGTTTGACTACACCCCCTTTCTTTAAGGTGTGTAGTCAAATTAAGATTTAAAGGATTTTAAAAATGATAGATTTGATAGGATTTAAGAGGATTAAAGACTCTTACAAAATTCATATGAATTTTTTAAGAATTTGAATGGATTGTGGTGGAAGGATTTGAAATCTTAGGGGTGAGATTGGATTCTTTTTAGTTTTGGTTATATATACTTTTGGCTCTCAAATCCCACAAATTCCACAAATTATTGAAATCTTCCAAAATCTTAATTTTTTTAATACACTTGGAATTTGGCTTTTAATTGACTACACCTAGATTTTAAAGGATTCTAAAATCTTTAATTGACTACACCTAGATTTGAATGGATTTCAAAATCTTTTAAAATCTTTTAATTGACTACACTAGAATTTTAAAGTATTTTAAAATCCTCTCAAATCCTAATTTGACTGCACATGGAATGCAATAATTGATTTGAGTAAATACAACAGAATAGATGCCAATGGAGGAGGAGGACGCAAAGCCAAAGCCAGGCCGAAGACGAAATGCCTGCAATCCCATTAAGAAAACCGGGCCTGTGTCCATGGATCACGTGCTTTTGGCCCTGGGAGAGACCAAGGAGCAGAGAGAGCTCAGAATCCGCACTCTCTTTAACTTCTTTGACACCGCAAATGTTGGTTATTTGGACTACGCCCTCATTGAAGCCGGCCTCTCTGCCCTCGACATACCCTCTCAGTACAAGTATGCCAAGGATTTGTTGAATGTCTGCGATGCCAATCAAGATGGCCGTGTCGATTACCAAGATTTTAAGCGCTACATGGACCATAAAGAGCTCGAGCTCTATCGCATCTTTCAAGCAATAGATGTCGAATAATGGTTGCATTCTGCCTGAAGAGCTCTGGGATGCACTTGTAAGGGCAGGTATCTCCATATAACCAACTCTACTACTGCTACTACTGCTGCTGCTCCTTTTCCTTTTCTCTATATTATCATATATTTTCCTTCCTTCATGCTTTCGTGTCTACTCCTTTCCTTCGTTCTCATCTACTTGTTTAATCATTGTGCTTTCCTTCTTGAATGTTCAAACATGTCAAGACAAGCTTGTCAATCGTCTCTATCTTCTTATGTTTTTTTGTATAATCAGTTTATCAATCTTTGTTTTTATCTAGTTTATCGTATCCTTAAGACTTAAATTATAGCTCGTCGTAAACATGGCTTTCCTTTGTTGGATTCTTTTCCTTCTATAAGCCACACCAGCCCCTCTTTTGCAGGGATTGAAATTGATGACGAGGAACTTGCACTTTTTGTTGAGCGTGTTGATAAGGATAATAATGGTGTTATAACATTTGAAGAATGGAGAGATTTTCTTCTACTTTACCCTCAGGAGGCAACCATCGAGAATATTTATCATTTTTTGGAAAGGGTATGCCTTGTTGGTATTAGGGAGCAGACTGTTGTCCAGGAGGTTATCAGTAAGCATGTCCATGCTAGTAGATATTTGATTGCTGAAGCAGTAGCAGGGGCAACGTCACGTACAGCTACCGCTCCTCTTGATCGTTTAAAGGTTATTTTGCAAGTACAAACAAAACGAGCTCGAATTATGCCAGCAATAAGAGAGATATGGGGAGAAGGGGGCTTATTGGGCTTTTTTCGTGGCAATGGTTTAAATGTCTTGAAGGTGGCTCCCGAAAGCACCATCAGGTTCTACACTTATGAAATGCTGAAAAGTTTTATTGTCCACGCTAATGGTGAAGAAATAAGGCTAATGTCGGCACTGCAACTCGCCTTGTTTCTGGTGGCTCAGCAGGTGCTGTCGCACAAACTGTGATCTATCCCATGGATCTTGTTAAGACACGAATCCAAACTTATACCGGCGAAGGTGGGAGAATTCCAAGTCTTAAAACTCGGTGTAGAGAAATATGGGTTCAGGAGGGACCCCGGGCATTTTATAAGGGTGTTGTTCCATCTTTGCTTGGGATGGTCCCTTATACTGGCATTGATCTTGCTGCTTATGAAACATTGAAAGATATGTCCAAGAAATATATTGTGCATGACGGGGGTAAGAATTTCATTTGCAAAGTAGTTTACTTTCCTCATCATTTTTAGGCTCTAATTTTATTGTGTTTTGCCCTAATTCTGGCACTATGTTATGTGGTGCAAGTGTTTCTTTTTTTTTTTCTTCTTTTTTTCTGTAGAACCTGGTGCTCTTGTGCAATTGGGATGTGGGACAGTATCAGGAGCTCTCGGTGCAACTTGTGTTTACCCACTGCAGGTTTTTAGGACAAGGTGCATTGTGGAAACATCGATATCTTGTTGAATTGATTTTTATGATATTTGTAACTTTCAAGTTAGTGTCTTTAAACTGACGCTAATTTTTTAACATGTTTTCAGAATGCAGTATACACTGATATGTATTCAGGAGAACCTTCCAACATGAAGGGTTAAGAGGATTCTACGAAGGAATATTTCCTAATCTTCTTAAAGTAGTTCCATCTGCAAGTATTACTTATATGGTTTATGAGTCCATGAAAAAGAGTTTGGATCTGGGATGAAAGAATTATGCAGCTCTAAGCAATGACCGGCAAGTAAGTTGCTGGCTGTAAAGTTGACAAGGATATCATGATGAGTGAATACGTTGAATAAGGTTCCAAATTGAATAGATCAAATCATTTTTTTTAGTCATAGGCTAGTAGCATAAATAAGAGTGCTAGCATTAGGTTTCGTGAAAGGGCAAAATTGGCTTGCCCATATAGTTGGGTGTCCGAAAACTTGTATAAAGCCATTTATGCAATGGGGCGGTGTTGTATTGTAACACCCCACCCCAAACACAGTGTGTAACTTGAGCATATTGTTATACCTTTGAGTCGATTGGATAATGTCGTGGTAGGTTTAAGAAGCCATCTGTGTCACTTGACAGTTTGATTGATCAGATTGGTTGAGTAGTACTAGTTTTGATGGCTCATTGTTTCCTATCAGTTCTCCTTATTCCTGCTTGTGTTCTTTCTTCTATCATCCGAAATATGTGTTAGGACAAGATCTGTTTCTTTATTTTTGTTGGCTTCAAATAAGATCTCTCTGGTGCCGGGGCCGTCGGCTCGGGCCTGTCTTCTGTTTAGATGTGTGCTCCTTGGGTTATGAGTCTTCAGAATTCGAAATGAATATAATCGTGCTCTGTTCTCTTCTCTAGTAGAGCCGGAAGGAATTACCTTCATTTGGGCATGGAAATTGGATATCCTAGTTTTGTCAACCTACTATGTCACATTTGTTGCGTAAAATTAAATTTGACTGAATAACTCACTAAATTTATGATGTATTGGCATATTTTACAAAGAAACAATGATAATCTTCAATTTTCTCAAGTTAAAATGTAGAAGATGAATTAGTATAGTTGACGTCGCACTATTATGTAGGGATTAATGTGACATCCCGTCCCGGAAATATTAAAACGTACATGTGAATTGTCAACTTTGCCCCTAGTTCGTTTTTTTTGACGTAATTGGTTGTTTTGTGTGTGTGGCATGTGTTGGACCACACCCACACCTGCACACACACTGTCTCACTCTCCCTCTTCCTCTGTCACTTTCCCTGTCTCTCTCTCTCCCCCGAGTCCTCTATTCTTTTTCTTCTTCCTGCAACGTACGGACACATACACAACTAAACCAAATCATCACAGATCGAAGAAACTAAGGCCATATTCGAGCTCGTGAAGCTCGTGGGAGTACAGCTGTACCATTTCCAGGTGAGAAACCAGTTGTTTTCACGTCAATTTCTTAAGCTCCGATTTGAGTACTGTTCATGCAAATTTAACCTAGCTAGTTTTTGGGATTTTGAAGCTTGTAGTTGTGTTTGTGAGGTTCCCAGGAGCCTCGGAGTGCTTCGTTGGACAAATTTGGACGTCGGGAAAGCTTGGTTCGAAGTTGGCCGGTTTTTGAGTTTGAAGACAGGTATGATCGCGTGGTTTTTAGCCTTTAAAAGTAGTCTATCGTGATTCTCCTAGGTTTAAGCTTCATTTTGGTTCAAGAATCATGAAAATTGGTTGAAAAACGAAGGAGAATAGTGAGTTTAAAGTTTTCCTAGTTTTCCGGTGACCGGAGTCTGGCGAGGGTAGGCCGGAGAAGAAACAGGAATATTCCGTTAATTTTTAACGGAATATTCCTAACGGCAGTAACGGTATCTGGTTAAGTATAACGGAATATTCCTGACGGCGTCAATTGACACCGTCAGTGTGCACGGCACGTGGCCGCGCGTGGGGGCGCGTAGGTCCGTGCCTATTTTGGCGCGTGGGGGCGCGTGAGAGGTCCAAAAATTATTTTAAAAATATGGTTGTGATCCTGAGGTTGTGTAGAGCACGTTGGTATATTCATTTGTCCATTTTGAGCAATGTATGAGAAGTTATTTTGAACGGAAGGTTATGTGCTTTAAAGTTAACGTTTTTATAGTTAATTCGCATATAGGTGATTCCTATCCCGAGGACGAGCGTGCACACTCGAGGCAGGGGGGCTACGACCCTTCCACATACCAGTGAGTGGGCTTTTGGTTTTCCGTATATACCTATATACATATAATTCCCAGAAATTAGTATAAATGCTTATTCGTTATGCCGTTTCTTTTATATAATTGGTGGTTATGCATGATTAGTTGCATCTACGTTTATTTATAAATTCAATTACGTGTATGTATATATATATAATGGTGCTGTGGAGGCACAGGTAAGTGCCAGGTAAGCGTTATTTCATATATGCATTCAATAGTGATTAGAGAAGCTTAGAGAGCTCATAACCTGCACCCCCGGTGTTAGTGCTTCCGCCCAGAGTAGGGCACAGTCCTTCACGTGTTGTTCACCTCCCGCACCACACGCTCAGCTTGGATCCAAGTTAGGTGCACAGTCTTGTCGTACAGACCACTATAGGTGGTTCCGACTCGTAGGTGACCCGCGATTATTCGCACAGCCTTCACGTGATCGTAACACTAGAGCGTTTATATGTATTACACCCAGGCTTGTCGTACAGACCACTATAGGTGGTTCCGACTCGTGGGCAGGTTTAGTTGTTGAGATTGAGATTTGAGCTCTAGATTCAGCCGTACAGGTCACTTTAGGTGACTCCGGCTGCCAGTGATAAGTTATTGACACGGTTTATACCTGAGCACTTGCATATTATTATGAGGCTTTGAGCATGACGGCATACCTTTGAGCATGATGGCATACCCTTGAGCATATTTGGCATATTTATACCTACGTATATATGTTTATTTTCTGGGAAGTATACAGGTTTTACGGCGAGGGGTTAGAATGTATTTTATGAAATGGTTTTCAAAGAAATTGTTTTTGCCCACTCACGCTTTTGTTTTGCGCCCCTCCAGGTTCTAGTAGCTTAGCGGGTTTGGTGGTTTTCCCAGAGGGCGTCTCGGCATTTCTGACAGACACTCACCAGTGTAGGGTCACCTTCGGGTGCACTATTGTTGTATCTTTTCTTTGGACTGCTGTAGTCTTTAGGCTCTAAATTCAGCATCTCACTTTCGCTAGCACTTATTTTATCACATTACATATGCTAGTTTTAAATTATTCGTACTTTTATATTATTTCCTTTAGCTTCCGCACTGTGCACATGGCTACGTCATCTCCACGTGACGGCCAGCATGCCCTGATCTCGGTTGGGGTGTGTCATTAATTTACCCTCAGCTTAAACAAAACCAAAAAGTTTTCCTTCGTTTATTTTGTTCAACGTACTATAGATCTATAAACTTATCCTGTCCTCCAAACTTTTGATTACTAAACACTCATGTATATATTGTGTTTTTAAAAAGTAAGGCAAACTAATGAAAATGACTTGAAAACTTTGAGTTTTAATCAAAAAGACAAAAAAGTGTTGTAAGTGAATAGTAACAGAAGTGACTTTTTAGAGTAAAAATGTATTTTTCGTTTAAATTGAACAATATTGTTTGTTTTGTTAAAACTCCCTAAAAAGTATCTCTATTGAGCACTCTAAATGAATTCCTAGCTAGCCCATTTTACCAGGCAACAAAGGAGGTTCCCGTTTGGAATGTGAAAGGCTACCACCATTTTATGCCATATACGGATATACCCCCATTGACCAACGTCGAATTTAGGGCATTTCGTTGAGGAATAATAATAGGAAGACTGCAATTTAATAGATTTTGCTAATACATTACAAATAAGACCTACCAATACAATTCCCAAAATGCATAATACACGCTCTTTTTCTAGAGCTAATGACCCGCAGTCTCAAAGTGAAAAATAAAAGAAAAAGAAGGGCATCACGACTTTTTCAAGTGCTAATGAGAATTTTTCCTTTTCCTTTTCTCCTTTTGTATGCATACAATTTATATATTCATTAAGACAAATGTCCTTTGCCATGAGACCATGACTTCGTCAAGTGCGTCCAAATACCGCTAACTCAAGTCTTTCTTGTTCTATTAGACAGTCTCTTGCCACATCTGTAGACGTCTAACAATTGAATTTTTTTAATTGTTTTAATTTTATTTATTTGAGATATTGTTTTTTCTTAAATATATTTTGAAAAATAATGAACTTATTAACCACCTTATATGTTTTTTTAAAAAATCTTTAATAGAAGGACAATTTAGCATTATGATTGCTTCACCCTTTATACATAAAAGATAAGGTAAATTACACAGAATTACCTCAACTATTGATTATTAATAGTTTCATACCTCGTCTTTAAAAAGTTTCAATATCATACCTCATCTACGAATTTGTTACAATTTCATACCTTCCGTCAATTGTCTGTCAAATCCTCTATTAAAATGCTGACGTGGCAAGTGACAAAACCCATTTTCTATTAAAAATTTAATTAATTAAATATTAAAAATTTAAAAAAAATAAAATCTTTTTTTTTTTTTACATGGGGACCCACCCCTTCCCTCACCCTTTCTTCCCCCGCCCCCCTTATCCCACCCAAAACCTAGATCCCTTCCCTGCAACCCCCGACCCCTTCCCCACCCATGCCAACATCTCCACCCCCCCAAACCCACCACCTCATTCACTTCTTATTCTTCTTCTTCTTCTATTCTTCCCCATCCACCTGTGTCCCCCCCCACCCCCAACCTTCCTTCACCACCCCACCGTCACCCTCTCTTCCTCCATGACCACCTCCCTCCATCTCACCCATGGATCCCCCTTCCCTCCGTCAATCTGCACCTGGACGCGCGAAATGGCGAGGTCGACCTGAACCCAAACGGGGTGTTTGTTGGGTCGGGTGTGTTCAAGAGCGGCAAAGCGGGCGAGGGCGATTGTGCAGGCGGTGACACATTCTCAGGACTCGGATGTGCTGGTGAAGGTGAGCTGCAAGTTGGGGGAGGCAATGGTGGGGTTTAAGGGACTGTTTGGGTGGATTGTTGATGTGGTGTTCCTCGTCGGCGTGGATATGGGGAAGAGAGGGTAGCGGTGGGGTGGTGAAGGAAGGTTGTTTGGGGGGGGGGGCACGGGTGGATGGGGAAGAACAGAAGAAGAAGAAGGGGGGACACAGGTGGACAAGTGTCACATCCCAGCCCGAGGCGGATCACCGACTGAATAGCTGTAGCAATAGCTTCCCCCAGCTGAGCAATATCGGGGAAATTAGGCTCAGCAGAGCGACGTGGTTCCCGACGAGGCGGCATAGTTCTGACAGAAGACACCAAAACTATTAGAATACTCACAAAAGTACAGGACTGCCAAACCTAGGCTCTGATACCAAACTGTCACATCCCGGGCCGGGGTGGATCACTTCTCGGGCCCGCCCCACTATCGTAGCACGATATTGTCCGCTTTGGGCCCGACTACGCCCTCACGGTTTTGTTTCTGGGAACTCACACAAGAACTTCCCAATGGGTCACCCATCCTGGGAGTTCTTGTGTGAGTTCCCAGAAACAAAACCGTGAGGGCGTAGTCGGGCCCAAAGCAGACAATATCGTGCTACGATAGTGGGGCGGGCCGGGGAAGTGATCCGCCCTGGGCCGGGATGTGACAACAAGTGGGTCCCCTATTTAAAAAAAAATTATTGAGAATTAAAAAAATTAATTAATTAATTAATTTTTTAATAAAGAGTGGGTTCCGCTTCAAGACATGTCAGCACTTAACAGAGAATTAACAAACAAACTGACGGAAGGTATAACATTGTAACAAATTCGTAGATATGGTATGACATTGAAACTTTTTAAAGACGAGGTATGAAACTGTTAATGACCTAATAGTTGAGGTAGTTCTGTGTAATTTACCCTAAAAGATATAATGAAATTTTGAAGGGGAAAAAATTTATTAGGTAGAAAACAGCCACGTGGACGCCATAATAAATTTCTTTTCGAAAAATAATAAATTTGTAAGAAATAGTAATATTCTTATTTTTATGTTTATTAACAAACCAATTTTTTTTTTTTTTTAACAAACCATATTATTTACACTAAGGGGGATGGAGGGTTGGGTAACCTCACAATGAATTAGTAATAATGTGGTTCAAAACAAACCAAAATTTTGAAAGGATGAATATGATTCTTATTTATGTGTTTACTAGCAATTAAGTATTGAAATTGATTTTCATGCTTAAAAAAAAAATCAAAATATAGGATTTCCAAGGGGAATAAGATCTTCTCCGGATTCTCTTTGTGGGGATCCGGAGGATCAATCGAGTCTGTTCATTGTACATTGTGCGGTTATAAATCATTTTGAATTTTGAACTTAAAATTAAATATAAATAATATTTAACAAAAACTGACCGTACAATATACGATAAACAGACACGATTAATTGATCATCAGATCCCCACAAAGAGGATCCAGAGAGTATCCTCATCCTTTCTAAGGAGGGGTTGTTTCTCTCATATATAAACTTTTATATATCTACCTTTCTCATAGTAAACATGTTCTTAGTTCTCATACATGCATATTTTTACGTGTAACGATGCTATATATGCGCCATAATACTATATAATCTAAAAATATACAGTGAATTACTAACGTGGAAGGTTTTTGTTTTAATTTTTTCTAAAATTTAAAATTCATCCAAAATTAAAATATTGTGAATTACTTTAATTCCTTTTGGTTCAATTGTATTTTTCGAAATTCTTGAAGGATAATATATGGTATTTTGAATGTTTCACCATTTTATGGTGTTCTCTTTATATAATATATATATATATATATATTATAATCTATAAATATACATGATTTTAATTATATATGTATGTATGTATGTTCTTATTCATGAAAGAAAGAAAGTACTATCAATATATTGTTGGAAAATTTAATAAAATATTATTATATTAAATTTATTAATTGAATGGAAATTAGAAGTGGAGCTTTTTGGTAGAAAGATATGTCTACTTAAATGAAGTGTTGCAACTTTTGACTCTTCATGAATAGTCACATACTTTCCAAAGAGATATCTCACATTCTGTAAATAGGGAAGCCCCTATAATCACTAAGAAGACTTTTCATTCGTTTACATAATCATACATAGAATGCACAAAATATTAGAGAGTCACATTGAGTCCATATGAGAGAGTTTTCAACACAATTGTGGTTCATGGAGCCATATGATTTGGAGTGCTACTATTACAAGGATGTGATTGTTGTATCTTGGGAGACATGCGTCGATCAACCATGAGCACCATAGTGGGACGTAAACTTGTCTTAAGGACAAAGTGTCCAACACTTGCCTCAACCGTATTTTATAGGTTTTTCTAATCCATTATGCAATGTTCATTTAACATTAGTTACTCATGTGTATACATTATTATGATATATAATTGTATGAATTATTTCTTGATTTTATATGTGATTTAATATAGCAAGTAGATCCTAATTTTTCCAACATATATGTATGTATGTATATATAATTGTGTGTGTGTATAAAGTCAAGGCATCTGTCTCGTGCCACGATAATAGGGTCGATGCCTATATTATAAATTTACATTGAAATGAGATCAATATATATACACTCAATGTGATCAATATGTATACACCACAGAATTAGGTGCCTCACAGTCAGTCAGAGTTGCCGAGAGTCGTGGATGGTAACCCATAGCTTTTATCGATGCTAAAGCAAACTGCATATATGCATTGCGCACTCGCCCAAAAGAATCAATGCGCATGCCTTTGATTAATTTGATTGGTTAACTATTCTGCAGCATTAGCTAGTGCAGTTTTTCCAGGAACGTCACTGAACATTCCAATGCAATTATGTATGACGATACATATACACTTTGCATGAGGTATACTACCTTTTATTGATTTTTTATTGACAAAGAGTGCTGCATTAAAATGTAGTACGAATATAAAATAAAATGCGGAGATAGAGGATATTTACGAACAATAAAAAGGCGGTGCTGGTGTTGCAATTCCCTCCCTTGCTTATTAGTTAATAGATCAGCAACTGCAAGGAAAAACTGAAACCGGAGACTAAGAGCATCCCCAATGGGGTGCTATATCCTCGATGAAGTTACTACATTTCAAGTCTTAACGAAAAATTTCATCCCTAATTAGCCGAAAAATGGGGTTAGATCCACCACTGGGGCTAGCAATTTCCTTTCTTAGGTAGCATAAAATCAGGCTACATCTAGCCCAAAAAAACAATGGATCCTACAAAAAAGTAGCAACCCATATGAGCAAAATTTTATCACTTTCTCTCCACTTGCGAATACACTTATACTCACCTTTTATTATTCTTTTTTCTTACTTATTTTCTTGCAATTTGGCTAATTAATGATTGTTTTAAATTTCATAAGAATTAAAATTTCAAATTGATTTAACGTTCATGGGCATTGGTGCATGAAATTGTGGATGAAATTTTCAAATAAATTTTTTCAAAATTGTATGATACTAATTTACCAATTGGTGCTAGGTAAATTGTTGTGTTATAGGTGAAATTTAACTTTGTCAACGGATGAGATTGAGTGTGACATCCCACATCGCCCAGGGGAGTGATCCTTATATGTATATCCCATCCCTACTTAGCACGAGGCCTTTTGGGAGCTCACTGGCTTTGGGTTCCATAGGAACTCCGAAGTTAAGCGAGAAGGGGGCTAAAGCAATCCCATGATGGGTGACCCACTGGGAAGTTGCTCGTGAGTTCCCAAAAACAAAACCGTGAGGGAATGGTAAGCCCAAAGCGGACAATATCGTGCTACGGTGGTGGAGCGAGCCCGAGAGGTGATTCCTCCCGGGCCAGGATGTGACAATTGGTATCAGAGCCTAACCCTGGCCACGTGTGTGCCGACGAGGACGTCGGGCCCTTAAGGGGGGTGGATTGTGACATCCCACATCACCCAGGGGAGTGATCCTTATATGTATATCCCATCCCTACTTAGCACGAGGCCTTTTGGGAGCTCACTGGCTTCGGGTTCCGTAGGAACTCCGAAGTTAAGCGAGAAGGGGGCTAGAGCAATCCCATGATGGGTGACCCACTGGGAAGTTGCTCGTGAGTTCCCAAAAACAAAACCGTGAGGGAATGGTAAGCCCAAAGCGGACAATATCGTGCTACGGTGGTGGAGCGAGCCCGGGAGGTGATTCCTCCCGGGCCGGGATGTGACAATTGTGACATCCCACATCGCCCAGGGGAGTGATCCTTAAATGTATATTCTCATCCTTACCTAGCACGAGGCCTTTTGGGAGCTCACTGGCTTCGGGTTCCATGGGAACTCCGAAGTTAAGCGAGTAGCGCGCGAGAGCATTCCCAGGATGGGTGACCCATTGGGAAGTTCTTGTGTGAGTTCCCAAAAACAAAACCGTGAGGGCGTGGTTGGGGCCCAAAGCGGACAATATCGTGCTACGGTGGTGGAGTGGGCTCGGGAAGTGGTCCCCCCCGGGCCGGGATGTGACATTGAGAGAATCTAATCCAATGAACAATTGATAAATGATTAAATTTAACTTTGTCACATTTTGAACTTTTTAGGTTGAAAGGCTTGTAACAACTTTAGTAACGGTCGGACATGGAAGAGAAGGGGTTTGAAGGATGTTGCTAATCTTTATACACTCTTGACCTAGTTTTCTAAAAATGTGGAATTCTCTAGGCTCTACACTTTTTTCTCCATCGCCTCGCTCTTTGTTTTCTTACACGTCCTAAAACGTAGCCGATTACTGACTACTGACCACTATATATACTGCTTTGACCGGTTTATACGTTTTTTATTCTCTATACGCATGCCAGATGTTATATAAGATAGCCATGTAGTTTTGATAAATGTGCAGACGCATGCATGCGCAGCAAACCCTAAATCATACAGACAGATACAAATCAATCTTTTCTACTCACCACTCCCTATCGTCAAATTTCAAGGATGAATTGCATTCCACCAGACTATAACATGTATTTTTTTATTTATTTTTTGCAGTAAGCATGGTCGTTTTGTAAATGTTTAAGCTCATCACAATTAGAAATACTGATTTCTTTCTGGTTAAATAGGTAGAAGCTAAAGAACAAAGCAGCTATAAAACAAAAAAAAGTAGAAGCCGATTCCTCCCGGGCCAGGATGTGACAATTGTGACATCCCACATTGCCCAGGGGAGTGATCCTTAAATGTATATTCTCATCCTTACCTAGCACGAGGCCTTTTGGGAGCTCACTGGCTTTGGGTTCCATGGGAACTCCGAAGTTAAGCGAGTAGCGCGCGAGAGCATTCCCAGGATGGGTGACCCATTGGGAAGTTCTTGTGTGAGTTCCCAAAAACAAAACCGTGAGGGCGTGGTTGGGGCCCAAAGCGGACAATATCGTGCTACGGTGGTGGAGCGGGCCCGGGAAGTGGTCCCCCCCGGGCCGGGATGTGACATTGAGAGAATCTAATCCAATGAACAATTTATAAATGATTAAATTTAACTTTGTCACATTTTGAACTTTTTAGGTTGAAAGGTCCATTAAAAAAAAAATTAAGATAGCATGTTCAAAAATCAACTTAAGAAAAGCTAACACAAAAAAAAAAAAAAAAAAAAATCAATCACTTAATTAAATTACTACATAAATAAATATTTATAGTCCCATATAGAACCCGAAATATATAGCCCCTCATTGGGAGAATTTCTTTTATAAAGCCTCAAAGATTCATCGGGGTTCTAAAATTGGCTATATCCACCATTTTTCCAACCCTATATAGAACCTCTCACTGATAATGCTCTAAGAGGATTTTGATCAACAATTATAATATTATATTAAAATTAAAGTTGTTAAAAAGCTATATGTGGAAAAAAAAAAGATACACTTTTGCCTTCTCAATCACTATTATGCATGGAGAAGCTTCGTTTATCGTTTTCTCATGTCATCTTCAATTAATAAAATGTAGCTCTTTTTGTATGATCGAGCATTTTCCCACCACTTGATTACTGTATTTATTAGCTAGTGTATATTACTTAACAACGTGGGCCCGTGGCTATCGTCTTCTCACATGATCGACGGCCATACTAGCTTGCGTGTTTCGGGTTACTTTTGGCTCGTCTCTTTTTACAAATCTTCCACATCAAAAGCAAAACAAACAAATTATAAAAATGGAACTTTAACAGAAAGATTCTGATAATCTTTATTTTAATGAAAAATTAAAATTTTACACTAAAAAGTTAATCCTGGTACCATTTACTTTATTCTTTATTTTGTCTTTATAGTTAAAACTCAAAGTTTTCAAGTCATTTTCATTAGTTTTTCTTTATAAAAATGCATGCATGTTTTACCAATGAAGCCTTTAAGGGGAAGGATCCCCATTTTTCAAAAAAAATAAGGACACTCTCATGACCGTTATATTTGTCTTTAATAAAATTATATGGTTGAGATTCTGTGGCCTGTGATTTAATCTTAACCACAAAATTTCATTAAAGTAAAATCTAATGATCCAAAGAGTGTTCCTATTTTAAAAAATAAAAATAAAAATCCCTCGCTTAAAAGTATGGCTTTACCAAAGTCACAGTCGCCGACTCGCCAAGGAAAATTAAAAATAATGAAATGATCACCACTTCTACTTCCATCGCAGCTTTTTGTAGCAACCAATGTATAAAGTGGAAGATCAATTAAGGTGCGTTAATACATAACTAGCATATGGGCATTTTTGTTTTTGAAATAGAAGGAGAGAGGAAGAGAGTGATAAAGAATGTGGGAGTGAGATTTTTTATTTTTTTTTTAATTAGAGATATGTTAGGATTACATATAGGTAAGGTTTTGAAAAAAACTTGGTTGTGTAAAATTACATTTACGCCCCATATTTCTTATTCATGTTCTGTTTTAATTAGAGAGTTAAACTGATAATTCATAGGATTTTAGTTGACAATGAGTGTTTTATTAATTAGTAGAGATTATTCATGCATATTAATCAATGTTTGGCAGCTTATAATCACAATTCTCTATGCTCGAGTTGCCAATTAAGTTGGTTGGATGGATATATTTACCAAAAAACTGAATTTTAATTGAAAGTTAATTCAATCGTCATCAGTTATAACTTATAAGGGGGTGCCAGTTGCCATATGAGAATGGCCAGAACTTAATTAAATTGTATAACGATAAAATAATAAAAATAACTTAATGGAGTTGGGGACGTTATGGAAATGAACTTGGCACGGTTTTCTTATAAATGGATGCCGTTGCTCTGGTCCCGCGGAAATCTCTGGCCCTCACCCTCACCTCGTTCTCTCTCTCTCTCTCTCTCTCTCTCTCTCTCTCTCTCTCTCTCTCTGTTAGTTCTTTCTTTGAAATTCCCTCGACATTATCATTATTCCATCGATATTTCTTGTTCTGTATTATTCCCTTTCTAATTTTACTCATCTGCAGGAAAAGCTGCAGTATGACGTAGATTCTTCTCTTGTGTCTGACACAAAGATATCTATATATACAAGTCAGTTGGCAGCTTGTCCGGCCGCCTCTTGGGAGAAGCTAAGAGTTATTTGGGTCGATCCTTGGACGTAAATGTTGTGCTGCATTGTTCAAAGCTAGCTAGGAGCAGCTGGCCTTGACCTGCCTTTATAATCGGTCGAGTTTATTTGTTGACGAGATATATGAGAGCTAGCCGATCATTTAATAAGAAATTTTTGTTGATCG
Source organism: Pyrus x bretschneideri (assembly GCF_019419815.1). Lineage (NCBI taxonomy): Eukaryota > Viridiplantae > Streptophyta > Magnoliopsida > Rosales > Rosaceae > Pyrus > Pyrus x bretschneideri. Next base: position 113,410 of record NW_025999413.1, on the reverse strand, counting down.
ATCGAGAGAGAAAGAGACGAGAGTTTAAGTAATTTGTTGTGTTATGTTATGAAAGCTAGCTAGCTAGGTAGTACAGCTGGTTCTTTTTCCTCAAAGTTCGTACAAAACTAATTACCAGGTACGTAACCTACCTTCCAAATCAATATTACAAGTATCTGTTTTGATTAATTCCTCTTGTTCTAGCTTTACTTGTATCTCTCTCTCTCTCTCTCTCTTAATGCTTCTAATTATTGTGGTTTTTGTTTTTTTTTTTAAACCGATCTACTTTAGAATCAGATGGAAATTACCTCATTCATTTTTATTAATTAATTAATTAATTTTCTTGGCTTTGGGTTTGAAGGATAGTTTCCGTAGATATATAGAAGAATATTTATATACACACATCATCATGTCATCTTCTGTGCTACTAGCGCGAACTGGGCGACATCGGCAACGCTATGACAACAATTTCCGACTCGTTTCTGGGTACGTATGTAGCAATAGTGTGCCCTTCTTTTCCATTCATTGCTTCATCAAATACTTTCGTCTGAGTTTCATTTAATTGGGGGTTTCTCTGAGTTTCATTTCACTTACATATATGTATATATTTTTACTGTTGGCGCGTGATTTTTCGTCCCTTGTGTTAATCAGCTGCTGCAGCGTTATTAGTCAAGTTTCCATTCATTTGTCTTTCCTCTCGATCGAGTGCGTTCAAATTGTAATACTTTAGAATTCGATGAAAGTAAAAAATAATCAAATTACTGATAATAAATATAATATATAGTAGGGATCACCAAAAGAGAATAAAAACAAAAGGTACCAAGCCCCAATTAACTAATAACCACTGGTAATACAGTAGCAATATACATGGTTAGCTATATATACTTGACTTTGCTGTTTGATGGATGCATGCAAATTGTCTTCATCTCATAGGTCATATCAATTACAACTTACAATAAGGGATGACTTAACTTTCTTTATGTTTTTATATTTTGCACGATCTTTTTTGTCTCATTCACAGTATTCTTAATCACAAAATTATTATGATAATAGAAACCATCTTTTTAAATTATATTATGTAAATCACATGACGTGGTTGGTGACGTTTGATCTACATTTTTAAATTATGTAAGTCCTAGAATCTTATTTGATTGTCACATCGTAAAATTTACAAATAAGATTTAAAACAATGGTTACTCTACCATTACCCTTAGGTTTAAAATACATTATGGAAGGAATTCACTCTGGAATACTACGTACTCATAGAGCTAGGTCGTACTTGCACGTGTTGCAACAGATGCATTCCTTACCGGATAGCAGAAGACGATGGAGACGACCAATTTGGTGATATTGAGAACAGGATACAAGTTCTTATGGTTTCTTCACCAGACCGTCATGACAGAGTCTTCCCAAAAGTATGCATACATCTTAATTAATTACTTCATTATTTCCAGATCAACTGATTCTAATTCATCACCATCTGCGGTATGGTTTAATTAATTAGCTTCAAATGTGCGCGTGTGTGTCTGTACTGTCAGGGTGGATGGGAGGATGATGAGACTGTTTTAGAAGCTGCTTGTCGTGAAGCCTTTGAGGAAGCAGGGGTCAAAGGAACCCTAAGAGTACGTACTAATTGTGCTTAATTTTATTTGTATTTGGTTTGATGATTGTTAGGAAATTAATGATGAAGCATAAGAACCTTAACGTTATATATAACTGGTTTGTCTGTATATTTTTTCTCTCGATCAGGAAACTCCGCTGGGAGTATGGGAGTTCAGAAGCAAAAGTAGAGAGGAAATGTGCAGCCTCAGCCTGGAAGGAGGATGCAGAGGATACATGTTTGCGTTAGAGGTCACTCAAGAGCTCGATACCTGGCCAGAGCAGCAAAACCGTGACAGAAAATGGGTACGTAATTAGTACTACGTACATATTTCTATAACATATTAATCATCTAAAGTAGATATTTGATTTTTAATTATTTAAATTCTATGTGGAATTAATATGTACGGATATAGCTAAGCATAAAGGAGGCTTTTAGAGTCTGCCGGTACGAATGGATGCGCAAAGCGCTGGAGCAGTTTCTAAGAGTTATGGCAGAAGTTTCAATCTATGATGATGATGATGATGATGATATTGATGAAGGTGTACAAGTGAAAGTTGTGGAGATGATGACGGGATCAGAAGATCAGATGAAAGGAGAGGAGCTGCCATCTACGGATTCTACCCTGCACCCACTGCCGCAGGCGGCCTCTTCATCAGATGTGGAGCATGTGGTGGCCGAATGTAAAATAGTGTCGTCAAACTGCTACATAAAGCCTGCTTCTTCAAGTGCTACTCAAATGGTCATGTCCATTGTCATGGCACTTGGCTCTCAAGGCCAAGGGGTTGCCATTGATGACATATGACTATATGATATAAGAAGCATGATATATATATATATATATATATATATATATGTATATAGAGGGTGCATGGTGGCCCTCAACTTTACCCTATTTTTTAGCTTTTGTCTCTAGATTCTCATATTAGTTTTTTCCGCTCTCCAACTTAACCATGCATTGCACTAGTAGTTCTTCTGTCAAATTTGTTTTCTTTTTCGTCAAATTTAAGGGTCTTTCTGAGTTTGGCTTGTAGGATTCCCACTATGTAAATGATATCCCTTGCTAGAATTAATTTTTAGGAAAACTAATGAAAATGGCTTGAAAACTTTGAGTTTTAACTATAAGGACAAAATAAAGGGTAAAGTGAACAATACCAAGTTTGACTTTTTAGTGTCAAAATGTAGTTTTTCATTAAAGTGAACAGTACCACGGACTTTTCGTTAAAATTCCCTTAATTTTTCCCAGCCAAGTTGATTTCAAAATTGTCCTTTTGAAATGCAATCTTCCCGCATTGCTGGCAATCACTTATGCCAATTGACATATATGATGTTCAATTTCTCTGCCTAGTAGTGACTCCAATCAGAAGCAGAAATGTTTCAACTTGATATAACTTTTAAACGCTTCTTCGTTAATTATAAATAAATTAATAGACATGCATATGCAAAACTAAGTTCAACTTGATTTATGATGTTCATTGATATCTGATGATCAGTAGAAAGTTTCAACGTTTATCTCCTCCTCCTCCAAATTCCAAAATGTATGCCACATATTATAGCATCTATATCCCTAATTAAACTTAGAGTGGGTTTATTTTTATTATGGCATCATGATTCAATAATGTATTGGCATGAAGAGAAAAACTCATACATAACATGCGGGGCTTTTAGATCCAGGTCCAAAAACATAGATGGTTTTAAGGAATGAGTCCAATTACCTAATTGTATGTATTTATTTTTTAATGCTCATTTTATATTTTCTAAAAATATTAAAAATCAATTAAAATCTTCTAATATTATGAATTTTCAACCCCAAAAAATATAATTAATATCTTATAACAAAAAAATATATATATTAACATAAATCTATCTGCAAATCATTCTACCCTAACAAATAAATGAATGTATATCATACCTATAAGTAAGATATGAAACTTAACTAAAAGGTAGAAAAAAACATAATATATCTACAAGCAAGACATATGAATCTTACTTGATTATAAAAAAAAATCTATCATATAGGTAGATAAATATAATTAACCTGTGATATAGGTTGATTATAAAAATAAAAAATAAAATCTATAAATGGGGTTTAAAACGGGATAAAGAACAAGCAAGAACAAAAAAAAAAAAAATCAAAGAGATAATTAGGAAGAAATTTGATTTTTATAATAAATCTTATCATTTAAGAGATAATTATTGATAGTAAAATAATAAGATTTAAGGAATTGGACTTATTTTAATAAATTGAACTATTCGGCTCAAAAAATTGAACCTATATTAAGTTTCCCCTTTATTAAAATAAGACACTACTTGATGATAATGGTAGACTCATTGCATATAAATCATTCTTTTCATGAGGCTGATCTAGCTGTTGAGGATGAGGTGGACGTGGACAGTGTTTGGTGTGACCAGTACGTAGACCAGTCACCGGAGCCAAGGAGGCGAATGAGGCAAATGAGGAGGTGGACCGGATGAGATATACTTTTGTGTAAATTCAATTGGGTCAATCCATCATCAGCTCAACAGTCCCGAGAGCGAACAAGCAGTAAGCTATCAGTTGCATTCCCCCCATTTCCATTTGGTCCTCTTCCTCACAGGCTGGGCTGGGCTGGGCTCTGTCCCTATTTAGTGCGATTTTTTGTTAATTAGAATTTAATTAAACAGAGGGTACTTCAATCCAAATCCAAATCCTGAAGGTAGGAACAGAAGTGCACAATGTCAAGTATACACAACCTTTTGCAAATTTGTCTGCCCCCTCGAGTCGAGTCCCAGAAGTGCACAATGCCCTTATTATCTTTTTAAAAAAAATCAATATAAGATGTTGACGTGATTTAACAGTGACCGTTTAAATATAAAAGGATGGAAGGATAAAGAGATTATGAGGGTAAAGAATTCCCCGCCCTTCTAATTACGGCTTTAGTCTCCCGCCTCTTGGTTGCTTACGTAATGTATAGGTATCTAGGTTGCTTACATAATGTAGTAGGTATCCAGGAGCCATAATCCCATTGATTATATAAAAAAATTAGGTAAAGTACAAAAAACTACTTCAACTATTGGTGTCACGACATTTTCATACCTTATCTTTTAAAATTGACAATATTAACCTCATCTTTAGAATTTGTGTCAATGATATACCTTCCGTTAGTTTGGCCGTTTATTTCTCAGTTAAATGCTGACGTGGCTTGATCCGGGACCATATTTTATTAAAAAATTAATAAAATATTATTAAAAACAAAAAAAATCATTTAATATTATTTAAATATTAAAATAATAAAAAAAAGTAATTAAAAAAATAATAAATAAACCTCTCCTTTCGTCCCTCCCTCCTCTCTCTCTTCCCCATCTTCCTGCAACCCAGAAAGAAGAAAAAGAGAAAAAAACAAAAACCCCCAAATCAAACCCAGTTCGTCCCCCCTCCCCCCACCACAAACCCAACCCCCTGCAACCCAGAAAGAAGGAGGAGGAAGAAGAAGAAAAAAAAAAAAAAAAAACCCCAACCCAACCCGAAGGAGGAAGAAGAAGAAGAAGAAGAAGAAGAAGAAGAAGAAAGAAGAAGAGGAAGAAGAAAAAGATGGAAAAAAAAAAAATTGGGAAACCCAATTCCTCCTCCCTCCCCCCCCCCCCCCACAAACCCAACATGCAAAAGAAGAAGAAGAGAGAAGGAAAGAGAAAAAAAAAAAAAAAAAAAAAAAAACCCAGTTCGTCCGTCCCCCCCCCCGCACCCATCTTCTTCCCTCCACACCCATTCCCCCCCCCATTTTCTCCGCGCCCAAGTTCTCAACCTTCGGAATCGCCTTGGCGAAGGTTTCCCGATTCCACCTCAACGAGATCTGGGTTTTTTTTTTTTTTTTGGGTTGCAGGTAATGGGTGCGAGGTTGGGTGCAGAGGGTGGGTGCGAAGGTGGGGAGCTTGGGTGTGGAGAGTGGGTGCGGGGAGAAGAGGGGGTGGGGAGCGGGGAAAACAAATTGGTGTATTTTTTTTTCTCTTCTTTTTTTCTGAGTTGCAGTTGCAGAAAGGGGGGAAGAAGATGAAGATGGGGAGAAGAGAGAGAAGGGGGGAAGGGGGACGAATTGATGTTGGTTTTTTTTTTTTTTTAAAAAATTTTAAATAACTTTTTTTTATTATTTTAATATTTAAAATATGAAATGATTTTTTTTAGTTTTTAATAATTTTTTAATAAAAAATGGGTCCCAGATCAAGTCATATCAGCATTTAACTGAGAAATAAACGGCCAAGCTAACGGAAGGTATAACATTGACATAAATTCGTAAGATGAGGTATGACATTATCAAAAATGAGGTATGAAAGTGTCGTGACACCAATAGTTAAGGTAATTTTTTGTACTTTACCCAAAAAAATTAAATGAATGCTAGTCGATATTAAATAACGTCACCATCTCATACATCTAATCTACTACTGGCTTTGTTTTTTTAATGAATACGAAGATAATTTTCATTACAATAAAAACTAGTACATCGACTAAGAAGGATCGGGAAAACAACGACATGAAAAGTAAAATGCCCAAGCAAAATGAGAACAGCAATCCAAGATATAACGGGATGCCTACACAAGCTTAGACCTGAAGGTAGCAGAAAATAGACAATAAAAAATCCTAATCTCTAGCATCAAATATCACATTGCTGCCGCCGTCACATCCTTGAAGTAAGCCAAATTTTGAACCAAGAAAGTAGACATTAGAGCCAAATCCCCCTCACGAACCCTTGCAAATATATACAAACAAAGTAACATATAATATATACATAGCATAGCACAGGCCTCTCATCTGTGCTGCAATGGGTGACAACTAAATGACATTGTTTGGTTTTATTTACTGCGGTGGGCAATGGGCATCATCGTATAAGTACATACAAGGTACAAGAGGGAAAATATATACATAACACAGCACAGGGCCTCTCATCCCTGCTGCTGGTGGTGCGGGCGTGGACCCACTTAATGTCATCTCCGACAAATCGTTTCGCCTCTCGATTGGAACTGGATCCTCCTGAGCTGTGGATGGGAATTCTCATGAGCAATTTATTCGGACCGTCAAATTTGATCTAACAGTTATAATTATTGTAATTTTTAGAAGGCTTTATGTTTGGAACTGTTAGATCAAAATTCAACAGTCCAGATAAACTGCTTAGGAGGATCCCCATCCTAAACTCAAGAGAGGATCCTGTTCCCTCTCGATTGGCGACAGTCTCATCTGAAATGTATTGCTTTGCTTTAATAATGGAAACGGAGATAATTGCAAGAAGAAATTAGGGTTTCCACTTTCCTCTGCAATGAAGTTCATAAGGGCCCATTTGGTTGCCCAGTTAAGACAGGATGTGGACATTAAAATGTTATGTGAACTTATACACTTCAATCGAATTGTCATGTAAATTAAAAATTTAAGCTATTTGTCATACCAATTTTTTAAAATCATTAATTTGTCATCTCATTGTAACTCCGTTAAGTTTTCTATCTAAAATAAACCATGTGCTTTATACATGAATGTTCATAGTTGTTTCGGACATTATAAATAATATCATTCAACTTTACCATAGGTTGGAGGTTCCTTTTTTCGAATGGCAAATCCTCAAATCCTTGTATACCATATCAAACCCTTTCGTATATTTTGAGAAACCCTATAATTTTTTTTATTCGAATATAACTTATTAGAAGGGGGTGAGATGTTGAAATGCTCGAAATAACCTTGAGCATAAGTCACATAACTTATTTTGAATAGAAAACTTAACGGGGTTATGGTAAGATGACAAATTAATAATTTTGAAAAATTATTATGACAAATCCCTTAAAATTTTAGTTCACATGATAAATTAAAAAATATGTATAAATTTATAAGACATTTCAAAAATATTTTGTACTAAAGAGATGGAAGGGCAAACAAATACCACAAGAATAAAAAGAAGGGTATGTAAGAGATAGAATGACGTGTGTAAAAATTGTCAACCTTATTAATATTATAATTTATTAATGAAATTCAAATAATATGGTAAGAAGGGATGAATATGGGATGACATTGAACTGAGTGAAACCATCAACGAAACCAATGGAATACAATACACAAAGCAAGTTGATAAAGAGAATGAAGATTTTTCAGTGTGATCGGTACACATGACAGTATATTATTTATTATTATATAAATTATGAGATATGTGTGTTAAAAAGTTAATAATTTAAAAATAAAATTTCTCACAACTTTTATAAAATCACATGAATTCCACTTCCGATCGCAATAAAAAATTTCACTAAAAGAGAAAGAAATAGAGGCGCGTGCATATAGAGGAGAGATTCACAATGAGAGGCAGGTGGCGCAGAGGGAGAGTGGGGGATTCATGAGGGATGAGAAGAAGAAGGGAAATGAAATAATGAGATGAAACGAGAGAACAGTCCCTCCCTCCGCTCCTCGTATATGAGGAATTAGGGATTTAGAACTAGATTTTACAATCTGAATCATACGAGAGATGGATTAGAGTGAGTCGATTCGATTCCATCGCACCAACTCAATCAAACTCTTTCTTCTTCTTCTTGTACCTTAATCCAAAATCTGAAATCTACAAAAATCAAATGCTTTCTTTCTTCTTCTAAATATGATATAAAGGTGCTAAGTTTTAAGCGTTTCGTTACAGACACGGACAGACAGACAACGCAGAGTAGAGGTGATAAGGTCTTGAGAGCCTCGAATGAGATTGAGATAGATAGGCAGTCGTTTTGTAGAACAAGAAGCCCAGCCTAGCCTAGCCTCCTCAGAATTCAGATTAGGCGACGATGGAGCCGGACTCTGCAATTTCGACGCCTTCCCGGTATCCCATTCGTCCTCCTCGTCAGGTACTTGCTGCTGCTGCTGCTTTCCTTGCTCAAATCATTTATTCATTCTTTCTCATTACTGTTGCATTCATTCATTCGTTGATTATCTGCTGCTGAATGCTGTTTGGTTTCTATCTACGAGTCTATTTTATTTGATGCTAAAAAAAAAAAAAAAAAAAAAAAATCTCATTTGGGCACTGGTCTGGTCTAGTTGTAAAATTTAGACATGTTAAATACAAATTGTAAATTCTCACTGTTCCCCTCCCCTCCCCTCCTTTGCATGAGAATAGGATTTGCTTCAATTTCAAATTCCTATTCTTCACTCTTGTTCTGCTTGGTTGCTCTCAACTTGTTGTGCGTTTTCCGGCCTCTTTTCCAGTTCATCAATTAATATTTTTTTTCTTTTCTAGGCTTAAATTCTTGACATGGACTGGTGTTTCCTTCTAGGCTTATCTTAAACAATACGTGTATAGCATACAGGCTCTGTTGTGTTAACGTAAGCCTTGTTCATATCAGTGGATACCTAGGCTAGGCCCAAGCGTATAACTAATTGAGTTTGACCACGACGACAAGTAATGGAATGCCTCATTCAATCACTTCCATATCAACTACAGTGTGTGTCCTCTAGTTAAGGATTTAGGCTTATAATCATTTTAGTTATGGATTCTTTCTCCTATGCCCCGGCCTGAATGTGATTCATCTGTTACTTACCAGCTAGTGTAACCAATTTACCTCTTGTTGCTTTGCAGCTTTCATGGGTGAATCTCTCCAGAAATCTCATACTTGCATATCAAAGCCTTGGTGTGGTTTATGGGGACCTCAGTACTTCTCCTCTCTATGTTTATAGTAGCATATTCACAGGGAAGCTGCACAACCATAACTCCGAGGAAGTGATATTTGGTGCATTTTCCTTAATCTTCTGGACCATTACAATGGTACCCTTGCTCAAGTACGTCTTTATCCTATTGAGTGCCGACGATAATGGTGAAGGTGTGGTGACACTTGGAGTTTGAGTACATCCTCTGTGTGACATGTCATACTTTACTTCTTATTGGGTCTCCATGGGGTCATACTTATTCTAATTGGTGTCAGGTGGGACTTTTGCGCTTTACTCGCTTCTTTGCCGCCATGCAAAGTTTAGTTTACTTCCCAACCAGCAAGCAGCTGATGAGGAGCTCTCAGCTTACAAATACGGTCCTTCATCACAGGTTGTAAGCTCGTCCTGTTTAAAGATGTTTTTGGAGAAGCATAAAAGGTTACGGACGGCCCTACTGGTGGTGGTATTGTTAGGCGCTTGCATGGTCATAGGAGATGGTGTACTCACTCCAGCAATTTCAGGTATGGTACTAAGTTGTCGAATAATTGTTGGTGTTGAAATTGAATACAGTCTATTTTCATCTAATGTTAATTACCTATTTCAGACAGATGAGAAAAAAGAACTCAAAAGTTATGGCAACATATACTAAGTTTTCTTGCCCCTTGGGGAACATCCAATAAAATTGGGGCACTATAAGTCAGATTCCTCTAAACATAAGGAAGATGTTTACATATACAATTTGCTGCAGAATATATTCCAACTATACATTTGGTAGAGCCATTTTACAATACAATATCTGTCATTGTTTCTGTTGTTTGTTGATGTGGTGACTGTTTTACTTGCTCAAATGCTGCTAAGTTTTCAGCAAGCTCTATCTAATAAAAACATTTTGTCTAGACAAACCCAGATTGTTGATTTTTATTATCTGTTTCTATAATAATGTTTTTACACTTGCCTTGATTAAGGAGTTAAATCTTTGAGCATTTCTTTTCCACTCGCAGTTTTATCATCAGTATCAGGGTTACAAGTTACAGAGGAGAAGTTAACTGATGGTAATTAATTTCTTTTCATTACCTGTTTTCTTTTTTCCTTTTTTATAAAATAAAATAAAATGTTCAAAATTCGTGATGCCTATTCTATATTTTTCTGCGTATCATATAATTGGCTTTGCTTTTAATATGTTATTTATTATCTCTAGGTGAACTCCTCTTGCTTGCCTGTGTCATATTGGTTGGCCTGTTTGCTCTGCAGCATTGTGGCACCCACAGGGTAGCATTTTTGTTTGCACCTATTGTAATAATCTGGTTGATATCAATATTTTCCGTTGGGCTGTACAATGCAATACATTGGAACCCGGCTGTTGTTCGTGCATTATCACCCCATTATATTATAAAGTTTTTCCGTGAGACTGGTAAAGATGGTTGGATTTCTCTTGGTGGGGTTCTTCTCTCGATAACTGGTAAATTTGAAGGAAATTTTTTCCATATGAATATATTCACTGGTTGTTGTACTGGTGGAACTATCTATATGAAACCTCTTTTGTGGGAGTTTTATTTTAGCTCTTCAGTGACGAGAAGTTATCCATGTTTTATCAGGTACTGAAGCTATGTTTGCAGATCTTGGTCATTTCACTGCCTTATCGATAAGAGTAAGTTTATTATTTATCCTGCAAGAACTATTTTTCTTTTCAATATGACCTTTAACTTCCTTACTTGCGGTCTAATATAAACAAATATAAAGGTTAAGCTGTTGAACCGAGAGGAAGGTTAAAAACATATTCTATATGCATATACTGGAGATGTTTGATATGATTGAATGTTGGACATGTTAGAATAAGTGTATAAAATCAAGAGATATATAAGTATTTTCTATAAGCATGTTAAAAATTTCAGAATAGCCGAGCCAGGTAGGTGTCACAATGTTTAAAAACATTTGGATAAATTAGTTCGAGTGCTTCTGATGCTGATTTAATTTGATTCATTATTTTTTAAATTAAAGAATTTTTATTTTTATTGGGGATATAACTATATGATACAAAACTGGACTTTCCCACATACTCTTTCCTTTCTGTTATTTTCTTTTCATTTTCTTCTTTTAAATAATATTGGAAGATGTATTATGTATGTTCAGAAATATGATTTTCTAAGTAGAGACTTCAGCCTTTCACGTATATCTATCTTTCAAGTTATAAGACTTTCCAGGAATTGAAAAAATTAGAAAAAGAGAGGCTAAAGTGTGTTGTCGCTTCATAATGGTATGTGATAGACAACAAAATGAGTTGTAAAGCCATATGGAAAATGCTCTTGTTGGATGGTTAGAATTTAGAAAATATGTCTACTTGATTTCTGATTCTGAAGTTTGTTTATTCTAACCACTCTAACTTTGTAAAGCCGTCTTCATTATGATGTATAGGTTGTGGAATTTCAAAAGTGAGATTACGAGTTTTTATTTTTTCTTGCTTGTGCAGCTTGCGTTTGCATTCGCTATATATCCTTGTTTGGTAGTACAATACATGGGTCAGGCTGCTTTCCTGTCAAAAAATCCTGACCACAATCTTTACAGTTTCTATGACTCAATACCTGGTTAGTTCATTCTGACATTTATCAATATTGCTTCCATAATAATATTCTAAATCAGAGTTGGTAACTTTGCTTTCTGTCCTCCCTTATCCCGGAAGCTCCTGTATTTTGGCCTGTCTTTGTTGTTGCCACCCTCGCATCAATTGTTGGAAGCCAGGCTGTTATAACTGCTACTTTCTCAATCATCAAGCAATGTCATGCCCTTGGTTGTTTCCCCCGAGTAAAAGTTGTCCACACCTCAAAGCATATATATGGGCAGATCTACATTCCAGAAATTAATTGGATACTTATGATCCTTACTCTTGCCATAACTATTGGATTTCAAGACACTACTTTAATTGGAAATGCTTACGGTACGTTATTTCTTTGAACCCCCCCTCCCTCTCTTCCCCTTAAACAATTAACTGAGGATGATACAATGTTCACTTTTGGTTCTCAGGACTTGCTTGCATGATGGTTATGTTTATCACGACATTCCTTATGGCACTGGTAATAATCTTTGTTTGGCAGAAAAGTGTGGTTCTGGCTGCGATTTTTCTTATCTTTTTCTGGTTCATTGAGGGAATGTACTTATCAGCAGCACTCATTAAAGTACCTCAGGGAGGATGGGTCCCTTTTGTTCTCTCATTCATCTTTATGATTGTTATGTACGTCTGGCATTATGGTATGCGGAAGAAGTATAACTATGATCTGCACAACAAAGTCTCGTTAAAATGGCTACTTGGTCTTGGCCCAAGCCTTGGTATAGTCCGGGTGCCTGGAATAGGTCTCATATACTCGGAGTTGGCAACAGGAGTTCCTGCAATATTCTCTCACTTTGTAACAAATCTTCCTGCATTTCACAAGGTGTTGGTTTTTGTTTGTGTAAAATCAGTTCAGGTGCCTTGTGTTTCACCTGAAGAACGATTTTTGATTGGCCGGATATGTCCAAGACCGTATCGTATGTATAGGTGCATTGTCAGGTATGGGTACAAGGACATTCAACGGGATGATGGGGACTTTGAGGACCTGCTCATACAGAGCATAGCAGAGTTCATCCAGATGGAAGCAGTGGAACCACAATTCTCAAGCCCAGAGATATCATCATTTGATGGAAGGATGGCGGTTATAAGCACTAGGACAAGTTCGAGCTTGATAAGCAGTGAACAAGAGGGTTTTGACGTGGGGGATTCCATCCAGAGTAGCAAATCTCTGACCCTGCAGAGTATGGGATCAGTGTATGATGAGGAGAACCCACAAATGAGGAGGCGCCAAGTAAGGTTTCAGGTACCATCAAACGTAGATATGGATCCTGCAGTAAGGGAAGAGCTGATGGATTTGATCCAGGCCAAGGAAGCAGGGGTTGCGTATATAATGGGGCACTCGTATGTGAAGGCGAGGAGGTCGTCGTCATTTCTGAAGAAGCTTGTGATTGATATGGGGTATTCTTTTCTTAGGAAGAACTGCAGGGGCCCTGCTGTGGCGCTTAACATTCCTCACATCAGTCTTATCGAAGTTGGGATGATATACTATGTCTGATGGATGGATGGATCGTTTCAAATTGGAAGGAATAAAACTGGAATAACGTCGTGTATACTATAGATGAATAACATTGGGATATCTATCGTCGTTTTTATTTGGTAAGCAACACCACTTGGCAATTTCAACAGTACTTGATGCGTCTTCTTACTTTTGCCAATACTCATAGTGATTTGGTAGCAATTTTTATAGTAATTAATCATAAATTAAAGGAATGAACGATCAGGGATGTAGGTTTGATGAAGCAGCCAATCCCAATGGTAAGGCCGGCGGTGCCGCAATGAGTGAACATAAATAAGGAATTTTACCATCGGCGAAATTAGCGGTTAAATCACGAAGAATACTTGTAAGAGAACAAGATAATTAGAGTATAAACAGCTCGAGCGAGGTTGATCTCTACAAAAACTAATGTGAATAATTTATTATTAAATATAACTCTTAGTTAAAGATGAGAATTCTAATTAAAGTAACATGTGCAAATAAGGTCAAATCTTAAAGTCGAAGGCAATAATAGCAAAGCTATGGAAATCAAGTGGACAAGTAATAAGGCTATACAAAATATATGGAAGAATTTACTCACCAAGGTGAATTGAGTTTGGAGTGAGACATGGCTGGAATAAAGGTCGACAAAGTGAATTGAATTTGGAGCGAGACTTGGCTGAAATAAAGGTTGTCAAGGTTAGAGATGCGGCTTTGGGTTGTAATTTCGTATTTATTCAATTTGGTATGTTATCAAAATTAAGAAAGTCATTATATAAACTAAGAACATATGAGATTGACCAAAATTTTCGTCCGAGATTAAACATATTTTTATCTTTTATTATTTTATAGAAAAAAATATTTTAATGACACATGACGTGATGGGATAGTTAAAAATTTTATCCGAAATTAAACATAAAATATTTTTTTATTATTATAAAAATAATAATATTTTAATACCAACAGCATGAGTATAAAGGTGGAAATGCACCAAATCAGTTATTATTGTCATTAAATCAGTTAGTGAAGTGGAGATGCTCTTATAAAAAAAGAATGAAAGAGAATGCTGGTGTTTGGTGGGAAAGCTGTAAGCCCGCCAAGGTCCAATAGCAGCAACAACAAAGGCGAAGGCCCAAAAATAGAAATATCTGGTGTGGAGGTCGTCAGTCGGTGTGTGGGAGTGCGTGGCGTGGGTACTGGGTACATATCTTCCACATATCAAATGCCTACCATTGAATTGAATTCTCATTCGTTCGCAAATTGCGATGCAATTGCAAAAGCAGCAGCAAAAGTGAATAAAAAAAAAAATGGTGAAAGTAATACTTCTAAAACCCCTCTAAAGCCTCTCAACTTTTTCATTGTTTAATTATCCACTGGACTGGGGAGTCACTCTGCAGGCACCAGAAAATGCCGCTGCTTCTCCCAATCCCTGCCCTCAACTCTAGCTCTAGCTCGGCAATTCAAGGATTGAGGCTCAGCTCATGTCCCGAGGCCAGCCTTTGTTGGCGACTCGGAAGAAGACGACTGCATTGCTGTGTGCCCAATGCTGTCTACACCGCCCACACCCAAAGCACGGAACAGCATTGGAAACCGACATCGGGGAAGATAGAGGATTCGGCGGAGGGCGTCGCCATATCCATTCTCAATGAAAGGATTTGGCGGGAGCAGAGCAAGAGAGAGGGCTCCGCAACGAGAACGGTGATGGAGGCGGAGGCGGCGTACAAATACGTAGAGATGGTGAAGCAGCAGCAGCAGAGGGGCCTCGAGAAGCTCCGAGGCGACGTTGGTTACAAGGTGGATCCCTACACTCTTCGTTCTGGCGACTACGTCATCCATAAGAAGGTTGGCATTGGTCGGTTCGTTGGGATTAAATTGGACACTACTAGTCCCAATTCCATTTCCAATTCCACTTCTAAGACCGACTCCATTGAATACGTCTTCATCGAGTATGCCGATGGCATGGCTAAGCTTCCTGTCAAGCAGGCCTCTCGCTTGCTCTATCGTTATAATCTGTATGTTTTCCTTCCCTTCTGTCATTCTTCCTTTTCAATCTCATCATTTTCATGAATTCGTTCAACTAAACAAACAAAACAACCAAAAAAAAAAAAAGTTACGTTAACTTATAATTAATCTGTCTGTTTTGTTGTTTCAGCCCGAACTAAACGAAAGGCCTCGCACATTGAGCAAATTGAGCGACCCCAGTGTCTGGAGAAAAGAAAGACCAAGGGAAAGATTGCCATTCAGAAAATGGTTGTTGATTTGATGGAGTTGTATCTTCACAGACTCAAACAAAGACGCCCACCCTACCCTCTCACTCCAGCCATGCCTCACTTTGTTTCTCAGTTTCCTTATCAACCCACCCCTGATCAACAGCAGGCTTTCATTGATGTTCACAAAGGTCTAACCGCCAGAGAAACTCCAATGGACCACTTAATTTGCGGAGATGTTGGCTTTGGCAAAACCGAAGTTGCCCTGCGTGCCATCTTCTGTGTAGTTTCTGCAGGGAATCAAGCCATGGTTCTCGCACCCACTATTGTTTTGGCCAAGCAACATTTTTATGTTATTTCAGACCGGTTTTCTATCTACCCCGACATCAAGGTTGGACTTTTCAGCAGGTTTCAGGTAACCCAAGTTTCTTCTTACATATGACACACTTATTGTGTGATATTCCATCCCTAAAATTATTATTTTACTTTATTTTTGATGTAATTCAAAGATTTGATTGAACTAGTTCTTTATTTCTCCAAATTTAAAAAAAACGAAGTGAGGGGTACTTTAGTTATTTTCAATTTTCTCGACCTTTTCGGTCAACTCTTGAATTGGTTAGGTAGAGTTTGATTCCATGAGTGCATAGGCGTAAACATATCTTATTTCCGAGTCCGAACAAATAAGTTTGAGTCGTTTACATTTGGTGGCATTTTGGTAATTTTACCAAAATGCTATAATTGGAGTGAAACCTCTAGAAAGGGGGGGGAGGTTTCAGAAAATGGGAGGGGGAGCTGCACTAACCCGTTTTAGTGAGAATTGGACCCATAAACCCACCAAACTTGACCCGCTTGTATCTTCTTCATCCGAGCTCCGTTTTGGGTGATCTTGGTGTCTATGGAAAGCTCTTGACGAGCCCTACATCTCTGTGATATTAGATTTCTCCATTTCTTTTCTATCTTTGCAGTACGAGGTCACAAAACTCACGACTTTTCCAGCGGTTTTATCATTTTTCCGGCGATTCCGACAACGATTTCCTTCGGGTGAGATATGAAACTTCATCTACTCTTCATAATCTTCAAGTGGGTATGCTTAGTTTGTGCTTTCGTATTCATTTTAGAGTTGGGTGTTTAGAACCCTAGAAATCCGGTTTTCTCCGGTGAAATTGGACGATTTCCGGTTAGAATTTATCGTTGGCCTAGTTGTGAAAAGTGTTTCCCTTGTTGAGCTCTAGTTACCACGTAAATTTGAGCTCGTCTAGTTAATGTTGAAAATTTGGGGTTTCTAAACCCTCCATCTTGACTTCCACCGCGTGTGGCGGTGCGTGGGATCGTTCACAAGTGTTGTCTAGGTTTCAAATACATTCTAGTAACCATGTGAACCTATGTCTAGCTCGGTTTCCAAAGATTCAATTGTTTGGTGTGGTGATCAATTTGGACCGCCACTTGTTTGTGTGATTGACGACAATCCGACAATTGGATCATAATGAAACTTTAGTATGTTATTCTCGAAGCATAATGTGGACTTTAGGAAGTTATGGATCATAAATCTGATTTGCGGATCGTTGTGGACCCCATCGTTGAACGAGAGTTGAATTATGGTCAACACGTCTCGGAACGTTCTAAATAATAAAATTAGTACTATGGGAGACTTAAGTGAAGTCTAGTGGGCCTACATTGGTTAGTGAGTGACTTGAACACATGTGATATGTTTATTACCTTGATTTCTTATATTGGTATCATCTGTGAAATTGACTTGGTCTTATAATGTGATTATATATATATATATATATATATATATATATATATTTAGCCATAGACCTATGTTTATTAAACATGATTTGGCTTGTGTACTGAAGATGATCGTGATATGTGATTTGACGTGCATATTCGAAAGGTGATTGATTTACATAGATGGTATGATATGACGAAATGTGAGTGACTTAATATATGTGAATATGAAATGGTTTTATAATCATTTTTCCTATAAATTGTTAATTTTCATATTTAGCCAATGATATAGTTATATGAAGTGGGATTTGACGTGCATATTGGAAATATAGTTTGTTTTGTGTGATTGACTTGATTTGATGAAGGTGAGGGCTAGTGGTGGACCGTTAACCCATTGTCATGGGGTTTGTTGCTTTGAAACATGTGTCAATGCTCGTTTCATTATTTCATTTCTTGTTTCGTTGAGCCTTCATAACTTGAGTAACTTGATTCATGTGTTGTTTCATTGATTGGTGGTTATGCAATGTACTCCGCGATTCCGTTGAGTGATGGTCCGGAATCGTATCCTGGTTTGGATTCCGTTGAGTGATGGTCCGGAATCCTTCCTACTCCACTCCGCGATTCTATTGAGTGATGGTCAGGAATCGTATCTTGGTTTGGGTTCCGTTGAGTGATGGTCCGGAATCCCTCTTACTCCGCGATCCCTTTGAGTGATGGTCCGGGATTGTATCCACCTTAGTTCATTGAGTTTAGTTTGAGATGGTTGCAAAGGTGTAGGCTTTGGATGAACTGTGTCGCCCTAATTCTACTTTCATGGGGTGTATGTGAATATGGGTGTGAGATGTTATGGTTGTTTAAAATGAACTTTTGGATGCCTGGGTGACTCTCTTGGAGTTTTCAAAAGTTTGGTATTGATTTCTTATGAAAGATTTATATTCAAGGTTTATAAATTGTGATTGATGGCTGGTTTTATTATTGTATCACATGCTTAATTTATTGTCCCTCACCCGAGCCTCTCAGCTTATCTGAGTGCCTGATTTGCTAGTGCACCAATTCCATAATATTGGCATTGACTTTACATATGAAAGGTCTGGGTAGATTATGAGAAACCGCTTGATATTTTGGTTCCGTTGAGTGGTCCGGAACCCAATGTTGTTGGATTCCGTTGAGTGGTCCGGAATCCTTGCTCTTGTTCATTCTGTAAGGCAATCTTAGAATCCTAAATTCGAGTAGAGGGGAATTACCCACAATAGATATTGTGAAAATAAATTAGAATTACCATGTTATTAGTCATAACCCAAGTTGGGAATTATGTAGAGTTCTTTAATTAAATTCGTGAAATGATATGTTATCTCACTGATTGATTAACGTAATTAAATATTAATATTGTGCTTCGTGATTCCTTGATATGTTACAAGCTATGTATTGAGATATAATGTTGGAAGCATAGTGATTGGTATGATGAAGTGAAATGTGATTTGACCTGTGTGTTGGAAATGGTTGTGACATGTGATTGAAATGCATATTGAATTGCTTGGGAGATGTGAGGTCTAGTAATTGACCGATAAGCTATTGTGATGTGTATTTGTGTTCGATATTGCTTCGTTTCGTTGAGTTTTCGTGAATTGGGTAACTTGAATCATATCTTGTTCCTTCGAGCCGTTGTTATACTTCTTGGACTTCCGTTCAATTCGGTTGGGTGGTTTGAAATTGCGTTCTGCTTGGATTCCTTTGAGTGATGGTCCGGAATCCCCCTTGCTGCCTTGGTCCGTTGGGTGATCCAAAATCCCCTTTTTCAAAGATGTAGTCTTCAACCGAATTGTGTTGCTCTAGCCTTGCGTTTCGACATGTTGTATGTGTTATTGATGATGTGATGGTTGACATTATTGATTGATGTGATTATGGAATGACATTGGATATGAGTGTGGTTATCATGAGTATTTTAGTTGATTAATATTTCTAGAGAATAATGTGTACTTTGTTAATTCTTAACTATGTTACACACTATGAAATGCGATTTTATGTGGGAAACGTGATGAATTATGTAATGGATGAAGTGGAATTGTTAATCGTCATGTGAGATTGTTATGTTGGATATCATGGTTATTGTTATGATTAGACTTGTTGATAAATGTGGCTAGAGAATGGTATTGTGCTTCGTTGGTTCTTTGAAATGATATATGTTGTGAATTGCGGTATCATGTTGCGGCATAATGATTTATATATAGATAGAGGGGAAATCATGATTTTCAGGTGGGTTTGTTATGCAACCCTGAGTCGAGTAATTTCATGCTTGTCAAGTTCTATTGATTGATTAAGAAATGTTATGCCTTTCGACTTAATCGGACTGTGTTGTATGTCAATTATTGTGCATGACGAATTACGAATGGCTTGATCCTTGTCTAGGGTACGTAGGCAGTCTAACAGGGAGGTTAGATGCAGCCATAATGTGTACGAAAAATAACTATGCGATTCGATTATTGAGTTGTGCTTGCCCATATCCCGGAGGTGGGGTATGATAGATACGGATTTTTGATGACGTCACGTGTCAATTCTTGACGTATGTCGGAATTGGGGCGTGACATATTGGGTATCACATCTTATGCATTCTGGAATTTTCAAGCTGCTCCTTTTAGTCTTAAACTGATCACAACTGTTATGGCATGTAGACCAAAGCAGAAAAGGATGGGCATTTGGACATGATTAAAAAGGGGCAATTGGACATAATTGTTGGGGCTCACTCGCTTCTTGGAAGTCGTGTTGTGTAAAGTAATCTGGGTTTGCTAGTTGTTGATGAAGAACAGGTTTGTCATTGAATCTATTTTCTGCTATATGCAACAAATTAGATTCTCTCCTAGTTGACCTACATAATCTTCTTTTTATGTTTTAAAGCATGCACTTTCTTCTGCTCTATAGAGGTTTGGCGTCAAACAAAAGGAGAAGATTGCTTCGTTCAAAACATCGGTTGATGTTCTTACTCTTTCTGCAACGCCTATACCACGAACCCTGTATTTAGCCTTGACTGGGTTCCGTGATGCTAGGTAATGACTTGTCTTTGGATTTATAGTTTTATATACATCTCTAGATCTAGATGCCCATTTCAATTTGTTTTGTGATGCTAGGTAATGACTTGTCTTTGCGATAGTTGTTGCGTAATGTTGTGAATTTAAGCTTACTTTTTATGATGGCTAGTTAAGACATAGCTTGCCAGTCCTTAATTTGGTGCTGTTGTAATTATGCATTCTTCCATTTTTCAGTTTGATTTCAACTCCACCACCAGAAAGGGTCCCTATCAAATCCCATCCTTCTGCATACAGTAAAGAAAAGGTTTTATCAGCAATTAAGCATGAGCTGGACAGAGGAGGCCAAGTGTTTTACGTATTGCCTCGCATTAAAGGTAACCTTATTGCATGATGGTTTTGTTTTTAATACTCTTACAAAAGCTAAACACAAAGTTTCTTTGTCATGCTGTTGCTTGCTGTAGTGTCTGGATTGCTTCTTTCAGTTTTATCAATGACTAAATGCACATGTCACTATTTGTAAGTCTTTAGACTTGTAGAGTAAATGAGGATTGCCTTGTTCGTGATTCTAGATTCATTTGTCTTACATGTCTAAAGAACACGAGAAATTCCATTTCCGACTAACAGCTAATTAGAGGAATTTCAAGAATGATTTCCCACATAAACTTTTGGTTCTCTTAATGGCTGATACATATTTCACTTCTGTTCTTGTGCTGCAGGACTTGAAGAAGTGATGAAATTTCTTGAACAGTCATTTCCTAATGTTGAAATAGCTATTGCACACGGGAAGGTATTTTCTTTCTTGCCTTATCATTTGGCATCTCCAAAGGGAACCACTATGTGATGAAATTTAAGAATTAGGAAAATTGAGGATGCATCAGGATTTGAATAAGAAACTTCTTCATATGCGTCATTTGTTACAGCTTATAATTGGATTTGCTAATTTGGGTTTCTTTCTCTGCATGTGAGTAATTATATCTGCATATTTTTTCAGCAATATTCAAAGCAGCTGGAGGAAACCATGGAGAATTTTGCACAAGGTGAAATCAAGATTCTTATATGCACTAATATAGTAGAAAGTGGGCTTGACATTCAGAATGCAAACACCATCATAATTCAGGATGTTCAACAATTTGGCTTAGCGCAGTTGTATCAGGTCTTATTCTTTCTTCTTTCTTTATATGTACGTCTCAAATGGTCCAACATATACGGAAGACTAACATTTGAAATTGTTATTTTGGTTATTTTAAGTGCTTTTCATTTATTAAACAGGAGAACGTAATGGTACCTGAGCTTTTCCAACTCCTTATCCATTTTAATTACTGTGTTATTTTTTGTTCTTTTTCTTTCGTTAAATGAATAAATGGTAATAGTTGCGGGGAAGGGTAGGCCGGGCAGATAAGGAAGCTCATGCATACTTGTTCTATCCGGAGAAGTCACTACTAACTGATCAAGCACTGGTACTTCTTGTCCCTATAGAATATGCTGTATACAGTTTTTGTAACTACTTGTGTTACCCTTCATGATATTTAGCACTTGTTTTCACAATTGCATGTGATTTTAGATACAGTTTAAAATCCATTAGCTACTTTGCTCTAGGTATACTTGCCTGTGATTACTTTGGAGTGTTAAAGTAGCAACATTGTGGTCATGCTCTAGGACCGACTTGCAGCTCTGGAGGAATGCTGTGAACTTGGGCAAGGTTTCCAACTTGCAGAGAAGGAAATGGGAATCAGAGGCTTTGGTACCATATTTGGTGAGCAACAAACAGGGGATGTTGGCATTGATCTCTTCTTTGAAATGCTCTTTGAGAGCCTATCCAAGCTTGACTCTTGTTCATGATCCAATTTTTAATCTTTTACTTCTTGCTTCCATTTTACGTGCAATTTTGGCTATTATAATTATTACTATTATAATAATAATTATTATTACTACTATTACTACTCTAACTGCATAACATATTAATGTATGAGATGACAGTGTTTCAAAATGGTTTTAATGTCTAAAATGGTATCCTCTCCCTCTCTCTCTCTCTCTGACAACACACACATGTAGTAACTGTTTAATTCGTTAGGCCCACTCAATGTCTAGAGTTTGAAATTTTGAAGTGTTAACTTGCTGTTTTGCTTGTTTGATGCCAGGTTGATGAACACCGTGTAGTTTTAGTTCCTTATGTGTCCGTTGAGGTGTTTTTACCATCACTTTCAGCATCTTAAAATAAATACTTGAACAAAGATAGAAGCTGATTAATTTCGACACATCCTATTTTAATTCCTAGGAGAGATTGGGATGCGAACATGCATGCATATTGGTATTTGATGGGTGTGTTTTATGTACATTTCAGATTGATTTAAATATAAATCCTCATCTCCCCTCTGAATACATAAATTATCTGGAGAATCCCATGGAGATAATTCATGCAGCTGAGAAAGCTGCTGAGAACGATATCTGGAGTTTGATGCATTATGCTGAGAATTTGTGCCGGCATTATGGAAAGGAGCCACACTCCGTGGAGCTTCTTTTAAAGAAGCTTTATGTGAGGAGGATGGCAGCAGATCTGGGAATTAGGAAGATTTATGCTTCAGGAAAGATGTTTTTTTATGAAAACCTGTATGAATAAAAAGGTCTTCAAGCTGATTGCAGAATCAATGGCCTCTGATGTTTACCGAAACTCTTTGGTTTTTGAGGGTGACCAGATCAAGGTAATCTCATATCATGAAATATGAACAAATTTTCTTTACGTTTTGACAAGTGAGCTGAGTATCGGAAAAGAAAACTCTGTTGATTTTGACACGGGATATCATCATGTTGGTTGTGTCTCGTGTGTTGCCGTACTCGGATGTCTTGAGGGACAATATCATATTGATTGGGCCATAAAATTAGAGCCGAAGATGTGCGTGATGGCATGATTCAATTGGTAAGTCATCACAAATTTAAACTGATGGTTTATTCAAATGGGTCTAATATATATCAGTCCTTTGCAGCATTGCAGGTTACTTGTGAATTAGGTAAGTAAGACAAGTGGAGGGAGATACATCATGCATACAAACAAACAGGTGTGCGTGGCGCACGAAATACACATTCTTTTGATGTCATGCATTCGTATTCACATTCGCATATGCATATGCATGTACATATGCATAGGACGACGATAATCCTATTTGTATTTATGTACGGAAGGAAGGAAGGATCATTCATTCATTCATTCCGTTCCGTTGGTAGGGTATATACATAGATACTAATTTGAACGCTCATCTGAAATTCTGTGTAGTGTATATGTCTGTAATCATATCATTTCAAATAGAAGAGGTGCTCTCTACTTACTCCTGTTTCTTTTCCTTGGTATTGGTAGATTGGTAATTTGGTAAATATACCCTACATAATAATAAGACCCTTGGTATTTGGTTGGTAGTTGGGGTGCGCCGTTGACCGGCGGGTATGAAATCCACAGTCGAAACTGGGTATGCATTTAAATTACAGAATGAGGTCTTCCACTAAGTCACAAATTTATTTTGTCGCTTTTCTATTGTTTTACGGGAAATGTGTTTTTTCTTTTCTGATCCCACTTCTATCATTTAAATATGATTTTATTTATACATAAATAAAATCATGCCCTTGTTTAATTTTTATTTACTTTTATTCAATTTAAATTTTAAAAGTAAATATATAAGTTACGCAATGAAATAAATATATTAGTATTGAAAAAGGTTAAATGGCTAATTAGGGATGAAATCGAAACTCCTCCGACCTTAAGAGATAGATCAGAGCATCATCACTAAATTGGAAAAAAAAAATCGGAAACTACCAACGTTTTGCTAGTATCAGCAAAACAAAAATATCCATAGCTTTCTAGTGTTGTTTACTCTTTATTTTTTAAGCACGGCGGGCTAAGTTTAACTCCATTTGTTTTAATTTAATTTAGAAAGAAATAGTAAAAAGTGCGCAATTTATTGAAAAATATTTAAATAATTCTTTTTTACTATTAAAAATGTTTATATATTATAAGAACAAAAAAAAAAAAAAAAGTAGACAGTTCATTAGAATTTTGAATAAAAATGTATGTTTACTATTAAAAAAGTGTCCCTAATAATAAAAAAAATATGTCTAAGAATTTTTGAATAAAAAAAAAATTTTGCGAGGGCTTATATTAATTTTTCGTTTAAGGTATTCAGTCAATCTCTGATAAGCAGCTAGTGAATCTGTGATGCGCCCTCTCCTCCCAACTGATCTTATTAGAAATTAACAAGAAAGAAAGGAAGAAATGAGCTTTCAAGATGTGCAGAGTGGCGGAGGAGGAAGGGGAAGGAAGGCATCGGCGTCTCCGCCTCAAGCGGTGGCTGCGGGCATATTCCAGATCAACACTGCCGTTGGCACTTTCCGTAGAATGGTCGATGCCATCGGGACTGCCAAGGACACTTCCGATCACCGCCAGAAGCTGTGCGTCTCTCTTTCTCTCTTTGTTATGCAAATACAAATACAAATTCATTCATGAATCATTATTATGTAATGTAACGAGTGGAAATGCAAAGTGCAGGCACAACACGAGGCAACGCATACTTGAGCTGGTAAAAGAAACGTCTGCCAAGCTCAAATCCCTCACCCAATCTGATCGCCAATCCAATGTCAATGTGCGTTTCTTTCTTTACCTCACTCACTCACTCAACTCACTCTCATCACTCATCATGAGTGCCTCCGCTTTTTGAATTTCATCTGCTAAACTATATCACATTCCAACAATTTCACACATTTCTTTCTACTTTCTAATTTCTAGTTCAAATTTCAAAACTAGTCAAAACAAAATGGATATTGTCTTGATTTTTCAGCCGAGTAAGCAGATCGAAGATGCTAAGCTTGCAAGAGATTTCCAGACCACATTGCAAGAATTTCAGAAAGTTCAACAGCTCGCCTCTGAGCGCGAGTCTACTTACATGCCTTCCTTGCCAACGTACCCCCTACCCTACTACATTTCTCCTCTTTTCACCTTTCTAATTTAAATTTATACTTGTGTTTGTGTGTTTTTGTGTTTGTATGTATGACTTTTTGGCTTACCTCCGCACCTTGTTCTTGTTTTATTCGGTACTTGCTTTGACTACAGTTCTGCGGCTTCCGCTTCTGCCTCCGGGGAATATCTGGAGCCTAGCAGTAGCAGCACCAGGGATCAGCACCGCCAACCTTTCCTTCAGGACCAAAAGAGGTAATCCATTTCCATGCTCTCCTTCTACATTCACATCATTTCCTCTGCCTAACATTCCAGTCCTTTTTCTTTTCATTTTATTATTTCCTCTCTCATTGGCTTATTACCAATTTCACATCATCCTTCACTTCACCTTCCACCTTTGTCTTTTCATCTTCGGTTGGACTTTAACTCTTGTATTATTAAAAACCTTGGAGCCCCCATTCCATCCCATGGGCCCATGGCCATGGCCATCGGTTTCTATTGTATTTTCAGTGGCTCAAAGTCTCAAGTTGCTTCTATGAACCTTGTACATTGGGAGGGAGTCTTAACTTTGGCCGAAAACTGACCATGTATAGTTAATAGTTTGAGCATCTTCGCATGCATACACCATTACACATGGGTTGGTTTGATGCACGGTTTACAAGGATTCTATTTTGAAACAACATCTCACCTACAGGCAGGAATTACTTTTGCTTGATAATGAGGTTGCTTTCAATGAGGCCATCATTGAGGAGAGGGAACAGGGTATTCGAGACATAGAAGCACAAATCGGGGAAGCTAGTGAAATTTTCAAGGACCTTGCTGTTCTCGTTCATGAGCAGGGTGTGGTCATTGGTAATACAGCTCTCTTTCACTTTGCATTCATGGAGCTTTTTCCTCTTATTGTATTTATCGGGCATATTGTTCTATCATTGCAGATGACATTCAATCAAACATTGACAACTCTTCCTCTGCAACAACCCAAGCTAGAGTTCAGCTAGCTAAGGCTTCCAAAGGAGTTAAATTCAGATGCTCATGGGTAAGGAGTAAACAATAAATTAAACAAACTAGTTAACTTTCATCTCTTATCTACCTCACCTACCACTAGTACAGGGTGTTTAGCACTTTATGGTTGATCTGTTAGGGCAAAAGGATGTGTTTTGGAATTGTGAGCGTTAACAAAAGAAGTGAAAGAATTCATTTATCACAAAAGGAAATTAGCATCCCCACATCATGGCATCTAGACTGTGACACATAATGGACAGAAAAGAAGACATTAGGTTGCAATGAGAAATGGAATTTACATGCAAACACAAACTTTCATTTGTTTTGTTTAGTGAAAACTAGCAAGAAGACTGTCTGGTCTGGTGTAGCAGAGATTTCGTATAGGACATGTTAGGGTAGTTTGCAAACAAGATCGCCCTATCACACAACAATTTTAGGTTATCTTAGAATTGGATTCTGATTATCTCCAATTTGTCATTTCGTATATCTTATCTTCAATGTCGGTCTATTGTCTGTTGCAGTGTTGGTGGGTGCTCGCAGTTTTGGTAGTGGTGGTTGTGATCGTCGTGATCATCCTTATCATATAATGTGCAAGTACATACATACATAGTCATGTTGTGCCTATGTATGACAATGTTGTTTGTGCGATCATTTCTTTGTTTATTGATGTCCTCCAGCTTTTGGTTGAGATTTACATGTATTAGAGTGGAAACTGGAACGTCTCTTTTTTCACTTTCCTTTTATCTTGCGGCGGTTTTGATTGTTTTTGTTAGCAATGGTTTATCCTCCGTGTACTGTGGTTCCTGGGTTTCACTTTTTGTAATTTTTTGTTTTTAATAGTGGATTAATAGTTTTTGCTGTCCTGTTCTTGTATATTAAAAGATGCATGTCCTTTCCAGCTCCCTTCCAGGAAAGGAGACGATGAGAATACGAATGGGAAAGAAGGAAAAGGTGAGTATGGTGAAGATTACGATTCTGTTGGTGAAGATTACGATTCTGTGCTCTTATAATATCGATGTCTATTTTCTGAAATGTAAATATTGGAAACCAACGATGACACTGACCAAGATTAGGAAGGATTATGATGATCTATCTGTGCTCTTAGATCCAGGTGACAAAGCTTTTCCAGCAATGAGTTTTTGGTTGGAAAAAAAAAAAAAAAAACGATTTTGAAGGGTTATGTTATATGCCCCATTTCCCTTCCCAGAATTTACATGATTGATTTTAGAGACATCGATATGCCAATGAGATACTAATGTCATTGAGATGCTGTTGAGATTTTGCGAGATGCCACTAAGAGAGTGTTGATATGACGTTGAGATACCGTCGTCAAGAGAGCGTCGAGAGGCCTTCGCCTTTGTGGTTCTGTAGAGATGCCATCAAGAGGCGTTGAGACTGACTTAGAGAATTAAAATGACTCAAAATCTCTCTGAATTCACACAATGAAAAATTCGTCACTTTCACAAATGAATTTTTATAGCTTGGATATGTTTTTTCAGCCATATTTTAGCTTGTATGTTGAATAGCGGCAAATTTAACTCCATCCGAAGTAGTTTAGGCCGGGAGAGGATTCGAACACATCGCCGCACCTTGGGTGGCTGCTTTCTCTCACTTTGCCTGTCAAACAGGCGGACGGATCAGGCGTGGAGTAATTCTTTTCTATTTCTAGTGATCGTTTGGTGGGCCCAACAACTAGCGTGCGTCCGCAACACTTATACGATGCCGTTTCCTAAAGATTATTGACTTTGTCGTATGGATGCCAGGCTCGGGCGGCCATTAGAAGAAATATAGATAATAAGAAATCAGACCGGCCCAAGGGGGTTGAAGCAATTCTTGACTGAGCAAACACAAAATAAGTAAATGGCAATGCCCATGTAAAAGTAAAGTGGCCCGGCCCCCAAACACAAAACAATTTCAAGCGCAACTGTCTTGAGAATTGAGATGGTAGTGTGAATTGGGCAGGAGAGTTTGCAGAGGTTATGTGAATCATCTTCAGCGGTCACCGGCTTCTATTTCCATAGTCTTCCGAGGATCTGAGTAATTAGGAGGATCATCTGATTACGATCTGATTGGGATCGGAGCGGAGGTCGAACGATGACCCCTTGTGTTTAGCCTTTGGTCTGCCTCCACCTCGTTTTTTATTTATTAATTTCATTGCGAGTGTTTTTTTATTTATTCGAAAACAAGTAATCGATTCGGGACTCAAAATTCCGAAACTCAAAACTCAGAGAGAGAGAGAGAGAGATTGAAGCAGCATCAGAGGAACGAGAGAGAGAGACAGAGAAATGGCAGCCCTAGTGTACCAGATATTGTCTTCCTCCGCCCTGGTATCACTGGGACTCTACCACATGGTGGCCACCACCCGCAACCACCTCAAATCTCCACAGTCCTACGCCGCCAAGCCCTACCACCCCTTCCCCCTCTCCTCTTCCTCTTCCAACCTTAATGCTCCTCATCATCGTCTCAGGTATCTCCAGCTCTATGCCATCATCGCCTGCCTATTGGTCGCCGTCGTCCACCAGACCCTCACCTCCTTCGACGCCGACCCACTCCTCAAGGGCCGAACACCCGTACACCGATTCACGTCCCTGCAGTCCGCGGCCTCTCTCTTCCTCTTTCTGCTGCTCACGCTGGCTCTCCTGCTTTCCGAGTGGGCCCCATCGGTTCTTCCGCTGCCCTCGGATCTGGTGTTCGGGCTGGCCGCGGCCCTCTTCTACCTGCAGTCGCTGATGTCGTGGGGTGCGGCGTCGGTGCAGATGTCGGATCTGCAGGCTAAGTGCGACTCGGTTTCCGGTCGGATCACGGCGGTGGCGTCGGGGCTGTGCGTGGTTCTGGCGTGCCAGCCGAGGGTGTTCGTAGCGGATGTGGGGTTAGGGGCGGTCATGTGCCTGCAGGGGCTGTGGGTATTGCAGACGGGGCTGTCGCTGTACGTGGAGGCGTTCATCCCGGAGGGGTGCCACAAGCTCCTGGACGTGGTGATCGGGGTGGAGGGTTCCACCAAGTGCGACCTGGACGAGTCCCGGTACAGGGCGGTGGCCATTCTGGATCTGGTGTTCTTGGTGCACGTCATGTTCGTCCTGCTCATTGTCATGGTCACCTACGCCGTCGTTGCCAAGTTTGTTGGAATCCGAAGATTAGGTTCATATGAGGTATTGCCCAACGCCGCTCCCTCCTCCGACCACAACAACCACATTCAGATGAAAGCCTTGAGCGGCACTCAGGCTTAGTTAGCATCCACACCCACACCTCATTGTCGTCCAGGAGAATCACCGGTACTTTTCTTTCCTTTTATTAGATTTTTATTGTTCTTTAAATCACTGTAGTACTATGTATACCATTATCTTTAGTTGCATTATGTTACCATCACAATTACAAACTGCAAACTGCTCTGCTCTTTCTTTTGGCTCCGGTATTTGTTTACTACTTCTGCCCTATGTTGCCCTCTCTCTTACTCCTCCATTGTTACGTTAATGAATACGGCTCCCTTTGTATCTCCTGCCTGTTTGTTGTGTCCTTTCTTCTTTGTTCTCGTCAATTGGAATAGATTACTTGTTTTGTTGGCGTACTGGCTTTAAGGGCCTTCACTACCTACCAAGTTCTAATGAACTTGTAAAATGCAAAAACCATTTAGGTTGCAATGTGGGGTTAACCATTCGTTTGAGACTTCTTCAACTTCTTCTCAGGGTTGCATGTTTAGACTTTAGAGACAAAGTGCCTAAGTCCGAGCTTATGAAAACAGACTCAGAGTGTGGGTGGGGGTGGCAATGTGGCCATGCAAGATTCGAAAGCTCTTCACTAACATCTTCATGAAAGACAGAAAACTGGTATGCAATGGGTTTATTAGTTTACTTCTTAACTGATGTAACTGACATGTAAGATCTGTTACCATATGCGGGGTAGATTTTGCGGTTAGTGAAGGTACCCAAATATGTGCATTTCACTGCAAAGCAATCTCTTGTTGGTAGATATTTTGAATTGGAAACTGTTTAGTTCTTTGTCATATGGTATAATCTTCAGGTGCCTTGTAAGTGAGGAGTTTCAACACGCGTTTGGAACTTTAGATACTCTTCACCTTGGAAATAGATTCAAGTGGTTGTTCCATTTGGTTTCATGTTTTTGTACATCTTTCTATATTTATTTTGGCAGTGCTTTGTGTGTCTGCTCATGTGTTAATTTAAGCAGGGGAAGTGCTATCTCAGGATTTTAATCGACGACACTGAATGACTTTGTTGTCCTTGGTGTTGCGTAAATAAAACTAAAGCATTACCATCATTGTCATTCTATAGCATATATGAAAAGATGATTATGAAACAGTATGTTTGATACCAACTCACACTATGTAGTTATATTTGTTTGTATAAAGAGGGTGGGGTTGGATTAGATTACTGTTCATATGTAGAAAATTTGTTATGTGAAGGTATGAAGTTGATGAAGTGGAAGGCTGAAATTGGATAGTCTGGATAGAACAATTATAATTGAATAGTACGAGAAAGTTGTAGTATTACTAACATGTAGAACCACAACTTTGATTCATTTTTGTGTTTGTGTAAGCGTTGTATTTACGATAGCCTTCCCTTACTGGGAGGGCAAAAATGGCATTTGATCAGAGTTAATCGACAAGGAATGTGTCCGCAGTCCGCACTGAGGGCTTCCCTACTGATAGGAAACTGCAGGTAGCCATTTCCGTTCTCAAAGTCACATGTTCGGTCGACATGACAAAGGAACCTCCGGAGCTGCTTTGCATATGAGATGTTATGTTACGTGCCAGGTGTTGGGGTCTGTCACGACCAAAAACCGGGTTGGTAAGAAGGGGTTTTGTGGAATATAGGTGATTTGATCAACAATGGGTCCTTATTGAATCGGTTTCTAGGTGATCGATGCATATATACTATATTTATTGAGTCTCATAAGTGTTTATTTTATTTTATGGATTTGAAGCTGGAAAATAGAAAACGCGATAAAAGTTACTAGTGGTGCCCGGAAGTCATTTTCCTGCTGTGCAAAATATTGCGAATGTCTAGCATGAATTTTGAGAAGCTTGCAAGACGACGACAATGTCAAAAATAGATTTTACGATTGTTTTGCTCAAAAACCGATTAAAATCGTGATTGTTAGCTCAAGTTTTTGTGCCGGACGATGCAACGAGGACAAGAACAACATTACAGCTGTTGGCTGGCTAGGGCATTGAATTCAAACAACCATAAGCCATGATTAATTCTCTTAGCAAGCAGGCTTAAGCAAAGTCCTTGATTATGTATCAATTATCCACCAGAAGACCACCAGAAGAATATACAAAGATGTTATCACAGGATACAACACGGTAAGAACATACGCGTATTTTTCAGAAATGATTTTTTGGTCACACCAAACGAACGGGACTCCGCGTTATATTCCGATATTCTTGAAACCTCCTGAACGCAAGAAGAAAGTTGAGAGAATTTAAGTAGTTAGCTAGCCACTTGAACTGATTTCTCTACTTACTTTTCCAAGAGAGATTAATTTATGTACGAGAGGGTAAATACATTTGTAACTGATGGAAGACAGGAACTTATTTCTTAAATTACATTTTATCATTTTAGATTTGGATGCAATTGCAATCTCATATAATTAGTTTAAAATATTTCAATTTCATACATTTACTTATTATTTTATTCAATTTCATACCATCGTTAGTTAATTTGTTAAATTGACGATGATTGTGTCACGGGCGGAGCCCTTATTTTTCAGATTTGGAACTTAAATTTGTGCCATGTGTTAATTCATTTAATTATTTTATTAAAAAAACTAAAAAAGGGAGAAAAAAAACCAAATAATAAAGAAAACCTTAAGCTAGATCTTCATCTTCTTCGCAATAACCCAGCCCCCACACATCAATCGGCGCGACTCATGTTTGTTTTCTTTGCCTGCAAATATAGCCCAACACAGAAACATTAAAAAACCCATTTGAGCTACTCCACATCGTCTCTTCTCTTCTCTCTCTCGCTTTCAATTCCAGAAAATCCATTCCAAAAAAATCAGAGGGCAAAGGAATCAAAATCAAAAACCCAGAAGAATGATTGGTGTTGGAATTCATGTGATTTCATCACATTTGAATTCCAGTGAGTTCATCAAAATTTGGACAACAAGATAACTTAGAAATAACCTATAACGCACGTGAACTTATAAAGTCTTGTTTGTTACGCGGTATATATCACCAGATATGACTACTAATACAGAGTCAGATATTTGGTGCTCTAACGTACTGAATAGTATCCAGACTTAATCCGACCCCAACACTTTAGTACTCCTCACACCCGGCTAATTATCCTCCCCAAAAAGAGTGTATTATTAATCTGACCGCTTCGTCAAGTTCCTACCTTTTTCCTTCTCTTCTCCTCCCTATCAAAGCAACGCCCCTTCCATCCATCCTTATATCCGTTACGATCTGCGAGGTTGACCCATGGCTTCCAAATAGATCTTGAATGAGCTCAAAGATCTCGACAAGGACCCCCGACCTCTTGCAGGCAGATAGAGTCTCCTCCTTCATCGACCCCTATTCTTATTTACCTGTTTTTTTTTATTTTTTATTTTAGTTTTACAGTTTTTTTTCATTTTTCATCGTCCTCAGCATGTTTCGAAGTTCGATCTGAGAATTTTAGAGTCTCCTTCTTCTTCGTCCCCTGTTCTTATTTACCTACTTTTTGTTTAGTTTTACAATTACTTTCATTTTTCATCGTCCTCAGCATGTTTCGAAGTTCAATCTGGGAATTTTAATCCTTTTGGTGATATGGGTTGTTTGTAAAACGGTAGGTTCTGATACGAGTTGTTTGTAAAATGGTAGAATTTGACATGGGTTATTCTTATTTTGTGTGCTTGTAAGCCTGTTTGGTTCTGGCTTTGTTGTTGAAATTACCGGTCAAAAATTTGTTTTCCCCCCATTTTCTCTTCCATTAACCGTCATTTTTTTTTTTTAAAAAGTAATAATATTTCGAAGTTCTCGTATTCAATACAATACCAATCACAGTATAAGCATTACGATATTAGTCCGATATTGCACCAAACGTCCGACTAATTTAGTCAGCACTATTCGATGACAAATTATTCTATCCGACTAAAATAATCAGTATTGTTCGAGCATGGATGAGGCAGTTACCAAATTCAATGGTGTGGATTGGTTCCTCTTCTCTGTATATAATCTTTGTGTTCATTTAGAAGGATAAGCCCTATTGTGAATCTTGAACATTATAGCACTGAGTACAAGAGAAGGGAAGACACCACCATAACAAGAAGTATGGTTACGAATTCTGGTCAGTACATACATCAAATTGTTATTAGGGTTTATGCAGATTACTGCGTTTAATGCACCAACTCATCAGGGAGCATGCATTCATTATAAATCTGAAGTTCATGTAGTTTAGCAATTTGATTGATTGGATCCTTTTTGAATAAAGATTACATGCAGTATTAGAGTCGGTCAATTCAAGTTCTAAACTCATGATTATGGAGAAATTTGGGAACTCAATCTATATGTTGTTTTAAAATTCCGCAATAATCGGTTTTATAACATACAGAATACCAAGTTATAACTGCTATATCTGATTCTTTTGTGTTTTGTAGGATTTGTCAAGTAAAGAAAAGAAAAATAGCATAAGTGAAATTTTAAGTAACAAATTCATCAAAACTGCTTGTGCAGGTCAGCTGACTTTGGAAGAAAGTTGCGGACAGCTCAGAATGAATTAGAGAATGAGCCTTATATGCTTGGAAAGCTACATATGTCCATTTTCTGGAGCATTTCGCGGATTGTTAATATCATTTTTTTAGAAGAAGTTATGATCGTTTTAACACTAAAAGGTTTCCAAGAGGCTGAGCAGTTTGTAACTAACAAGAAAGCATTGAAAGCAATAAATCCAATCAAACTAGCAGCCAAAACTGATGCGGCCAAGAACAAGCCAGCTGACACCTATTCAAATATCAGAGGAAATGGAAAATTAAGTGGGAGTAATGGGCATAAAGGCTGCCCAAAGAGTTACAATTGTTTTATCATTTCCTCTCACTTATTGTCATCACTAAATGGCTGTTAGTGGGGTGAGTTATGGAGAAAAAACTGTGGCAGCAGAAAAGAAGAAAAGGGCTGCAGGTTGCAGCGGCAAAGAGGGGAAAAAATGTGGAAAAAAAAAGATAGAAAAAAAGGAAGGAAAGCAAGGAAAAAAGGTAAGGCTGTTGCGTTGGGGAAGGAAGGAAAGGAAGGAGGAAATCTTGGCATTCTCTTCTTTCGGTTTTATCTTCTCAAACTCATGTCTTTCTTTTTGTTTAATTTGAGAATTATGTGTAACTAATTTTTAGTAGTTAGGGGCTGTTTTGAAGCCTCGAATATGATTGCAAGTTTGTTATGACATTTCGTTTGAATTACTTTTATTAATGGATGAAAATTGGTTCACTACTTGTCTCATTGATGAATTCTTTATGTGTTTTCTACGGATCCATACTTAGTAAGCATATCTAGGATTCTAATGCTATGAATATGTGTGTGCCTGCCCTTGTCGAATGAGGACCTACATATGTTCTAGAGTAGTACTTGTTAATTGCGATTAACATGTGAATCAATTTCTAGGATAAGTAAGACAACACTAGTACTTACGATGCCTTGTGATGACTCAAACTCTTTTCGTTCTTAATGATTTCTACTTGTTAAATCTATGAACACACCATTCTAGATTGCATGTTAGGGACTAAGTTAAGTTGGAAACGCCATTCTCTTAACATACTACATTAGAAAGAGTAATAGGTTGAGTTCTAACATTGAGCCAACTTGAACATCTTCATCTGAAAATGAAAGGAATTTGAATGAAACATAACATTTTTGCATGATTATTTGGTGGTGGATAGCAATTCCCCTAACTCGTTTTTCTTAATTTGCAAATTACTTAAAATCTGATTTTGTCATGTTTTTGTTTGATTTAATTTAAATAACAAATCAACTCCAAAAATCCCAAAATTTTGAGTGTAGCTCTGTGTGTCTAGTATCTGCATATAAAATTTCGTAGACTTTAGATAAGTGTAAGTCGGTCTATAATTATTTTTCGGTGGCTGATCAGTAGGGACAACAACCCAGTTTTTGTGACATTTTAAGTAGTTAGATAAAACAATCTTCTGCGGGAAAGACCCTTATTTTCATATGCTACAATTGACAAATCTTAGTGTTAATAAGGAAAATCAATAGAACATTTGTGTGCTATTTTGTGGTGTGCTTTTAATCCTATCAATTAAACATCGAAATGAACACTTAATAAACCAGTTTATAAGGTTAATGAGTAAGAATGTTTCCAAAGAAATTGATTGCTAGGATTGCTCATATACTGTCGTATAGCGAGTGATGATGCTCATGTTAATTGTGTAAAGTTAACTTGCCTAAAGGTGTTACTTTACATATATTCATGCGTTTTTATCCTTGGCTATGCAAAATTTCTTGGAGTTCATGTTATGTACATGGATAATGTCTTGCCTAAAGGTGACATTTATTCTGTAATGAAGTGTGACAAAAATATCAAGTTGAGTTCTTGATCACAGATAATTATGAACTCATAAATGAAAGAATCATGTTGTATGCATGTTTTAACATGTTGAATTTGGTGAATATTGAGAAGTTGAATGGTAACAACTTCAACACATAGAAGCATCAAATAGAGATGAACCTGGGAATGTTAAAGTTCATTGTGGCTTTCAAGACTCCTGAACCTAATGCACTAACTGTTTCAAGCATTGCACAAGATAGGGAGAATTTTGCAAGATGGGAGAAAACTAATCAAATGTCTCTCCTCATTATGCAAAATGCTAGGGAAGAGCACATTCGTGGTGGTATACCTAGCTGTGACTTAGCCAAGGATTACATGGCTAGGATTGAAGAGAAATTTAAGATGTCTGATAAAGCTGAGATATGTGTATATCTCGCTGCATCGATTAACACCAAACATGATGGAGTGAGTAGTGTTCGTGAACATCTGTTGAAATTGGTGAACATCTTTAACAAACTGAATGCATTGGACATTGGGATAACATAGTAGTTTCTGGTGCACATGGCCTTATACTCCTTATATGGTGATTATGATTAGATTAAGGTGAACTACAATACTTAGAATGAGACTTGGACAATCAATGAACTCATTTCCATTTGCTGTCAATAAGAGGAAAGAATGAAAAGGTCCAAGGCTGAAAAGATGGAGTTGGCAAATCTTGTCAATTCTGGGAAAGGAAAAGGAAAGATGGGGGTTACTGCATTCAAGAATGAGAATTACAAAGGCAAAAAACAGTTAGGATTTAAACACCAAGCTGGTGCATACTTTGGTGCCAAGAAATTCTTCAAAAACACT
Organism: Pyrus x bretschneideri; assembly: GCF_019419815.1. NCBI lineage: Eukaryota > Viridiplantae > Streptophyta > Magnoliopsida > Rosales > Rosaceae > Pyrus > Pyrus x bretschneideri. The sequence continues at coordinate 76,883 of NW_025999413.1, read as the reverse complement.
TTAATTGCTGCCAAAAATGATCGTGTCTCTTCCTCCATAGGTTTGCGAGTTAATAAAGCTCATCTTAAAAAGTGTTTCCATTGTCAATCCACTGAGCATTTAAGGAAAAACTATCCTGCATTCAATCTGGTTGGTTAAGAAAGGTAAAGCTGAAATTAATGTTTTTGTCACAGTAGAGTCTAACATGGTTTTCATTCCTCAAAATTCATGGTGGTTTGACACTGGTTGTTCAATCAATATAACTAATTCATTGCAGGGATTTCAAAACTAGAAGGGGACAAGTAAGGAGGTTTACAATGTGTTTGTTGGAAATGGGAATAAAGTGGTAGTTAACGCTATTGGCAGAATTATGTTAAGACCGTCATCTGGTTTTATTTTAATTTTGAACAATGTACTTATGTTCATTCAATAAGAAGGAATTTTTTTTTCAGTTACTCAATTTGTCAAGGATGGTTTTTCATATGTTGGTGATGTTAATCAAATTCAATTTTTTTTTTTTATTCAAAACCAGTATGACAATCCAATTGGTTATGCATTTCCAAATGGAGATCTTTGGCAAATTCAATGCACATATTATGAAGAATGTCTCAATCTTGAACATTCAATCTCGAAACGTATGCTTGTTAATGAGAAATCTTCAATGATGTAGCATAGAAGGCTAGGGCATATATCAAAAGAGAGAATGTTGAGACTAATTAAGAATGGCATATTGATGACTTTAAGGAATGCATAGACTGATATAAGGACAAAACTACCAATACAGGTAACAAAAAGAAAGCCACAAGAAGCAATGATCTCTTGGAGATCATTCATACAGATGTGTGTGGTCCCTTCCCAACAAAAACAATTTGTGAAAATTCATATTTTGTTCTCTTTATTGATGATTTCTCAAGATACACTTATTTGTATTTGATATCAGAAAAATCTCAAGTTTTAAATTGTTTTAAAGTTTTCAAAATTGAAATGGAAAGACAATTGGGAAAACATATTAAGGTTGTGAGATCCGATCGTGGAGGAGAGTTTTATGGTAAGTACACTGAAAGTGGACAACACATGGGTCATTTTGCCTTGTATTTGCAACAAAATGGTATTGTAGCATAGTACACTACCCCAGGAACACCATCTCATAATGGTGTTGCAGAAAGAAGAAATATGACTCTCAAAGATATGGTGAGAAGTATGTTTTCTTTGTCACATTTGCCGGATTTCTTGTGGGGAGAAGCAATCAAAACTGCCAATTACATACTCAATAGAGTGCCTACAAAAGCTATTGAGATTACTCCATTTAAAGCTTGGACATGGAGAAAGCCAAGCCTGTCCCATTTCACACAGAAGTGTCAAAGTGAGGTAGATTATACAATCCAAATGAGAAGAAATTGGATTGGAAGACAACCGGTTGTTATTTTATTGGTTATGCAGAGAAGTCAAAAGGTTCCAAATTTTACTGTCCTTATTCATACACTAGAATTGCATAAAGTCATAATGCTAAGTTCATTGAAAGTGTTGGTGAAACCTGTATTCCAAGTGATCACTCCAGCATTTTTTAAGATAGATATGAAGAAATTGAAGAACTAAACAATAGTTCTGTGATAAATCACTCCATGGTGTTACCATTGGCAGCTACAGGAACCACTGCAACTTCATTTCCAAGCAACAATACCATTGCACCACTTGATAGTGGTAATGTGGCATCCTGTAGCACTTTACAAGAGACTCCAACAAACACTTAGCCTCCATTAATTGTGCTTCCAAATGTTGCATTGACTTCTTAAGTGCCAATAGTTGTCCAGCCACAATTAGGCTCGGATCAACCTTCACAGCGGTTATGAGAAAGTCCACTAGAACTAGAAAATCAGCCATACCAGATGATTATATGGTTTATTTGCAAGAAATGAAGTATGATATTGGTGATGAGGATGACCTAACAAGCTACAAAGAGGCCATAGAAAACTCTAAATCTGGTATGTGGGAGGCTGTAATGAAAGATGAGTTAGTATCCATGTCGAGAAACAATGTTTGGACCTTGGTTGAAAATGTCTATAAGTTGCAAGTGGGTTTTTAAAACCAAATGACTCACAAGGAAATGTGGAAAGATTCAAAACTAGATTGGTGGCCAAGGGATACACTTAGAGAAAATGAGTAGACTACAACGGGGAGATCAAGTAACCATGAGTGCAGATAGACCCGGGGTGCCATAAATAGAAGGCCTCTTCGTGCTCTAGCTCACCTAGAAATCCCTACCAGTAAATTAAGTCACACTAAGATGACCATCAAAGGATATCCGTATTGGTATCAGACTTATTCCCATGTTTTGATCTTTCCATTTTTTTTACCCATTTCTTGGGTAAAGTCTCCCAACTATATTTGAAAAAAAATTGGTTATCCATAATGATTAAAATTCACTTGTAGTTCCGCTTCTTGCTATAACAGAAAGACTTGTCGGAAATCTGGTTGGTCCAGAAAGGCATGGGAGTCTTTGGGCGTATTTCATACGCTATTTCAATTTTTTTTATTTTTCTATTTGAATAGAAATCTCCCTTCCTAATATCTAATATAAAGTGATTGCATTTTTTCGGTCTATATGTAGATGTAGCTAATGAACCAATACCCAATGCTGCGCTAATTGGATGCCCAACATGAGCAGTTCCACCTGAAGCACTGGCTAAGTGAATGGAAAAAAGATAACCAGTTGACGAGGCACAAGGGCGGGTGTAGCTGATTGTACTTCCTCTCTGCCAGACCCAACCCTAAAACTAATAAAAAGAAAGGGGAATCAGAATACATTTCCTCGAGCAAGCAAATCAAGAGAAAAGGGAGACATATTTCGCTTAGCAATAATTCCAAAGTTCCTCACAAACTTAATGTAGTACCCCAAAAATTGGAGGGCGAAATCCTTTCCCGGCTCTGAAGTGTGTTATTTATTTATTTTATTACCTATAATGCTTGACCTCAGTCTTGTTTTTTGCTAGCTTGAGTCTAGAACTTTACTATCTCATTAAATGACGAATATATATATTTTATGGAAGATAGTCGGCCCACTTCTAGACGTTCCAGCGATTATGCCTGTTCTAGCCCTACCATCCGCCCCTATCATCATAATAAAAGGGGGTGCTTTCGAGCGGATCTGTGATTGGTCAAGGCGACCGAGAGGACACATACCTCCTCCATATTCCTTAAATAGGCAAGACTCGGATACTGCATGCGAGAAGCATAATAGTTTACTGAACAACTACTTAGATCTTGATTGATTTGGATGCAATGGAATTTTTTCATTACTCCAAAAAAAGCCATCCCATGAGTATACATGACCCCACTACCTGTATAAAGCGTACATCTCTGCTCAGGGAGTAGGTTAATTTCTTTTTACAAACTTTTTGTTCACTTGCATCATTGAATTAGGTTGACCTCCACATTGGTATATATGTCTTGGATGCATTTTGATTGCAGAGGTACATCACTTCAAATTTGCATATTGTCGGTTCCATTAATGCCATATGATGTTCTACACATGAAATCTATGAACTATATAAGATAAGAAAATTCAAAAAGGGTATTAAATGCACGTAGACTCTCAAATTTTATCAAAATCTGACTAAGAAGTAAGGCTGCAGCTCATCTATCAAATAAGAATAAGCTGGTTAAGTAGAAGGAACTTCCAGAGTGTGAAGCCCCTTGGGATAGGAGTAGGGGTGTAATTTTTTGCTAAATTAACATACCAACCGAATTACCAACCATACCATATCATACCAAAGTTGTGCTAAAAAATTTGTACCGTTGGTAATGGTACGTTATTTGTACCGTACCATACATTTTTGGTACGGTAATGGTACTCAAAACTATTACCAATGGTATACCGTACCATACCACTACTATTAATATTATATTATTTATTTATTCATTTATATATAATTAGGTATTATTATCATTATATATGCACTTTATATTTTTTTTTTTCTTCTAGTCATTTATCTAATCATCTCACCCTCTAACCTCTACTTCCCTAATAAAAAAACATAAGCTTTCTTGCGCTGCGACTCTTCATCTTTGCACCCATCTAGCCACCGACTTCATCTCTGCTAGTCTAGTTCTGGTGACTCTTTCTCTTTGGAGTCCATCTCATCATCTCCTTCATCAAATTGGGATGCCTTTCTCCCTATCTTCGTCTCTCAAGTTAATTTTTGTACAATTTTTAAAAATGTAGAGATGGAATTTATGAATTTTTGTACTATTTTTTTTAGGGATATTAGGTGCTTTCAGCAATTCTTCCATCTATTCACTTCTTGTTTCTTAAATGAATCTCTATAAAATTCTCATAATTAAATAATAAAAAAATTTAGAAACCCAAAGGGAGTGGCCAAAACACATTTAGGCCTTGAATTAGGTTGGGAAAAAAAAACAAATTTTGGCCCAAAACAAAGTGGTAATTACCATTACCCTACTATGCTAACCGAACTATTTGACATGCCGAAATTCGGTATACCAAAAATTTGGCATGGTAATGGTAATAGATTTTGTCATGAATTTGGTATGATAATTGGTACATGAATTTTGGTATGATAATCGTACCAATACCACTCCTAGATAGAAGATGAGACTTAGTCTGGGGCAACTACACTGTTCTCTCCCTCCGCACATGACTAATCAAGAACGAACTTCGCAATTAGAGTTTCTCGACCTTCTCAGGCATTGCAGAATGGTCCCAAAGAGGATGAGAAAAGGGATGCTGCTGGGCTAGGACCAACGCTTGCCACCCAATTATCGAAATTAAAAACGCCTCGAAAGGGGAAATTCGGCCGGGCTTACGTAGGGTTTTGTTTTTGCAGAGAGTCATCACCTCCTTCTCGAAGTACTCCCTTTCTTCCCTTTCAACTTGCCTGGCCATGGTAGAGCTCCAACAAGAATCCTCACCTCCCTCTCAAACTCTCACGCCGATTGGGAAAGGGTTGGTGTGAGGTTGGCGTTGGGGAAGTCTAGGGAGCGGACGACCAGGGAGGAGGATGTGTTGTCGCATGTGACCCAAGCCAATTGCAGGGGTGGAATCGGCGCAATTCAAGGAAGAGAAGGCGGAGTCGGGTCGTCGAGGGAGAGCTGGCCAAACACCCCGATCCCCAGTCCCCCTCTGCTCAGATTTTGTTCTTCTTTTTTCGTTTTTATTTTGGGAAGTGTTATTGGTAGTCCAAAAATCTCATTCTACACTTCTCACAAGTGTATTTTTCTTTCTTAATATAGAAATTTGGAATGTAGAATGAGATTTTTGGAGTGTTAATAACAATTCCCTTTATTTTTTTCATTTTTTTCCCTTAATTGTTTGGGTTTTTTTTATTTTTATTTTTATTTTTAAATAAATTAACCACGTGGCATGTGGAATTCACGTTTGTCACATCATTACTTAACTGTTAATTTAACAAATTGAGTAACAATTGTACAAAAATGAAATGAAATAATAAGATAATGTATATAACTGAAATGTTTTAAATATGGGGTAAGAAGTTGCAATTGTCTTTAAACCTGAGAAGCAAAATGTAATTTACTTTTATAAGTGATTTGTGTGACATATTTGCAATGTTGTAATTATAATTACTAGCATATTGGCACACACAAAGTGTGTGAGAATTTTCTTTTTTCTTTTTTTTTTTTTTTTTTTTTTGAAATAGAAGGAGAGAGGAAGAGAGTGATAGAGAATCTCAGAGTGGGAAGTTTTTATTTTATTTTTTTATGTTTTATAATTAGAGATATGTTAGGATTACATGTAAGTGATGTTTTGAAAAAAAAACAGCAAAATTTGGTTATGTGAAGTTATATTTCTACCTCATATTTCTTATTCATGTTTTGTTTTAATTAGAGGGTTAAACTGGTAATTTTATAGGATTTTAGTTGATAATGAGTATTTTATTTATTAATAAAGATTTTTGTCGGATTACAGGTTCTAATTATAGAAACTGTGATGAGGGCTGGATGATACCATTTAGTTGAAATTTAGTTGAATTAATTTAAATACTTCTTTTTCTGGGTTTAAATTTAGCGCAAGTAGTAGTAATAGCCTAAGATGTAGTTGAAAAGTCCAAACAAATGATATCAAACAAACAAACTCCAATCCCCCTGTTTGTTTAAAAAGTTGCTGGCAGTTTAGAGCCCAAGATTAACCACTTCAATGACAGTTTAGTGGAGCCCACTCCTTCCCAAGCAAAAATTAAAATAAAACAAGTAAAACAGAGATGGACGGTCAGATGATAGCAGTTATAGTTGTTTTGTCATGCGGGTTAGCGTAGGCGACTGTTTGCCTACAGTTGAAGAGTACGGCCGCCATTGCGTGCGTTGAAGCATCACGCCTTTGGCTATTGACCGGACAACTCTTTCTTTTCTGTCTTCTTCTCCCTCGTCTTGCTTACATAACATATTAACATTTACATTTACATAAACATAAATAAACGCAGGAAATAAGTCCTTTTCTTTCTTTTATTAGAAGAAAAAGAGACGAGGAAAACTCTTCTTTGCCTTTGCCCCAACTCTTCTTTCTTTTTTCTTGTTTCTGGCATTCATTCTTCCCTAATCCTTCCTCCTCATTCTCAAATTTCTTACATCGATCGATTGATCTCGCATCGCATCGCATCTGGGATTCTATTCTGGATTACAGTTATTTTCTCCTTCTCTCTTCGGGAATCGGAATTATTCCCCACCCACCCGAACGGGAACAACACTCAGATTAAACAGACACTAGGTAGAAAAGAAAAACCTTACCTTCACAATTTGGATCCGCCTCGATCGAAATTCCAACTTGTCCGAGAGAGAGAGGTAAATTAAGCTCCGTAGCTCCAAATGTTAGTTTCTTTCTATAACTTTCTTCTTATTTGTTTGTTTATTTATTTGTTTGTTAAATGTATTTATGATTTCATATTGTGATTCCTGATCTAATCGAATCGAAATGATAATCATTATTAATTATTTCATCCGAAACCAGAAACCGCCAAACCGGGATTGATTGATTATTGATGAGATGTGATTGTGCTTTCTTTGACGTTGTAATCAACATGCAGCCACGGCTCCCTACCTCCTTACATGATACATACTTGTCATTTTTTTCACTTTTGTATCATATCATATAGAATTACATCTGTCAGATTGTCTGTAATTGTGCAATACGATTGATTGATTGATTGTATTCATATTTCAAACACTCAGCTGCGAGACATTGGGAATTCCTCAAGCGTTTCTCTTGCTAATCGCGCTCTATATGTGATTGTATTCTACTTGTGCCAGGTTCAGTAAGTAATATTGGTTCGCAACTTGACATCTCAACTGCATGCAGCCACGGCTTCACATCTCTTTCTAATCCATGGGGGAGTGGGTCGTTGGAGCTTTCATTAACCTTTTTGGCAGCATTGCCATCAACTTTGGAACTAACCTTCTCAAATTGGGGCATAACGAGGTTTATTCTCCGTACTCTATTACTTTGGGTGGCTATCTTGTGTGTATTTGCTCATTCACTTCTTCTTGTCGAACCATTATGAATTGTGATTGTGTATAACAATCTTTAGGCAAATTTATAACCTTCCACTTGTTATTGTGATGACTTTCCCGCTAGTTTTCTATCTGTTCCACTAGTTTTTGTACATTTAGTTGGGTGTGTATGCTTTCTCCTCTTTTTAGCACTTCTACTCTAATTGTTACTGCACATCGTTGCTTGAACAATCAACATGCGGCTTGCAAAGCAACAATACAAACCACACCTTTCCCGCTAAATCCTGATTAGTTAGATCTTTACTTTTCAAAGTTTTATTTGATCTATGCGAAAACTTCTACATTTCATGCGTTTCCAATTCTCGTATGCTGTCTAGTCTGAAAAAGCAAGTTTCAGCCACCTGTGTTCCTTTTGCAGCAATTTAATGCTGGTAAATGTATTTATACCATGATGCAAGTGTCAGAATGTTTATTTCTGTTTTGGCAGAGAGAGAGACATTCAATACTAGAAGTGATGGAGGAAATGGAAAGCTTCCTTTGAAGCCTATTATACAATATCAGACATGGAGAATTGGTACAGTTCTCTCTCTCAGTGCTTCATCTGTTCTAACGGTTTTGGACATTCTAGTTTGTACAGTGGATTACGACACAGGACTTAAAATAATATAGCTTTCTTCATATACAGGCTTTTTATTTTTCGCTCTTGGTAATTGCCTAAATTTCGTATCCTTCGGATATGCTGCTCAGGTCAGTATAAACTATATTTTGTTAGCCTTGTTATTTGAATCCACAAAGTAGGATTAGTACTGATAAATACTGAAATTTCAACATCTGCAACATGCTTCAACACATATCTGTATGAGTCTGTTATTTCTAATTAGTTTTGTTTTCTTGTATCCTTCTGTGCAGTCACTTCTTGCGGCACTGGGTTCTGTTCAGTTTGTATCCAACATTGCCTTTGCTTACTTTGTGTTAAACAAAATGGTGACTGTTAAGTACGTTATAATCTGAAGTGAGAATAAATTTTCATAACTGTAATGCTGTCTGGACATCCATTTTACACATATTTCTAAGTACATCTCTATGTATTAAAACTGCTGTCTTTTGCAGGGTAATGGTTGCCACAGCCTTTATCGTTCTTGGGAATATTTTTCTCGTTGCTTTTGGCAACCACCAGTCACCTGGTACATGATTCATTTTCAAGTCATTATGTCTTACAGTTTCATTTAGTGTTTGTTTTGTGCCAATCCCTGAATAGCTGATCAATTGTTCTCTTGTATTACTCCTACGTGTGGCAAGAAGTAACCATCCCAAACGCATCTCTTCCCCCCACCCCCTAAAAACACACATACACAAGTTCAACACTCTTCCCTGCAAACATTGTATACAACAGCCTTATCACATCGAACCCCATGTGTGCTGGTCACACGACTGGTTATTGTGAGAGGGCCATAGTATACAACGGTTGCGCAAAAGACCTTCTCCACAAAAGAAAAAGTAATCGACTTCATTTATGGTTTAATTGTTTTTCTTACAGTATACACACCTCAGCAGCTGGCCGAGAAATACAGCAATATTGCATTCCTTTTGTACTGTATGATTTTGGTTTTAGTTGTTGCCTTGCATCACTCCATTTACAGGTGAGAATTAAATGATGAATTCTTCCATCTTATTGGTTGGCTCCAACCAATTTCTTTTACATCAATTTCTGGATATACAGGAGAGGAGAACTTTTGCATGCTGTTTCTGGCCAGGATCTGAGACCCTACTGGCATATGCTGCTTCCTTTTTCCTATGCTATAGTTTCAGGTGCTGTTGGATCATTCTCAGTGCTGTTTGCAAAATCTCTGTAAGTTACCTTTCCAAGAGAGTTTTCTTTGTGTAACGCAAGTGGTGCAATCTTGTAATTCCCTTCTGTTTCTAATTCCTCTGTTTTTTCTTGGCAGATCTAACCTGCTGCGTTTGGCCTTGTCTAGTAGTTATCAGATACATAGCTGGTTCACATACTCCATGCTCCTTTTATTTCTAAGTACAGCTGGATTTTGGGTATCAGTTATTGCAGAATTAAATTTAGATTACTTGGTTTACAAATTTCTGCAATGGCATGCTATGGTGCTTTATTTAGCTTTTATATATGAATACCTTTCTGATTCTACTTGTGCAGATGGCTCGGTTGAATGAAGGATTATCCTTTTTCGATGCAATTCTTATTGTTCCTATGTTTCAAATTGCTTGGACATTCTTTTCCATTTGTACAGGATTTGTATATTTTCAAGAATACCAGGTTCTCTCTCTCCCCACCAACCCCCCCCCCCCCCCCCAAAAAAAAAAAAAAAAAAATATCTGAGGTCATGTGGAAAGCTTATTTGTTGTGCTCAAAACAGGTATTGGATGCACTAAGGACAACAATGTTCATACTGGGAATGATGTCCGTGTTCGTCGGCATTACTTTGCTGGCACCTGATGATTCCAAAGGTATTTGATTGATATTTTAAAATTTTAAGTAGGCAGAATATCAAGACGTGAACTTTTTAAATTTCAGGTGCTGAAGTCAAAGATAATCCATCATTAGTTTCTGTGGTGTCTTCAAGCATTTCAAAAGACGTGGGCAGGTACAATACATTCTTTTATGCAACTTTATGATTTCAATGTTGTAGCATATTGATAGCAATGCTGGAGTGGAAATGACGTTGTTTTAATTAAGAAAAATGTTGTAGCATATGCTTTCACATTTGAGCTGGATGAGTATTCTGTTTGTTTGTCGATTTCACCACTGTTTGACACCTGTGTAAGTGCTCCAGGTTAGCTATTTCATCTGAAGATGTACAAACTAGAGATGCAAAATCATTTGTGCAAGGAATCCTGGTGAAGATTTCAGATGCGATAGTGAAGGCAAAGGTGATCTAAACTGGCTTGTTGAACTTACTGAGATAGAATCCTGGTATTGACTTTTAATTCTCTGTACTTGGATCCTTTTGCAGACTGCTTGTGCATTGGCACTGGGATTTGGAGAGGATTCAATTAATGCATCTGCGGTCCTCGTGATGCCTATGGTGTCATCAAAGATAACGGGCTTTAGAGGAAATGGGTTTGACCGTGCCAAGATTTTCTCCATGAGAAATTCTGGTTGGACTAAGATCTCTATGGATGAAGATGCTACAAAAATGCTGGAGACAAGCCCGGTGCTCCCCGAGAGCCCGTGATAGGAGTAGTAAATTGCATTAAATTGCTTCGTAGGACGGAATTATATTCATTTAATTGTCTTTTGTAGAAATACAAATGTTTAGGACTCATTGTATTGTGCATTGATGTTCTCTTAACAAGGTGTAATTCGTCACGTTATTGTATATTGTTTGCTATTATGTTTGAAAGAAAGCTTAACCGATCGAGATGTGTGTTTGTGCGCGTGTGAAATTTGGGTGTGATTCGTAAGAGTTTGTGGATAGGCTGTTTACAACAACTCTATTTGGGTGTGATTCGTAGGAGTTTGTGGATAGGCTGTTTACAACAACTCTTTCTTCCTTTGCTCGTTCGTTATTTTATTCAACCAACTATTGTCATCTCATGCCTTCAAATGAAACTAAAACAAATTAAATATGATCTTGTTCAAGCTCGATTGAAGGCTTTTGTTTGGTGTCTAAGATTGGATTGAAATAGATAGAACTTCAAAATCTGTTGGTTGACATTCAATTTTTTTCTTTGAGAAATTAGAATGCCAATTCAATCCTTAACATCAAACAACACTACCTAACTGGAGACTGGGTCAAACTCTCGCTACTAGACGGTTATAGGTGGATTTGGCAAATTGGCTGTGAATGAATACATGCAGAAATAAGCAACCGAAAATGGAACGGCTTGAAATTCTAAGGGACCAAGTGGAAAATATAAAATATCGCGAATCGGGGGATACCCCGTACCGGGTACCCGGTGCTTGAAAATCTAACTAACGAACTTACCACTACCCGCGCGTATGATATAATTTTTTTTTATTAATTAAATAAAAAGAAGAAAATACAGCAGCAGGCAGGGCACTGGGCACCCAAATACCCGATCCAACAACCGAGCCAAGGAGGACGACCACGGCGGCGACAAGGATATCATCCCTCTTAATTATCAAACGAAACGAAGAACATCATCAGGTAAAGGCCTAAGAGCTGTAGCTCATCACTTTATGCTTACGCACGCCATACAAATTCTGTACGCGGAATTTCAAGATGGACGAATCATTCAAGATTCAAACTTGTTTGACTTTCTTTCTGATTGCCTTTGAATTTATTACCCCAGTTGATTTGATATTTCGATTGAGCACTAAAAAACTCGTTTTTTCGCTATTCGCCTTCCAATTCCAATTCCAATACCATGTTCGTAATCAGTTTCCAATTATCTATCGTGTTTGTTTGTTTGTCCGATTGATTGATTTTGAGTTTTGATCCAATCTGAATCTGCCATGTTTGAGTTTGTATCGTATAATTTATTCAGTTCCTTCTTTTTTCATTTCCTTCTTTTATTGCATTTGGACATTATTATGTGGATAAGTATTAATCCGAATCCAAAAGAAAAGACCCACATTCAGCCATGTCTTACTACTCTTAATTACCATCACTCCAACAAAGTTCTAAGAACAATCTTACCCCGACTGTAATTGACAGCGCACATTCCGGCAAGCCTAGCAATAGCATAGCTTTACATTTATATATTGCAATTGTTTAAGACCAATCTTCTTACCCGCAATTAAGAAATATGCCATATCTTTGATTATTGGTTGTGAATTCACTTTTGTTGAAGGGTTGTAAATTCTTGTTAGCATTTCAAACTAGGCTACTCAGCTTATAAGCTCATTCTGGTACTTGTTTTCAGTGTGACGAATTTGAAATAGACTAGTTTATGATGAACGGGACTCACAGTGTGGGCGAATGTTCTAGCTCAACTTCCTTGAGCAGCCAACAGGATGTTGAGGATGACCGCATGATTGCTGTTGTACTATCAGAAGAGTATGCTAAGTTAGATGGTGCAGTTGCTAGACGCCTTTCCAACCTGGCATCTGTTCCTGTAATGGAAATTTCCTTTTCTCCCCCCCTCAGTTCACTCTTTTCGTTCATAGCTTTATATCTGATAGTATTACTATCTTTTCAAAATTCCAGCATGTTCCACGGATAAATTCCTACATCCCCAACATAAGTGATGCTGGTTTGGATCACCAACGCCTTCTCCAGAGGTATGTTTATGCTTTGGAATAAAAAAATATGCATTGGTTATTTTGTGGTTGACAACTTTCCTAAAAGGTATTAAGGTAGCCCTTTTTATCATTTGCCCCCCTTCTTTTTGGTTGATGATGGGAATAATACAGGTAAAACAAAATGCATATTTCAAAGGGAACAAAAAAAATGCAAGCACACACTTGGAAATGGCTGGAGGTATTGGCAAACCTCACTCTGGATATGCATGCTTTGCAACGCATGGAAAACCACATGAATCCTGAAAATGATAGTAGCACATATGATGTATTGAGGCTAATATTTTATTACCATGTTTGTTGGGGTGTTGGACCTGTTGGTATTATACGAGGAGAGGTAGTTTTCCTTGGGTGTGGGTTGATGGTTGTACACAAATTACGCTTGTATGACAATACTCAGAACTATAACATGTTTAGCATGTGGATGAATTTATTTCTACTCTCATTTAGGCATTGAGTGTGATGCAGCTATGTACTTAGCATCTTGATGGACTATAAGTAGATATCGGTTTTGTATTCTCATACTTCTGTTTAACTTCTTCTTGGGTGATAATTTAGTGAATTTCCATTTTACTTCCTTGCAGGTTACATGTCTATGGTTTATACGAAGTAAAGGTTTCTGGTGATGGGAATTGTCAGGTATCTGCAATTCTGAGAATCCAAAGTCCTAGGTATGCCATCTTTTGATTTATATTGATTGCTTTTCTCATTGTTTTGCAGTTTCGTGCACTTTCAGAACAGATGTACAAGTCTCCAGAGTATCACAAACATGTTCGGAAAGAGATTGTGAAGCAGGTAGAGTGTACACGAAGTAACCATTTGCTATAGGAGGAACAAAATTTAGATGGCTAGAAATAGGACTGGAGATCATTTGATATGGAATGAAGGATCAATTAAGGAGATAATGAAAACTATTACCACTGCTATATTTTGATTAAAGTAAACCTCCATCCACCATTTGCTACCACCGCAGTCACTACACTTACCACTCATGTAACCATTGGATGGTATAATGCCAATAGCTACTTGTCTTTGCTCTCAGCACTACTGCTTCCTGTGCTCTCTACAAAGCTTAATTATCATGACCAGAATCTATAGTGACCTTTCAGTGCCACATTGTCTCATTTTCAACATTTTTTTTAATGGGGAACAAGAAAGTGAATGCCTTTTTTGAGTATGCTTATCGTGCACTACTTTACCTCTTTCCAGCTCAAAGACTATCGTTCATTGTATGAAGGCTATGTCCCTATGAAGTACAAGCGCTATCACAAGAAAATGGCAAAGTATGTCAAATTGTTTAGGATCATTAGTTCGGTTATTTGATCAACAAGCTTCTGTTTATATGTATTCTGGCCTAGTTTCATCTATTTTTTGGTACAGCAGGTTTGTATTCACTTTTAGTTTTCCACATGATGCAGATCCGGTGAATGGGGAGATCATGTTACTTTACAAGCAGCAGCTGACAAGGTCTTTTACATTTGTCCCAATGGATCTGAATTTCTTTCTGTAGATTATAGATACTTGTTCTAGGTTAATGGGATATAATATAATATATATATATATGTATATGTGTGTGTGTGTGTGTGTGTGTGTGTATCATATCTTACCAAAATAATATAATATTGGTGATTTATCTTAGCTTTATTTAATATATTTATTGATGATGGCATCAAGACTTTTTCACTTTAACTGGAAATATTTCTCCATGAGCTTGAAATGGAACTTGATATTGAATATTTAGTGGCAAATAAAAAAAATTATTGAAAAATAATGCAATAGTACAAATGTTAGTAGATAATTTTTTTTGTAGAAATAAATAAATATAGACCAGTGCTCACAGCTTGGAAAGTGTCTTGTTGGCATAGTGTTGTGTGCAATTCTTCTCTTGTAGTTTATGATGTTTTATAATCTTGTTTGAATGCAGTTTGCAGCAAAGATTTGCCTTTTGACATCATTCAGAGATACTTGCTTTATTGAAATTATGCCCCAGTACCAGCCACCAAAACGTGGTAGATGGAACTATCTTTGCCCTTTTATGCTCTCCAAATGAAAAAAAAAATTTCTGAAGAGATTCTCTAGTCTCGTAGTCGTAGGTTTAGATGAAAAATTGTCTTGCAAAATGCTATAGGACAATTTCAGATTTTAACATTCTTATTTTTCCTTCTAAATAATGCAGAGTTGTGGCTGAGTTTTTGGTCGGAGGTTCATTACAATTCATTATATGAAGTCCGAGGTGTTTTTCTTTTGTTTATTTTTTGTGTTTTTGTTTGATTTAAAAATCAGAAAGAGAATTATTTTATAGGTGTCAAATGCAGTACAAGGAGAGATTTTGGTTAATATCTTAGTTGCGTGTCTTGTTTGCAGACATGCCAATTCAACAGAAGCCAAGGAGGAAACACTGGTTGTTCTAGGCTTCTAGCGCACGGGATGTTCAAAGATTTTAGTACTGTGCATATGTTCTCTAGATGTTGCCTTTTTCATTGTTTTTCGATTTTACAATTTAATTCAGTTGCGCAGTTACATGCTTATATATTATTATATATACAACACCAGAGTTTTGACGATTACTGCTGTGCTGTCTGATGGTTTGTACTTGTAGTGTTTCAAGATTTTATTATTTGAATTGCTCACATTCGTATTTATGGATTATCGATGTGAAATTACTAAGATGAATTTATTATATATTTTGTCGCCAATTGTTTTGTTGGATAAGCTGTGTAGATATTAACAAGGGGTGTATGGACGTAAAAAGAGGGGTGTGGATAACATCACACTTTTGCATAAACGAAACAAGAAACTGGTACGTGAAGGAATGGATATGAGATGAATAATTTCCTAGCTAACTTATTCTTAAACCTGGTTTTTTTTGTTTATCGGTTGTTAGCACATGATATGACATGACATGGGTTTTTTCGTTTATTGGTTGTTAACGCATGATATGACATGAATGAGAATATTAGTCATTCCTTACTTGTAAGTAAACAGGCTCATAAATATCCTAATTCTCATTTCCAAGCAATTCATCACGCAAACCATATGAGACCACGTTAGGTATGAAGTATGAACACTGAAAAGGAGTTGGTAAAAGTACAAGGTTGATCATTTAGTTTCAAATATTAGTGCGAGTTATGCTATAGCAATTGTTATATGTGTAGTCCTCATCGCAACAGATATACATATGTGTAATGTTATGTATATAACCAAAAAATAATAATCAAGAGATCGACAACACATGCTTTCAAGTTTAAATGACTTGTTCACCTTGATCTACATACATCAAGACTCATCTTGCAAAATGAAAAGAAGATGAAAATGGTTTCAACAAGATTCTCATTATTAATCAGAAAAGAAGAATAAAAGAAAAAGAAAGAAAAGTAGAAATTATAAACGCAGAACGGTAAAAGAAAACCAAAAAACATGGATCCGGCCGCCTGGAATGACAAGTAGGAGGAGGAGGAGGAGGAGGAGCTAATTTGAATTTTGAAAGGATGATCACCTCCAGTTGTTGGCGACAATGTCAGCCAAATCAACAACCCTTTGGGAGTAACCCCACTCGTTGTCGTACCAAGCAATGACCTTGACCATGTCATCGCCCATTACCATTGTCAATGAAGAGTCGACTGTGGAGGAGACATCTGTGCACCTAAAGTCGACCGAGACAAGGGGCTCGTCACAAACAGAAAGGATACCTGCGAGCTCCTTCTCGGCGCTGTCTCTGAAAGCAGCGTTCACCTCTTCTGCAAAGGTCTTCTTAGTTACTTGGACAACAAGGTCCACCACCGACACGTTTGGGGTGGGCACACGCAGGGCAATACCATTTAACTTGCCCTTCAGACTTGGAAGGACTAGGGCCACGGCCTTTGCTGCACCAGTGGAGGTGGGAACGATGTTGAGAGCAGCAGCCCGTGCTCGCCTTAGGTCGCGGTGGCTGGCATCAAGTAGCCTCTGGTCACCAGTGTAGGAATGCGTGGTAGTCATGGTGCCCTTGATGATGCCTGCAGTATAAAATAACATCCTTGTAAGAAACTGACATGTATGCGTACGAACTACGTACTAGGTACACACAACACTTGAACAAATTTGGTAATGAAGGAATCTGGTGAAAGAAAGAAAATATACAAGTAAAAGATGAGAAAAATGTAATTACCAAACTTCTGGTCAAGGACCTTGACGAAGGGGGCAAGGCAGTTGGTGGTACAAGAAGCATTGCTAATGATGGTTTCATCGGGGCTGTAGGCATCAGCATTGACTCCGACCACATAGGTGGGGATGTCACCCTTTCCAGGGGCAGTGATAAGCACCTTCTTGGCCCCTGCCAGGAGGTGCTTGCCTGCGCCCTCCCTATCGACAAACACACCAGTCCCTTCAATCACCAGATCGATCTCCAAATCCCTGCCATGCAGCCATTGACAAATTAAAACATAATCAATCGATCATATGTATATGCATGTACATGTAGATGTAGGGGTGTGTGTGTGTGTGTGTGTGTGTGTATTAATAAAGCTATAACGCATTAAGCCAGCTTACTTCCAGGGCAGGTCTATGGGGTTGCGGCTAGACACGACCTTGATGATCTTGCCATCAACGGAGAGGCCATTATCGCCAACGGGCTTGACATCAGCATCAAAGATACCGAGGGTAGAGTCGTACTTGAGGAGATGGGATGCCTGCTTGACGCCTCCAGTGTCGTTGATGGCAATGACATCAAGAGGGGAGTCCTTGCGTCCATGCCAGCACCTCAAGAAGTTCCTTCCAATTCTTCCAAATCCATTTATAGCCACCTTTAGCTTCGCCTCCGTTACTCCTTTTTTGTATCCTCCGTTGCTTCCCACCTTCCCAATTAGAAATTTACAAATCCACATTACACCGTTACATTTACAATAATGCATTTAAATACGAGACAACATACATTTTTCAAAGTGAGCAATTATGCCCTCACGTGAAATGAAATCAGTTCATGTCAAAAGAGTAAAGTAGTCTAATTGTATAAGTTATAAAATAATTTTTTTTTATATATAAAATTAAGAATTAAAAGAAATTAAAGTAATACGAGACAACATATACACACAATAGATAAATAGAAGGAAAAAAAAACCACAAACTCAGATTTGCAAGTTGCGTTTGGATTTTGGAGAGCTAGTTGCTAAGGGCTCATTTGGAAGTGCTTTTAAAATGGCCAAAAGCATTTATGGTGAAAATGTTTTTGGAACCAATTCTTAATAAAAATACAAGTGAATCCTGGAAAACTTAAATGCTTCATGCAAGAAGCATAAGCACGAGAATCGAACGAAGCATTTAACGAAGCATTTATGATGAAAATGTTTTTGAACCTCACAATAGGCTAGCAGTAATGTGGTTCAAACTCATCTTTCACGAGAATTGAACCTAAGACCTTTCATTTACAAGTGAAGAGAAATACCTAGCCAGTAAGAAGTGGCTACTCCCTGGTTGTTTAGTTATGAGATTTGATAACCACAACTGGTATTTCCTTAATTGTTACGATCGATCGATGATCAAGGAAACGTTATTTACTGATATGATTACGTATGTATGTAGGAAAAGACACGGACAGTAGGAAATTAAAGGCAAAGAAATCAAAGTAGTAGTAGTAGTAGTAGTGGTACTCACAGCAGAGGTCTGGAAGGCAATGACTGAGAATAAATCGTCTGAGGTCTTCCTTCCGAAAGGAAGGCAAGCTGATGAGGTACGGAGACCTGAGAATTCTGCAAATCCCTTTCCATTGGCCTGCAAATTATAATTTTAATTATTTTGAGCATCGTGTGTATGTATAGATAACGCAAGTTAAACAAACACTAGCCAGCTATAATTTTTAGTGATCAGTTTAACTAATTAACGTACGGTACTCTGCATGCGCGCTTAACTAGTTTGACTAATGAGCAAGCCTAGTACTCCTGTATGTGTGCTTGTATTCAGTTGTATGCATATGTATATATATTAGAAGTGTATATCTAGCATGCAACACAATATCCATATAGGTCTGAGCGATCAAAGTAAGAAGCATAAAGTAATTGAAGCAAGAAAACGAGAAGGTAGCTGCATATATGAACCTGAAGAGATGGTTTGGCCACGGAAAGAATAGCCGAAGCCATTCTCGGAGCGGAGTGGAGCTAGCTAGGCACTAACTAGCTCAGGGCAGGGTGGGTGGGAGGGAGGATATAGCTAAGCAGTGGTAAGGAGGGAAGGAAGGAAGACAGTCACAAAAATCACAAGGTCGTTATATATTCATTATGAATGATTGAGATAAAACCAAGTTGATGAGATGAGGTACTAGTGTAGTGTGTCGTTGGAAGGGAGTGACTGAAATAAATCCAAGAGGACTAGAGAAGAGGAGAGGATGAGGTTATGGATAGAGCCTATCATTCAACGAATGGCTCTCGTTTAAAGCTGTGTTTTGCGTCCCCCTCTCTCTACTCTCTCTCTCTCTCTCTCTCCTCCTCCTCCACTCCTGTTCCTAATCCTGCATTTCCTCAATCTATACACATAACAATTCTCTTTTCGACCAAAAAAAAATACATATACCAATTCTCCTACCATCATCACATTCACATCTCCCCCTGCCCGTTCAAAGCTTTGTGTTTTGGGTCCCCTTTGGGCCTGAGCCTCATTCTCTTAGGCCATCTCTAACCGAAGAGTCCAGATGATCGAAAATAACTCGAAAATCATCTCCAACCGAAGGTTACACCAAAGGGCTCGTGGGCCCTACTGGACAAAAAAATGGCCAACCGGCTGGCCATTTTCAGCCAGCTAGCCAGCCTATTGGCTAGCCCAATTTCATTTTTTTGTTTTTTGTTCTTTTCCATTAGCCCGGCCCTTTTTTTTTTGGAACATTTTTTTTTTAATTTCTAATTTTTTTTACACCATTTCTCACATATTTTTCACCGTTCCATACTATATTACCTCATTTTATTTCAATTCTTCACATTCCATACTATAACCCTTTGGCCCTTTGTTAGAGATGATTTTTTGTGACAGGGCTAAAACGAGCCCTATGGCCCTTTGGCCCTTAGTTGAAAATGGTAAGGAATATGGTCCGGCACTGTTCATTAAAATATTAATTTAATGGAGGGCCAAAGGCTAAAACAACCCTCTGGCCAGGCTTTGGTTGGAGATAGCCTTAGTGGGTTAACTTTCATCTATCGATATGAAATTCCAAGCGAGGTTTTAGAGCTTCTGCCATTCACCAATCCGATTTTTAGTACGCACGTGTGATGCGTTGACTTGACTTTATTACAGTTAGTCATTATTATAATTTAGTATACACATGAATGAGGAACTCACTATTTATTTGTACTGAGTTTGATACCAAACTTGTAAACGCCCCTTTCTAATAATATAAACATATTGAGGCAGTGTTGTATTATAAAAGGCATGACCTACTTTATTTGATACTTTAATGCAGATAAGGGTTGAGACTTCAGATTATAAAACTAAAAGTTCCATCCATTTATTATTCACAATTGATATCGTGACAATGCAGTTCTTGATACTGAGATTTATAATGGCCTAAATTATTGATTTCATGCCAAAAGAAACAAGTATTTTCAATTTTTTATATTTTAAATTTGAGAGTTTCCTTCTTCCTTCAATAATTGCAAGGGCAATAAAATAAAAATAACAAAGCCCATACAACAAGAGAAATAGAACCTTAATAATTCGGAAATTTTGTTATGCATCATTCTCATCTTAGAGGAAGTATATGTAGGAATTACATGGAGCGCAATACAAGGACTATGAAACACGGGGGGAAACCAAGTTTCCGTTTGGTATTCAACTCAAATCCAGATCTTTAAACTCATAAACACTTTTGAGTGTCAGGCTAATACTACTTGTTTGGTTGATTCATTCTCAAGAACACAACTCAAAATCATAGCCTACTTTCAAAAAACAAAAATGTGAAAATTTATAATTTTTGGATTTAGGAGAACTGGCTCTTTTGCTTTCTTGCTCGCATCTTCCATCTGTCATCCGAGAAATTATTAGATGGTATCATATCACCACGTGGCATTGACAGCTGGTAGTACCCACCAATAAATAAATGACACGTGGCATAATAATTATTAAATGAAAAACATTTGTTGGATTTTCATCTTCCCTAACGCCGCCAAAACCAATAATTGCCGCCCCTTGTATTCCACCCTCTTTTTTTCCGCCAAAAGCAAAAAAATTTGCTGCTTCTTTTTCACTTGAATCGCCTTCCTTTTCGCTTGAATCACATCCCCTACAATTAAAATTCACAAACTACAAAACCCAGAAATCTCAGGCTACAAGTACTAAAAAATTTTGTTTGAATTTGACTGCAATTATTTTTCTTGAGTTTTGTTTCATCTTTTGGTTTCCAGCTTGCGTAAGTTCTTGGGATTTGGTTTTCATGAACTAACTCATATTATTTTTTAGTTGAAACCCTAAAAGTAGGCTTTGCAGCATTCTCAAAAAAGCAAAGCTTCACCAAGTGGAAGAATATGGATACTGGTAAAATATTTAACCTATCAGCCTATTTGGTTTGTCTTTTTTGCATTTTCTCTTTTCATTTCTAACTTGTTATTTGGCTCCTGTCATATGTCTGCTATTTTCAATTACGTACAGATTTTTCGTTTATGTACAAATTTTTCTTGTACAGTATTCATAGATACCGATAGTGATGAAGAAAATAATCAAGAAGAAGATCCAGTCATTGATATAGAAAGTGATGAAGAAAATAATAGAGAAGAAGATCTAGTCATTGTGAATAACAAAGAATTCCCATGATGTTTTCTTGGGAAAAGTTGTACTAAATGAAAGGGAAGCTTATGATCTCTATAACAACTATGCTACGACAATTGGATTTAGTGTTCGTAAGGGACAAAAGATATATAATAGAAAGAATCAACTAAGAGAAGTTTGTTATCTTTGTTCAAAAGAAGGTTTTAAGGTAGATGGTGACCCATCAGAAGCAAGCAATTCTTATAAACTAGAGAAAAGAACAGGTTGCAAAGATGGAATTTGATTTGCAGTACAAACGGATGGTACGTTAAAAGTTGCTCAATTTTTTTCTCAACACAGTCACAAACTTGCTAAACCAGAAGAGAGGCAGTTTTTTAGATCAAATAGAAAAGTTTCTGAAGCTCATTTGGGTGTGATTAAAACCATGGCAGCTGCAGGAATAAGGACTACAAATACATATTCTTATTTAGCAAAAGAAGCTAGTGGGTCTCAAAATGTAGGTTTTACACAAAGAGATTGCTACAAATTGTGAATAAGGAAAAAATGGTCATGTTTAAAGTAGGGGATGCTCAAAGTTTGATCAACCTTTTCAAGCACAAGCAAGCAAAGGATCCCATGTTCTTTTACATTGTGCAAGTAAATCAAGAAAATCGAAGACAAACTTTTTTTGGAGAGATGGAAGGTCGCAACTTGACTATGAGTGTTTTGGGGATGTTGTAGCATTTGATACTACAGATCGTACCAATAGGTATAACATGATTTGTGCTTCTTTTGTCAGCGTTAATCACCATTGGAAAAACGTATTGTTCAGTTGTGCATTTTTACTGGATAAGAAAACATAAACTACTTGGTTATTTGATACTTTTTTAGAATCAATGGGAGGTCAAAAGTTAAAGACAATTTTTACTGATTAGTGTCAAGCTATGGAAAATGGCATTGAAAAAGTTTTTTCTGGGGTATGTCATCGTTTATGCTCGTGGCACATATCTCAGAATTGTGCAAAAAATATGTCAAGTCTCTTGCAAACCCTGATTTTAGACATTTGTTTAATAAATGTCTTAAATATTATGAGACATAATTGGAATTCCAGTCAACTTGGGATGAGCTAGTTGCAAAAGTCAACCTTACAGGGTGCTCATGGATGAATATGTTGTATACGCTTCGTGCCAAACGGTGTCCGGCATTTAGCCATGATACTTTCACATGTCAAATACAATATTCACAAAGAAGTGAGAGCACGACTAACGTTTTCCACGAAATTTCTACCAAGACAATGAGACTTATTGAATTTGCGCATCATTATGATAAACAAGCAGCAAAAATATGTATAAGTGAATCAGAAGAGTCTTATCGTTGCAATCAAGGTCTCCCTTCTAGATTTGCCCAAATTAGTGGAATTTTGAAGCATGCTGCTACTGTCTACACTAGGAAAATGTTTAAAATATTTGAAAATAGAGTTTTTAAATAGCTTAGCAGTGACAATGCATGAACATGAGAGTTGTTACAGTTTACTCTTTTGAACTTAATGAGGAGGGTCACATAAGAGTTTAAATTGTCTAACTTAACGAGTCAAATGGCACGGTTTCTTGTAGCTACAAAATGTTCGAGTCCATGGGTTTGTTGTGTCGTCATGCTCTAAGGGTACTAAACGACAAATCTTGGACTGAAATACCTTCACAACATATATTGAAGCGCCGGACAAAAGATGCAAAGAAAGGATTGGATGCAAATGAGCAAGTCAATTATTATAGGTAAAAGGTAAACCATTTGTTACATTGCGTCGAAATACTTTGATGCGAATGACTTATAATATATTGAGTAAGGGAGCAAAGTCAGAAAGTGCTACTAGAGTTGCCATGAAAAATTGGGAGAGATGAAGGAAGTGATTGAAAAGGATACGATCAAGTCAAAGGGTGAAGTTAATAAAGAGAGCAATGACATACTTTTGAATGATAACAATGATGATGATTGTAACGCAAATGGTTGCTTTGTTGATGAAGCACCAATATTGAATCCTCTGTCGGCAAGGTTGAAAGGAGTAAGTAATGCCAGATTAAAAAATGCTATGGAGAAACGAAAAAAGAAGGCATCAAAAGATGCTGTCTCATCTGGTAAGTGAAATTTTATATTTTTATTAACTATTAGATGTAATTCAAATATATATTTTTTTTACTTAAAAAATTTAAATTTGTTTTGTAGGGAAAACCAAGAAGTCAAGCTATATAGGCCCTTCACATAGTTAAGCACCATATGATTCAAATTTTCTTCAACAACTCAGTGTACCCACTAGTACAAATGTTACGCGGGTTTACCCAGCTATGAGCTTGTTAACAAAAAATAGTCATGCATTGCCTCCATCAAACCAAGTAATTTAATTTGTTAGTTTACAGTGATGTATGATTTAAGACCTTGAATGCTCTTATCTTTTCTAAATTCGACTAATTGCATACATCTTATAAATCTTACGCAGGTCTTCCCAATTGTGAGCTTGTTAACAACAAACAATCATGCATTGCCTCCATATAACCAAGTAATCCAGCCTAGTTTTTCATTTACAAGTATGATACAAGATAGTCAATTTATGGCGAGTCAGGTATTGCTCGATTTACTTTGAGAAGGAGGAATTTATGAATACACGTGATAATTCTTATTTGTTTTATACATTTGTTATATACATGTGACAAAATTCATCCTCAAATTTTATCGCACACGAACCCTTTGGACTAAATCCTCAACTTAGCCATGTTTGATTTGTTTATCACACAAGGCATATTTGTTTTTTTTAGCATTTAGTTAATGTGAAGCTATATGTAATGTAGGATTCACATTCATATGTTTATGGGCGACAACATAATCCAAAGGAGTACTTTCTACAATATAATAAGAGTACATCACTTTTAAATGCTTTTTAAGTTACCCTAAGATTTTTCTTGTTTCTCACTACTGAACTTGATTTATAATTTTTGGGTGCAAGTGGAAGATGATATGTTTTGGGTTGGAAACCTTTAAATATTTTTTTTATTTATTAGAAGCCTTTACTTATTTTGATTTTGAACCGGATTTACACTCTGGTGAATATTTGAATGACAACTTTGTTATTTTGGAGAGTATGAATCATTGAGATTACAATCACTGGAAACAATAACTTTGCTCTTAATTATTCTTCCATATCTTTCTCGTTTAAAGATTGAGTGCGCTTGTCATTTGAGTAATGCACTGTCATGCTATATATCATAGTGAATAAAGCATATAAGGAGCAAAGGGCCAAGGCATTAGAAATCATGTTAGCCATACGATGAGTTGTATAAGGTACCATTTTGTCTCATTACAATTTACAACCACATGCTCACTTGTACTTACAATAGCAAAAGGCTATTAACACTATATGTCAGTACAAAATTGCAGCATTTGATACAACAAATCCAATTCTATACATCTAACCTAAAATGAACGATAGCTATAGCTAAAAGTAGTAATATGAAGCAAACCCAAAATCCAATTCAAGTTGTCTTTCATTCTTGCAATCTGACACCCCCTAAAAAACATTAGAGAGAAAAGCTTAATCAAATGAAAAAAAAATCTCATAGAAGTTCTCTTTCAATCCATGGACATTATACCCAAAGGACATAGGGCACTTCTTAGAGTTTCATCAGACCTTGATAGACATTCTTTTAGCTCCTAATACATACCAAAATCCCATTTAATCAAATACAATGAATTAGTAAAAACAAAGACACTCTAAGATCCAATTTATTTAACTAAACTCATAAATTGCCAAAGTCTTACGAATCGATAAAAAATAGAAAGGACACAAACCATAAAACAAAGCATTCAAGTCTTTCGTGTAGCGTTTGTAATTCTTTCAAGTACCTCTACCTTTTACTTTCTCTCTAGCTCTCTTTGTTAAATAGAAAATTGGTATTGCCCTAACATTTATAATACACAAATTTCAGGTTTAAGAAGAAAACAAGAACAGAGACGTAGTTTGTGCCCCAATTAATTGAATAAACAAAGCAATGACCCGACATGTAGCAATTGTAAAAAGAAAATGCTCCAAATAAGAAAAAAAATAATCTAAGATGACCCATAACCCTAGAATTTACATAAGCTAGAATCCAAAAGGGTAAAACAAAATTAAAGCAAGAAATTGTAGTCAGATTCAAGCTTGCTTAAATCAGACCCCAAAATTCACGCAAGCTAGAATCCAAATAGGATAACAAAATTCAAGCAAAAAATTATAGTACTTGTAGGCTGAGATTTCTAATTTTTGTAGTTTATGGATTTGATTTCAAGCAAAATTCAAGCAAAAAAAACATGAGATTCAAACAAAAAGGGAGGCAGAGGGAATTTTATGTTTTGGTGGAAAAGAAAGATTGCAATTTGTGGATTTGATTCAAGCGAAAAGGGAGGCGGAAAATGAGGTGTAATACGAGGGGTAGCAAAAGATGAAAATCTAGCTATTGTTTTTCATTTAATAATTATTATGTCACATGTCATTTATTTATTAGTGGGTACTACCAGCTATCAATACACATGGTGGTACTATACCATCTAATAATTTCTCCTGTCCTCCATCTTTCTTTCTCATTTCTTATTTCCGTAGAGATTTTTCAATATGACTAATACACGGGATGGTTCACCACTTGTCACTGTACAATTGATGAGATATATGTGTTAAAAAGTTAATAACTAAAAAAATAAAAAATTTCAACACTTGTATAAAAACATATGGTGTACCCCTGTATTCCTGTCACAATAAAAAATTTATCCTTTTGTCATCACTCTATTTCTCTCTCTTTTCTCTGTCTCTCTCTCCTTCAATCCTCTCACTTCCTCTCTTTTATAAACCCAAACAAATTTGAGAAACCCGAAAATAGAACACGGTCTCCGTTGCAATCTTCGTTCGATTCCGATGTAAATCCGTTCAATTTCACCGCAAGGTCTGTTCAACTCTTGCCTTTGCTGCTATTGTCATGACTCGCGATCTGGTGGTGGCTTAAAGTTGCCTCACAAATTGTTTGGCAGATTTCCTTCTCCTGATCTCTTCTCTCTCAACTCACGCCAGATCCTCTCTATTTCGATCCATTGCCTTTGTTGCTATTGTCTTCTCTTTATTTTGTAGCCATTAGATAAACAATTACAGTAAAATCAACAGTCAGGATTAACAAGGGTGTGCAGAAAGTAAAAAAGAGTGTTGAAATCACTGCCCTTGTAATTCCTAAAAATACACAACTCGCCAAGACCTCCTCTAATAGAACCGCAAACGCTTTAAAAGTGGGAAGGCAGCAATAAGCTACCTAGCTTCATCCCTAAATACATTTTTCACTAGATTCCTTCTCAGATAGAGTTCAAATTTATTTATTTTTCTTCACAATATACTGTATAGTGTATAATTGAAGGAAACTCGTAATTGTTTCGTGTATCAATGAAACAAGTAGTCTGAGAATGCATCAGCAATCACAAACTGTTACTGTTGGAGCTTTTCCAGCTTTCTAGCATAAAATGCGTGTACATTAGCAAATACAAGATGAGACTCAAATACCTTGATGGCAATGCCAATCTAATGTTTGTTAGCTTGACTAGATAGTAAAACATTAACAAGCCTGCAAGTTCTCGATGCAAAGAAGCAGAGTACTCAGACTCAAAGGTATTTAGAATGATCCAGGGCAGATGCTAACAAATTAACCAACAATATACATATATATATATATATATATATTTTTTTTTTTTTTCTTTCTTGAAAACCCTTTTTAACCACAATTAGATGGAAGGTAGGTCTAGGATATAAGTGCAATTGACTCAGAAAAACCTTCGAAGAATTGTGAATCCTTGATGCAAATTATTTAATTCAACTAAGCTTAAGCCTAAGACTAATCCAACTCTCAGAAATCGTGAATCCTTGACCACAGGCAATGTTAGTCTAAACTTTGTAGATTCTCAACATATTCTATTGAAAAATTTCAATGCTAGATCTTCTACAGAGTCGTATTCCTTTTATCAACTACTCAGTGTTCGCTATAAAGGAAGGTAGGAATGCAATTCTATACTACAATGTGAAAAAATTGAGGCATTCCTTCCACACATGAGACCCACTAGTAAAGAGGAAACAAACTCACTAACAAAGTGTCATGTCATGCTTGCATAACTCACTAAATCATACTGTTTGGTCAAAGCAGCTAAAGCTTAAATAAGTTGCGGCAGAGGTACATGCGACAGAATTTTAAGCTAAGGAGCAGACTGGGATGGTCAGGTAGGTGACAATCTCCTCTCGTATGAAAATCGCAAGGAGAAACAGAAACAATACGAATAGCAATATCAACATGGGCAAATCAAATGATAGTATAGTTAATAAAGATTCAGTCTAGCTAATAAACGGAAAGAAATCAGATACAATTTAATTATCTTAACTTCATTAGCAGAAATCTAGGACTATCATCGACAAAGATGCATTTTCGTAAGAAATATAAAAGGCAAGGAGCATGAAATGCAATACTTGATAACCAAATCATATATGGCTTCAGCTAATGTTGACATCAATTGTCAATAAAGTAACAGAGTGAGGTAGTATTATCTTAATTACGACTAGAAACTGCGAACTAGGAAGGAGGACTGACTAAAGAGCAGCTGAGCGATGGCATTTGGCCACAAACTGGAGTCTGGAGGAGTTCGTGAAATGCCTGGTCAGTGGCCATACTTATTCATACCCTGAGTATCTGAAGCTTGGTAGAGAAGGCAATTGCAACCCAATCAGGCTGGGAAGAGGACCACTGCAGCTGCTCGATTTCAGCCCCAGCCGTGTAGGCCAGAATGGGATCAAGGCCGCCCTCCACTGGCTGGCCCATGGAGGAGAGGTCCCAGATGAGGGCCTGGGAGTCATCACCGGCGGTGCAGATGTGGCAAGAGCTGTGTGGGGCCCAGGCAATGGCGTTGACGCTGGACTGGTGCCTCTGCAACTCGACCACGGGGAGGGTCGGGAAGCGGATGTCGAGGACGACCACCTTGGCGCTGTCCATGATGATGGTTGCCATGTACCTGGGGTCCTGCTTGTTCCATCCCAGGCGGACCAAGGGGGTGTCCGGCTCCGAGCTCTCGTAAATGATGGTGGAGTGCTCCTTGTCGCGCAGGTCAAACACTCTCACGGAGCCGTCGGCCGAGACGGAGGCGAATACACCGACGCCGCCCCAAGCGATGTCGTACACCTCCTTGTCGTGGGCGATGAGCTGGGTGTCCACGGCCTCGCGCTCGATGTCCCAGATGGTGCACGTGGTGTCGATGGAGGAGGTGCCGATGCGCTTGGGTTCCGCCTCGTTCCAGTCGAAGGAGGTGATGGGCCCGCAGTACTCGGAGTTCTTGTTGCCGTTGAGGAGGGACTTGAGCTCCACAGACGACGAGGAGTCCGAGTCGTCCTCATCCCCCGAGATGCGCCACACGCGGAGGAAATCGCTGGAGGTGGCCAGCAGGTCTGGCTTCTGGCACTCCTTGTCCGGGATGAAGATGGTCTTGGTTGGCGTGTACGGGTGCTCGAAGGACAGGTTGGGGTCCGACCGGATCTCCCCGTTTGAGTCGTCCAGCTGCACGATCTCCACTCGGTTTGGGTACTGCTCGAGGTGGCTGGCGATGGCTAGCCGGTACTTCTTGTCCCGACGGACGCTCCAGTTCATGGCGTAGATGTCCCACGGCGCATCGTAGGTGTAGATCTCCGATCGTTTCTGCTGCTCATCTGACCCGTCCTGATTCGGGTCGCTATTTCTACTCGCTCCCATCCTTCTTTCTCTCTCCCCCTAATAACACTATTTTCCAACTTACTACGATTACCAATCTGCCGCCCCCACTGCCTCCAAACACCAAAATTAAATTATGCAACCCAATTCAATCCAATCCAATGAAATGAAGCAACTACAAATAAGTAAGTGAACAGAAGGAACGCTAACCGAACTGAACACCTCCTGCAGGTTGCAAGTTGCATCTTAACCTTAAGCTTCCCAGATTCAGAGAGAACCAAAGTTTCATTTGTGGGTGAACTCGTCTGATTGTGCTCTGAGAGGCATCGCGAATTTAGGCCCGGCTCCTGCAGTCCTGCTCTTTCTTCTCATCCCCCAGTAGTCATTAGGCTTCTTTAGCCACAATGCTCATGAGATTTTTAACTTTTCATTTGGTCTTGATATTTAAAATTAATAATAGTGGTTCTAATTTTATTTAACATCAATCATTTTGGTTATTTTGTAATTCTATTAAATAAGGAATAACGTGACAAAAATATCTTCAATTTAATAAATAATGAACTAAAACAATTTAACTAGAATTGAAGGTATTTTTGTCATTTTATTCTTATTTATAAAGATTTTTTCACATAAATACCAAAATAATTGATGACAGACAAATTCAGAGATAACTTCTATCGATTTCAAATCTCAGAGACCAAAGTGAAAAGTTATGCCAATCTCAGAGACCATTTTGGCTAAAAAGTCTAATTAAATTTGCCTTCTTGTGTCGTTTTTTCGTGTCATATCCACTATTCTAACAAATCGTGTCACGTCAAATTTATTATTTGAATTTAACAGGTGACATGATAACGACCCAACTTGTTAACGGGTTTACCTGGAATATTTTTTTTTTTGTCGTTTCATGTCAGGTTAACAGGTCATGCAAAAATTGTCATGTCTAACGTTTAGACCTAACAACTGGGTTGTTTTCGTATCAAACTTGTTTATTTTAACGGGTGACTTGATAACGGCATAACTCATTAACTAGTTCTTAACAGGTGACCAGTAACGACGCAACTCATTAACAGAATAACATGAAATTTGTTAATTTTATGTTGTTTTGTGTTGCGTTAATGCGTCATACGAGAAATTGTCAGGCCTAACCATATTTTGTACCTTTCATTTGAGCACTTCCAGCATGATCTCCTGAGGACAGTGGATTAAATACTCTCTCCACACCAATATCTCCTCCAGCTCTTCTAAGTCATTGTGTTATGGGAGAGTCCACTTAGGCCATCTCCAACCGAAGGAGGGCCAAAGGGCCCTCTTTAGCCTTATAGCCCTGCAAGAAATTAATATGTTAATGAATAGTGCCATACCATGTTTTATACTATCTCCAACCGAGGGGGTCAAATGGTCATATGCCAAACATAGCCCTTTGACAAAAAAACATCTCCAACCGAGAGGGCCAAAGGATTATAGGCCAAACATAATTTATTATTTTAATTGAATTAATACGGTTACTTAAATTAAACTACTATATTAAAATAAAAGTTTTTGGATATATTTTGAGTGTCATTTGTCGCCAAATGAATAAGCCTCCAGATTTTTTATCTTTATATAATCTCAATCATTTTTTTATAGGATTTTAAGTAACATGTGTCGCTAACGTGAGTAACTCTTCAGATTTTTTGTCGAGATGTAATCTCAATAATTTTTCGTATACGATTTCGAGTGACACGTGTCACTAACATGAGTAACTTTCTAGATTTTTTGTCGAGATGTAATCTCAATAATTTTTCGTATACGATTTCGAGTGACACGTGTCACTAACGTGAGTAACTATTTAGATTTCTCATCTTTATGTAATCTCAATAATTTTTCGGATAGAATTTCGAGTGACAAGTGTCGCTAAATGAGTAGCTCTCCATATTTCTTATCTTTATGTAATCTTAATAATTTTTCGAATAGGATTTCGAGTGCCACATGTCGAGATGTAATTCGTTGTGCAAATTTTAGATAGGATTCTTATCGACAATGGTGCTTCTTATCTTCAGCTTTCAATGTTAATCAATAATTGGATATTATGGTAGAATTCACACACCTTCATCTTTTCCCTCTGCAATATCTCTTTCAATTCAAGTTTGCAATGAAATCCAACTTTGGATCATCTTCGCATTTCAACTAGGGGTCATCATCCAATTCCGAATTGGAAGATAAATGCAGATGAGACAAGAAGATGAAGAGTTCGATGAAGAAGATGAAGCATGGCGCAACACAACATATATGGCAGAAATGATTGGGGTTATGACGTGTAAAGAAACTAAAGAACAACCTCAATGGGGTGGCTCTGTTGCTGGTCGCTTTTACAAACCACGAAATAGAGAGATAGCATATGAGACTCTGATGAACAACTAACTCCAACTCTGAGTACACATAAGAGGATTTCAAACATCGCTTCCAGATGAGGCGTCATGTCTTCAAGCGTTTACTTCATGATGTCCAACATGTTAATCCATACTTTCGACAGAACATGGATAGTGCTCACTTGTGTTAAATGTTTGACCTATGAAGATATTTAAGGGCTGGAGAATGCTTTGAATATATAATAATAAAATCTTGTATATGTCAGACGTCTGGGGAAAAGCTTGAATCTACAATTAGGTGTCGGGGGGAAAGTGCTTATATAAATAAAGTGGAAATTGAGAATTTAATTATGAAAATTGGGGTTAAGGGATGAACGAGAATTAACTCATATTCTAAGGTATTTGAAGCCAATTGGTATAAGCATAGTATGAGACGTGCTGGCTTGGATGCCTTAGGCATGTGTTAGCGGGATTAGAAGGGAGTGAGTACATTCATGCATCTCATTTGTATATATTTTATGCATTGAAAGAATTGTTACATTCTAACTAGTATTTTAGTTGGTAATTTTTTGTTATGAATTAATTTGTGCACTATTGTTATTCCACTGAGTCTTCGATAAATTTTATATAAGATTGTGCTATATGATGTATGGTATTTAATTTTATTTTCTACCATATCTTGGTTTTAGAATTTATTTCTATAGCTAAGATATGACTCGCATCCTAACTCATGAATAGTTGATATTCACAGGTTAGGGCGTGACAATTACTTATCAGAAAAATCATTCACCTTTGCTTTTTCTATGGTAAAATCAGTGTTCTAAAAATTGGCCTAGGCGGCTGCCTAGGCGCTCGGCGCCAGAGCCTCGCTGCGATTCTGGCCAGGATGTTTACAAAAAAGGGAGAAGATTAGGCGGCCGCCTAGGCACTCACTGCTTTAGGCAGTCTGTGCGGCCTTAGGCGGTAGTCTAGGCTGGTTCTACAACTTTCGACTCGTCAACATCTGCATCCGATTCACCATTTGCAACTCACATCTGCAATTTTCGACAGCCTCAAACTTATCTTTCATGCTTTACTAGGTGAAGATGGGTTATGCAAAAGGTGGTTCTAAAGGTGGGTTTTGCAAAGACCCTAGAAGATGAGGATGGGAGTGAATGTGGGTTATGCAGAGACAGAAAGAGAGAGAATGAGGATGATAGTAAATTGCAAAGAGTGAAAGATGAGAGAAACTTCGCGATCTATAGAGGGGATATATTATATTAAAGCTATTAGATAGACAAGGATTAAGGAGTATGTGAGTGAATCTCGATCTCCCATGCCAGATAAAAGCAAAAATATTAAAAAAACTTATTAATTAACAATTACTTTGCCCCAATTATCTAGAAAATTTAGCCGTTTGAGAGAAAAAATGAGGTGGGTGGATGACGGCTATTGGTTTGTGGTTAGGGTTTCTTTTATTAAAAGTCTTGTGAGGTCCAATAATAATTTAAAACTTATGATCTTAGAAAATTTCTTAAATTTTACACAATACACATATTTTATCATAAATATTTATTTATGTATTCTTTTATTTTTCATTTTATCTTTCTTAAATTTTCTATACAAGTATGTTTTTTTTTTTGGTTGTAAACACGTACTTATTCATATATTATATAATAAATTTACTTTAAAAATACAAATCTGCCTAGTTGCCTAGGTGCTCGTCGCTAGGCCCTAACTCGTCGTCCGACTAGCGTTTAGCGTCTTCTAGAACATTGGGTAAATGGAGAACGCCGCATTAATAGAGTTAACTGGAAATTTTTTTCCTTTAGAGAACTGCACTGTTTTGCGAAAGGCAGGACAAGGGTTGCACAATTACCCAAAACCTTAAAAACCAACGGCCATCAGCCCAAAAAGTGAGGGGCGGTTGCTGGGCTTCACCAACCCCGTTGGGCAGCCCATCCAATTTAACTGTAAAAACATTACATTTTGAAAAAATAAAAATTGCATATCATATTTCCTACAATTCAAATTTAAAGAAAAAAAAAGCCACTCTGTACTATAGTCTGGTGGTATTCCTCTTCATTTGAAAGTGAAAGATTTTAAGTTCGAATCTTGTGGATGGCGAATTTGATACCAAATTAGGCTACCCATTGTGTGGCTTAGCCGAACTCCTATTTTTCTTAGTGTAAAAATATCGATGTACTAAAAAAAAAAATTTGAGGAAAAAAAAAATCCTATCTACTATTAATCATTACATACTTTTAAGGAGAAATTATTAATTTTCGTTGTTAAAATTTATTAATTAATACTGAAATTTAACATTTTATCCTTCAATCAAATTCAAATTAATGAGGCTTTAATATAAGATTTTGGTCAACTAGGCACCAGATCCAAAGTTCTCTTCTTTTATTCTGGTCTAAGCTAGCCAAAGCTTACTAAAATGTTTAGCGTATGATATTTTTTGTTTATTATTTTATGTGTTGAATAATACATTGGGGTGTGGCTTCAATGCAATATGACACTCAGTGTTATATGGTTGTTTTAATCGTATATATAATCTTTGCAATTAATTTTTTATTTTCAATCTCAACTATTCAAGTTTTGTTTCACTCAATGCTAAGTACTATTAAAGAATCATAAATGCATTGATAATATCATAATGATAGAAAATGTCAAACATATTGCCAGAAAAAAAAAAAAAAAAAAGCATCAGTCCATTTACAATAATTCTATGGTGGTTTGTGAGAAATTGAGACTCCACCGTAAAATTAAATTGGTAATATGGAGAGTAACTCAACGTATTTATAGGGGCATGTTATCTATACACCCAATTTTACTTCCTGCACACCCTCTTAATTTGTATCCTCAGATCAACTGAATCAAAGAAGATCAAATTACATAAATTAATCAAGAGTGTGTGAAGTAAAAATGAATGTAATGTCCCTCCTCCCATCAATATGAGATTCATTCTCAACACGTCCCCTCACGTGTAAGAAATTTTTAAACCTAATACGTGAAACAACCTGCTATGATAGCATGAAGAAAGTTGAAATTCTACCGTAAAACCAATTGGCAATATGGAAAATGCCTAATGTACTTATAAGCCCATTCAAGGTCTTCCTTTCCACTAATATGAGATTCATTCTTAACGGTTCAGACTCTTGTAATTGTTAAAGAAAATCTCATTCTTCTTCTGAGTTGGTGATGTAAGGATGCGAACAACTTATATGAAACATGTTCGACGATATGGCCGGCTTTGAGAATTTGAGGACCCTAGATGAACCTTCAAAGTGAGGCCCTAAAATTCTCTAACCCATAACTCTTTGTACATTGATATGTAAAAAGAAGAACTTCGCTAAATATACAAAAATATAATTATAATTTAATATCAAAATATTACTTAGATGTTACACGTATAGCGTTTTTTAAAAACAAATGTACTAATTAAGTATAGATAATCAAGATAGAGTCAGAATCCACTAAAACAACTCATGTGTTAGAAAACTTGCGCACGTAGTGATTGACAATGGAACGGAAAAGCTCTTGCAAAGGGACCTGAATTGTCTGCTCTTCCTATCCCATACTTTTTCCATCTCCTCCTATATTTTGTGGTCAAGGTTAATATTTTGTGGTCAAGGTTAAGCCACGTTAACATTTTATATTAATTTTTTTATAGAAATAATAAGATAAAAACAATGAAAATATGAAAAATTAACGTAGTTTAATCGTAACCACAGAAATAAGAAGGGATGGGAAGGGATGGGAAGGGTATGGAGGGGGGGAGACAATCCTGACAAAATATTAAGCGGAGAGTGGAGAGAGAAAAGGGTATTCTGTTCTCTGCATCACTGCGCCCGCCGCCCAATGCCAATTCCAGTTCCAGTTCCAACTCCAATGCCAATTCCAATTCCAATTCCAATTCCATTTGGCAGTTGGTAATTCCAATACCAATTCCATGCCTGCCAGCTTTGACACGTTTGTTTATGATCCATGAATTAATATTATTTTAATTATTTATATAAAGGGAGAAAAGTCAGAATACAATGGATTCATACCTAGTAAACGAATGAATCCAGGGGCAATACCAAGAGAGGAAGGAAACTAGGTCTAGGCTAGATTATTAGTAGAAAGACAGGATGGTCCCCCTACAGCATCATCAGTTATATTACAATAATAATATTAATATTAATAACACTGTGAGTACCTGTAGCTGGGGAGGAGGAAGAGGAGGGGTAGGATTTGGATTGGGTTATAGCAATCTTCATTGTGTTATCCTTTCTCCGGGTCAGGGTTCTGCATATCATCAGATTCTTCATCACACCCCTCCGTTAGCCAAACATTCCGTTTCCGCTCTCCACGAAAGAAGAAAGTCAATTCCAGATTCCAATTCCAATTCGTTGTGTCGCCTTCTTATACCAGGAGGAAGAACAAGGAGGTGCTGTTTGTGGGCGTCGCCCAAATTTAAATCCTGCGGTTGGGACATGGAATCATCATCGCCTGATCATGCTGCTAATAACAACAAGAAGCCTCGTAATAATCCAAATTTGATTACAACAAGCGATCACCTGCGCCATGTGGAGTCGATGGCCACAATGCCTTCCGGCGCCGGAAACATTTCCCACCTGAACGCTATCATTCTCGGAGAATCACTCGCCTCTGAAGAGAACGATCTCGTCTTTCCCAGCGACCACTTCTCCTGTCAGGCTCACGTCTCCTCTCCCCAACAGGTACGGTAGTTTCTTCTCTCAGCTCTCTGCGCTTTGCACTTCCGCTTCCATGTTCCAACAACATACTCTAATTTCTTGTTACCCCCCTCCTCCTCCTCCTCCTCAGTATCTGGAGATGTATAAACGGTCCATCGAGGACCCCGCGGGATTTTGGTCCGACATCGCTTCCACCTTCTTTTGGAAACAGAAATGGGGCAAACCAGTCTACTCGGAGAATCTCGATATCAGGAAAGGCGATATCCGAATTGAGGTCTTTCTTTTGATTCTTTGATTTTATTTGCTTGCCTTGCATTTTTTTGAGTTCAGAAAATTCTAATTTGGGCCGAGCAGTGGTTCAAGGGCGGTCTCACCAACATCTGCTACAACTGCCTTGACACAAATGTTGAAGCTGGACTTGGCGACAAAATTGCCTTCTACTGGGAAGGCAATGATCTTGGTGTTGATGCCACTTTAACTTACACCCAGCTTCTCCACAACGTTTGCCAGGTCGGTCCGTCTATCAATCTGCCTGGGACTCCGAGTTGCTTCATAAAACTAATCAATAAATATTTCACCTTTTCTTACCTGTACCATTCATTCGCAGCTTGCAAACTATTTGAAAGATGTTGGAGTTAAAAAGGGTGATGCTGTTGTGGTTTACCTGCCCATGTTAATGGAACTTCCAATCACAATGCTTGCCTGTGCTCGAATTGGTGCCGTTCACTCGGTGTTGCACCATCTTTCTCTTTGCTTTCCAGCATCCCAATGCTTTCTTTTTTCATAATTAATTGACTTTTCCACTCTTTCAGGTTGTCTTTGCCGGATTTTCTGCAGAATCTCTTGCTCAAAGGATTGTAGATTGCAAACCGAAAGTCGTAATCACTTGCAATGCTGTTAAAAGAGGTTCTAAGGTTATCCACCTCAAAGATATAGTTGATGCTGCCCTTATAAAATCATCCGAAAGTGGGATTACTGTAGGTATGGAAATTAGCAAATTGATATGTGATTTATATAAACTGCTTCTTTTTAGTAACCTATATGTCCGTGTGGGCGTGGTGAGGCAATGCACACTTTTTATGTAAAAGTTCTTTGTATCATGACATCTGATGCCCTGTTTGACCAGATGTATGCTTAACTTACGAAAATCAATCGGCTATGAAGAGGGAAAGTACTAAATGGCTGGAAGGAAGGGATGTATGCTGGCAGGTTAGCACTTGTACTAGCACCTCTTTATATAGACTTCCATGAAAGAAAGGATTCTTTTATTTGTAACATGTATAGAGGATTCTTTCATTTGTAACATGCAGTATGCTCTTCCTATGTTATTGTTTCATCATATGCTTATAATTGGCCTGAATGTTTGTCTTATGGACGGTTGTGACTGATGACTCATGATTTCTCCAGGATGTCATACCTAAATATCCAACTACTTGTGCAGTGGAGTGGGTTGATGCAGAAGATCCACTTTTTCTGCTCTATACCAGTGGGAGCACTGGTAAACCGAAGGTAATTTATGTTCCATGCTTCAATTAATTGTTTTCTTCTTTTCCTGTTGGATTCTTCTAATAATAAGCTCTTATAGGGAGTTCTCCACACAACTGGAGGATATATGGTGTACACTGCAACAACTTTTAAATATGCATTTGATTACAAGTCATCTGACATCTACTGGTATCCTTCAAAACCCTAAGCTTATCATTAATGTTATTTTGATTTTTTTATGTGAAAGAAGCTTGCTTTGTTCTGATGTTTTTTCGTGACTGAACATGGCTGTATCTTTATTTAGGTGTACAGCTGACTGTGGTTGGATCACTGGGCACAGCTATGTCACTTATGGACCCCTGCTAAATGGAGCGACTGCTGTTTTATATGAAGGGGTAACTAATAGATAGATTATGTATACATATTATCGTTTACATGTATGAGAGGAACCTAGTATGAATGTCCAAAGAAAAAAACATTCATCTGCGTATGTATGGATCAGCCGACATCCCTACTCTGGCACTTGGAAGTTTTTGGGAAAGAAGAAAAAGAGTATACCAAGAAGAAGCTGGACCGCTAGTCTAAAGATTATTTTTTTCTTTTAACTTTTTTTTTTTTTTTTGTCAGTGTAGTACTATCCCCTTAAGCGGAAGGACTCTAGTTGGACATATGGTATTGTTTAAAGGGTGGATAGGTTCTTATGGTAACAAGGGTAAGCCCTCGGCTGTAGACTAACCATTGGACTGAGAATAACTTAATAAAAGGTGTCTTTATTTTCTCAAGAAAGCAAAATAACTGACATTAGTTGACTAGTTATGAATATGACATTTAATTAAAATTTGTACATGTTTACTTCTGGTGAGAAGAATTTCGTATCACTGTCTATGATCTATATAAAATTTTAATTTTTTTGTACATTATACTATAAATGAAACGAACTCTTCTAGTGCTAAATACATAATTACATTTAGGACAATGACTAGCTGTATCTGAATATGTGCATAATGCCAGACGATCTCATGTGTAAAGAGCGCTGCAGTTAGATTGATTATGGTGTAATTTTTGGTGCATATGCTTGCTCTAATTTTTGCTAATTGGATGTCCTATGTTGACATTTCATATAGCAGTTACAATCCATGTATATGTTGCAGGCTCCAAATTATCCTGACCCTGGACGCTGTTGGGATGTTGTTGATAAATACAAAGTGACCATATTTTATACTGCCCCCACATTGGTGCGGTCCCTCATGCGTGATAGTGATGAGGTAAGATATTTTAGCCATTCGTTCATCATATATGGATGTGATTATTTTAATGTATTTGTTATTGATCCGGATGATTATGATTTTATAAGTTGGTGATGGCTGTTCCCAGCTATGTATGTAGTCCAAAAAAATTCATTTCTCTATTTTCTTTTTTCCTCATCCTCTTGTCATTTGTCCCTGTTTAAATTTTGTTCTTTTGTTCTGTCAAAGATGCTCCTGTTACACATATCTGGTTTTCATGGGTGTCCCGCCTTTTGATGTATCTTATTAAGTTACTGATCAAGAAATCAGTCCTCTTTATAATCTCCATCATTTACTATCTGCATTGCAAGACTTTCCATTCTACATAGTGTTCTGTTTCTGCATCCATGGTGGTATTGTTGTCTGGATGAGGCTAAGATTCAAGTACCCCTTACATAATGCCTTAAATATTTATGGATGTGTGTGTTCATTGAATTTTATTTATTTATGTATTATGCAGTATGTTACACGATACTCGCGAAAATCCTTACGGGTCCTTGGAAGTGTAGGCGAGCCTATTAATCCAAGTGCATGGAGGTTGTCATCTCTTTTGTTGTCTGATTCAAAAGCTTCACTTCACACCCAAAAAGAGTTATTAACCCAATGCTGTTTGGTACAGGTGGTTTTTCAATGTGGTTGGAGATTCAAAATGTCCTATTTCTGACACTTGGTGGCAAACTGAAACTGGTGGCTTCATGGTATTGTAGTACTGTTCTTATATAGTTTTTAACCCGTGCGCCATTGACTGGTGTTAAGCAGAAATGTTATTGGCACAGGAAAATTCCTCAAGATTTTACTTTCGTTAAACACTCCCCTCACCACACTTATGTGCCAATATGCATGTGCATTCACCTTTCCATCAGTGAGATGTTTTAACTTGAAATGCTTGACCTTCTTTACCTGACAGATAACGCCATTACCGGGTGCCTGGCCACAGAAGCCTGGTTCTGCTACTTTCCCTTTCTTTGGGGTTCAGGTATTTTATTCTAATCTAGTTTATGGATCTCATTAAGTGTCCTCTTTTTGTACTTTTGAATCTGTAAGATCTATATCTTGGTAATTATTTTGCTTGTAACTGCAGGCTGTCATAGTTGATGAAAAGGGTGTTGAGATTGAAGGGGAATGCAGTGGTTATCTGTGTGTAAAAAGCTCATGGCCTGGAGCCTTCCGAACTCTGTACAGTGATCATGAAAGATACGAAACCACTTACTTTAAACCTTTCCCTGGGTATTATTTTAGTGGTGATGGATGCAGCAGGTAAATAATAACATCAAATTGCAGTTACATCAGCGTGAATGCTAACAAGTGTTATGCACGGAGGTTTTTGCTTCCAGGACAAGATTTGATTCCTTTTTTTAGTTTAGAGTTTATAATTTATTCATCAGCACTTATTCTAATGTATTATAAAACTAAGCGTTACACATCAATGTCTCAGGGACAAGGATGGATATCACTGGCTTACTGGAAGGGTTGATGATGTTATCAACGTTAGGTATTTTGGGATTCCATAAACTATGTGCATATAATTTTTCAATCTTAATTTTTGTATGAGTAAGCTAAATGTAGTGATAGGATAATTAACGTGTGGATTTCTTAGGATGTAATGTGGACAACTCTGTGATTGTTGTTTAGTCCCTTTGTTCAATGATAAAATCATAATATGTGCAGTGGACATCGTATCGGTACAGCAGAAGTGGAATCTGCTCTGGTCTCACATCCCCAGTGTGCTGAAGCTGCTGTGGTTGGCGTTGAGCATGAGGTATGTGAATGTGACACACATTTACTGAGTTTATAGATTAGTATTGCCACTTTACACCCTGAAACTCGACTTTTGCTCTACTTTGGTGGTATTCCATCTATTCTGTCAAATAAGTGTTAAAGTTTGCTG
Organism: Pyrus x bretschneideri; assembly: GCF_019419815.1. NCBI lineage: Eukaryota > Viridiplantae > Streptophyta > Magnoliopsida > Rosales > Rosaceae > Pyrus > Pyrus x bretschneideri. The sequence continues at coordinate 36,058 of NW_025999413.1, read as the reverse complement.
ACGTGTAAGGGCAATACAGTAATTTTGTCCTAGTTGGCACTGTTGGACCACAAAGCTGTCAAAACAGCTGATTAAAAGTTACCATGTAGTTTCATTTTCCACGTCCTTATCACCACCGTCTCTCACCTCGACTGATCCTTCCCTCTTTCTGGTTCTCTCACTTTAAGTCACCGTTTTATAGTTTGGCGATGAAATTCCAGCTGGGAATTGGGTTGGGTTGTCTGGAGGTTGGGTAGGAGAGTGGTTGTACAAGATTAGCAAGAAAATTTTCCATAAAAGCATGACTGAAGGAGAGCAGCAACGTATGATGAAGAACGGCACAACCAGAACATTATGTTATTGAACTCAAATTGGGTTGGGCTTCAATCCCATACAAATACAACACAATCAATTAGGAGTTGAACTGCACAATTGAATTGATTGAATTTATCATGATTACTTTGGATTTGAGCTACGATAAATGAGGAAATTAATTAAATAATTAGAAATTAAACGAGGATTTGGAATGGTTAAAGGCTTGGGTAATTTGCAGCTGCCCTGAGCTTGGAGATCAGCGTGTATCTTTGCTGCTATGGCCCTCCCTCCTCCTCTTCTCTCTCCCCTCCGTTTATTTTCTCTTCCTCTATGACAGATTCCTTCGCTGCTATGGTTTCTCAAGTGCGTTGCAGGGCGGGACTTTACACCTTGGTGTGGCTGCCACATAAGCAATTTATTGGGTCCCACCATGCCACATCAACAAAGTTAACACCTATTTGACAGAATAGACTGAATACTGCTAAAGTGGAGCAAAAAAAAGTCGAGTTTCAAGGTGACAAGTGGAGATATTTTTTGATGGGGGAAGGGAGATTGAGTTTGAGTTCCATGGGGTATAACAAAAAATAAGCCAATAAAATATCATATCCCATTTGAGAAGAATAAACTGAGCCCGTTAGAGAAGAATAAACTCCTGTCTTTCTATAATCTGCATTGAAAATCTGATAATTTGTCTCCATATACCTTTGCATTGTTTTATCAATTGTGCATGACATATTTAAGAGAGAGCGGGAGAGCGGGAGGGAGGGGCAGATGCTTCTGGCTAGTATGTCTGAACAAAATTACTTTCTTTCTATAGGTTAAAGGACAAGGTATATACGCCTTTGTTACTCTTGTGGAAGGTGTACCTTACAGTGAGGAACTCCGGAAAAGCCTTATACTGGCTGTGAGAAAGCAGGTATATATCTAGTCCTGTTCTGTTCAGGTATATATGCTTTGTTTTTCTATTGCATCTTGTAATTGCAGTGCAAGTGCAACGGCACTCTAGTCCTGTGCTGTTCACAATCCAGGAGTCATATTTCAGATCTGATGGTTTCCGGTTACAATTATTAAATTTGGAATGTAAACATTTTTCAGATAGGACCATTTGCAGCACCGGACAAAATCCACTGGGCCCCTGGCCTTCCAAAAACAAGGAGTGGGAAGATCATGAGGAGGATTCTGAGGAAGATTGCTTCGAGACAGTTAGATGAGCTTGGAGACACCAGCACCCTTGCGGAACCAAATGTGGTCGATCAACTAATTGCTCTCGCAGACGTCTAGCAAGTGCGGAGGTTATATTATTGGCCGCTGCATTTCCCAAAAGTTATCAATTGCACAAGATTAAACCTTAAAATACTTCAAGACTTTTGTTGCATGTGTCATTTTGCTTCCTTTTTATCCAAATGATTCAGATTCACCGCAACTACTTACACAACTGAACACATTATGGATCTATTTTGTAACCTATTCGGTTTGGTTTTGAGCTTTCATCTTTTGTCCCAGATACATATGACAGTATATGGAGGAAAGGAGGGATAAAGGTGCCGCTGGATGGAGAATGTTATATTGAATGGCAATGACTGACAGGAACTATTTGAATAATTGATTACACATGTGACGCTTGGCAATTTTCTAAGATGGTGGCGACAGTCACCACCTAGTTAAGGTGGTGAGCAAATTCGGATTCTATTGTGTGTAAAGTGTAGTATAATTTTTAGCGTGAATTCTAAATAATGGCCAAGTGGACAAAAACAAAGAAAAATCATTACTCACCTTATAAGAGATTTTCGCATACCACTAATTTACTATATCTTAATCGTCTGTTAGATACATACTGCACTTTTCAAATGTGTTGCAATAATTTATTTGACGGTGACACCATTGCATGAGAGAGTCTCTCCTCACATTGTTTGTTTCATTAGCTTTACCTAAATGGTCTATTTGTTTAAACTCCTAACATCCAAAGGTCAAACTGCTGTGAGAACTTATATTTCATTCCCGAATGGGTCACTTTCCATGAACGATGCTTTTGTCGAGATGAAGAAGGCCCGAGGGAAGAGAAAAGGGGGAGAAGAGAGGGTGGAGTTTGTCGCAAAAAGGGGGGGATGGGGGGTGGAGTGGGGCATTAATCCATTTTATTTCGGTTAAATACGTAGTCAACAAAGAATTCTATTAAGTACCACGTGTCGATTTGTTATTGGAGAATTCAACCCAATTCGATCATGTGGCAAATTTAGTGGGCCAAAAGTATGCTAGGTCATTAATCAACAGTGTATTTGATGGAAATGTTAATGAAAGTATAAAAGTGTCACAAAAATTGAAGTTTATGTATGAAACTGAGACGGAAAAAAATTGATTTATGAAAATTTGATAATCACGATATTTGTGGATAGCAAAGTAAAGAATTACTCATAATATTATTATAATTTAACTCACCCCTTTCACTCTATATCACTCTACTAAATTTTGAATAATATATATATATATATATCATATCATATCATACTCATTCGTGGAGGGTTGAGTACACTGATTTGGTATTTATTGCCCCGAAAAAAAGAAAAGAAAAAACTGATTTGGTATTTTGGATTTGGTGTATGGGCCGGGGCCGGGGCCCAATTCTGTTGCCTGTCACGGAAGCAGAGAAGCCACAGCGCAAAGTGAGGGCAAATGGGTTGTTAGCAGCCGTCAGATGGAAGCGGAATGGTTGGAAGAAATCTGAAGCGGGGTAAATGACCGAATGAGTTACAGGCGTCGTTCGCTGGTGATGCGATTTCGATGATTCAGTGCCATACGTTCGTATCTTAGAGTTGTTATTATTATTATTATTGGAGGATTAGTGAGTAATTAGGTTAGGATTAAAAGAGGAGGGAAAATGGAATTGCAAATGAAGGTGGCGCAGGCGGTTCACGTACTAAATCACGATACAGAGTCGTGCAACCGCGTGGCGGCAAATCAATGGCTGGTTCAATTTCAGCAGACCGACGCCGCTTGGGAGGTCGCCACCTCAATCCTCACCACCGATTTTCACCACTCCGTCGTCTCCGATTACGAGGTCGAGTTCTTCGCTGCCCAGATTCTCAAACGGAAGGTAGCTATCATACAAATACAATCATGATTCTTATTTACTTGTTTTGCTTGACAACAGTTTATCATTTCATTTGCTTACTGATTGACTGGTGATTGGTGCATTGGGCTGTTGTAAATACTGGACCGACTAATCAACTTTTTGTGTGTTTAGTTCATGGTCAAATCAACTGTTAAACGTTAAATTTGTTTATTTTCATCTTGTATATTTTTCTGTAGAGGCAATCAGGAAATAGCATATTTCTGGAATTAATGGAAATACATTGTTATGTGATCTGAGGCACAACGTGTGAAACTTGTAATGGAAAATGATGACTGCCTCCTTACTTGGAAAATCGTTTCAATGATGATCAATTAGAATGTAACATTGTACTGCTTGCTAACGTTGGCATATCAGTTGTATTGTATGGATATACAAAGTGTTCCTAGTGAAGTTTCTATGAGAAGAACACTGTTTGCTAGTTAGATGTCAGTATGTGTAGGCTCTGTCTACCCGCTGAAGCCACTCTTTCTTTACCAGGGCTTTTGATAGCTGCGTGAAACCTAGATGTTTGTGTGTAAATCATATATTTGTTTGGTTTCTTGCATGCCTAGTTTTCTAAAGATATAATATATTGCTTATTGTCATTTTACATTCCAGATCCAAAACGAGGGCTGTTACCTGCAATCTAGAGCCAAAGATGCTTTGCTAAATGCCCTTCTTGTTGCTGCTAAAAGATTTAGTTCTGGCCCTCATCAGGTTCTTTTACTACCCATCTCTAGAAAACCTTCTGAATTTTTAGTTGGTTGCTATATGAAGGCTATAACGTTTGACCATTTTGATAAAGTTATGTCTTTTACTGCTTTATCACCTTAAATTGTTGCTTGGGCAGGCTATGTTTTTCATGGCTGGAACAAAAGATATTATCTTATATTGCCCCTTTATCTTATTACTACATTTAATGAAGGTCCTTGTTTGTTTGTATCAGCTTTTGACACAAATTTGCCTTGCACTGTCTGCACTTATACTGCGAGCTGTTGAGCATGGAAAACCTGTTGAGCAACTATTTTATAGTCTTCAGAATCTACAGACTCAGGTTGATGGAAATGTTGCTGTTCTGGAGATGCTTACTGTTTTACCTGAGGAAGTTTTAGACAACCAAAATGCTGACTCTAAAATAAGTTCAGCTGACAGAAGCCAGTATGGCCAAGAGGTTTATGAAATTTCTTTCCATTTCAATGCTCCTATATTTCTCCATTCACACGCATCTTCTCCTCTTTTATTCGCTCTCTTCGTATTTATCTTTCTGTTGTATCACTTCTCTCCCATGCAGCTTCTTTCACATACACCTATGGTTCTTGAGTTCCTACTGCAGCAATCTGAGAAAGGGTTTGATAGTGGTGTACAACTACATGAACGGAACAGAAAGATTTTGCGTTGCTTATTAAGTTGGGTATGATAATCATTCAATTGTTCTAATGTCCAATGCAATAAAAAAGTATATGCATGTTTTGCTGCCATCAAATAACCAAATGTTGATGTCCAAATTGTGTTTCTGGTTCAAGCTCTGAATACAGTTGTGGTACTCTCACCTTATACCGTGACGTAAATTTCTTTGCAGAAGTTTGCACTTTTATTTATTAAAAGGTAGGTATTTCTGGTTTTCTTTTTACAGTAGAATTGTTATTATGTTCAGGTTCGAGCTGGATGTTTTTCGGAGATTCCCCATGGGTTACTACCAGCACATCCGCTTCTCAACTTTGTTTTTAATTCTTTGCAGGTAATTTGTATAACTCTATTTACCCAAATTTAATATTTAAAATATGTTTAAGTTGCATAATTGATCTTTTTCTGCATTGTTGGCATAGATGTCATCTTCATTTGATTTGGCAATTGAAGTTCTTGTTGAGCTCGTGAGTCGACATGAGGTATGCTATTACTTTAATTAATCATTCTTGCAAATATTATGTTTGCTTAATATCTGGACGATGTGATGCCATCAATTGTTTGATCCTATTTGCATGTGTTTCTGTTCATATGCCCTGTGTTGTACTTTTATGCGCAAACGGAAGCGAATTCTAATAAAGTACCAAATATCAACGGCGTAGGTGAAAGCGAAAAGCAAACAATCTCAAAATAAGTACACAAGAGATTGAACGTGGTTCAGCGTAAAGCCTACGTCCACTGCAAAGCATGGTGATGGATTTCACTAAACAAACAGAGATTACAAAAGAGTATTTAAACTCTCACAACCTAGATCCCACAAATAACAAACCCTAAACCAGACGAGTGGAGAACCCATAACAAACGGAGTAGTCCCTCCCAAATTGTTCTCTCACAAATTGACTCTCACCAAATTTCCAAACGAATGACTCATGAATTTGCCACACGCTCATGTCTCCAAACGGTGACCTCCACCCAAAACCCAATTAGAGAAAACTCTCTACTCTAATGGTGAGGCACACAAATAAACTAACCCTAAGGTCCTATTTATAGTGCATAGGACTTAGGTTACAATGAGAATCTTAATCCTAATTGGAAGTAAATACAAATACAAATCCTAATCAAATAGGTAATTAGCAAAATCTCTCCACCAATCAAGGAATCCAACCAAGAAGTCAAATCCAAACCCAAATAGGACACCAAACAAAATAGGTAACACAAACCTAATTTCTGCATCATCCTAATTTTGAGCGCAAAACCCAACAATTTGCACTCTCTGCATTTATACTGCAAGCTGTTGAATAAATAATCCTATTAACAGATTCTTTCTTCTGTAGGGGCTGCCCCATGTTTTGTTATGCAGGGTGCATTTTCTTAAAGAAGTATTACTTCTACCAGCTCTTAGTAATGGTGATGAGAAAGTAGTAGGTGGTCTTGCTTGCTTATTGTCAGAGATTGGCCAGGCTGTAAGTATTGATATAGCTCTTTGTTAATTTCCCTCCTGTAACTGCTGTGGGTGGACATCCTGTTCACTCTCTGTTCTGTTCTCAATAAAATTGTTTCTTTTCAAAAATAAGAAAATCATACTCCAAGTTATCTTTCTCATTAACTTTTAAATTTGTTTTGTATTCCAGGCACCATCTCTTATTGTGGAAGCAAGTGCTGAGGCAGTTGCACTGGCTGATGCACTTTTGAGGTTATTTACTTAATTAACTTTTTTTCATGTTTCATTAGGCAAGGCAATATATCAGTAAAACACAAGAATTAGTTGAAAGATATTGTTTTTGTTCTATTTTCTTTCTTGTTGTAAGGTCACCCATCTTTTATAGCGCTAAGGATGATAAAAAGGTCCAGACGTGCTTGCAACAATGTGATTGAGCCCGGGTGTTATTGGTTGTTAGTAACTAAGTTAGTAGAAACTTAGAGTGGTTAAATGTTCAAACATGACACCTTCCGCACTAAAATTGAATACCATCTTTTGTTAATGAGTCAACACTGAATAGCAGTGCGTTAGGATCAGGCCAGGAAAGGCCAAATTCTTATTTTTGATTCAAATGATCACCATAGATATGGGGAATTATCTCATGCATGCTAAAGAAAATTCATTACAGTTCGGTTGCCCGTAAGTCTTCTTTGATATTGCCTGGTGTCTGATTCTTTTTCATGTGTCAAATTTTGTATCTTACCCTTTAAAAATGCTGGCAGCTGCGTGACGTTTCCAAGTGAAGACTGGGAGATAGCAGACTCAACCTTGCAATTTTGGTACTTAAATTTATTTATCAATTTGAAGGTGAATTGTTGTTTGTCTGTATTTAACTTAGTCTGAAGGAATGGTTGCAATTATGAACGATCTGTTTCCAATTCTGGGATCAAAGAAAACCTAAAGATGATTGAAGAATTCTGGAGGACCATGTTTACTGGTCCTTTGTGATTCTATGAATTTCTCCTTATTTAGGTTAGACTCCATTCACAACCTGTTCTAGGTAAGTATTGTATCCACCAACAAAAAACGTTAATGTTTATCTTTTATTAGAGATAAGAGATAGATCGTTTTTAACTTGTGAGACGAGACTAGGTGGTATAATGCACGGACAGTGGAAAATGAGTTGCTAAATTTTACTTGCTATGATCTTCCTGTTATGGTGAGAAATGTTAGCATCTGCTGATTTTCAGGCTTTTGGCATTCTCTATTAAATTTCAATGATAATCATTGCGACATTTTCATATTCTTAGGTCTGGTTTTGCAAGCTATATTCTTGGCCTTGATGAGGATGGTGCAAAACAGAGGAAGCAAGTGGAAGAAATGTTTTTCCCTGTATTTTCAGCATTACTTGATGCGCTGTTGTTGCGTGCTCAGGTCTCTATTTTGCTTGTCTGCCTTTTTATATACGGATTGTGGCATGATGCCTTTCTAAGCTGAGTAAATCATGTTGCTTTTTATCAGTATGTTGTGTGAAGGTTAAATTTTTAGACTGCACAATATTACCACCCTCTGTGTCTGATCCAGTACTAGCTTCAAGCACTTAAGAACGCACTACTGATGCTAAAGCCTTTTGTTCAAATCCACATCAAGCATGTCCATGTTTTGTTCGAGAGGAGGGAATAGGCAATGCCAACATTTGGCGCTTATGTTTTATTGGTCATTCCAAGCTGATGGAGGCTATTGATCTTCTATACTGTGCTTGCAGTTACTAACTGGTCGTCCCTAAAGATGATTAAGAGTTTTAGAATGACCATTATCAGACGTAATAAGTAGGGGATAGGTTGCTATGGGCTTGCTACTTCTCATTGGCTATTATCATGTCTAAACCCCTAAAGGTAGATTTAGTTATTTTATTTTTAGTGAGGTATTAGTTAGAGCCTAGAGGGAAGGTGTATGCTTTTTAGGTTTTAACTGTTAAAGCCTAGTTGGAACAGAGCTAGTAAGGTTACCATGAAGAAAGAGATTATACAAACTAGACAATGATCTTCATTGCTCACACATATGTACATATGATATATTTATATGCTGCAGATGCTGTTATTGATGACATGATGAAATAGGAGTTGGCTACTCTGTATTTTGATCTCTCTGGTCTATACTTTCATTTTCATTGTTTCTGGTAATTAGAATACTTTTATAACGATAGATATATAAAAAGTGAATCTTTGTCGTTGACTTGACAGGTAGATGGTTCTATGTTTGATGATGAACAAGGAACACCTGAGCTGCCTGATGGTCTTCTCCACTTTAGGATGAACCTTGTTGAGCTTTTAGTGGATATATGTCATCTTTTAAGATCTGCTACATTTATTCAGAAGGTGGTTGATTTGTATTTTGAATAAGCTTGTTTTATTATGGACTTGACTTGTGTTGCTGCGTAAATCATTGCATTTAATAGTTCTTCAGTAACTTGCACATTGGGTTGAAAATAATATTTCAGAGCACTGTTTCACCAGTCAATGTTTATTCTGATAGGTGTTAGATGCTACCTTTATTCTAGTTAATTGTTGGTATTGTCTGCGGTATGAGTACGTGTTCAACATGTTGCTAGAGCTTGCCAGCATGTTCAATCTCATAAGAAATATTTGCATGTTTTTTCTTCATTTATTTGGATAGTTCTTTACTGTTGAGTTAGTATTTCTCATTTTTTATTTTATTTTTCCCATTGTAGCTTTTCTTTGGTGGTTGGGCATCTGCAAATACACCAATACCCTGGAAGGAGGTGGAAACCAAGTTATTTGCTCTTAATGTGGCAAGTACAACATATGCTCCTACACTCAATTATTTGTTATCTAATTACCTTATGTTGTTGTCCTTAATGTTTTTGAATATCTAAGAGGAGGACTATGTTAATTTTCTTCTGTTATGTATATATATGTGCGTCTGCACGTGCAGAATCTTTCACTTCAACAAGAACTCACAAGTTTTAGAACTTTGGGACCTCCTTTCCCAGCTACTGGATTAGTTGAATTGGGAATTGGAAATACTAAAAACACTTAAGAACCCCAAATTGTATATCCCCCTTACAAGTTTTAAGGATTGAGACCAGAAGTTGCAGGGGGGAGGTCGGAAAGTAGGCAGCGATGAGTCAGGAGAGGTAGCTAGCTGAAGAGGATGAGAGGAGTGAAGAGACACGTGTAAGTGAGCGGATTGGGGAGGATAGCTTTCAGAGTTAATAGTAGTGATGAACATGAACTGCTGGTGCTGGGAGTTTGGTGGTTGGAGAGGTTGAAAATTGAGGAAATACATTATCGGGACCTCCACAATGCAGAATTTGCATGGTTCAATATGAGGGAGAGTGTCATTAAGCGAAGATTGGAAAGATTTCTATTCACTTTACATGGTCCAAGAAAGCAAAAAGGATTATGGGGGAGCTGATTTCAAGAGCTTCTGTTGAGATTTGGATCTGGGAGGTGTTTTGAGTTGTGACTGACGTAGAAGAGGAAGAATTAAACTCAGACAAAAAAGAAAATGGAGTTGAGCCAATCCGAGAGACTAAATTGAAGAAGAGATAGCACTCTCTGAAATTGATGGGTCGGCACCAGTTGTTTGTTTTCAAGTCAAGCCCTGTATCCCAATCCATAGGAATTGGATGGATGACTCACTCTCTCTTGAATGAGATGTCAAACAGGTTGTTGGAGCTCCTCTCTTTTGGATGACTGATCAATTTGAGGAGAAGGTTAATGAATTTGAAGCTCTGTTTCCCAATTCTGTTACTCTTGTTCACCCAAGGATGGTGGATAGAGTGGAGATGCTCCATGGAAAGAGGTGGAAAGCTGTGGGTATTTGGAGTCAGTAGCTGAGGAAGATGATTTTTGCTCAAAAGAGGATGATGCTTGTTTTTGAATTGTTAGATTGACTGAGAGGAACTTTGAATAGTTATTTAAAGAAAACGAGATGCAAGACAATGAAAATAGGTATGAAGCAACAACAGCATTCCAATGTGAAGGAAAACAGAAAATGAGGTCTTCCAAAATTCTGGAGACACTGATGCCGAAAAATGAATCCATTTCCACAAACAATTCACTTCATCACTTCATCACTCCTCAATATCTGTCTATTGTTATCTATCCAAACAACCTTAATTGTAGCCATGTCTATTATTCCTTCCTCCAAAATAGTTTCTTTGCGCAGAGTAGTGCTACATATGTAGCTAGAATCACCCAGCTCAAATTAGCCTCCCCTAAGTAACCTTAACTACAGAGTCAATGCTAATGGACAATATAAATTTTTGGTGATACATATGTAGCTAAAATCACCCAGCTCAATTTAGCCTCCCCTAAGTAACCTTAACCACAGAGTCAATGCTAATGGACAATATACATTTTTGGTGACCCACGCGCTCAGAATATTACTTACACATCTGACACTAATGTGCAAAAAAGATGCTACGGGTTGGAGGAAGCCCAATGAGATTGTGAGATTTGGATGTATTGAGGATTCTCTATTGAGAACCCTTCGATATGATTGAGAGTCTGGGAGACTACAAAGAATAATTTCAAGAGGCTCCTCTTTTGTAATTCTCTTCTTCTTTTGACAGATGATTGTTGTCATCACACGTGAATTTAACCCAGTTTAGGCTGAATCCCATTAATCCTTGGCTGTTGTTTGTTGATTTTGTCATTTTTGTCTAACTTGAATTTATTTTGGTGTGATATGGGGCTAAGGATTCACTCTGTTGTAACTGAAAGAAAGGAGTCCACAAGTTGTTAAAATTGCAGGCATATATTTAAAAGAAAGATCTTGTGTGTGCTTGTATATAATTGGTTCTCCTGATTGTGCTCTTTCCGACTGCTCTTAGGACTTTCAGCAGCCATTCAGAAAGTTATTGTATTTGAGGTTATTCTGCTTTGTAAATGTATTTTTAAATATCAAGGTTCCATATTCCAGGTTGCCGAGGTAGTCCTACAGGAGGTCCAAAACTTTGATTTTTCGGTCATCATGCAGTTGGTCACAGTGTTGGCCACTAGGCCTTTAGATGAGCTGAAGGGCATCATGTGCATTGTATGTCAAAGATTCCCCCTTCCCCTCATTTGCAGGGAAAATTTGGTTTCAGCAGTTTAGTTCACAGAAGATTGCTAGCGTATATTGATTTGTATACCTGATGGATTTTTTCTTTATTTAGGTGTATAGATCTCTTGCAGATGTTGTTGGTTCCTATTCCAAGTGGATATCTGCTTTTCAAACAAATGCTAGACCCTTACTGTAAGCACTTTCTTCTTCCAATGGATGCACTTACAGTCAGTGCTTTTCATCTTCTTTACTGTCTTTTGGTAAACCATTGTGTAAAAGAATATAACATGTGCCTAATTTGTTAAAATATATTAGCACTCACAATTTTCTTTTCTCTGCTGATTGGTACTATAGATTATTCCTAGCAGCTGGAATATCAGAACCCCTGTCCTCGAGTTCATGTGCTTCTGCTTTGCGCAAAGTTTGTGAAGATGCTTCTGCAGTGATGTATGAACCTTTGAATTTGGAGATTCTGATGTGGATAGGAGAGGTGAAGTATTATCTGACTATAATCCATCTAACATGGATGTGTGCTTGACATTTGATCTGTGTGCTTGCTTCTTGATTAACGTGAATTCGTGGCTTATGCATTTTAGCATGTCAATCTCTGTTACTATTGAGAGCATATCTAATGAAGGATTCTTTCACCCAATGATACCGCTGAGACTTTCTTGTTTCTTATTTTTAAAATAATAATTTAGCCCTTATTCTTGCAAATTTTGCTAACTAATGTATAGTTGTTTTTATTATTTACATGCATTCTCTCACAGTCTTTGCCTTATAAATAGTGTTCTTGTCTTTGAAGGGTTTGGAGAAGAGATATTTACCTTTGGAAGATGAGGAAGAAGTTATCAGTGCTGTTAGTCTGATCCTTGGTTCTATTACTAATAAAGAATTAAAGAGCAGCTTGTTGGCTAGATTGCTTTCATCTAGCTTTGAAGCCATTGGGAAACTTGTAAGTTTGTCTTTTGTTTCTTATGTTAATTTGTTACATTGAAATCATATGGTTGCCAGAGGCCTTGTACCATGGTTCATTGCAGGATGTTTTTGGTACTACTACTGATCAATAAACATCTGTGGATTCTGACATGCAATAGTGTCTCAATGCTCTTTTAGGTAGATGCAGATAATAGCCACCGTCTTAGACTGAATCCTGCTACGTATACACAAATTTTGAACTCTGGTGCGAGAGGGCTTTACAGGTTTGCTCGAAGATTACTTGTTTAGAGCCTGTGAAATGTTGCTTCTGTTATGAAGGGAATATTGTGGTTATTCGTAGTCATTAAAAATTTAAATAGATTTTGGGTCACGGGCTTGTAGAATTGTAGAATTCACATGATACTTGAAATTTGGAAAATGTTTTGCATATGCTTGATAGGTATTGGGGATTGATTCTTTTTTATTTATTTATTTTTTTTGGCGGGGCTTACTCACACTCTTTATGTTTGGGGTGATTTTCAAAATGGGCCGTGAAGTTTCAATTTTCCCATTTGGCACCATAAATTGTATTAATTTATATCTTTGGTCGGATCGACTGTTTGGTCCATTAAATTGATGACATGGTGAGCTTGAGACCTTGTATGGGCTAACATACATGTAAGTAATGTTTGAACCACATTGACAAAAAAAAAAAAAAAAACTCATCAATTTAATGGAGGATTAGATGTTTAAAGAAACAGAAGGTGTAAATTTATACAAGTTCAAAACTTAATGGTGGAATGTGAGAAAAGTAGAACCTCATGACCCATTTTGAAAATCACCTAAAGCCATCTCCAAACATGAAGGAGTAATGAAAGCCCTAGGCACAATTTTAGCCCTCAAAAATGTAATTTTTCAAGGAATAGTAGCGGGCTAATTTTTCCCATTTCCAACCAAGGAGGGGCTAAAGATTAGACCCTCTATATTTTGGTTACTTTTTAGTATGCCCAAGTACCTCTTTACCATGCCATCAAGTGGTGAGCTCCCTGAGAAAGAAATGCCTATGTGCCCGGGCTGGCACTTTTTAGCCCTTATGGGGGCTGATTTGAGCCCCTAGACTACGCCCATTTGCGAAATGCCCTTTGGTTGGAGAATGTTTTGTTCAATTTTGGTGCTAATATTGGCCAAATGCTCTTGGTCATTTTTTTTTCATGCTGGTTGCTTGATATATTTTTCTTTAGAGGTTACATGGACATCTTTTCCAAATCTATGTAACACATTATTTTCACTTCTAGCTCTGTGTGATATCTGTTTGGCAACTGTACCTAGTCAATGTCATTGAATTTAATTGGTGTGTGCTTGAGCTCATTAGTCATTTCCACAGTCATAAAGTTGTGGAATAAGAATAGATTTTATAGGTTTCATGTCAAAAGCTGGTGGTTTTTTGCTTCTTGGATTTTATGGTGCTCTAGGAATCTGTATTTTCCCAGAACTATGTATTATGCTGTTATACATAAATTTTTGAAACTAATTTTAATTTCAGGGTGGGAACTGTATTCAGTCATCTAGCAACATCTGTCCAGAGTGGGCATTCTGCAGATGATTGTATGCTGGCACTGTTGCAAGTTTTTTGGCCTATTCTTGAAAAACTTTTCAGCTCTGAGCACATGGAGAATGGTAATTTATCTGCAGCAGCTTGCCGTGCTCTTACACAAGCAATTCAGTCATCAGGTATATCTCACATTGGAACATCTGTGCAAGTGTATATATTTGTTTGTGGACACAATAACTGAATTTTTTATTGCGCAGGTCAACATTTCTTAAGATTACTGCCCAAAGTACTAGATTGCTTATCAACAAATTATGTCACATTCCAAAGTCATGAATGCTACATAAGAACTGGTAGGATCCTTGATATCATTATGTGGGAAACTTCTTGTGTTTCACTGTTATCCTACTTAGTTTTTAGATGAACCATTTTCTGCAAGAATCAGATCATAGGGCGATTTAACGTGAGGTGGCTTACATTTTTGAGATAGTGATTGAGGAGGGAGTGAGACAGGATGATTAAATGATTTTTCTACTAGAATATGATAGCGAGACGATCTACTGCAATTATTTTGTAAACTTTTATGTATGATGCTGGCTTAAATGTCCCATTTACTTGCTTGAAAGTTCTAAGATGTTACAGCTAACTCCCAAAGGTTAACATCATGTGGCGGATCACATTTTCATTATACAACACTAGGAAAGTGAATATAATTACTATTTAAGGAACCATTTTACAACGTAGGGGGTACAAACTTTGGTTAAGGCTTTTACCTTTCAGACATTATTTTGTTTGTCCTAGCCTTAATTTGGTTTCATCAAGACAGTAAAAGGCCCACATAGTTCCAACTTTTAGGATTTTTATTGTGTTATCTATGGTTGGGAGTTAGTGGGAACAGGAGGTTCAACTTTTAGGATTTATTTGAACTTTTTCAGTATGTTCTTTTGGGTTTCTTGTAGTTACTTATTTCCTCTTTCTTCATATTGGAACAATACCATTTCAGCATCTGTTGTCATTGAAGAATTTGGCCATAAAGAGGAGTATGGGCCCTTGTTTGTCACCACTTTGGAGAGATTTACATACGCGGCATCGGTAATGGCTCTTAATTCTTCATACATATGTGACCAAGAGCCTGATCTAGTGGAGGCGTACACAAATTTTGCATCCACATATGTGCGCGGAACTCGTAAGGTTTTGTACACTTATCACTATAGAATTTCTTCCACCGTTTTTATAATTGAAATGATTAAATCAGGGCTTAATTATCTGATAAACTTAAATGATGATTCTAGTTTGGTGACATCTCAGGAAGTAGTGGCTGCATCTGGTACCCTTCTTGAAATTTCCTTTCAAAAGGCAGCTATATGCTGCACAGCCATGCATCGTGGTGCAGCACTTGCGTCCATGTCATACTTATCTTGTAAGCTGATATTGCCTTTTCTTTCTACTTACCAGAAAGAGAGATAATTTCTTGATTTTGCTGTAGTTTTTTCTATTGATTTTTTATTAGGACCAATATGCGGTTAAGGTTGATACAGAAGTTTTATTTGCAAGTAATAATCACTAATAGGTTCATATTTTGTGAAAAACTGGTTATATATGACCTTTTTCTCATTTTTGGTTTTGTACTAAGCTAACCCAGTCTTTCTTATCACTATGCTTGGTAAGAACTATGAAAGAAACAAGGAAGGTAGAAGAGGCCTTGTAGAAGTAGGGAGGATAAGGGCAGGGATGGAGAGATTTCTCATTTCTTGATGAAGGAGAGCATAAATCATGTTCTTACCATACCCTTAAATGAATGACATAAGATTCCATCTGCCAACCTCTCCAATTTGGGGGATTGGGTTTCTGAGGGCCCTAGAGGTGGTCTCTTCATTTTTCATCTTTCAACACTCCGACCAGTTGTTTTTTCCTCTTTTAGTTTTTCTCCTCTACCTAATATGGTGTTGAGTCTCATGCTACCTATGAGTACGACGCATACCAACTCTAACTCCATTAACAGCAGAGCCAAGGCCAACAAGAAAAATTTACGAGTTGTTGCTTCATTTGTCTTTCTACTACATTCATACTGCTAGGGCAACTTCATTATTAGCATTGGAAACCTTAGCCTTCTACATGCTTACCGTCGAAGCTCTTTTTGTTTTTATTTTTCAATAAATGTTTATATAATTTTCTTTTAATTTTATATGTTTCCAATGCTTACTCTTTTGTCACTTTACTCCAGCATCGTCGTGTTTTTGGTTGCATCTGAAGTAAGTTTTTATTTCTCATATCATTGAAGTCAGTTCCATTTCCACGTATTAAAAGCCAAAAGAGCCTTCCTCTCTACAACAAGAACAATAGTTGTGGGTACCTGACAGTATTCTCACTGAAGTCGTTTCTCTTTATGGTCCTTCACAGGAAGTGCTGTTGCTTGATCTTTTATTCCTTGAGCTGGATTTATCCTGTGTATAAGTGCTACCTGATTGAGGCTTATTATCTATCTTGTATGGACCTGCTAGGTTTCTTGGAGGTGGGCCTGGCCTCTTTGTTAGATTCTTCTATGACTTGTATCTCTGAAGGATCATTCAGTGCAATGGCCATTCAAGTCATATCCCATAGTGGCGAAGGACTTGTATCAAACCTAATTTATGCTTTACTTGGTGTTTCTGCAATGTCACGGGTAAATTTACAATATCCTCATATTTCAGTTTTTTCCTTTGCAAGTAAAAGACACATGTAAATAAAAATAAAGTGGAGGCATATATTATTTATATGATCTTTACTCTGTTCAAACAGTAAAACTGACTGAGAAACCACCTAGGATGAGCTGCACTTTGTGCTAAAACATATTGATTAGCTTTGCAGCTAAGGAATTATTTGCTACTGGTTCCTCACAGGTTCACAAATGTGCAACAATCTTGCAACAGTTGGCAGCAATATGCAGTTTAAGCGAGAGATCAACCTTGAAGGCTATTCTTTGTTGGGAATCTTTACGTGGATGGTTACACACAGCGGTCTCTCTCTCTATCTCTCTCTCTCTCTCTCTCTCTCTCTCTCGCTCTCTCTCTCTCTCTCTCAAACACACACACAGGTGTGTATGTGTATGTTAGTTTGGATGCAACTAGATCCAAGAGCTAAATGAACGGTATAGAACTACTCTAAAGGCTAATGTTCCTTAAACCTGACCATATGTGTGTACATACCATAGATTGTCTCTGTAGGATGTCATTTCTCTCAAAGGACGGACACATGAGAAAATCACACCATGCTCAATTTTATTCATCTTGGATCCCAATATTTTTTTATAGAATTGATTATTTTGGATATGGATCTCCCTTGATAGCTTAGATTTTAAAATCTAAGTGATTAACCAACCCCATAATAAAACCTAAAATCTAAGCTCTAAATCACACTATGCTCTACACTGTTGAATACGCTCAAAATTATGTTATGCGTCTGTCAAATGTTTCTGTATCTTTCTATATCAACTTGTGAATGTATCTTTACCAATGAGAAACATAGGGCACCAGATGTTAGAGCTTGCATATTTCTTCAGATTCCGCTGTTTAAATATTTCAGTTACAGCAGGTGCAGGCTCTTCCTGCTGAATACCTAAAGCAAGGGGAAGTTGAAACCTTAGTGCCAGTTTGGTCTAAGGCCCTTGCTGGTGCAGCTTCAGATTATATAGAGAGCAGGAGCTGTGATGGAGGACACAATAGTTACGGTCACATGCAAGGAAAAGGGGGGAGGGTTCTAAAGCGTTTAGTTCGTGAGTTTGCTGATAGCCACCGCAATGTTCCAAATTTGACTTGATTACTGCCGAATTTTACTTTTGCCATTTGCATCTGATTTAGCTGGCGGCTTTAAGAGCTATTGGGGCCTTGTGAATCGGAGTTGGTACCGCATTTTGCAGTTGTAAAGCGATTGCTGTTTTTTTTTTTTTGCTTTTGTCCAGGCTTGCCAAATATGGGCCTGTTATTTGAGCTATGTTCCCAATACACATATTCTTCAATCTAATTTTCTGTATAGTCTCTTGCCCAATTTTGACAGGAAGAATGCAAGTCAGGATGTGTATGCCAAATTTTTTGCAGGGAAGGTTACTCGATTCAGGAGCAGCTCGTGGGTACGAGCTTTGTAAGAAAATAAGGTGATCATGCGTTAAGCCGAATGCCTCATAGCGTGTTGTATGGCTCACAGATTGATGATTGTGACATGTAGGAATCTCTTTTCAGATTTTGGGTTAAAGTTGCGGCTTGGATATTTAAGAGATTGGGTTAGCTGTATGTATAATTGTTTTTTCCTGGTCGACAGCAGCTTGGGTAAGCTGTACACTCTAAAATGATCTTCGCTTGCATTAGTTAGTTTCATCCAGTTTGATTATCGAAAAACTGATCTTCGCCTTGCATGGCTTGGAGCACCAATCTATACTGTCATTTCCCCCAAAATGTATTATCGCACTCGCCTGCCCTCTCTACTCCTCACTTTTTCTATCTCAAAACTGTATGATCGAACTGATCAGAAAAACGAAGTCTTGATAAGCTGGAATGGGGATTTTTATTGAAGTTGTTTATTAAAACTTTCTTGAATCAGAGTATGTATTCTATTGATTGTATCATACAAGTTTTTAACTAAATTAATTGAAGTGATTACTAAACTATCTTTGTTCTAAATAATTATTTTAAGCTTAAAAATGTTGAAGTATTCATTAACTAATTTTAAATAAATAAAAATGTATTTAAGGGTTGTTATGGAGCGACAAATATTTTTACACTCCTTATAAATCTATGTTTCTTTTGTTTTTGAAAAATAGTTTTAAAAAAAATAGAAAATAAATATATATTGTAAATCAAAGCTAGAATTTTAAGAAAAATAAAATTTTGTGTGCCACCACTTTTGCCACCTCAACATTCCACTGTCATCACCCACGCTAATATGACCGCTACCACCTCGACCGTCTCACCATTGTCACCACCATCATTGAAACCACCACGTCCCACCACCATTGCCGCCTCCATGCTATCCTCGACCGCCATCAGCCTGGTCACCACTACACCATTGTTGCCGTCGTTGCCATTGCCTCACCAAAAACACCACCATTTGCACGTCCGCCACTAGCACAACATTATCACCCATTATCACTCTTGCCACCAAGGCCACCGCACCAGTTGCGCCACCACCTCCACTATCTCATTGTCTCACCAGCACGTCCACCAACACCACATTTTCCATCGCCATCACTACCACCACCACATTTGCCATCACCATCATCATCACCATCACCATCATTCTTGCCACTTCTCAACCATCCCTCACAATCATTGTAAACACAACCAAAATTTGCCACCATCATCGTTGTCACTGCTACCACCACCATTACAATGCCATCACCATTGCCCCCTAGAAAGCTATTTTTACCACCTACGTCCTATCAGGTCACTTCACCACTATTAACACCGCTACTAGTCTAATACCACCATCCCAAGGAGAAGGATTCTCTCCTCTTTTTTTTTTCCTCCCCTTCCTTCCCCTCCTATTTGAATGATCACGGTTAAGCCATGTCAACATCTTATATTAATTTTTTATAGAATAAGAAACACAAAATAGAAATTGTGAGAGAAGGGAATGGAAGGAGATGAAAAGAGAAGAGGTGAAAATCCTAGTTCCCATCCCAACCACCATTTATCGTTGCTACAACACCACTCCCGTTGCAATTACCATTTCTACAACTACAACTACAACCACCATCATAATTATGTTACAAAAAATATTACTTATCGCACACAAATTTATTATTATTTTTTGACATTTTAGCTATTGATTTTTTCTTTTTTTAGCTATTGATACTACACATTTGCGAAGTTCTTCTTCAAATTTTTTGTTTGTAAAACAATACCGGACGGATGTACTTGTGAAACTTCTCATCCAAACGCGCGGTGACCAACCATGGCCATGAAACCATACGCAGGGTCTCGAATTGCTTGAAGCAAACTGTCGCTTCCCCGAAGACTGCCAAGATCCAGAACCATGAGCAGAAGTATTCGAGAAAGAACAGACTATCCATTCTAGATCGCCACCGTCCGCAGACCACCCGTTATCTTCCGGAACGCAGATCAACGGCCACAAGCGTCTGTCGTTATCGGGCATGGACATGGAAATCCCGTTTCCCGAAGAGCTTGAATTGCTTGAAGCTAACTATCACCTTCACGATGACTGCCTAGACTTTGAACCGGCGGAACCTTACCCAGAAGAATACGGCAAAGAACAACCTACCCCTTCTAAATCGCCGCCCTCCATAGACCACCCGCCATCATACGAAGTCCGAAACAATGCCCATAAGCGTTTGCGATCATCGGACGGTCCTGATGAGTCGATTGCGGAAAACTCCGGATTGTCGGATGAGAAACGGAGCAGGGTCGATGATGTGGACCGGTCCGAGAATGATGAGGACTGGCTTTACTCGCCGCCACACGAGATAGATCCGGTGGTCGATCAACGAGTTACTGATGTTGTGGAGGAGAAAGTTGTGTCAAGGTATGCGTCGGAGATAGATGGTAGTTTCATTCCGGTGACGGCGCCGAGTGCCGGGGATAGAGTTTACGCGAAGATATGCTTGGTGGAGAAGGAGCGTCCCAAGAAATTGCATGTAAAAGGAACATCGGGAGGTAGAACCAAATTATTTTCTTGAATACTTGGATGCTTTTTTCTCCAAACATGATTATTTTCTTCAATACTTGGATGCTTTTTTCTCTAGCTGCATGTTTGGTTTCTGAGAAAACCTTGGAAAAGTAGAGAATCATTCTGTCGCATAGCAGTTAATAGTGTATATAAGTTGCAGTTCACATACATTGCTTTCTATACACATTAGCTTGACTGGGAAGTATAATTTTTGCAGGTCTTATATCAGAACCTATTAATGATCTATTGCAAAGAGTGGAGAAAGAGGCATTTAGGAAGGTATGGTATGCATTATGAAGATGAATTAGTTCATTGTGAACTTAGGACCGTTTGATAACCATTTTGTTTTATAGTTTTCAATTTTAGTGCTAGAGATAGAGGTGAGGAGGGAGAACGTCTGAAATGGAAACTTAAAAGTGCAAACAACTTATAATTGTCTTCAGTTTAGGTTTTTAGTTTTCATTTTGTGTATCACTCCGTATACCCATTTCTTCTGCATTCTTCTCAATATCCTTCCTCCGCCCTATCTCTCATTTCTCCTATGCAGTTCCCTATTATCTTTAACAAAATGGTTATCAAATGGGCCCATAAGAGTCATTGGAGTCATCCAACTTTAATCCACATCATTTTATAAGAAATCCATGTTAAGTTAGCTTCAATGTCGTAAACAGTACATAAATCCTATCATTTATTATCATATAGGGTGAACTGCCAATTTAGTCCTTGAATTATCACCTGAGTATTAGGTCCCTAAACTATTTTATTTCAAAAAAAATCCGTCATTGAATTATAAAAATCTGCCAATTACATCCTTAATATTATATTCGAAGCTACAATATTCAATTTTCCGTCAATTGAAGTCACGTTACTTGCATGTGATACACATTGGAGGGTAGATTGGTAATTTTACATAAAGAAATAGTGTATGGAGTTAACTTTAGGGGGGGAAAATTAGTCGTTAGATTCGCAACCTACATGAAATGTTAAGGGCTTATAGGCGAGAAAAGAACAGTATTACACTCTAAAGTGTGTCAAGTGACTTAAGTTGACAAAAAATTGGATAAAATACCTTTGAATATAATAGTAGGGATGAAATTAGCAATTTTTAATGAATTTAGGGACTTATTTGTGTCATTGTTTGAAAACTTTCTAAGTGAGGATTCTTTAACTTTTCTGTGTTATGCCATGAGTGTTGAAAAACGCCCACTAGACCTTGTTCTTTAATGTAACCAACGACAATAGACTAAACTAGCAAATATAGAAAAACTTAGAAACACACAAGAATTATACTGGTTCGGCAGAACTTTTGCCTACGTCCAGTTGTGATTTCTCTAGGTAGAGAAATCACCGCTCCTTTGATTAATAATAGAGATTACAGAACTTTTGCAAACCCTAGAACTAATCTTTCTCTCTTGTCTTGGCTATCACAGTTTTTCTCACTTGAATTTAAGCCTTGCCGCACCCTATTTATAGGCATAGGGTGCAGTTTACATGTCCTTTACAGATTATACTTCCTATTCTAAGTGGAATAGGAAATTAGACTTCCTTTCCAATTCCAAATGGACTTCTAGGATTTCTAATCTAAATTGAATAAGGAAACTAAGATTCTTTCGTAGCCCTTTTAGGAGAAGAATCGGTGCACCCTTTTTTTTTCCCTAAAACAATCCTAAACAGAAAAGAACACTAATTGATGAGCCAAAACCTAACAATGAGACACTAGATACTCTCTTGAAATATTTGGCGAATCATAAATGGTTTACCTGATCAGTGAAATCTGTATTGATATGCTAAATATAATTAGAGTTGTTTGAAGACCTTGCGAGCTCGCTTTGAAGTTCAGAGTGAAACACCACTACTGCATGAACAACTTTGGGTGGATAAATATGCTCCAAATTCATTTATTGAGCTTCTGAGTGACGAACAAACAAATCGTGAGGTAACTATGTTTGTTTTCATGTTTTTTCATAACTTTTTAGGGGAGTTAACGCTCCAAAAGGTGCACATGTTTTTGTAGTTTTTCTTCCCTAGAAGGTCTTCTGTCAACTGTCTGTTCTTTTTTTATTTGCATTGCAGGTCCTCCTATGGTTAAAACAATGGGATCCTTGTGTTTTTGGATCTGAAATTAGGAGCACATCCAATGAGGTTTTGTCTGCGTTGAGACGACATTCTTCTATCACTCAACACCACAAACTTTCTGATTCAAAGGTTTCAAGAAATAACAGAGGATGGAATAATGAAAAAAATATGCATTTTAAGGATATGAATGATGAAAGTGCTAATTCAAAAAGCATTCCAGAGTTGTGGAATAAGTCAAGGTCTACCAGTCCCCCAGAACAAAAGGTAGAATATGAACTCTTTCTGCATTTTGCTTTTATTCTTACTGTTTTTTACATAGAACTACCTTGCATTGGCTGACCTGCATATTTGATGGTCACTGCAGATCCTTTTACTTTGTGGCCTCCAGGGCTTGGGAAGACTACACTTGCACATATAGCTGCAAAGCATTGTGGGTACCGAGTGGTGGAGGTATGTTGTTCACTTCATATCTGCGCACACATAATCGTGATTAACAAAAAGAATTCTCTTAAGAAATTTTGTCTCTGCATGAATCATTCAGTATCATTTGCTGTGTTAGCTGGAGTTACTTGTCAGGATATCATTTTGGTCCTTAAAGTTTTCCCCATTTTTCGGTCAGCTGGATCGGAAAGAAGAATTCCATTCCCAATCCAAAAAAGTTTCGGAATCAAATATTAGCTCCAATTTTGGAATTTTGGATTATTGAAATTTTCAGAATTGGTTTTATCTCGGAATTTTTGGAGCATATTTCGGATCTCCTACATTTTGCAAGACTGTGAAATGAAAGTTTTCAAACTTTTGTGTATCCACCATTCAATATTTAT
Source organism: Pyrus x bretschneideri (assembly GCF_019419815.1). NCBI lineage: Eukaryota > Viridiplantae > Streptophyta > Magnoliopsida > Rosales > Rosaceae > Pyrus > Pyrus x bretschneideri. Next base: position 12,734 of record NW_025999413.1, on the reverse strand, counting down.
TGTGAAATTTTGCGATATTTGTAGCCGTTTTGGTATGTATGACATAAAATCATATTAGACAAGATAAAATAGTAAGTATGATTATACTCTTTATTTTTGATATATAATAGTATGATTAAATATACAAATATGAAATAAAGCATATTTAGATATAACAATGAACGTGATAAAATAAGCATATGCATGGTTTTTTTTAGGATAGTGCTATTCACACACTCATTTTTATTTCCCACACACCCATATTACTGTTTGGCCATTGATCTTCTTCAATTCATTCGATCCAACAACCAAAAAGTAAGAGGGTGTGTGAGAAGTACCAATGTGGGACTCTTTTACCTTCACATTCTCATAGATAGCACTACCCTTTTTTCATAGTACTAAATTTGAGAAATTTCGGATCAGATAGATATATGGGAACTTTAACGAAAAGCTCCTGGTACTGTTCACTTTAACGAAAAACCACATTTTTACACTAAAAAGTCAATCCTGGCACTATTCACTTTACCCTTTATTTTGTCCTTTTCGTTAAAACTCAAAGTTTTCAAGCCCTTTTCATTAGTTTTCCTTAGATATATTCCAGTTGCCATCCAAGTCTGTCAAAAATTTTCGGAATCAGAAATTTCAGTTTGGATTGGAATTTCCAAATTAACTTGCACAATGTGATTTGGGGAAGAGATGAGTTAAGGAGGTGGTCAGGCAGTTGACCAGTCCTCAATGGCAAAGTAATTATAACTAATGGTGGCTGTGGAAGATACGTAGGATTTAGGCCTTGATTAGTGAGGTTGCTTGATCGTCCCACATGTCAAGAGAGGAGCACCTCCCACTTTTTCCTTCTCACTAATGTTGTTTGAGCATTATGGAACAATCTTTCACAGGCCGTTCTATCATTATGTAGATCCTCTAATACCCCAATATCAATCAATCATGGATTAGAAATAGCAATCATCTGATGTACTTGAATCACTTGCATGAGGAGAACCCTAGCTTCCATATCAAATGTTCGAATAAGTCCCTTTATTTTCTCAATAAGACCAGTGCAGTACTTCAATCTGCCATATTCACAATTTTGGGTATCACAAGTTGATTTTACAATTTGTTATTTTCTATTTACAGGGATGTTGAAATCGGTTTCATAGCAGATGTAGTATGACGTTCGTGTTACCTACAGTCTACATGTATATTTAATTTAACTGACACTTGTTCAGTTAATTTATTCTAACTTAAGATAATAGACCTTCAAAATCAGTTGCATCTCTAAGCTAAATAACCTAATTGGATTCTTTGGAATTTGGATGCAAGATTACGTTTAGTGACTTATAACATTACTGTCAAATTAGCAGCTTATCTGACAGCCCTGATTATGACAAACGGGAAACAATTAAAGTACAGTTAATTTTGGGTTGAATTTCAGGGACCATGTTTAGCATTTTACAAATTTCATAAGTTGATCTATATTTTGGATATTACATCACTAAGCATATTAGAGCTTTATATTTGAGCACCAAAAATGTATAAAGGAACATTGCTTTTCACTTTTTATGGGAGCTCTTCCCGGTTTAATTTGTCATCTGTCACTTGTTTGGAAAGAAAAATAATTTTAGGTTTGTGTATAATGGAATGGTGGATTTATTACATGTTTTGTAGGTTAATGCTAGTGATGACCGATCATCGTCAACTGTTGCAGCTAAAATTCTTGATGTTGTTCAGACGGAGTCCGTCGAAGTTATTGAGAAGAAGTTCCTCAGAATGGACTCGACGCCAAAGTGTTTGGTTGGTTCTAATTTTCAAGCTTAATCTTTTTATTGTGTGTGCTCATGACAAAATCCAACTGCATTTCCTCTAGGTGATTGACGAAATAGATGGGGCTCTTGGAGATGGGAAAGGTGTCGTGGAAGTTATTCTAAAAATGGTAAATGATAAGGTTTTGAATTTTTAAATTCTGTGTTATATGAGATATACATGTGGATTTCATTGACCTGTTTTGGTGGCTTAATGGGCACCTTATTGAATGCTGCTTCTATTTTTATCATCTTGACAGCTGCGAAATTAAAGAAGTAAATATCAATGACTTATTGATCATTACGAAATAAAAACATGAAAAGAACATGTTATTAAACCTTCACATCTGAAAATAAAAAAGTGAAATCCTTTTAGTTTTATGCATTATGAATTTGCCGCCTTAGGGATGGTAGGTGTTGTATGGGGTTGGTTGGTTGGGCTGGTTGTGGCTAGGGTCAGTGGGTGGTGAGAGTAGATCGTCAAGTTGGTGGGAGGGATGAGATCCAAGGGGCGATGGTGGGTGTTGTTCGACATTGGTTAGAGATGGATGGGATCGGAATTGAGCATCTTTGTGGGTGGGTGTGATTGGGTTTGGGATGGACGAAGTTGGGTGTGGGTGCTGAAGGGGAGATGGGGTTGGGTTTAGGGTCAGGGAGGGGAGAGAGAACTAAACAGTTGGTGGAGACTTTGTCGTTTGGGGTGATGCAGTAGTTGTGTTGCTGGTCCGGTGGTTGTTTGTGGCAGCTAAGGGAGGGGATGGTTTGAGTTTTCCATTTTTAGGTTGTATTTTGTTTTTGATTTTCACTTTTCTTTATTACTCATTTTTTTTTATCAATTTTGATTTTCAAATGTTTGTCTACAAAAAGTTTTAGTGTTTCTTATTAACTGTAACATAATTTAGGATTTAATATATTATTTCGATATACGGTCTAACATTTTTAAGGAAAGGAGGGGGTAAATTGACATTTCGCCAATAAACAGTCAACTAATGATTTTTGTGAGGTCTTGTAGTGAGACCAAACCTCAGGGGGGCACGTTGTTGAATAGGGTTCCCCAAGTTAATCAATCAATTAAGGGCATTCTAAGGGATTTGAAATTTTTTAACCATAAGGGCTGTTTTGTTTTATATTTTATATAAAAACGTATTTTTCTTAACTAGAAAAAGTTATGTGGTTAGCTTAAGTAAATAAGGGGTTCAAATAATAAAGAACTAGTTGAACTAAAACGGTTATGTAAAGAGCCAATTTCAGCTCACTAGTTTGTTTTGTATAGCTGAAATTTTTTTTTTTTTATATGTTCATGCAGGTATGTGCTGATAGGAAATCTTATATGGAGAAGGAGAATATCAACAATGAACAAAAATCAGGAAGGGTTTCTTCAAAAGGAGGGAGAAAAACTGCATCGTTGTCGAGGCCTGTGAGTTTTACTGATATTTAATGAACTAAGAATTTTTGGTTTTTTGCCTCGTGGATATTATAATTAATTGATTCTTCTTCTGTAGGTTATTTGCATATGTAATGACCTATATGCACCTGCCTTGAGACCATTGCGTCAAGTTGCAAAGTAAGTCTTTCTTAGTATTGGTTACAAATCATATAAACCCAATTCAACATTTGTCTATACATCTATAATTAAAGCATAATTCTTTTCCTTCCAACTTTGATGAAGCTAACAATATCTATGAGCATACTGATGTCATTTGAGTCCTCTAAGATTTGATTTTTGTTGTTATTTGTGACTTAGATCAATTATCTTGTGACTTGAAATAAAATGTTAAGATCATGGGAAGAATCAAATGCATTCGACAACCGAGTCAGAACACATGATAGGGTAGAGTGCAGAGCCCTCGATGAGATAAAATATATGTACACCTCTATGCTTAAGCAAGCATGCCTTTTGTTTAGGCACCCTTATGTCATGGCCGAAACCAAGCCAATGCTCGTGTTGTGAACTTTTTGGTGTTACGTGCGTCACAAAGCCATGGAGGTCTAGGTATGTTCCTCATATTGAGTATTCAAACGTTGCATAGCGGTTAAACATGTCCTCAGTTAACAGTGTGCAACACTAATTTTGCCTGCTAGTCCATGAGTTGTCTTGTAGAGACATTTGACTACCGTCTTGTAATCTATGCTCGTCGTCTAGGCTCCAAGGTTAGCCACATGAAACTCACTCAATGTTCCATATGCCCATAGGTTCCCTAGTGAGCATTATGAGTCTTTTGGCTTTCGATGGAGGAAATATCACCTATGCTTGATGAGCCATTCTAGTGTTAAGAAAATCCAAGCGGACTTTACCTGAGATGGCATGTCTGGAGGTTTCTCAAGCTTGCCTGTGATGCATGCTTTGGCAAATGACGTGGCCTTAAACCCTAAACTCTAAACCTTCACTATCAAACCAGCCACCTCTAGCTTCTATACACCTTAACCCTAAATGTGGTTCCTTTCATGCTTTGGCAAATGACAGGGCCCTAAACCCTAAACTCTAAACCTTCACTATCAAACCAGCCACCTCTACCATATATACACCTTAACCATAAATATGGTTCCTTTCATAAGACATGCTTAGGTTCATGTGCATGTCAGCTATCCTGCATGTTGCTTTATGCAAACTTCTGCTGGCAACTGCTAAGAGCCGATGGGCTAGCATAAAACGGTTGGGATGCTAATATAGTTACTAAGGGGAGCTGTCAACCCTTGGAAGGGCTCAAGTATATGAAGCTTTTCAGAACTGCTTGAAGTTTGTAGTTGGGAGTGGGGTGACATCCTTTGAGAAGTTGGCAGATGCTTTTCCAAGGTTATATAGATAGTAGAGGTAGTTGGGTTGCAAGAAACTGGAAGGGCTCACGTGGTTCAATCAAGAACGAATAATTGAAGGTGGAAGCTAGACGGGTGCATCATTTTCCATCATTCTCTCAGATCTGGAAATCAGATATTTTCTCCCCAAGGGATTACACCTAGAATAAGGAAGAATATATAGTCCTAATCAAGTAATAGGACCTAAAAAAGGTTCTATATATAAATTTTTAAAAAGTTAACTGGACCTAAAGAGCGCAATGTACATAGCTGATAGCTCTAAACAATAACAACATCTTAGTATAGATTCATGTAAGTTTATGGAGTAGAATGTGCCACAAACATGCATTCCAAAGTCTTTACTAGTTGCAAATGTAGTAATCTTGGGAATTCTTTTAAACCTAGTTTTGCATTGGTTAGTACACAAAATGAAGCAGCGTGTCTCTTATCAATTTATATCATTTTATTTCTATCCATTTCAATGATAATGTGAACAAATTTTCTTTTTCTTTTTTTCAATGAAAGTTTGTTGCTTATCAGAAACTGATAATTGTAACAAATAGAGTTTTAAATAATGTCCCATTAGTTCATACCATAACATTTTATAAAAAGAAAACATTTATGTGGAGTTGTTGGAGAACTATTTGCTTGATAACACTACTTATTCTTTTACAGGGTTCATGTTTTTGTACAACCAACAGTGAGTCGAGTGGTGAGCAGGTAACGTTTTAAAAATATAAATTGATGTCTAAAGATTGTTTGCTGGATCAATTGTTGTTGAAAGATTGTTTGCTGGATCAATTGTTCTATAAGGTTTAACATAATTTGATGTGTTTTGGAATCTGAATATGCTCATGTTTTTTGCATAAGGTTATACATCATTTCTTTTATAGTTGAAACTTCTACGATAATAGTTCAGGGAGAAGAACCACTATTGCCATATCACGCAAATGCCAAAGTTTGTTTGAATCCCCCAGTCAACCAAAGTTGTGTATATTGAGGATAGAGTTTATCCTTTAGCGGGGTACCAAATTTATAACAACCGAAATTTTAACTGCCAATCAAATTTGTTGGAAAAGGGAAGTTCTTCAAATCCGAAGAATGTGAATAAATCATTTTTTGAAACATCTATATGTACGGATCATGTGGGAAGCATATGCATTTATGTAATGACAGCATAGTAAACTATCAAAAGTTAGAATGTGAACATGGTGCGTGAACGACTTCATGCAAATTGCGATTTATAAGCCCACTCAATTAATGAGTAACTTGTGCTGCTTGAGTTAATTCCAATACTGGTATATTTTGTTACTTTGGGACATATCACTTTATGTGGAAATGAATCTTGTTCTCACTTCTCGGTATTCTTTATTTGTTCAGGGAAAATTAAGTTCTTTAAATGAAATAACTAGGGGATCTAATTGTTGGAACTGTACAACCTAAATAGAAATTAGAAATTACTTATTAGCAATTTAACATACTATACATAGATATCACATCACATATGTTCATACTTCATACCCATATTTGGGATTGGTAAATTATTTGTTACTTGCAGTACATTGTCTCATTCAAAAGAAATGCCTTTTATACGTGGCTACTTTCCTATGTTAGATTGGTCCTCAAATTTTGTTGTTGCATTACAGGCTTAAATATATATGTAATAAGGAGGGAATGAAAACAAGTTCCATTGCACTTACTGCACTTGCAGAGCACACAGGTGAGTCATACATCCCTTTTATTGAGAATTACCTTATTTGAATTCATCTGGTTATTCATAATGTACAAACCATTCTTTAACGGAAAGTCTAGATGTGTTGTGTACAAGTTCGATTGTGTTTTTAAGTTTAAAATGGAATTTTGTCATTCCTTAATGTTATGACTGAAATTTGGTTTATACCAGTTCGTACTAATTTCAAACTTCCCTTCATTTATTCAATCTTTGATCTTTTCCATTCACTTCAACCTTTATGTTACAGAATGTGATATACGTTCATGCTTGAACACTCTTCAGTTTCTGAACAAGAAGAAGGAAGCACTCAATGCGGTAAGAGTTTGATATGATCCTTCTTTTGCAGAGTTTTCCCCCTTTTTTTCTTGTTATATAAGAAGCAAAAACCCAGAGGAAATACACGACAATCAGATAGTGCCGTGAGTGACCCATTCAGTCATCATAATAATCGAATGCGAACATCCAGGAGGCTCCTCTGAAATCTGCAAGGCTAATTATCTCTCTTTTGCAGACTATTCCTTAATTAAGAAAGCCTTCACAACATCAGATTAGCTTTGTCTGGGATGGTTTTGTTTAGACAAGTAAAACAGTTCCGTTTGAAGTTTCCGATATTGACCAGTTAAAAATATTTATTAAGGTTTGAGCACATTAACAACTTTTCGGAGAAATGGAGTAAAAAACATGGATCTCTTCATGAAACAAGTTTGTAATAATCATGGATGTCTCCTATGATTACTTTGAGCTTCCCTAACTACCATCTCACCATATTTTAGGGGTTCTTCTCATCCTCCCACTACCTATGTTCCTGGTGAATGGTGATAGTTATTTATGGTGGAGTTCTCAGTTTGGTTTCTGTTTGAAGAACTGAACATTATTTTCTTTAAAAGCGAGTGGTTAATACTACGTTGTACTCATACTTTTCCAGTGGGAGATTGGTTCTCAAGTGGTTGGTCGAAAGGATATGTCAAGAAGTGTGATTGATGTCTGGAAAGAGGTAAGGTGTAACGGTAAGTTAGATGATGTGTGTCTTATTCTTTATCCATAGTTTTCACAACCTTATATTTGAAGATGCGACTCTCTTTAGATCTTCCAAAAGAAAAGAACGAAGAGGGAAAGAACAACCAATGGTAGCTGTGGAGTTATGTCAAATGATTTTGACTTTTTGCATTCTCTCGTTTCTAACTGGTAGGTAGTAAATTCCAGCAAACATTATATGTTCAAGTGTTTAAAATATCTAATGTCTACCTCACCTACTCAATAAATTTGCAGCGGTGACTATGATTTGATTGCGGATGGTCTTCATGAAAACTTTTTGCATCTCCCTTATCATGATCCAGTGATACAAAAGACTGTAAGCCGCCTGGTTTGACTATATTGATTACCTGTGATGTGCTAAAACAAGACAGTTGATGTTGTACAATTTTCTCTTATCTGAAGGTCAAATGCTTAAACAGTCTTGGTGCCTCCGACCTTATGCATAAATATATTATGCGTACACAACACATGCCTCTTTACGGTAAGGATATTTGAATATCTACTTGCTGCGACTTGTTTCAATTACATTCTTCTTTGACTCTTTCCTTTTTTTTCTATTATGGAGTTTATCTGCCTGCTATTGCAATCACTATACATCGTTTGGTAGCCCAAGTGCAGAGACCAAACATTGAGTGGCCAAAATCATATCATAGGTATCCTGCAAACCTGTTAGATCTTGAAGTAAGTCGTGAAAGTTATTTTTCAATTTTTTTTACTGATTTGAATCCCATACATATTCAGATACCGCACAGTGTTGATGGAAAAGGTGGAAACTTTGAGGTCTTGGTACAACACAATTCCACCATCTATTTCAAGACATTTGTCAATTAAGTCCTTAGTAGAAGACTCAATTTCATTGCTGTTACACATCCTGTCACCCCCAACTCTACGGCCGGTAATAATGTTCATCTTAGCCACGTCTTATCTTGTTTCTTTGAGGTTCTTGGTGGCAGTTCCATATTCCATTTGTTATGTTTGTGTGTTGATCTTTATTTTCAGTTTCATATGTGAGAGACGTTACATATGCTACTAGTTCAAGTGATTATCAGACAGCCAATGCTTTTGAGATATTTTGGTTGTGTTCGTCATTTATTTTATAAGAAAAGAATGTGTGATATCATTTTATTCCAATAGAATATACTTAAGTTTTTGATTTGTTTTCTTATGTTAAATTTATGATTAAGATATGCGATCGAATTTAATGTGCATGGGTCCAATACCATGTCTTTACAAGATTTCAATGCAAATGTCGATCACATATCATAGACTCTTAGTCCTTGTAATGGAAAAATAAAGCTACAGGTAATAGTTTGATTTTTGAACCTAAATAAAATAGTTTACCGGACTAAAAAAAGGCTTTACTTAGTTTGGTGAACTTGGCACTATAAAATTACACAGTTTTTGTCCTGATCTATTGGTCATATTCTCTCCTGAATTTTTAGCCTATAACGTGTAATCCTCTGGATAACCTTTCTAGCTCTTAAGGGATTGTTTCTGGAGCTGATAAAACACTGCTGTTTACATTTTCTCAACTTGGTCCATTTCGTTTTGTTTCTTGTATATTTTTGCTTACTTTCAGACAGATATTCTGTCTACATCCTTTATGGGTTAAATTAATCTGCGCTCCAAAAGAACTGTGAAAGGAAATTTATATGAACTCACATAGACTACATTGAATACATCCTTTATGGGTTAAGCTAATCTGCGCTGCAAAAGAACTGTGAAAGGAAATTTATGTGAACTCACATAGACTACGTTTTTTAATCTCTCTCTCTCTCTCTCTCTATGAAATGCTAATTTAGTTGTCTTTGTCTTAAAGTGTAATTGTTCGTTCCCGAAAATCACAGCTGTGAGAAACAACACACATCTCTTACGAGAAAGCTACCCATTATTCTTTTGTCATAGATCTATTTGTTGCTATCTTTTGCTCTCTCTTTGCATGCGCTTACCAAGCTGTGGCTATAGTCATTTGATTGTTTATGAAATAGTATGGTATGTTCCTCAGGTGGCATTGCACTTGCTATCAGAAAAGGAGAAGAATGATTTGGCTCAGTTAGTTAGCACGATGGTCTCCTATTCTATAGCACATAGAAGCATGAAGGCCGATCTTCTGCCTAGCAATCCCAGACATGAAGCAGCTGATGCCTCATCACTCTCTTTCGATCCCCCCATTAACGACTTCATTAACTTCAAGGTTTGAGTTGTTGGTTTTGGTTGTTTTATGCAGTTTGCTTCATATTATGATTCTTCTTGTATTTCTGTTTCTTGTGATCAAGCAGGGCTATAGATCTGGTCATCATCTACTTGCATCAACCATGAAGCAGGTGTTGACGCACGAGGTGAGTGATGCAATTTGTATTAGTTTTTCCTGCTCATTAGACTATATGTAAAACTATAAATCCTTAATCGCCAGAAAGGGGTGAAACTAAGTCAGCTAGTGTCTCTTATCATGTGAATTCATTGTTTAGGTGAAGGGGGTGTTCTATAAAACCTTAGCATATTTTTCCAAAACCTCACTCTCTCTCTCTCTCTCTCTCTCTCTCTCTTCTCAGACTTCTCTTAGAAATGCCGTTCAACTAGAGCTAATGGATTATTGAATCTAAATGGAATTCATCTTTTAAGGATGCAAGTAAGGGCTAGTTTGGTATTGATGTGCTTTGAAAAAAAGTTGTTTCTGCTGTGCTGTGAGAATAAGTAGCTGTTTATTTCAGCAGAGTGTTTGGTAAACTTTTTTGTAAAAGTGCTTTTGAAAAAAAAAAAGCAGTATTATAGTGTTTGGTAAACTTTTATGTAAAACAGATGTGAAAAAAAGCTGGGTTTTGCAGCTTCTTGTTTTTGGCTTTTTTTCACCCAAAACTGTGAAAAAAAGCTGAAGCTGAATGTTTACCAAACACAAAAATAGCTCCCAGCTTTTTTTGATACTAGCTTTTTTCAGAATCACCTCAGTACCAAACCAGGCCTAAGTATAGTGAGTGTCATCTAAAGGTGTGCCTTCAGTGCATGACGTAGTTTAGAATCTTTATATTCCAAACCAGTAAGCCACTGAAGAAAATATGCACTTCCTTTTTTCACGAACTACTCGTATTTATATGTTGAAGGACAAAAATGTATGGTATTGAGATTCTAGAACATTTAGAATATTGGTCTTAAGTATTATAGGGGCGTGATCTAGTTTCCTATATTAAGTTATTTGTTTTATCAGTTTCCTTTTGTTATTAGGATTCTTGTACTCTATCTAAACACTTCTAAGGTTTATGATTATGCATCTCATATTTTCCTATTACCTAAGCAGACAATTTAAGGGAATCTGTCGTCATAAAATGCATTGTTAAGTCTAAAAGAAAAGTACTTTTGTGTGCAAATTTTTTTTCTTGAAAGTTACTACACTCATTGCAGACAATCAACCCCCTGGGCCAACCCCTTCTTTTAACATATAATCAATTTGTGTCAGGTTGAAAAGCAAAGGATCTTGCAAGCAAGCGCTGGAAGATCTGTGCATTCAACAGTTGGATGCAACAAGGAAAACCATGGTCTTTTCGTTGCAGAAACTAGTAGATTACAATTTGCTAGAGCTTATTGTGAAGGTGAATGTGCTGTAAATGCTGGAAACTCAGAAAACATATCAAATGGAAGGCAGCCAAATCCCTGTACTTCAAGTGTTTCATTGAACTTGAGCTCTAAAATTACCACAGCCAGGGAAAAATTAAATTCTCCTGGAAGTATGAGGTCTTCTAATGGTTCCTCTGGTTTTTTTGACAGGTAATAACTATTTTTTCATTTTGTACTTGACTTTGTCTCTCACTTATCTTTAGTAATCACTAAAGTTAGGTATTGAGTGAGATCTGATTGATACGGTGGTTTTATGCCCCCAAATCGAGTCCCCAAATCTGCTCTCCACAAATCGACTACCTATCACAGTTGTGATAAATTGCGTGGTAAATGTCACAACACAGATTCAGAACCAAGGGCTTGTTTATGGAACAAATTTTATTTTGGTCTTCAGTGGTGAAAAGGGATCATGGTCTCTAAGAATGCTATAATGCATGGTTGTCATGTATGCTGTCAGTGACCCTTTTTTGTTCTGATCTCTCTTTTACAATTAAAAATCAGATTTAGAAAGCTGCACAAAGGTACTCAGAAGACTGATGATGCTGTTCAGAAGGAAGCAACGGCAGAGAGAGATTCACGGCCACTAGTTTTTAAATATAACGAGGTGCGAAATCATCCATTGTTTCTTTTTCTTCATTTTTTGGATGCAAAAATTACATGTTATTCAGTTCTTAGTTCTTACATCTACATATAGAGTGGTTGATGTCTTTCACATGTGTGATGCATCAAACTGACTCTGAAAATCCCAACTGGTGGTGTAGGTACCACATGCAATCGCATGTATGTTATGGTCATCCCTCCTTTCTCCAGTCTTTTGTACGATATGAATGGAGTTTACCAACTGATCTAGCTGATACCTTCATTTATACCCTTATTACCAGCAGGATTGGCACAGTTATATATGCATGTCCTACCCCACCTAATCAATCATTAAACTAAGTCTGAATGTACTTCCAGTCTTATTTCCCAGATTTAATAAAAGATATATAACTGGTTTACCATTTTTTCTACACGACGGTATCATCCTTAATTCGCTGGGTGCTAAAGTAGTCGAATATTATTTGCCACAGCGTAGAAAATGTATACGCAGGGGGAATTCAAAACCCCATTTACTCTACCAGTGACTTTAAATTTGTGTGAGAAATATAGAACGTATTGACAATGCAATTTTTCCTTTCCTGTATGCAGGGCTTTACAAACGCAGTTAAAAGGCCAGTTCGCATTCGTGAATTGCTGCTGTGATGATCTTGACTTTTGTATGCCATATGCTGGTACAATATTTCCGCAATTTCTTGTTAATGTGTAAAAGTTTATCCTTTATAAATTTCTAAATACCTTTATATGCAACATGGTTTTAAGAGAGTCATTCTATGATAAATTTCTAAATACCTTTATATGCAACATGGTTTTAAGACCTTTATATGCAACATGGTTTTAGGAGAGTCATTCTATGATAAATTTCTAAATACCTTTATATGCAACATGGTTTTAAGAGTCATTCTATTGGTGATTCCTGAAGGTGCTATTACTTTGCTTTTTTCTCATTGTTCTTTTTTAATTTTCAGTTTCGAAGGGAAGACTTGCATGCCGTTTAGGTCTCTCTGAGAGTTACATTACATAGACATTGAGGCTCGTCTCAACTAACTGTATTCTATTGTGCCCGCTAATGAATATTACCATTTTAATGATGGTCGTGTCCTAACTTTTACAAATGTAATTCACTCTTAAGGATGGCCCTTGATGATGTGGAACTTGGAAAGCTTGTAGATGTTTACTCAGTCATGGAG